>NC_052343.1:23465020-24131653 GCF_016432855.1 Salvelinus namaycush
TAACTGTCACAATAGAGAAGTAAAGTCACCATCCTCAGAGAGCAGTCACATGTCCTCAGCTAACTGTCACAATAGAGAAGAGTAAAGTCACCATCCTCAGAGAGGAGTCACATGTCCTCAGCTAACTGTCACAATAGAGAAGTAAAGTCACCATCCTCAGAGAGCAGGCACATGTCCTCAGCTAACTGCCACGTGTCCTCAGCTAACTGTCACAATAGAGAAGTAAAGTCACCATCCTCAGAGAGCAGTCATGTGTCCTCAGCTAATTGTCACAATAGAGAAGTAAAGTCACCATCCTCAGAGAGCAGTCACATGTCCTCAGCTAACTGTCACAATAGAGAAGTAAAGTCACCATCTTCAGAGAGGAGTCACGTGTCCTCAGCTAACTGTCACAATAGAGAAGTAAAGTCACCATCCTCAGAGAGGAGTCACATGTCCTCAGCTAACTGTCACAATAGAGAAGTAAAGTCACCATCCTCAGAGAGGAGTCACGTGTCCTCAGCTAACTGTCACAATAGAGAAGTAAAGTCACCATCCTCAGAGAGGAGTCACATGTCCTCAGCTAACTGTCACAATAGAGAAGTAAAGTCACCATCCTCAGAGAGGAGTCACGTGTCCTCAGCTAACTGTCACAATAGAGAAGTAAAGTCACCATCCTCAGAGAGGAGTCACGTGTCCTCAGCTAACTGTCACAATAGAGAAGTAAAGTCACCATCCTCAGAGAGGAGTCACATGTCCTCAGCTAACTGTCACAATAGAGAAGTAAAGTCACCATCCTCAGAGAGCAGTCACATGTCCTCAGCTAACTGTCACAATAGAGAAGTAAAGTCACCATCCTCAGAGAGGAGTCACATGTCCTCAGCTAACTGTCACAATAGAGAAGTAAAGTCACCATCCTCAGAGAGCAGTCATGTGTCCTCAGCTAACTGTCACAATAGAGAAGTAAAGTCACCATCCTCAGAGAGCAGTCACATGTCCTCAGCTAACTGTCACAATAGAGAAGTAAAGTCACCATCCTCAGAGAGCAGTCACATGTCCTCAGCTAACTGTCACAATAGAGAAGTAAAGTCACCATCCTCAGAGAGCAGTCACATGTCCTCAGCTAACTACCACATGTCCTCAGCTAACTGTCACAATAGAGAAGTAAAGTCACCATCCTCAGAGAGCAGTCACATGTCCTCAGCTAACTGCCACAATAGAGAAGTAACGTCAATTGAAAGAAAGTTTGAAAGAGAGAAGTACAGAAGTGGATATCAGGAGGGAGGGAGGAAAGGTGGGGTGAATAAGACAAACATTAAGGTGTGTGTATGCGTGTGCGTGTGTTTGTGTTTGTGTGTGTGTGTTTGTGTGTCTCTCATCAGGGCTGAAAAGACAGGAGCAGATAAGGAAGGAAGGAGAGGCGGAGAGGGAAAGGGAGATGTCAAGAACATGAGGTGGCAGGGATAGAGGAGAGAAATACAAACACTGATTGGAAATACAGATTTTGTGTGTGTTTGTGTGCATGCATGTGTTAAAGAAAAGACCTGATCTGATACGCTTCCATCCCTCCATCCATCCCTCCATCTCTCTCTCATCAACAGTCTGCTACATCTCCCAGAGGGAGGTTGACGTTAAATGCTGTCGCCACAGCAACCTGATGGAGTGGCTCTATTTATGTTCCCGAAACCATGAGCAGGGTTATATAGTGGCTTGTAGGGCACTGAGAGAAAACCATAGCTTCCCCTTACATGTGGAGGAGGAAGAAAGCTCCCGTACAGCCATTACAGGAGAGCAGAGCCACCCGCAGGCCCAAAGTGCCACTGAACAAAGTGGGCCAGCAAGGTATTCTGGGAAATCTCCCTGTTGCCATTGATTAGCTTTGTCTGGGTATCATGCTGCCAATATCGAGGGTTTATTTCTTTCTTCAAAAAAGTATCTTGAATTTAAAGTTCTCAGTGTTTAACTTGAATAAATCCAGAACTTTTCCTACCAGATGGCGGAATAAAATGTTGTAAAATATGTGTGGACGTTTATCTTTAACCTCTAACACCTCCCAAACCCGGATCCGGGAGCACCCCCATCAGTAGAAAAGCTACTAGCATAGCCTAGCATAGCGTCAAAAGTAAATACTAGCATCTAAATATCATTAAATCACAAGTCCAAGACACCAGATGAAAGATACACTTCTTGTGAATCCAGCCACCATTTCTGATTTTTAAAATGTTTTACAGGGAAGACACAATATGTAAATCTATTAGCTAACCACGTTAGCAAAAGACACCGTTTTTCTTACTCCACCATTTTTTCACTCCATCAGTAGCTATCACCAATTCGACCAAATAAAGATATAAATAGCCACTAACCAAGAAAAAACTTCATCAGATGACAGTCTGATAACATATTTATTGTATAGCATATGTTTTGTTAGAAAAATGTGCATATTTCAGGTATAAATCATAGTTTACCATTGCAGCCACCATCACAACTCGACTAGAATAACTACAGAGAGCAACGTGTATTACCTAATTACTCATCATAAAACATTTCTTAAAAATACACAGCGTACAGCAATTGAAAGACACAGATCTTGTGAATCCAGACAATATTTCAGATTTTCTAAGTGTTTTACAGCGAAAACACAATATATCGTTATATTAGCATACCACATGTGCAAACATCACCCCAGCATTGATTCAAGGCAAAAAGAGCGATAACGTTATCACCACCAAAATATATTAATTTTTTCACTAACCTTCTCAGAATTCTTCAGATGACAGTCCCGTAACATCATATTACACAATACATATAGAGTTTGTTCGAAAATGTGCATATTTAGCGGCACAAATCGTGCTTATACAATGAAAATAGTGTCCAACTACTCAAGCAATCTGTCCGGCGCCATCTTGGAAAGACACCTATTTTTATCGAAAACTATTCATAAACTTGACTAAAAAAATACAGGTTGGACAGCAATTGAAAGACAAATTAGTTCTTAATGCAATCGCTGAATTACATTTTTAAAATTAACCTTACTGCGCAATACAGGGTGCGCTAAAGCGAAGCTACCCAAAAATTAATGGCGGCTTATGCATTTAACATTTTTCAACAGAACAACGATTTATCAGCATAAATAGTTCTTACTTTTAGATGAACTCCCATCAGAATCTTGTGAAAGGTGTCCTTTGTCCAGAACCATCGTCTTTTGGTCGAAAGATGTCCTCTTGTCCTGTCGAAATGGCCACTAACGTTCGGCATGTACCGGAAAAGTGTCCAACTCTTGAAAGTGCGTCACAAAGAAATGCCAGAAAATCGCAATAAACTGCTATAAACTGCTATAAGTCGGTTTAAATTAACTACCTTATGATGTCTTTAACAACTATAACGAATAAAAACATGACCGGAGATATAGAACTGGCTAAACCAAAGCTTGGAAGGAGGCCAGTCCGACGTCCATTGTGCGTCAGGCGCACGGTTGAAAAGAAAGGTACTCCCACTCCAGGATCTTATATAAGGTCCCAGATTGCGCAATCGACTCCATTCAAATTGTCACCACTTACTGACATCTAGAGGAAGGCGTATGCAGTGTTTGTAGCCCCACAGCGTTCACAGGGACTTATAAACTGACCTGGGAACAGGGACCACGATTTCAGAAATCTCACTCCCTGGCAGGAAAAGTGCTGCAGAATGAGTTCTGTTTCACTCAGAGACATAATTCAAACGGTTTTAGAAACTAGAGAGTGTTTTCTATCCAATAGTAATAATAATATGCATATTGTACGAGCAAGAATTGAGTACGAGGCAGTTTAATTTGGGGACCAATTTTTCCAAGATCGAAATAGCACCCCCCATAGGCTCAAGAAGTTTTAAGGACAGTTCGAAATTTACTGGGGTTGGGGGGGTTCAAACAGGGGAGGGTTTTCTAACAAAACGTTTTGCTTTGGGGAGGGTTGTGTGTTTTTTTATTGGGACAGGGGTGGGTAGTGCATTTTTTTCCTTGTTTATATTTGCCATTTTGCAGGTTTTGCGTTGGATCTTTTGTCCAATTCTGCAGTAGGCTAACTAGCAATCATACCATACATAAAATCATTCAAAGCTGCACCAATTTTCAATATAAATCCACAAGAACATAGAGGAATAGCTAATAGGCAGTGGAGAGGCCATTGCACATAAAATAACAGTGAAGCTCCCCTACTGACCCTGTTTAGGGACAACCAAATTATCCTACATAGACTAGCCTACAAATGATCCTACCTAGACTTTCAAGTGAGTTCAACATTGTACTCTAGGCTGTAAACTGCAGAGAACATGTCATTTGAATAATGCCTCAAAAACCCTGTAATTTGAATGTTTCATTCCATTCATTTGGATCAGTTGTGGATGTACCCTGGACCGTTTGAGCCTCTAGAAAGGCACAGTAGCAGCCAGTCTGGCTGTATTTTTACTTCTGATGCTGAGATGCGCTGTCTGTTACGGATCATCATTCTCCCAAGTTGTCCTATAATAGTCTGGCCACATAGGCCTACAGGATGCTCCTAGCAGGCCCAGTTATTCAGGAAGTCTGAACCCCTGTTCTGCCTCTAGTGGCTATTCCTCACGCACCTAGAACCATAACGCTTCAATGTAGCCCACATATTTGTCATTTAACTTCGAACATGTATTACCTTTTATGTGTGGCAGTCACAATGTTTAATCTGATTATGCTACTTCAGAAGTCTCCTGCAGGCTACCTGCGCACACGCCCGTCCACTCCACTCTAATATAATTCCAGCATCCAAACTGTGCACCGGCCATTTGAGGAATGGAAAGAGACATCTGTTTCATGACATTGGGAGATTGTCAAGTCAAGCCTTCGATACTGCGTACAAGGTAGGGAGGGATTGTTTTTTGTTTGTCGAGAAGATTGACATACTCTATTTGATTGTGGTGTTGAAAACGCAAACCATGATGTTGAAGCGGTAATCGGTATGTAGTTATTCTTTGTTACTGGTTGTGTGGTGCATTGGCACAGAAACCTGTTATTGGAAAATGTGTTGCATATATTTTATATAATTATAAATATGGCATTACATATTGAAAATCTGATTCCCCCTAGCTGATCATTGTCTGCAGCCGGCTCTGATCATAGTGTAATGAGACATGCTGAACTGGTAAAGTTGATATCCACGTTTATGAGCATAAGTTCACTAATAACCCCTCAACCTCATATTCTCAATCAACTCACCTGGTAAGATAAGGATTTTTTTTTTTTTTAAATGTGAAGCCTGGGAGCCCATCCACATGTGCCAGAGCCTGGGCTAACAGTGCAGTGTGGCGGAAGAGGGGCTAGAGGAGGGGGTGCAGGGAGGTCGGGAGCATAAAAGCCCCTTTCTTCTCCTCCCTTGACTCTTCCTTTGAGGAGAGAACAGAGGGGTTGCCAAGGCGATGAGGTTGGTCTGTCTCCCACTGCGTGGTCCGGGAAGAGCTGCAGCTTGTTCTGACATTTACCCAGCCTGGGTTAGGGAGGGAGGGAAATGGAGGACAGAGAGAAGAGGGGGGAAGAGAGAGAGAGGGAGGAGGCGGTTGCACCTGTAACATCAGGGGGGGTTGACTCTCGTTCTCTTGGGAAATTAGCTGTCTCTCCATTTATCTGTGCTTTTTATCTTCACTTTTCTCCATTCACTCTATTTCTGGCCAACTCTTTTATGTGGTCCTTCATTGAGAAATGGCAGAGTGACAATTAGACTAAAATAATCCTACCTCGAACACACATGGACCCAAGCCCTGAGACTGAGAACAGCATGCTGAAACTGAAACACACCACGGTGATGGGCAGAGTTTACTACACAAAGTGCTACGATGCTCAACGCTTTCGTTTTCCAACACAGGAAAAGTTCTAGCTGAGTAAAAGAACTCACAAATAGATGCCAGAATGTTTATTTTTAGTTTGCAGCCTATTACTGTGTGTTTTGCAGATGAGAGGATAGTGGTTCTCCCACTCACCATGCATCCAGCCATGGTGTCAGCCCAGCCGGCAGGCCTCCTAAGCCCCTCAAAGTGACGTCAAAGGCCCCCGGCATCTCAAACGGCCCCTCTGTCGTATCAAGGTGCATTCAAAAGCAATCTGTGTTTCCGCTTAAAAGGCAAATGGTGCTTCCAGACGACCAATATCTCGCAAATGCAAGCTGAGCAACAGAGGCAGAGGAGGAAATGTGTGGCATGGCGTGGGCAGAATACACAAGCTACCAGTACGCTCTATTCTACAGTACACACACATGTATATGCACGGTACCCTTCTAATGAAATGGTTAGCATGTGACAACACACAAAGAGAAGGACAATAGGAGGAGGGAATTCAATACAATGTGTCATAATGGCACCTGTCTGGTTGATATCAAAGATGCGACACATTGTTAATTAAAGTGACGGTAGTTAGTGTGCGGCAGGTCCATATGCGGCGCTTTATGAACTTGAGAAAGACTATGCTAATGTGGAGTGTTTATGGAGAGACAGTGGAAGTACACAAGGCCCTATGTCAGTTGCAAATGAGCTGTGTATTTCCTTGGCAGTAGAGAGATACTCTCTTTCTTAAAGCCTCCTCTGATTTTCGGGAAATCTTAATGAAGATGAGGGGTTCTATAGGAATGCAAATGCTCAAGGCTACAGTAACCCCCCTCTCTCTTCTTGAAAGTGAGTGAGAGCACAAACACACATGCATGAGCATGAACGCGACACGCGCACAACAACACACGCACACACACACAGACACACACACAGTCACACAAACACACCATTCCCCCCTCCTTTCTCCCCTCTTCATCTCTCGACATCATAAACATACTGATGAGCTGAGTTCACTCCTGGAGCTGTAGAGCTTCATCTCAGTGCTTGAGAGAGACAGCGAGCGAGACATTCCTACATCTGACGAGTAATAGTAACGTTCCCAACTTTATCTTAAAGTGAGAAAGAGTAGCTGTTGTTGTGGAAATGTTAGCTGTACTGGTACTCACAGGTGGTGGTAGTATAGCTACACGTGGTAGTGCTAATGTTGTAGTCATAATGATAATAGCAACGGTAATGTAAGTAATTGTAGGATAATGGTCATGTCAGTCATTGTAAGATAATGGTAATGTTAGTCATTGTAAGATAATGTTAGTCATTGTAAGATCACAGCCATACTTGAGGGACAAATTATCTCCTTCTACAACTAGCTAGGTATTTACTTATCCAGGTTCCCACGGGCTACTTCCCAGGCATCCCTCTCTCCTCAGTCCTCAGTGACTGTGGCCATCTCTGCAGTGCCTGGAAAGAAAGAAAGGAAAAAGAATGACTGATTTCCAGCGACCCCCCCGACATGTTCCCCCATCATCTTATCAGCAGCCCGAGGCACTTTCCCACAGACCAATGGGGGTCTCAAACTTGTTCCTCTCAGAAGCACGTCCCACCTGGCCCTGTGGTCCCGGGGGGTCAGTGTGTGTGGAGCGAGGCAAAAGGTGGGGATTTGAAGCGGGAGGATACAGAGATGTACCCAGAGGGGCCCTCAGCACCCTGAGACTGGTGATTGCATTGCCATCACTAATATATGCTAATGCATTCATCTCCAAAAGCGCCCGTGATTATTTAGAGTTCCTCAGCAACTGTTTTAGATTTCGCTCTCTTGCCTTTTTATGCAAAGACCCTTTTTTTCTCTTTTCTCCATCGGCAGAGTGCACTTGCAGAGTTGTGGGAGATAAGGGAGGAGAGAGTAGAAATTTAAAAGATCATTGAATACTTTGCCCTCTATGTTAATGTGCCCTTGATGTGAGAGTGAATGCAAATAAAAACATGTCTACTTTTTGGGTCGGAAAATAGGAAAAAGAGAGATTTTATTCACTCACATGTTGCAATTTTGCTAAATTCTGATGGGAGGTATATACAGTAATAGATTAAAAAACAAAATCCATCTTCCTCTTAGCCTTTTAAATTGCCTTTTTGTTTTATTAACAGGGTGATTGCACTCTCTCCCCTCATCCATAAAAGCTAGTGTGTCTCTGTTTGTGTTCTGAAACCGACACCAGTTGTCTCTGGTATTGGGTGAAGCGTGCATCATCATCGTTGTGATGCTGCTGTGCCGTTCCGCTTTGCTATCTGAGAGGCTTGCGTTCCGACTGGCGTACTGGCTGGCCTGTATCCTGGCCCGGCTGCGGTGGTGCTGTGAAGCAGCACCGTTGAGGGGATATCAGCGTAATACCAGACTGAATATGTTAGAGCATATTCCCTCTAATCCTGTGCACGGTGTAATCGGAGGAGACTGGGACCCTTTACTCTGACAGGCCCGTGCACACGCACACGCCAGGGGACCACATCACCGGGGAGAGGCCAGTGTGTGTGTTTGTGTGTGTGTGTCTCTGAGAGGGCGGTGGATACAGGGAGGTAGAGGAAGAGAGTGGTAAGGTGTGGAGAAAGGCGGTGAAGGAAGGAAGACGGGAAGAGGTATGAAAGAGAGGAGAGGGGTTGAGGGGAGGAGAGGGGAGGTGAGGGCAGGAGAGAGGAGAGGAGGCTTGCTTAATGTAAACAGAGTGAGGCACAGGGAGGGGACAGAGGTTAGCCTGAAGACAAGCAGAAGAAAATGAGCTCGAGCGGAAAAATAAATCAGAAAAATTAAAAAAGGGAAAATAGACAAAATCACAGAGAGATTTAAAAAGGATTTGGAAAGCTGCAGGGATTTGCAGAGAATTTGGAGAAGATGTATGGAAATGATAGTGCTGCCCAGATGCGCTGCAGAGAGCAGCATCTGCAGCATTAATTACAATAGTACCTCCTCTCCCCACACCACCAGCCCACCCCTGCTTCTCCACCACCTGTTTCCTTTCTAGGGTACTCGCTGTACGTGAGTGAAATCCAGGAATCTGCTTCCATCCACCAACCGCCACGCCTGATGCAACTGGAGAGTAAAGCCCAGGCAGGGACAGGCATGCCTCCCTCCCTCCCTCTATCTCTCCCTACCTCTCTCTCTCTCTCTCTCCCTCCCTCCATCTCTCCCTACCTCCCTCCATCCCTCTCTCCATCCCTCCCTCCTGCCTCTCTCCGTCAACCCCCAGCGGGTGTCTTGATGTCCAATTTATTAGGTTGTGATACACAGAGTAAATAAAAACTCTCTTTCAACTGAAACGCTTTAGCCCTGTGCTGTGCTAGGCTGTGCTTTATGTTTGTCCTGCTGCTGAATTGAGTTCAGTGATTCAACCATAGTATCACCGATGGAAAGATTGCCAGGACCTGTGCAGGGAAATACGTGTTTGTTGTGTGTGCCTATGTCGGTTCTAAGATGCAATGAAGATTGCTATGTGGTGTTTTTATCATGTATAGCTATTAATCTGCTATGTATAGATTACATCTGCTAAATAGGGATTGTTTTCATTCCCCTTTCATGTAATAGGAGAGGTTAAACACTGTTTTACGAGATTAAACCTAACAAAACATTAATACGACTACACAAGCCTAAACAACCTTCAGATTGTGGGTTTGAGAGGCAAGAGTTGTAAGAGGCATCCTACCCAGATAGGGCAGTAGGGAATGGTAAGCTATCCAATGTCCAGAGGTCAACACAGCGTTGTGCAGTGTCAGGGGTCTTGGCAAGAAAGATTTGCAAAGAGGATTTGTGGTTGAAAAGCATGAGATCAACCTTAAAAGTTGGCCGATTTCTCTCTAAAGTTAAACTGGTAAAGGCCTTAGGGCTTATCTGAATGGATCCCGTAGCTGGGGTGGGGGTGGGAATGAGGGACGGGGGAGTTGAGAAGGCATGACAAGCTTTTTAGCATCAAAGATCTCTACATCACAGAGCATACTCTGACTGTTTCGCCTTTGCTTAACCCCTCTCCCTATTTTCTCTCCACTTTCCTGCTGGTCCCAGCCACTAATGTTTTTTTCAACAGATCAATTAAATAATTTAGTGTCAATTTAGTAATTACGACCACTGATTCTGGATAAATGGTATGGATTCCAAAAGTCACGGCCTGGTCCGACCCGTGTCAGTCAAAGAGAAGGGAAGTTAAGAAACAGAAACTACAATCAGCACATCTCCTCTCCATTCCTCCAAGACAGACTGCCAGTCTGTGGCCCTTTCCTGCTGTCATCTCCATACCTGCATGCCCCTCCCTTCATCACAGCACCCTGGCAGGGTTTAGGTAGATGTGGGGTGCTGAGATAGAGACGGTGGCCAAGGACAGTCGAGATGGATGCGAGAGCAAACCACCGTGAAAAATAATAATAACAGTAATACTAACAAATAACAAAATAGCGATAGCGAGAAAGAGATAGAAAATTGCATTTGCTTTTTTTCCCTCTTCTATCTGACCTCCAGCTGAGATTTGGATGCATTACTTCTAGCGGTGATGTCGGGATCCAAATAGCTACAGCGAATAAACAAGATTAGTGATTTGGACATGCCAGTAAATCTTATCATATTGGAGCAGAGAGGGAAGCAGGGAAACAGGACCAAAGCAATGGGGTCGGCAGAGGCCAAGACACAGGCAGAGACGGACGCATGAAACAATCTATCCTTTTCTTGTTTCTACTCTCGTCTTTTGTTACTCACACTGGAGAGATGGAGAGATGGAGAGATGGTGATACTATATTCCGGCAGCAGAAATTGCAACTTTTGTTCTCCACGGGCTCATGACTTGGTCAAGTCCTCTGTTCTAGATACAGTATTTCCACTCTCAGTGTGACAGAGGCGTACTGTGAAGAAGTGCTGGGAGGCATCATCTCAGAGAAGCATGGAGAGATACACCCCAGTGGGGGTTCCGTCTCGTTTTTCTTACCGTATCAAAAACACATGTCTTACCCCAAGACCATCATCAAAACCTCTTTATAGAATGAAAGAGCAAGTGAAAACAGAGCTCATTGTCAAAAAACTATTCTGCCATTGCGTTTTCAGTTGGTTGTTTCATCAGTTGAAGTTGCCAGTTGATGAGGACAATATGGGCTGGCGATAGGGAATTTGAGGAGGGTCTTTGAGCCCAGATTCCAGCCTAATTGTCTTGCTCAGTGTAAAAGGATACGGCACAAAGCCTCGTGACGTTAAGCAGCCTTGTGTCAGATTGGAGGCTTAGCTAGCGCCCACCACCCGGGTGGTATTGGGCTGTGGGGAACGGATGGATAGCACACTTGGGCAGCAGGGTCTGTTACTGACTGTGGGCACCAGTGGTGCAGATGGAAGATCAGGAGTGGGATTGGAGTGATTCCTGATGGAGAGAAAATGTCAAAACAAGTCCAACTAAATCATCAGTTATCAAGGCAGATATTTTGGAGACAATCGCCAGACGTAGAAATTGTTCAAAGGGAAAATTAGATATGGGATTTGGGGTTTTGACATACTGTAGAATCATCACTGTCTATACTTAAGTATACTTAAGAGTAACAACAAGGGGTAATCGCGATAAGGATTTAGGTCTGTCACCGTGTCTTGGCATTAGTACATGAGGGTGAGGGAACAACAATATCTTTGACATGAACATGAAAAAACAGATTATGAAGAATAACAATCTGGGGCCCTCCCTGCTACATGCAGGGATGACAACAAAAAAGGAAATGATAAAAATACAGATTTTTCTGTTTCTCTGTCGGTGAACAGACGTTGATCTCTTCAAATCCCTGTGTATCTCATGGTAAATCCTAGTAATGTGGATTAGGACCTGTTCAAATATATATATATATATCACAGGAACAGATTGGGCCAGACTTCCCTACAAAACAAATCCTCACAGATACATGCCCGGGAAAAACAGGAATTACTCAAAATTAAGGCTGAGAATAGCAACAGTCCATGTCATCGCCCGTCATGTCTGCCTAGTGCCTAAAACACGCACAAATTTACTCACTCACACATACAAAAACACTGACACACACACACTGTGCAGGCCTGGAATACACCGTCCCAACCATTTAATCCAGGCTCTCCGTAGCCTGCGTCACCTCCTGTCCATTAGGGCGAGCTTTTCTCCCAGCATGCAACCAAATCCCCTCCACTTTGGACTCATCACTGTATAAAGAGCCACAGCTGCTCCGCTCTGTCTCACTCAGTCACACTGTGATGTGGTCACTCTCTCTCTCTTTCAGCTCTATTTTTCTATCTCTCTCTCTCTTTATCTCTGTAACTCACTCTGTTTCCTCTTTTCTTTTCGTCTCTCTCTCTATCTCTCTCTCTCCCTTTATCCCTCTCTATCTCTCTCTCTCTCTCTCACTCTCTTTCTCGCTCTCTCTTTGCATACACACACACATAGAGTTGAAGTTGGAAGTTTACATACACCTTAGCCAAATACATTTATAGTCAGTATTTCACAATTCCTGACATTTAATCCACGTAACAATTCCCTGTCTTAGGTCAGTTAGGATCACCACTATCTTTTAAGAATGTGAAATGTCAGAATAATAGTAGAGAGAATGATTTATTTCAGCTTTTATTTCTTTCATCACATTCCCAGTGGGTCAGAAGTGTACATACACTGAATTAGTATTTGGTGGCATTGCCTTTAAATTGTTTAACTTGGGTCAAACGTTTTGGGTAGCCTTCCACAAGCTTCCCACAATAAGTTGGGTGAATTTTGGCCCATTCCTCCTGACAGAGCTGATGTAACTGAGTCAGGTTTGTATGCCTCCTTGCTCGCACACACTTTTTCAGTTCTGCCCACAAATCTTCTATGGGATTGAGGTCAGGGCTTTGTAATGGCCACTCCAATACCTTGACTTTATTGTCCTTAAGCCATTTTGCCACAACTTTGGAAGTATGCTTGGGGTCATTGTCCATTTGGAAGACCCATTTGCGACCAAGCTTTAACTTCCTGACTGATGTCTTGAGATGTTGCTTCAATATATCAAAATAATGTCCCTCCTGCAGCAAAGCACTCCCACAACATGATGCTGCCACCCCCGTGCTTCAAGGTTGGGATGGTGTTCTTCGGCTTGCAAGCCTCTCCCTTTTTCCTCCAAACATAACGATGGTCATTATGGTGTTTATACTTGCGTACTATTGTTTGTACAGATGAACGTGGTACCTTCAGGCGTTTGGAAATTGCTCCCAAGGATGAACCAGACTTGTGGAGGTCTTTAAAAACAACTCGGAGGTCTTTTTCTTTTGATTTTCCCATGATGTCAAGCAGAGGCACTGAGTTTGAAGGTAGTCCTTGAAATACATCCACAGGTACACCTCCAATGGACTCAAATGATGTCAATTAGCCTATCAGAGCTTCAAAGCCATGACATCATTTTCTGGAATTTTCCAAACTGTTTTCCAAACTGTGGCACAGTCAACTTAGTGTATGTAATTTTTTGACCCACTGGAATTGTGATACAGTGAATTATAAGTTAAATAATCTGTCTGTAAACAATTATTGGAAAAATTACTTGTCATGCACAAAGTAGATGTCCTAACCAACTTACCAAAACTATAGTTTGTTAACAAGAAATTTGTGGAGTGGTTGAAAAATGAGTTTTAATGACTCCAACCTAAGTGTATGTAAACTTCTGACTTCAACTGTAGATGCCAATATGGACAAACACACTCAGAGAGAGACACACACACAGAATACTCCCACGCACAGAGCTTCGTGCTCACACCACAGCATCATAACATATATGTTCATATTACTGTGTGTAATTAATGCATGTTACATACCACATAGTGGTCAACCTTCTTATAGGGTGAATAACACTGATAGACCTGACTTATATCTCAGGAGGCTGGTTAACTTACGTTGGATTGGTTGGTATATTCATCGATAGTCATTAGGATACACATGAAAACACCATATTGAGAGTTTACTTCAACAGTTATATAATAAACAAACTTTCCAAGGAGAAGTAACAGTAAGGTACATCCATTCACTTTTTGACAGCACTATTTTTTATTTGAACGTAACCTTCCATACATATTTGAAGTGCTCAGAAATGGTATTTTTGGACCTGAATATTAAAATGTTCAAGAGATAAAGGTGCTCAAGGTCGACCTATTTTAGATACCCCCCAATACCATGAGACATCCATGTCTTTATCACTGGTAAATATAAACAGTTGAGATTGATATGAATTAAAAGCAGACTGTCAAAGTGTTTTATAATTTCTTGAGAAAGAAAAAAACCTTTTGTTATATAAATTATTGTTTATTATATGTTTTAAACATAAACGTAAATGATCTAAAAACGCATAAACTCAGATTTTTCTTCATATTCACATATGTTGTAGCTTAGAACATATTTGACATCATCTGAGGTTTTTGTGTTGTGCCGCGTAAGGTTGATACTCAACATGCTCGTGGCTGATATGTACTAAAATGTGGACTTCAGAATGGAACCACAAAGATGGTTGAAATTCAACACATCAAAGAATGTTGACTTTAATGGCTATATCTGTTGTTTTAAATTATACTCTCAATCCTCCATAGAAAACCTATTGAAATCATAGAAATATAGATAATAGAATATACATGACCGTGGTGGGTGGACCGGCGGACATCTTCGTGGTAGTAATTAGAAGTTAAAATGACAATTAAATTTAACGCTGCAATACGTAACTTCACATGACCCGACCAAATTCACATGTGTCATAGATATGTCATTCTCATTGAAAGCAAGTAGTGGTAGTGTCACGAATCCCGCTTCCTGAGTCTGTTTTTGCCTGTGTTCTGTCCTGGAGTGTTTTTTTCCGGTGTCCTGGAACGCACCCTGTCTGGTTGCCGGGCGACGTAGCTAGTTGGAGGATCTCTGAGTACCCGCACCTGTATCCCATCAGCTATCTGCACACCTGGTCCTGATCATCACCCCTCCACTTCATAAGCGCTGACCTGACATCCATTCCCTGCCGGATCGTTAGCCATGAACAGTATGTTGTGCCAGCGTATCAGCCTCCAGTTTGATAGAGTTTGTTTTGTTGTTTTGTACGTCTTGCTTGCCTTGAACTCACCTCTGTTTTTTCTGTCTACAGTCATTCACCCGGAACACTCATCCCATCCCTACCTGGTCGTCGGTGACTTCAGTTACTTCCTTGGATCTGCCTATTCAATCCCATCAACTCACCTCCGCTGCCCGCTCCGCCACTTGGATTTTTCTATCACTACATTTAAACTTGTAAATAAATACTCACCTTCGTCTTACTCTCCTTGTACTGGTCTGCTTCTGGGTTCTACTTTAGAAAACCGTGACAGGTAGATCTGTTCTATGTGCACTATTTCTATTCTTGTACCTTTTATTTTCAGTTTTCTACACCAGCTTCAAACAGCTGAAAATACAATATTTTTGGTTATGGAAAATATTTTTCACAGCAGTTTAGATGGTTTGATTCTCTACACCACAGGTGTCAAACTCATTCCACGGGGGGCCGAGTGTCTGCGGGTTTTCGCTCCTCCCTTGTACTTGATTGATGAATTAACATCACTAATTAGTTAGGAACTCCCCACACCTGGTTGTCTAGGGCTTTATTGAAAGGAAAAACCAAAAACCTGCAGACACTAGGCCCTCCGTGGAATGAGTTTGACACCCCTGCTCTACACTATACATTTTTATTTTATTTAACTAGGCAAGTCAGTTAAGAACAAATTCTTATTTTCAATGACGGCCTAGGAACAGTGCCTGCTCAGGGGCAGAATGACAGATTTGTACCTTGTCAGCTCGGGGAATTGAACTTGCAACCTTTCGGTTACTAGTCCAACGCTCTAACCACTAGGATACCCTGCCGCCCCAATCAAATACAGTAGTTTGACAGCCTGTTTGTAAGCTTTGAAATTATATCAAACTCAATTGTTTATCTTTTCCTATGATGAAGACATAGATGTCTCATGGTATGGTGGGGTGTGCAAAATGGGTCAGCTTTGAGCACCTCTATCTCCTGACTGGTTTGGCATTCAGGTCCAAAAAGTCCATTTCTAACCACTTCTTCCATGGGCAAACATGCATGGAAAGGTTTGTTTAAATTTAAAGGGATGCTTCAAAAGTGATTGAATTCATATGGATTTACCCAGTACATAGTTTCTGGAATGTTCTCCGAAAAGAAAAGAAAAACACAGACGCTCAAGACATCCACTACAAACACTATGTTGAAGATATGTCAATATTCCCCAGAAGCTGGAGAAATAAATAAATGAGGAGTTCCATCCCCGCCACATGCGCGGAACACCTGCTCGATCCTGGGGACTTCTGTGTACCAAGCTGTGTAGTTTTTATCTCCAGAATAAATAGCAGGTGAAAACGTGAGTTTTCTCCCGACTCTGCAAGGAGCCACAGCTCATCCCACCGGAAGCGCTCAGCATCTGTCAGCCGACAGTGAGCATAAGGCCCCAACACTGCCCAAATAATGACTAGACCAGATCACTGCGACTTAGGCCTCTAAAACCTGTTTAGGATAATATCTGTAAATATATTGCAATTGTCCCCAGTAATTCGCTGGACTCTTTCCCCCCTGGGATATCCCTATCTGATACCGTTTGATCCCAAACTGGATTATGTGGGACTAATACACGCCAATGCCTTCCGTTTACTGTGTGTGTGTGTGTGTGTGTGTGTGTGAAGGGTGGAGAGGAGGTAGACGTTACAATACAATAGAGAACTATGATCCGATCCTGCCATAAATGACCATGCTTATTGAATGCCATGGTGAAACCTATAATGAGTTCAAATTGCTGCTTGGAATGATGAAAAATTCCTGCCACTAGTTGGTGTTGGTGCGAACAGATCACTGGGATTTCACCTCCCCTGTTTGATTTCCTTACTTGCCAGCTCAGCGGACACTATCGTATGATTGGACCAGGAGAAAAACGCACTTAAACCTGACAATACCCAAGCTATTACAGCAGACGACCATTTAGGCAAGGTAACATTGTGTGAGTGTGAGACCGGGTGAATGTGTGTACTAATCTGTATAATGTGTTTGCCTCAGATGATATGTGTGTGTGTGTGTGAATGTATACTGGTGTGTACGTGTGTAACTGTGTGTTTGTACTGACCGAGAGCCGGTGAAGGTACTGTATGTGTGTTGAATATTAAACTGCAGGAGATCTTGTAGAGCTCTGATAAATGCATTTATGGAAAGGTCAGCCCGGCTTTATCTCGTCGTTGCAGGTTAGATCGCCAGATAAAAGAATTGGGGCTCCAAAAATATAAATAAAAAATCAGCGCAGGGAGATAAGAAACCGGCTCCTCGGTGGTTCAGTACCTGCTCTTCGCTCCCCTCCCAGCCCACATTCTGCTGCTCATCAGGATGGCCCCTATCACTAACCCAGGGCTCTGTTCAGGCCCCTATCACTAACCCAGGGCTCTGTTGAGTCCCTATCACCAACCCATGGCTCTGTTCAGGCCCCTATCACTAACCCAGGGCTCTGTTGAGTCCCTATCACTAACCCAGGGCTCTGTTGAGTCCCTATCACTAACCCAGGGCTCTGTTCAGGCCCCTATCACTAACCCAGGGCTCTGTTGAGTCCCTATCACTAACCCAGGGCTCTGTTGAGTCCCTATCACTAACCCAGGGCTCTGTTCAGGCCCATATCACTAACCCAGGGCTCTGTTGAGTCCCTATCACTAACCCAGGGCTCTGTTGAGTCCCTATCACTAACCCAGGGCTCTGTTGAGTCCCTATCACTAACCAAGGGCTCTGTTCAGGCCCTATCAATAACGCAGGGCCTTCAGTGATATGATGCCATTCTCCTTATGGAACCTGATGGAATGACTCAGACATTCCCCTGTATTGTTCTGCTATGGGGATGTAGAGTACAGTACATGTACTGGTAGCTACTTCCTCACTGTTATCTACTCTACCTCTCCCCATACGCAGAATACTTTTTCATAACCTAAGGCTGCTGTGCTGTGGCACAAACATTTCATATAACCTTTTGCTGTGGAGGAAATATATTCAAGCAGAATACCTTGAAAGCATTTAACCCCAGTCTCTAGCGCTTTTATATTCCCTCTCTGAGCCTCACTCACACTTCCTCTCTCTCAGCATCTCTTACTCATTCTATAACAACCCGGTACCTCTCTCTTTCTCTATATATATCTCCTTTTTTACCTCTCTCTGTGTCGTTCCACTTATCCCTGGTTCTCTCTCTCTAGCTATCTCGCTACATCATCTCTCTCACTCTACATCATCCCCTCTCTCTCTCCATCTTTCTCTTTCTCTCTACATCTCCCTCTCTCTCTCTCTCTCTCTCTCCTCCTCCTCATCTCTCTCTCTCTCTCCAGTGTGCAGGCAGAGCCAGCAGACGGGGTTTCCAGCCTTGGCCCCTGGGGGTGTTGCTGATGGAATGTGTTTGGGAGGCCTGCAGCTTCTCTCTCTGAGCCGCATGGAAAACGGTCCCACTGGGGTCTGGACCAGTCCCTGTTTACAGCACAGAGGAGAGGCAGCACCATGGAATCACCACCGGCCATCCTAAACACCCTACAAAGATAGGTCAGTTTTACTGCTGGATGAAGAAAGAGAGAGAGAAAACCTGCCAATGGCTGAAAGTCTGCTGGCTTACATCCAGTCACGGTGGAAGTCTCTTTTTTAATTCCTGTTTCATGTTCTCCGACATGATAATTTAATTTATGAGTATGACAGAGGAAGAGATGCCTTTATACTCACAGTAGACACATACACAGACACACCGAAATATAGCAGCCGCTCACAAAGGCACTGGCGAAAGCCTACAATGGAAAAATACAAAGTAGCACACACACACACGCACACACACACAATGCTGTCACAAATTGATGCTAATTCTCTCAGGCAGAGATGTCAGGAGATTAAACTCAGAGTAATTTACAGTATTTTTGGGTGAGACCCACTGTTTTACACTGACTTCCATTTAAAAATCTAATTTATTGATTTTCACAATTGAGTTTTTCCGTCGGGTGACCCCGGCAGTTAAATATTCATAAGCCATTAAAAATAAAAGATGCACATTTTGTACGTTTGACCTGCTGTAAAATACGGCACAGTGTATAATATGCTCAATCCAGTGTACTGTCCCACTCTGAGGTGAAGCGGGTGCTGCGCAGGCGGAAAAACAACATTAGCAACTTGCATGTTCCACGTTGATTAGAACTTGATGAAAGAGACAATGCAATCTCCGCATTTGGCAGATAGAGTGCCGGCAAATATCTTCATAACATTACAGTTGTTGATGTGGTAGTTTTATAAATGCAGATTCTGAAAATTGTCTCCCAGTATTACATTTAGATAAGATAACTGCACAGAGCAATACAAAAATGTAACTTGGAAAAGCTATAAAAACATTTAATTAAAGACCTACTGCTGTTCAGACAACTGGGGAGATAGAACAGGGTGTATGCCTTGAAAATCCCTTTAAAGAGAGAGGGAGAGAAAGAGAGAGAGAGAGAGAGAGAGAGAGATGGAGAGAGAGAGAGAAAGGGAGACAGCGAGAGAGAGAGTGGGGGAGAGAGAGAGAGAGAGAGAAAGAGAGAGAGAGAGAGATGGAGAGAGAAAGGGAGACAGCGAGAGAGTGAGGGAGAGAGAGAAAGGGAGACAGCGAGAGAGTGAGGGAGAGAGCGAGAGAAGATAAAAGAGTGACAACATAGGGGTGACTTTTATTCCCCGGGTAAAGCTGAGTAAATCTGACCTGTCTGAATCCAATATAAAACATTAAGACAGAATGAAACTCAAATCCTCAATGCATCACTTTTGTGAGAGGGGAAATAAGGGGTAAGCTTCGACTTTTTGCCCTCTGTTTCAATTCTCTCTTCTTCTCTATTTCATTTCTCCAAGTAGCTTTTCATGCTTCTGTCATTGCAGGAGAGTGGGGTGAGCTGGCACAGTGTGAGTCTACCCATCTTGAGAAATGATGCATTGGACGCGACGCTCCCTGCTGAAACCATGCTGGGACTGAGCTGTCAACTGGGACACGGCCCAACTCTAATCAACCAACACCAGTTTAAAAGTAGCCATGGTTAGTTTTACAGGGCTGCAGCCGAGGGAGGACTTGGAAGGAAGGACCACTTGGGCTTTTCAGTTGAGGCGGCGAGTATAGTCGCCAGTCACCAAGCGCCAACCACTAGCCCCTTGTAGGAAGTCAAGGGAAGGTGACGAGAGGGGAGGAAGATGGGGGAGGAAAGGGGAGGGGACAGGAAACATGGTTTAGGGAGAGACGCCTACCCTTAATTAGGAGCCTCATCAGGGGACATCCTGGAGATATGAGCTAATGTGTGTGTGTGTGTGTGTGTGCGTGCGTGCGTGCGTGCGTGCGTGCGTGCGTGCGTGCGTGCGTGCGTGCGTGCGTGCGTGCGTGCGTGCGTGCGTGCGTGCATCTGTCAGCCGATGGAGGCACGCTGAGGTTATCTCTAGGGCCTACGGTGAGAGGCAGACAGAGGATATATTGACTGACAGAAAGAGAACACACAGTCAGACAGACAGACAGACAGACAGACAGACAGACAGACAGACAGACAGACAGACAGACAGACAGACAGACAGACAGACAGACAGACAGACAGACAGACAGACAGACAGACAGACAGACAGACAGACAGACAGACAGACAGCGCTAGCTGCTCATAAGACCACAGCAATAAAGACAACACCCAGGAGGATCCTCATCATGGTTTGTCATCTTAATAATCAGCCTCCCCTCCTTCTTCCCCCCACATCACCCTTGTCCTCAAAAACACACATCTTAATAACCACCCCTCCCCATCATCTCCCCATCAACGTCAAAAGCACAGCCTCCCCCACCACCAGCACTACCACCCCCTCTCCCCCCTCTCCCCTCCCCCCTATTCCAGTTCTCCTTTTATCCTCGTCATTTCATCCTGATCCCTGATTTCTACTGTAAAGCCTTCTCCAGTAGGATAAAATGATATGTTGTATTGTCAGGTACACCGGATAGGTGCAGTGAAATGTGTTGTTTTACAGAGCTATAGAGGAACAGGCAACCCTGGAGGATATTAGGGTGAAGTGCCTTGCTCAAGGGAATATCAACACATTTTTCGTCTTGTCGGCTCAGGTATTTGAACTAGTGACCTTTAGATTACTGACCCAGCGCTTTTACCGCTAGTTTACCTGCCACCCTAAACACCTTGAGGTTAAAGAATACATCTCCTGATTATGCTTAATTAAAACAGGGCCGCAAAACAAGTGGTAACATGGACTACAACAGGAGAAAAGCAAGATAAAAAAACTACAGTGGAAGAAAAACATCATCCAGGGGCCATGTTGATTTTACAACATTTACAAAAGATCAACAACATATTATTGAGTAATTTATATGTTTTGCAGAATGTACAAATACAGTAATCCCCCAAAATAATTTGTAAAAATATTTACACCAAAAAATACTCACAAGATCTTTTCAAACCTATTACATGGTCACTGTCGCCTGCACCACATGTCCTCATACTAGTTGTTGCCATGGCTGACAAGTTGATTCCAGAGAGCTAGGATCAACTAGGAAGTCATGTGACTCAGATATCTGTTATATGATACTATTGACTATTTCATGCTGGGATGGAGTCAAGATACTTTTTGGAAAACAAGTGGTAACATTGACATGATTACCTACGAGAAAACAACAACATCATAACAACTAGAAAACAACATGGGAACAACAATTGTCTAGAGGATATAATCAGTTGATTGTTGAGGATAGGACTCGCGTGTTATCTCCATGTGATTCAGAATCCAAGAAGAGAGAAGAGATGCCGTTAAAACCACTGCAGAAATCACTGTACTCTCTCTCTGATAAAGAGAAATGAGCAGTATGTCTGTGCTGTACACATGAGTTATATTGTATTCACTATTAGCCAATAGATTCAGTGATTGTAATGCTTACTAAGAGTTTCTCAAGCCTGAAGTGAGCCAAGCAGCTATCGTAAATCAGCCCAGCATGGATTAAGTCCAGCTAGGTGATCATATCAGGGAACCCTCTCTCTCACTCAGCACCTATAGCTGACCGGCCCCAGCCCGGCCCGACATTCAGATCCTCTGGCTCTCTGGCATGGGGAGATTTGACATGGAATGCTGACTTTGAGAGCAAATCTGCCCCTGATTCCCATGCCTTCTCTTAATAAAGTAGGTCCTAGTCAAGCAGAGCCAATCTGGGAGAAGAAGGAAAACAGCCTAAAAATAAGGAAACAGTTAATCAACAAAAAAGACAACAACAAGAAATCAAAAACGTATCGTTGTTCCATCTTTGGATGAGTCACAACTTAATGCTTCCAGTCTGATCCGTAGGGGTGGAAATGAGCCTGCGAGCCAAGAAACAGCATTGTCTTTTGGGTGAGGGGTTATGAGAAGAAAGCCCCTTGTAGCCTACATACAAGAGTCGGCACGGCGCACAGCTCTCAGCAAAAAAAAAAGAAACAGGAACAGTGAGCCGGTGTAATCCACCCAAGACATAAGCTGGGGGGTGTAATTGAAGCAGCGCCGACAGGAGCACAAAAAAACACAAGATTGGAGATTGAAGGGGGTGTATAGGGAGGGGGCAGGGAGAAACGATGGCAGGCGCCACCAGATGGATCATTTCTTGTTTTGTTTTTGGGGACACGGCAAGGCCAGGGTTATAGCGTCACTGCTCCCCGGGTCACTTGTTCTCTCTAAGATGCAGGGGTAAATCCACACCACCTTCCCGCGTAGCGTTTCTCCAAGAGTATCGGCATCCGTGGTTAGGCCAGTTCATTTCCTCCCAGACACCGCGTTTTCCCTCCTCTTCCCTTCCTCTGTCCTTCCCGTCCTCTGCTGTAAAAACCCTGCATGCATGCACCATCTTTTGCACCATGTCCTCTCCTCAAAGATTCCAGAGCACCTTGAATGTGTCTCTCCGGAGAGCGAAGAGTAAAAAGAAGGGAGAGAGGAAGAGGGAAAAAACAGCAGAGGAGAAATGGAGAGAACGAAGGAAGGAAGGATGAATGTTGGGGGGAAATAAGCAGGTTGTTTTTTTATAATGTTTGCAGTCTGTCCTTTTGATGTACACACCAAAACAACCTGGAGCCCTGAGCCGCCAATCCCACAATCCCACAATCCCACAGGCTGATGTGACAGTCGGCTTGGCAGCCGCCCCGCAACAGGCCAGACACCCCACTCCTCCTTCTAGCTATCCTCCGCCCCGTCCTCCACGCACCGCTCACCGCCATCCTCCTGCCTGGTGTCCCCCGCACCTCCTCCTCCCTCTTCCCTCACTACCCATCCTCCTATCCCACATGCCAGCTCTCAGTTTGCATTCCAGGATCAAACCTCACCACTCTGCCAACCGCTCTCCCCGCGATGCCAATGCCTTGGCATCGAGCAGGCGCCATAAAACTGGCACACAGTTGCACGGCGGATACTGCTGCCTGCTTACACTCAACTTTATAAAAAAACAACACCGCCAGAGAAGAGGAGGGGAGAATCCTCTTTGTGTTGCTGCTCCATTTAAAGCAGCCCAGAGCTGACTGAGACAATAACACAACATGGCTGTGGAGGCTGTGGTGCTGGAGCCCGACGCAGCGGAGCAGCACCACCAGTCTAATGCAGGCAGGAGTCAGGAGCAGCCTTGCCAGACAGAGAGAGAGGGATGGCACCCCATCTAAACCAAGACACCTCCCAAACCAACACCCAATTTCACGGAGAAATTCATAACGATAGTAATGCATATGCTGAATAATAATTTAATAATAATAGTGATTATGATGAGATGGGCATCATAATAATGACGGGTATATATAGTCATTATATACAGCAGTTGCTGGCAGGGGTGTTTGTGATCATCGCCGTCATTGTTCTTTATTGTCTGTCACGGCCATTAAGAGGCGATGAAAATCAATCGCGGGTGCCCCGCTCTCCCTGCGGCCTGCCAGCATGCCTCGCTCCCTCGCTGCAGTGCTCCCTCCCGTCCAGAGCTCTTGAGGGCGGTGATGGCTCTCCGCAGAGCCCCCCTTCCCCTCTCCTCCTTCCCTATCTCCCATCCCTCCCTCCCCTCTCTCCAACACCACTACTCCTCTATACTCTGCCGTGGGTTGAGATAGCTATCAGGGCGAGGCACGCTTTTAATTGATCTCGGTCACAGTTTAATGTGAGGCGCGGATTAGCTCTTATCACCGCCTGAGAGAGAGGAGAGAGTTTTTCGGGAATTGGAGATCACACTCCCCAACGTTAAAACTCCAGCGCCCTCCTTGAAATGGATGCTCTGGCTCTGGAGCGACCCACATAGACAGGAGAGAGAGAGCCGGCTGGGTGGTGGGAGCAGGAGGAACAGGGGACATCAGGCTGGGCCCTTATCCCAGTGTCGGTGTGATGTGTTGAGGCTGGCTCTGGGCTATTTATGGCCTAGTGTGGAGCTATAGTGTGGTGCTGGAGCTGGGCCTGTGGCTGTTTAATCACCAACTGTTATATTAGTGGAATTTATAGGACAACCACTTCATATGGAGGTGAAGCATGGGGAGAGATGTGGCTGGGTGAATCACCAGAGAGCCACTGGGGACCATGGGGACGGCCAGAAAGCATGTCTGGGACTGGGCCGTGCTCTCTATCTCTCCCATTCATATTGGCATCCATCGTCTGAACTCCTGTTCAATCATACTGCAGTTGTTGCGATTCCCCTTGGTTCAATAAACCGGCAGATAAATAAAGTACAGGGGAGAGCGGACGACGTTAATCAGCGAATTACACAGGTTCAGAACATGGGTGAATATTATGAACATCCTGCTGCGACCACCACACACTCACATCAGTGGAGGCAAAAATGACTTTCCTCTTTTTCTCCGAGGTGAATTTCAAAGTGCTCCTCCACTGTAGTTTAAATGCCAGGGTGACATGAAAAACAAGAACAGAGAAAATGCGGCGCAGTGCGCCAACCGGTAGGGATTCAAACTGAATGAGGGGAACGTCATTACAGCTGAATAGAAATGGCAGCTTCCTTGTTTTGTTATTTTCAGTAAGCAGAAAGAGTCCCTTTTCAAATAAGGGAACGTTGTGAAATTCTCTGTCAAACGAGCCGGAAGAGGGAAAGACAATGAAAGGAGGAACAGAAGCTTGGTTAACAGAAGAGTGTGTGACATCAAAGAGGACAAAAGGAGGGGAGGATGTGGGGATGAGGGAGGGATGAGGGAGGGATGTGGGGATGAGGGAGGGATGAGGGAGGGATGTGGGGATGAGGGAGGGATGTGGGGGTGAGGGAGGGATGAGGGAGGGATGTGGGGATGAGGGGGGGATGAGGGAGGGATGTGGGGATGAGGGAGGGATGAGGGAGGGATGAGGGAGGGATGTGGGGGTACATCATCGTTGGTGGTAAATCTCCTTTAACACAACATCCCGGTGTGATTTCGGAGGCCTGTTAATACAGGGAAGAAACTCTTTTGCCATTTGGGTTCATTTAAATGTGGTTCATTTATAGCAGAGTCTGGCGGCTCGAGGGGCTGCAGACGAGCAAAACAAATCCAGCTACCCCATGGATCCTCTGCCTCCTCTCTGCCTCTTCTTCCGCTCCTCCGCTCCTCTACTCTCTCGCCTCTGAGGGTTTCCTCCTTCAGAGCGTCTCCACTGACAGTAGACTATAGTTCAACAGCCTCTTTACAGTCCCTCCCTCCGCTTTGCTCTGAGTTCCCCAGACAACACTTAGCCCTGAGGATGTATGATGAATCAGTGACAGCTTGATGTTCCATCCGGCCCATGGAGGAAGGGGGAGAGTTGAGGGAGGAGGAGGAGGACTGTTTGGACTGGTGTCAGACATTAGATTAACTTGTAAGACTGAGTGTCAACAGTCGATAGACAATACCATCCTCGGAAAAAGACAAGAGATGTTAAACAGTAGCATATATGTAATCAGGTCTTATTTTAAATGACAAACCCCTCATTGGGGCTAGATCGCCCAATAAATCCTGATCCACAAGCTATTGATCGTCAAATTGTATAAGCAAATGAAATTAAAACCGTTTTACGACTCCCGATATGAAGCATTAGGGCTCATGCGCCAACACACACACAGGTTTATGAGTACACGCCAAATGTCTCGGCACCCTCCGACTTCCCCCACCATAAAAATATATTTATGAGAGCATCAGGCCATTGAGCCATGGCAATGTTTGACATTTTCTCTTCGCTTTATGATTCCATCAATGCTTCAAGATTGATTTGGAGAGCTCCTACTGAGTCACCCTCCATAAGGAATACATATAATTCCACAACAACACGTATCTTTTCTTTATCAAACATACACTCATACTATTACCAGCCCTCAGCAACAAACTAAACCATCCTGGAAAGAGAAAGGATTCTTTGCTTGGGAAGATGGAGAGGTGGGGAGTGGGGGAACGGATGTGGCTGAGTGAGTGTGTTTGGCCAAGTTTCTATTTTTCTTCACCACCACATACAGTGCTAGCAAACACAAAGTGTTTTTCCTCGCAACAGAGAAAGCAACAGACTGGCACATCAAGGGACACTGCCAACTGAACAATCACCAATCCAGGCTGGAAATTTTCACCCAGTCGTTTCTAATGTCCGTGGCGGGCCAGATGCTCAGAGAATATGCAGGGCAGTCAAACACAGAGAGGCCCAGGCTTTGAACCTGAGCCCAGTGGAGAATTCCTGGGCATCTCTCCTCGCCTGCTTCTGTGGACCGGTATTTTAGTGTGACTGACTGTGTGTGTCGGGTAATGGGGTGTATACTATATGGGGGATGGTATTTTTTATGTGACTGTTTGTGTGTGTGTGTGTGTGCGTGTGCGTGTGCGTGTGCGTGTGCGTGTGCGTGCGTGCGTGCGTGCGTGCGCGCGTGTGCGTGCGTGCGTGTGAGTTCGTTCAAGTGAGCATATCAAATCAACTTGTCACATGCGCTGAATACAACAGTTCTAGTAGTCCTTACAGTGAAATGTTTAGTTACCAGCCCTTAGCGAACAATGCAGGGTTTTTAAAAAGTAAGTAAAACAAGGAAAAATGGTAACACAATAAAATAACAATAACGAGGCTATGGGTAACGAGTCAATGTGCAGAGGTAAGGGTTAGTCGAAGTAATCAACGTAATATGTACATGTAGGTATGGATAAAGTGACTATGCATAGATAATAAACAGAGTAGCAGCAGCGTATGTGGCGAGTGTGAAGGAATGTGAATGTGTGTGTGCGTGCGTGTGTATCTCTCTGTGTGTGTGTGTGTGTGTGTGTGTGTGTATCTGTGTGGCGTAAATATGCATGAGTGTGTGTGTTTTGTGTGTGTGTGTCAAAGCCATGGGTGTACATGACACATTATCACGATAGGGGGATGAAGGGGGAGGTGGAGCATCGTGGGCCTGGTATGTGTGGGCTTCTGTTCAGTCGAATCCCCTTCCTGGCAACAGGGGTCTCTCTGGGCTAGGCAGGACCACCGTCGTTACATCCACGCACTCGCACAAGCAGATGGCTAAACAGATGATCTTCGCTCATCCCACTCATGGCTATCCATGTTTATTTCATGATGGCTGTGCCCGGAGTCTCCCTCTGACTATCACTTCTCCATGAGTGCTTTGGTAGGAGGAGGCTGCTGTCACACAAGCGTTTGGAAAACAAAACTAGCGTGAAAGAAGAGGAGAGAGACAACAGAGAGAGAGGGTGTGAGAGAGGGTGTGAGAGAGAGAGAGAGAGAGAGAGGGTGAGCGAGAGAGTGAGAGAGTGAGTGAGTGAGGGGTGAGAGAGAGAGAGAGAGAGAGAGAGAGAGAGAGAGAGAGAGAGAGAGAGAGAGAGAGAGAGAGAGAGAGAGAGAGAGAGAGAGAGAGAGAGAGAGAGAGAGAGAGAGAGAGAGAGAGAGAGGGGGTGATAGAGAGTGAGAGAGAGAGAGAATATAAAACACCAAATAATGCATGCAGAGCAGAATTAGGCCAATACCCGCAAATTATCATTATTCTACAACCACCTAAAAGGAAGCGATTCCCAAACCTTCCATAACAAAGCCATCACCTACAGAGAGATGAACCTGGAGAAGAGTCCCATTAGCAAGCTGGTCCTGAGGCTCTGTTCACAAACACAAACAGACCCCACAGAGCCCTAGGACAGCAACACAATTAGACCCAACCAAATCATGGGAAAGCAAAAAGATAATTACTTGACACATTGGAAAGAATTAACAAAAAAACAAGCAAACTAGAATGCAATTTGACCCTAATCAGAAAGTACACAGTGGCAGACTACCTGACCACTGTAACTGACCGAAACTTAAGAAAAGCTTTGACAATGTACAGAGTCAGTGAGCATAGCCTTGCTATTGAGAAAGGCCGCCATAGGCAGACCTGGCTCTCAAGAGAAGACAGGCTATGTGCACACTGCCCACAAAATGAGGTGGAAACTGAGATGCACTTCCTAACCTCCTACCAAATATATGACCATATTAGAGACACATATTTCCCTCAGATTACACAGATCCACCAAGAATTTGAAAAACAAACCAATTTTGATAAACTCCCATATCTACTGGTTGATATACAACGGTGTGTCATCTCAGCAGCAAGATTTCTGACCTGTTGCCACAAGAAAAGGGCAACCAGTGAAGAACAAACACCATTGTAAATACAACCATATTTATGTTTAGTTATTTTCCATTTTGTACTTTAACTATTTGCACATGGTTATGACACTGTATATAGACATAATATGACATTTGAAATGTCTTCATTCTTTTGGAACTTCTGTGAGTGTAATGTTTACTGTTCGTTTTTATTGTTTATTTCACTGTTGTTTATTATCTACTTCACTTGTTTGGCAATGTTAACATATGTTTCCCATGCCACTAAACTCCATGATTTGAACTGAATAGAGAGAGAGGGGGATAACATTTGAGAACTAAAAGAAAAACAATGGTGCTGGCCTAACAGTCGCCCGTCAAAGTTCTTAAATAACTTCACATTGATCAAAGAAAGCGTAGTTCTGAGCTAGTGCTGATGACTAAGGCCCTGGTCGATGCTGGTTGACGTGATTTATACAGCTTCCTGGAGTGCCAATAAATGAAAAGACTGATTTGCCCGGTGTAGGAATGGGGTGGAATGCCTCTGCACTTGCTCCCTTTGATCTCTCCTGGTACTTACTGAGGAAATGAGCAACCTAGCTGCAGACAGTTTCTCACTGAGAGACCCATACAATACTACCCGGTCCTCCTGGAAAATGTCCAAAGCTAAAAGGACCAAATTGGTCCGCACCGATGGTGTTTAATGAAAGCTGGAAGGGGCAATTTTTTAAGTCCGTGTAACGCAGATTGTGGCACGTTGATATGGTATATCTTTTTGCTGAGGGGGGGAGAAAAACATAATTTTTGCCGGGCACTCAAGTGATATTTATCGATACTTTTTTACTTTCTGTCCAGATCTGAACATTACATTTCAGATTTATTTGCCCATCATCACATCTTTAAGCAACCTCACCCTCACCCTCCTCCTCATCCTCTCTTCCTCCCTCTCCTTCGCTCCTTTTTATGGGAATGTCTCAGCACATACTTTTTCGCCTTACTAGATCTGGCAGCGGTCCTGGCCGATGGATGATATTTAGGTTGATCATAGGAAGTGACATGCAGGGTTTCCCCTGAAGCCAGTGGCTGAGTGAGCAACTCAATTAACAGCAAACCGCCTCAGACAGGGCAGGCCTGATCCCTGGGAGCTCTGGGGAGAGGGAGGGGGAGGGAGCTCAGCTAAGCACTGCTTGTCCTCCCTCCACCCTTCGTGGGCAGGGGATGGACTGAGCGCTGGGCCTGGCTGGGCCTGGCTGGGTCTGGCTGGGCCTGGCTGGGCCTGGATGACGGTCTGAGCCTAAGCCATGGGGCAGGGTGACAGTGTGCTCCAGTTGTTCTGATGATTCACCATGTCCTCCTACAGGGGGCTCGGGGGCAGCACATGCCACACGCATAGATGACTGAACAGCAGCTTTGTTCCATTATCAATGGGCCGGAGGGTGTAAGCGAGCATGAACATCACAAGCACCCCGTAGCGAGCCCCGTTAGACCTACAGAGGAGACATCCGGTGTGGTGAGAGATAAGGCCAGTTTATGGCTGTCCAGCCGTGACACAGATAGGGCTCAGGAGTCTGAGAACAGATAGTTCGTTTTATCCAGGGTTCAAAACAGGGAGCCTAGAGTCAAAGTGCAATCCCATCCTATAGCATGGAGCCGATAGGAAGTGCAGGCACCCACGGGCAGAGCAGACCCAGGATTAAAACCAAAGGTTACTCAACGACATGTAAGACATTCTGTGTCTCTGCGTCTTTTTAGCTGAAGGAGACACTACAGGATCAGGACCTGTGAGGGCAAAGCCTTTAAAAACAATCTGGTCTGTGACATATACGTCCCCTAAACAGACTCAAATACAGCAATCAATCACACTGCAGCATATCTGACTGGCCTCTGTCACTGCTTCCATCTCTCCTCTCCTCTCCTCTCCTCTCCTCTCCTCTCCTCTCCTCTCCTCTCCTCTCCTCTCCTCTCCTCTCCTCTCCTCTCCTCTCTCTCTTTCTATGGTCTACAGATATTGCCTACAGATGAGTGCAGCAGTAGAGGACTCGAACATGTCCCTCCATCCCTCAATCCCTCCATCCCTCGCTCCGTCCAACTAAACTACCTCCTAGTTCCTCTGGTCTAGTTGCAGTGGCGATGGCGGAGGGCAGGCCCTGACCTGCAGATGCTCCAAAAGGGTAATGAGCTTCATCATGGCATGGGTGGCCAGGGTTCAGCTTCCTCCAACACATAATGAGCTCACTCTACTCACTTTTTAAACTGAAACCTCAAAAGGAGTTTTTTTTCCCATTCTCTTCATCGGCCAAATCTGGTAACCGAGGACAAAAAGTACAAGAAGTTCAGAAATAAAAAAATCCCCTGAAGCTCGATGGTGATGACCATCAGTGAGGAGCAGAGCAGGATCAGAGCAGAGTTGTAAACATTATGAAATGAGACACCCGCTGACATTTTGAGGTCAGTGTCACTTCCTGCTCTTCAGCTCTGGTTCCTCAGCGTTTCTGATTGGCTGTATTAGCGAGAGGGGACACAGAGTGCTTACCTTGTCTCTAATTAACAGTGACAAACAATGCAACAAACAAAACAACATATGAGATGCATAAATCCTTTCTGAAGGCGCTGAGTGGTACAAACATGCTAGTCAACCTTCCCTTCTCCTCTCCCCTCTCCCTTCCCTTCTCCTCCCCCCTCTCCCCTCTCCCTCCCCCCAGCCCCTGGTGACTGCTGTAATAAACTGGAAGGTAGACAGAGCTGGGATTTTGGCCATCAAACGCTTGTCATCTTCCCAGAGCAGGCATGGAACAGAGGTGGCCAAGGGAGACAGTTGTTGCCGCATTGTATTCTGAGAGAGAGAGAGAGAGAGCGAGAGAGAGAGAGAGAGAGAGAGCGAGAGAGAGAGAGAGAGAGAGAGAGAGAGAGAGAGAGAGAGAGAGAGAGAGAGAGAGAGAGAGAGAGAGAGAGAGAGAGAGAGAGAGAGAGAGAGAGAGAGAGAGAGAGAGAGAGAGAGAGAGAGAGAGAGAGAGAGTTTTGAGTTTTAAATAATCTTTATTGGGTCTGGGAGCCCACCACACAATAAATACTCATACAAAACCACAGTTACACATCAATTAAAAACACAACTCCAACTCCTCCTCCACAGTAACTAAACACAACAGCCTCTGAATACCCCATATACTCAAAAACAGATCAATATTGTTGACAAGTTTATAATAGGCAAACTCAACCCTTAGTCTCGCTGCCACCATTCCCTCCAGCATTCCCACCACATCCACAGACCCTTGTCCCCGAATACTGTTCTTTCGGGTCTTCCATATCGCTAATTTTGCTGCCCCTAACACAAAATTAAGCAACACAACGACACCCTTTTGACTGAACCTGTACTTTGGCCCAAATACATACAGTTGGGAAGAGAAAACCTCTCCCAACGTTGAGAACCAGTCAGTGATCAGGTCAATCATCCCGACCAACCTGGGACACAGTAAAAACAGGTGTGCCAGAGTTTCAGACTCTGCACAGAATGGACACCCTTCCCCAACAGTAGGGTCCAGGTGTACCAGATGCATGTTGGTGGCTATAGCTCCATGTATTATCCTCCATTGGAGGTCAGCCGTCCTCTTATCAATCGGCAGTTTGTATAATGATCGCCAACAGCCTTTTGGGGAAGCACCTGGACCAAGCACACCCGCCCACCTCGTCGATTTTACCCCTTCCAGGGAAGAGGCATGGGACACCTTTACACATATTCTGTACATGGCCTTCTTTCCCACCTCCTTGAACTCCCCCAGCTCCGGGGTATCGAAGGAAAGCAGCATCCCCACGTCCTCCTCAAATGCCCCCACCGCAGCACTAACAATCAGTGCAGGGAACACATAATCCAGACCCTCCTTCCACCGATCAGAATTGGAAGTGTCAGTCACATACTGACGATGAAGAACTGGCAAGGAGTCACAGACCTCAGCGACGACCTTCCTCAGTAGGCGAGATGATCGGATCCCCGCTCTTTCTCCCAGCTCCTCCAACGATCTGCTCCTGCTCTGCATCAGATGACCCAGCTTGATGCACCCAACACCTAACAGGCATGAACGCAGGCTGGCTGAACCCAGAGCACTGGACTGGATGGCAGTGTTATAAAAAAGAGGCTCTTCAAAAAGCCACATCCCTGGTAGCGTGCCGGCCTTACGGGACTTGACAAGAACCCTCCAAGCCTGCATAACAGACTCAAAAAATGGAGTCAGGCCATTCAACTCACCCCCCTCCAGCTTTAAGAGGAAAAGGTGCTTATCTAAGCCCAAACAGCCCGCTCTCCTCATCAATGCGTAGGCTGTGTCGACCCAGCTAGAACCGTCACTGTACAACAGTCTCTGGGCTGCTTGAAGCCGGAAAGCCATGATCCTAGAGGAAATGTCCACCAGGCCTTGTCCCCCCTCGTGCAGTGGCAGGTACAGGGCTGCAGCTTTGATCCAGTGTTGTCCAGACCAGAAGAAATTGACAAGGGTCCTCTGAAGCTCTTGTATCAGACCCTTTGGTGGCTGCAAAATCATTAGTCTGTGCCACAGGGTAGAGGCAGCAAGATTATTAATTACCAGTACCCTTCCCCTATAAGACAACTGGGATAGCACCCATTTCCATCTTGACAGTCTGGCACACACTTTCTCCACTACACCCTCCCAGTTCTTTTTCTGAAAGACATCAGAGCCTAGAAAAACACCCAATGTCTTCATCCCATCTCTGCCCCACTGAAGCCCCCCTGGTAACCGTGGAGCGGACCCTATCTGAAGCTGACCTGCCCACAGCGCTTCACTCTTTCCCCAATTGACTCTAGCCGAGGAGGCCCCCTCATACACCATTAAAGCGTCTGAGAGAACCTTAACATCCTCAGCCCCTGTAATAAAAACTGTCACATCATCTGCATACGCAGACAGTGCTATCGTGGGACCCTTCATTACACCTGGCACAGAGAAACCAGTAAGCTTCGCTCTTAAAAAACAAAGCATTGGTTCAATCGCCAGACTATATAACTGCCCTGAAATTGGGCATCCCTGCCTGATGCCCCTTTGGACAGGGATGGGGCAACTCAAACCACCCCCCACCTTCACCATACACGAGGCCCCAGCATACAGTAAATTCATCCAAGACAAAAAAACATCCCCAAACCCAAAGGCTTTCATCGTTTTAAACAAATACTGGTGGTCCACTCGGTCAAAAGCCTTCTCCTGATCCAAAGAAAGTAAACCCACATTTACATCAGACAGTTTACAAATGTCTAAAACATCTCTTATCAGAAACAAGTTGTCAACAATTGAGCGATCAGGTACACAGTAGGACTGGTCCTTGTGGACCAACAATCCCAGATACTCTTTCAACCTGTTTGAGAGACATTTAGAAACTATTTTGTATTCTGCACACAGCAAAGCAACAGGTCTCCAATTTTTTATGAGAGCCAAATCCCCCTTTTTTGGCAACAGCGAAAGCACCGCACGTTGACAGGATACAGGAAGAGAACCCTCATTAAAAGATTCACACACCACTTCATAAAAATCCTCCCCAATAGACCCCCAAAAGTGCTTATAGAACTCAGATGGTAAACCATCAATGCCAGGGGCTCGGCCTGTTGAGAGCTGCATAACTGCTGTGGACAGCTCTTGCAGTGTAATGTCAGAGTCCAATGCGACTCTCTGTTCAGGTCCCAATTGAGGAAGACCGTGTAACAACTGTTCAGTACACAGAGAGTCACAATCCTCCGCCTTATAGAGGGCAGAGTAGAAATCCACGGCATGTTGACGCATTTCACTGTCATCCGTGGTCACCTTCCCATCAGGGAGACGAAGGCAGACCATCTGTTTACGTTGTAATTTCGACTGTCCAAGGTTAAAAAAAAAAGCACTAGGAGCATCCATGTCCTTGAGGGAAGCGAAACGAGACCTAATCAAGGCACCTTTCACTCTTTCATGCAGAAACGACCTCAGTTCATGTCTCTTGTCCTGTAAGTTCATGACTAGTCCAGGGTCATTCTGAGTGAGCAGCTTCAATTCAATTGATTTGATGTCCTGTTCAAGGGCCTTGATAGTCTCTTTAACTTCAATTTGAGACAGAGCAGAATACTGTTGACAAAAAACTCGTATTTGGGCCTTCCCAACATCCCACCATTGTCTCAAGGACTCAAAATTCCCTTTTGTAACCCTCCATTTTTCCCAAAACAACAAAAACCGTTCACAAAACTTGACATCATGTAACAATTTAACATTAAAATACCAGTAAGGTGATGACCTTCGTGGACAGGACAAGTGAATATCAACAGTAACCATGTGATGATCAGAGAAACCCACAGGAGTAATGGCACACCTTCCAACCCTACTACAGTATTGATCAGATACGTACAACCTATCTAACCTTGCTGCACTGACACGACCTTCATTAATTTTCAACCATGTGTACTGCCTTACTTTTGCATTCCTTACTCTCCACACATCAGAAAGCTCAAACTCAGTTAGTAAGCCAGACAGGAAAGTGGCTGACCGCAGGTGAGGTTCTTCAGCGGTGCGATCAACAGTAAAATCCACAGTACAGTTCCAGTCCCCCCCTACAACCATACACCCCTCTTGGTCACACTGTCTTAAGGTTTCTTTTATTTGATCAAACACAACAAGACGCTCTGTACCCTCATTAGGAGCATAAACATTCAAAAAAAAAAAAAAAAAAACCATAACATCCACCTTGACCAATAAAACCCGACCCTTGACAATCTCTGTTGTAGATATCACCGTCACCCCTAACCCTGAGGAAAACAAGATGGCCACCCCAGCACTGAAATTAGTACCATGACTGAGTATATGCTGCCCCTCCCACCACATACCCCAGTCAACCTCATTTTCCTCATCACTATGTGTCTCCTGAAGGAAAACTACATTAAGCCTTTTCTGTTTTATTTCTTCTAATACCCAAGCCCTCTTATTTCTGTCCCTTCCCCCATTAATATTGAGAGAACCTACTCTTAGTACCTCCATATAGAAAAGAGAAAGGAAAAACAGAAGATACCACAGAGAAACCAAAGAGAAAAAAGACACCCTATGGAGCATGATCATCATCATTATTTAAATTTTTTCTTATTAACCTGACCACGTTTCCCACCACCTTTTGCTGCTGTAACAGCAGTAACAAATTTCCTCAAGCGAAACCGCTTCTTCTCACTCAACTCGTCCAACCCCACCGTCTTCTGTAACATCACAGCTGACCTCACAAACTTATCAACATCAAAATATTCTGCCAATTTGACAGATTTCCCAAAAGTCTGATCCAGAAAACCATTTACCTCCTCTAGATCATAAATTGAGTCCTCACCAGCTGCTGTCATATCAGAAGAGATATCCATATCCTTCTCCTGATCCTCCTCAGCTGAGGCCACAGACCACTGACTCCCTTCTACCACATCCCTTTCAACACTCCCCACTTGCACCCCATCACTCGTACCAGGCATCTCCTCCACTACCTGGGAGACTAGCCCCACCTGAACCCCATTACCCGTGGTGGGCATCTCCTCCACTACCTGAGAGCCTAGCTCCACATGAACCCCCTCCTGTACCCCATTACTCGTAGTAGGCATCTCCTCCACTCCCTTGGGGTCTAGCTCCACATGAACCCCCTCCTGTACTCCATTCCTCGTAGTGGGCATCTCCTCCACTACCTGGGAGATTAGCTCCACATGAACCCCCTCCTGTACTCCATTACTCGTACCAGGCATCTCCTCCACTACCTGGGAGATTAACTCCATATGAACCCCCTCCTGTACTCCATTACTCGTAGTGGGCGTCTCCTCCACTACCTGGGAGATTAACTCCATATGAACCCCCTCCTGTGCCCCAGTACTCGTACTGGGCACCTCCTCACCAGTCTGAGGAACTGGCTCTTCAGATCCATCCTTGCCTTCTACAACAATATTTTTCTGCTGCATAATATTTCCCTCTAATACAAGTTGCAAACTCGTGGCCTCAACACGGATAACTTGTTCCTCGGCAACAGGTGCTTGTGGCTGCTCAACCACTGTCAGCCCACCTCTCCCTACATCAGTGGGCCCAGGCGTTATGATGACCACCTGCGCCCCTCCCTCTGCCTTCTCCCTTTTCGGGCAAGCATGTCGCTTATGGCCAACATCCCCACACTCAAAACACCGTTGACTACCCGTACTAGCATAAGCCATATATAGTCTATTGTCATACTTGACTTTAAACGATATCTCTAAAGTCTGCTCCGGTGAGTCCAAAAACATAAACACCTGTCGCCGAAACGACATAACCTGTTTCAAACCCGGGTGTTTGCAACCCAACGGAACAACCTTAATTGAGCTTGCAAACTTCCCAAAGCGCAATAACTCGCGCTCCAATAGCTCATTTGGAATAAACGGTGGTACATTTGAAATAGTTACCCTTGTTGACGGAGAAAAAAGCGGCGTAACTTGAATAAACATTCCTTTAAGAAGTACGCCCTGCTCAACCATACGATCAACAAGGCGCTCTTCTTTAAGAAATACCACCACCGCTTTGTTCATCCGTGACGCATAAGCAATATTCTCATATCCTACCTTCTCTCCTACGGCGACCAGAAAATCCTCCACCGTGACAGTAGCTTCAGTAACACACCTAAAGCCGTGCCGAAGTGACAGGGACGGCATTCCAATTCGGGAAGCCATCCCCGCCAAAATCAAGGTAATTTCGATACGGAAAAACCTAAATACTTAATTCTACCACACAAAAAAAATATATAATAATCTTAATCATGCACAGAAGAAACCAAAGAATGCCACCAAGAAAGAGAAAACCGAAAGAAAAGTTCTGAATATCTAACTCTACACAACACACGCACTCCCTCGATCATACACTTCCCAGCATGCACCAAACACTCCCAGCATGCAGAGAGAGAGAGAGAGAGAGAGAGAGAGAGAGAGAGAGAGAGAGAGAGAGAGAGAGAGAGAGAGAGAGAGAGAGAGAGAGAGAGTGTGGGGGGGGCAGAGAGAGAGAGTGGGGGGGGCAGAGGAGAAGAGGACAGTCACTCACAGTAGTGGGACATGTCAGGAGCAGACTCTGTCAAGCATGGACACCTGTGACAGCGGTGTCACACCCGGAGTGAGCCGACGTGTCCCCTGCCACGGTGGAGATTACAGTGATCACCATCCTCACTGTATGGTCCCCACATGGGACACTAGACAGACAGACAGACAGACCGACAGGCAGAGAGAGGAGGAGATGGGATAGAGTCTCCCCTTTCATTGCAATGCTGCTATTTCTATTATATTCAGATAGGAACTTCATTCAGAATTCACTAGTTAAGACTGAAGACTCCAAGGGAGGATGTCCTCAGGTGATGTGTGAGAGTGTGTTTTTAGGGACGTGGGAAATGAAGTGCACTCATGCATACAAGAGTTGTTGGTATAATCTTCAGCGGCAGAATGATAGTCCACCTGAGAGCTCTCACACACTAGCCGAAAAAACAAAGTTAAGAGGGACACCTTTCCAAGTACCATTTATCCGTACTCCAGAACTACGTGAACAGTGCCTTATAATAACTTGCTGGGACAAGGAATACCAAAGGAGAGAGCCGCTGTATAAAGTCATTATAGAGACTTAAACATCTGTGGTCAGTGAGAAATTACTTCTCACAACCTTGATATTATCTCCTCATTTGAATCCCAAAGGGGCCTTCACCGCGTTGTTCCCCAGTTAGCCGTTAAAGGAACAGGTGTGAATGTGACCTGGTGGCTTGAATACTGAACCTGCCGTGCCTTCCATCCGGAGGTGCGGGTCCCCACGGAGGACAGGGGAGGGATCTGGGAGGGATCTGCAGCTGCGGCCTCTCAGTCTCTCAAACAGACCCATAATGATGTCTCTCAGTGGGGCGCTGATTCCATCAGGGCTTTGATGTGACCGCTAATCGCTGATGACAGACAGGGCAGTGGAGGGAGACTCTTTCCTTTCCTCACCTCGTCAAATAAACAGAGAGAGAGAGAAATTGAAGAAATTTAGAAAACTATGCAACCAAAAACATAGAGACCCAGAAACGCCTTCAATATGGTGAATCACTAAAACAATACAGAAACACACTACGTGAAAAGAAGGAACAGCACGTCAGAAATCAGCTCAATGTAATTGAAGAATCCATCAAATCTAGCCACTTCTGGGAAAATTGGAACACACTAAACAAACAATAACACGAAGAGGTATCTATCCAAAACAGAGATATGTGTAACGGGCTTCCTCCTTCTCCTCATCCGAAGAGGAGTAGCAAGGATTAGACCAAAATGCAGCGTTGTGATAAGACATGATTTTTAATCAACAAAACAGAAAACACGACGAACACTTGAATAATTACAAAACAACAAACGACGTAGACAGACCTGGACGATGAACTTACATGAAACACGAAGAACGCAAGAACAGGAAAACTGACTACATAAAACGAACGAACAAACAAAACCGAAACAGTCCCGCGTGGCGTAACATACACTGACACAGGAGACAACCACCCACAACAATCAATGTGAAAACACCTACCTTAATATGGCTCTCAATCAGAGGAAATGAAAACCACCTGCCTCTAATTGAGAGCCATATCAGGTCACCCTTTAACCAACATAGAAACACATAACATAGACTACCCACCCAAACTCACGCCCTGACCGTCAAACACATACAAAAACAACAGAAAACAGGTCAGGAACGTGACAGAACCCCCCCCCCTCAAGGTGCGAACTCCGGGCGCACCCCTAAAACTCAAGGGGAGGGTCTGGGTGGGCATCTGTCCGCGGTGGCGGCTCCGGCGGTGGACGAGGACACCACTCCACCACTGTCTTTGTCCCCCTCCTTAGCGTCCTTTGAGTGGCGACCCTCGCCCCCGACCATGGTCCAGGAACCTTCACTAAGGCCCCTCCTACATAGAGGAGACAACTCAGGAACGAGAGGTAGCTCAGGCCAGAGAGGTAGCTCAGGACAGAGAGGTAGCTAAGGACAGAGAGGTAGCTCAGGACAGAGAGGTAGCTCCGGACAGAGGGACAACTCTGTACTAATGGCAGCTCCGGACTGGGTGGCAGCTCCGGACTGGGTGGCAGCTCATGACTGGGTGGCAGCTCATGACTGGGTGGCAGCTCATGACTGGGTGGCAGCTCATGACTGGAGGGCAGCTCATGACTGGAGGGCAGCTCATGACTGGAGGGCAGCTCATGACTGGAGGGCAGCTCCGGACTGGAGGGCAGCTCATGACTGGAGGGCAGCTCATGATTGGAGGGCAGCTCATGACTGGAGGGCAGCTCATGACTGGAGGGCAGCTCATGACTGGAGGGCAGCTCATGACTGGAGGGCAGCTCATGACTGTAGGGCAGCTCCTGACTGGCTGGCGGTTCTGGCAGCTCCTGACTGGCTGGCGGCTCTGGCAGCTCCTGACTGGCTGGCGGCTCTGGCAGCTCCTGACTGGCTGGCGGCTCTGGCAGCTCCTGACTGGCTGGCGGCTCTGGCAGCTCCTGACTGGCTGGCGGCTCTGGCAGCTCCTGACTGGCTGGCGGCTCTGGCAGCTCCTGAATGGCTGGCGGCTCTGGCAGCTCCTGACTGGCTGGCGGCTCTGGCAGCTCCTGACTGACGGACGGCTCTAGCGGCTCCTGACTGACGGACGGCTCTAATGGCTCGGGACAGACGGGCGGCTCTAATGGCTCGTGGCAGACGGATGGCTCAGAAGGCGCTGGGCAGACGGATGGCTCAGAAGGCGCTGGGCAGACGGATGGCTCAGAAGGCGCTGGGCAGACGGATGGCTCAGACGGCGTTGGGGAGACGGATGGCTCAGATGGCACTGGGCAGACGGATGGTTCTGGCCGGATGAGGCGCACTGTAGGCCTGGTGCGTGGTGCCGGAACTGGAGGCACCGGACTGGAGACACGCACTTCAAGGCTAGTGCGGGGAGCAGGGACAGGGCACACTGACCTCTCGAAGCGCACTATAGGCCTGGTGCGTGGTACCGGAACTGGAGGTACCGTGCTGAGGGCACGCATCTCAGGGCGAGTGCGGGGAGAAGGAACAGTGCGTACAGGGCTCTGGAGACGCACAGGTGGCTTAGTGCGTGGTGCCGGAACTGGAGGCACTGGGCTGGAGACACGCACCATAGGGAGAGTGCGTGGAGGAGGAACAGGGCTCTGGAAACGCACTGGAAGCCTGGTGCGTGGTGTAGGCACTGGTAGTACTAGGCTGGGGCGGGAAGGTGGCGCCGGAAATACCGGACCGTGCAGGCGTACTGGCTCCCTTGAGCATTGAGCCTGCCCAACCTTACCTGGTTGAATACTCCCCGTAGCCCGACCAGTGCGGGGAGGTGGAATAACCCGCACCGGGCTATGTAGGCGAACCGGGGACACCATGCGTAAGGCTGGTGCCATGTAAGCCGGCCCGAGGAGGCGTACTGGTGGCCAGATATGTAGGGCCGGCTTCATGACATCCGGCTCAACGCTCAATCTAGCCCTACCAGTGCGGGGAGGTGGAATAACCCGCACCGGGCTATGCACACGTACAGGAGACACCGTGCGCTCTACTGCGTAACACGGTGTCTGCCCGTACTCCCGCTCTCCACGGTTAGCCTGAGAAGTGGGCGCAGGTCTCCTACCTGCCCTTGGCCCACTACCTCTTAGCCCCCCCCCAAGACATTTTTGGGGTTTCTTCTCGGGCTTCCTTGCTAGCCGCGTACCTTCATATCTGCGGTTTTGGGCTGTGGCTGCCTCCTTCTCCTCCTCAAAGCGGCGATTCACTCCCACCTTAGCCCAGGGTCCTTTTCCCTCTATGATTTCCTCCCAACTCCAGAAATCCTGCAATCCTTTTTTCGTGGACCACTGTTCGTGGTCCCGCTGCTTGATCCGGGTTTGGTGGGTGGTTCTGTAACGGGCTTCCTCCTTCTCCTCATCCGAAGAGGAGTAGCAAGGATTAGACCAAAATGCAGCGTTGTGATAAGACATGATTTTTAATCAACAAAACAGAAAACACGACGAACACTTGAATAATTACAAAACAACAAACGACGTAGACAGACCTGGACGACGAACTTACATGAAACACGAAGAACGCAAGAACAGGAAAACCGACTACATAAAACGAACGAACAAACAAAACCGAAACAGTCCCGCGTGGCGTAACATACACTGACACAGGAGACAACCACCCACAACAATCAATGTGAAAACACCTACCTTAAAATATGGCTCTCAATCAGAGGAAATGAAAACCACCTGCCTCTAATTGAGAGCCATATCAGGTCACCCTTTAACCAACATAGAAACACATAACATAGACTACCCACCCAAACTCACGCCCTGACCGTCAAACACATACAAAAACAACAGAAAACAGGTCAGGAACGTGACAATATGTGGATAAACCACTTCTCCAATCTGTTTGGCCCTATAACTCTATAACAAAGTACAAACAGCAGAAACATGTACATGATCAAATACAAATCTTAGAATCAACTATTAAAGAATACCAGAACCCACTGGATTCTCCAATTACATTGAATGAACTACAGAACAAAATACAAACCCTTCAACCCAAAAAGACCTGAGGTGTTGATGGTATTCCAAATTAAATTATAAAATATACAGACCACAAATTCCAATTGGCTATACTTAAACTCTTTAGCATCATCCTAAGCTCTACCATCTTCCCCAATATTTGGAGCCAATGACTGATCACTCCAATCCACAAAAGTGGACACAAATTTGACCCCATTAACTACAGTGGGATATGCGTCAACAGCAACCTTGGGAAAATCCTCTGCATTATCTTTAACAGCAGACTCATACATTTCCTCAGCGAAAAAAACTATGTACTGAGAAAATGTCAAATTGGCTTTTTACCAAATTACCGTACGACAAAAAAGCTTTTGACTCAATTTGGCATGAGGGTCTGCTATACAAATTGATGGAAAGTGGTGTTGGGGGAAAAACGTACAACATTATAGAATCCATGTACACAAACAACAGGTGTGCGGATAAAATTGGCAGGGCCGTGGGGTGAGACAGGTATGCAGCTTAAGCCCCACCCTCTTCAACATATACATCAACGAATTGGCGAGGGCATTAGAAAAGTCTGCAGCACCCGACCTCACCCTACTCGAATCTGAAGTCAAATGTCTACTGTTTGCTGATGATCTGGTGCTTCTGTCCCCAACCATGGAGGGCCTACAGCAGCACCTAGATCTTCTGCACTGATTCTGTCAGACCTAGGCCCTGACAGTAAATCTCAGTAAGGCAAAAATAATGGTGTTCTATAAAAGGTCCAGTTGCCAGGACCATGAATACAAATTCCATCTAGACACCGTCGTTGCCCTACAGCCCACAAAAAAACATTACATACCATGGCCTAAACATCAGCGCCACAGGTAACTTTCACAAAGTTGTGAACAATCTGAGAGACAAGGCAAGAAGGTCCTTCTATGGCATAAAACAATAATATACAATTCAACAAACTATAAAATACTATAGAATCAGTTTTAGAACCCATTGAGACTGCATGCAGAATTCTGCAAAAAATATTCTCGGTGTACAATGTAAAACACCAAATAATGCATGCAGAGCTGAAAAGGGTTGTTACCGGCTAATTATCAAAATCCAGAAAAGAGACGCTTACAACCACTTAAAAGGAAGCATTTCCCAAACCTTCCATAACAAAGACATCACCTACAGAGAGATGAACCTGGAGAAGAGTCCCATAAGCAAGCTGGTCTTGGGGCTCCTTTCACAAACACAAACACACCCCGCAGAGCTCCAGGACAGCAACACAATTAGACCAAACCAAATCATGAGAAAACTAAAATATAATTACTTGACACATCGGAAAGAATTAACAAAAAAACAAGCAAACTAGAATGCTATTTGGCCCTAAACAGAGAGTACACAGTGGCAGAATACCTGACCACTGTGACTGACCCACAATTAAGAACAGCTTTGACTATGTACAGACTCAGTGAGCATATCCTTGCTATTGAGAAAGGCTGCCAGACCTGGCTCTCAAGAGAAGACAGGCTATGTGCACACTGCCCACAAAATGAGGTGGAAACTGAGCTGCACCTCCTGCCAAATGTATGACCATAGAGACACATATTTCCCTCAGATTACACAGATCCACCAAGAGTTTGAAAACATCACAGCAGCAAGATTTGTGACCTGTTGCCAAAAGAAAGAACAAACACCATTGTAAATACAAGCATATTTATGTTTATTTATTTTCCCTTTCGTTCTTGAACTATATGTACATCGTTACAACACTGTATATAGACATAATATAACATTTGAAATGTCTTTATACTTTTGGAACTTTCGTGAGTGTAATGTTTACTGTACATTTTTTATTGTTTATTTAACTTTTGTTTGTTATCTATTTCTCTTCCTTTGGCAATGTAAACATATGTTTCCCATCCCACTAAAGCCCTTGAATTGAATTGAACTGAATTGAATTGAGAGAGAGAGAGGCCCTTATTGTGTTTCTCATGTTGCTGCCCCGCTACTGCAGGACCCACCCCTCACCACCACCAGCGGCTTTGGGAGGCTTGATTTAATCTGACCCTCACAGGAGTCGCTGCTAAATCCACATTAGCTGCTACTGCATTAACCAGAGAGAGGGATAGGGGCCTAAACTTGTTAAGGTGATCTGGCGCTAGGCAGAGGACTTTCTCTCTGAGCTGATGGGAAGGCAACCTTTCCCTGGTACCATACGTACACATTCCTGGTTCACATACTACTCTCCTTCCTGTGTGCGGTGTTATAACGCTGCTGTGCCATGTCCCAAAATAATTCCATGCCATGTTTGAATATAACATTCAAACTGATGCTTAGGGACGCTTAAGGTCTGTCACATTGTATTATGCTGTCTGTATTACAAATATCGGGAAACACATATATGTACACACACACACACGCACACTCTCACCACCCCCCTTTGTTCCAATTATGACCCTGTATCTCACTTTCCACCACTGGGTTGGCGGCCCGTTGGACCAACCATAATATTTGCCATAAGGCAGTCACAACAGGTTTGACTCTTCGTCCTGACCAGTCAGTGCACATCAAGTTAACAGGTTTCAGCTGTGGTGCAGGCATGTCAATCCACGAGTGCACAAGTCAAACATATTTCACTTGGAGCATGCAGGGGTTAACCACAACCCAACAGCACCCTTCACCCCTCCCTCGCTCCTTTCTACCTCTCCCTTTTCCCTTCTTTCTCCCATTTCAGTCTCTGGGGCAAACAGTGAATCAAACGAGCTGTTCACACAGGAAACCCTCACACACCCTATGAATGGTGAATGTTCATGAATATGTATTGACATGGAGGTAGCTTGCTGCAATAATAACGAGAGGTTCCACAGTGATTTTTTAGTTAAATAAAACATTTTTATAATGTCCAGAACGGAATGATTCTGGGTCTATATGAGTCCTTAGAGCGAATAAATTGTTAATTCATTTTTTACCGAAATATACGATCGTGATGAACAGCTGGAAAACAGATGTTGATCATTTAAACGGGTTCAACCTTCTTAATTGGGAGAAGAAGAAACTCAACCTTTGTTTAAGAATTCCTTTCAACACTAAATTACGTTATATACTATAGGCCGTTATCAATAAAATATCACCATACACAATACCGAGTGTTCGATATGTCTGCTGTGGGGCAAGGAGACTCCACTAAAACCATTGACAACTGCGTGCCATTTTCAAGGGATTGCTAAATAAATGTTAACTCTTTGGTTGTAATATCATCATCTCTTGAAGAACATAGACAGAATTACACATTTCTGATTATTCCATGCAAAACAATTGCACACATTTATCTCTATCATCAGAGTTATAAAGCAAGTAACTGCATACTTTTCATGATCAGTAAACATCAAGGCAGTTAAGAACAAATTCTTATTTACAATGAGGGCGTACCCTGGCCAAACCCTCCCCTAACGGTTGTGATACATGCCGGATTTGAACCAGGGTCTGTAGTGACACCTCTAGAACTGTGTTCCAGTGCCTTAGACTGCTGTGCCAGCCTCCTTGCTCACCAGAAACCAAATTGAAAGCTCTGCACCGTATTGTGACGTTTCATTGATGACGACCTATACAAACAATATACAGTAACAGCATATCTGGGCTTAACCATCTTTTAGAGACGTTGATGTCGTCACGGAAACTCTCAGGGGCCAACTAACTGACTTAAATAAAATGTAACGCAACTGGTCAACCTTCCCTTATTCACGTCACGGAGCTGTCACGTGATCATTTATCAGCACAACCAATCTATTTTCATTTCACAGGAGGTCCTTTTTCATTTTAATTCATGTGCCCACTTAATATGAGCACGATTCTTTTTAATACAACACAAATTATGTGGAACGGTTGTACCCTTGAGCAATGTACTTTACCTGCCGACATTCCTCTGGTGCAGAGCTCAGCACAGAAAATGGTTTTGCAGAATTTGTGAGTCACTTGGGATGAAAGTCAGAGCCAAACCAAATTAATAATAATACTAATATTTTCATAAGGGTCTGGACCCTTCTTCTCTCTCCTCTTCCCTCTCTCTCTCCCTGTTTGGTAGAAGGCCTAATTTACAGAAAGGAAAGCAGCATTGTCTGGGCAGGGGAGCGGTAAGCCATCCGTTTATTGGCTGCTGCTTTTAGTGCTGATGCGGGGAGCTGCGCGGAGCGGCGTAGACGGTACCTCAGCCTCAGCAGTGTGAAATGTAATTACGTCAGTGAAGTAAGTGGGATGTCTCCGGGTGGAAATACACCCAGCCTGGCAGAGCCTTGCCTGAGTGTGTCGAGGGGTGGGGAGTTCCTCTGGGTCACTACCCCTAATCACAGCCTGGATCCTACCAAGGATGTAGCCACCACACAGAGGAAGAAGCACAGGAAATTAAGATGGGGAGAGAGTGGAGGGGAGTTGACTCCAAGAATTGTTCCTAGGTGAAAATGAATCCGGTCAGGAAGAGGATGAAAAATACAATCAGGAAATACTGGAAGGAAGGCAGTAGCAAAAACGAGTGGCTGGCTAATAATAGGACAGTGATAAGAGAGAGACAATAACAATGATGACTGTGACTCCAAAGCAATTTGCAGTCCAACTTTTCAGTGCCAATGCCTGGCAATATGTCAGCGGTTTACAGTGCTTATGTTGGAAATTCAATGAGGACAAGCCATTTTTCAGGCAGTATTTTTATTCAAGCACCTCTTTTCTCAGTGGCATAGACTACTAACAGCATTCAAATATGTATAAAATAGTTTTGTCAGAAGCATTAATTTGGCAGTACCAGTGAATTATCATAATATTAACATGATTATAATCATCCTTTATTGAGTTTACCTTGTTGAATAGAATACATTTTCAGATGTATTTTTCCAATATAATTGTCACGCCCTAACCATAGAGAGCTTTTTATTCTCTATGTTGGTTGGGTCGGGGTGTGACTAGGGTGGGTCATCTAGGTGTTTGTGTGTCTATGTTGGCCTGTTATGGTTCCCAATCAGAGGCAGCTGTTTATCGTTGTCTCTGATTGAGTACCATATTTAGGCAGCCATTTCACCTTTGTGCTTTGTGGGATCTTGTCTATGCCTAGTTGTCTGCGTGCACTACATAGCTTCACGTTTCATTGCTCTTTGTTATTTTTGTTTGTGAGTTTCATCGGAATAAAACATGTGGAACTCTATGCACGCTGCGCCTTGGTCTACTCATTTCGACGAGCGTGACAGAAGATCCCACCACCAAAGGACCAAGCAGCGTGGCCAGGAGGAGCAGGGATCCTGGGCCCGGGAGAAAAGGGAGTGGAGGACATCATGGACATGGGAGGAGATTATGGCAGGGGACAAGACCCTGCCATGGAAGCAGGTCGGAGGCAGCGAAGGAGGATCAATGACTACTCCGGGATTCGGAACCACGACGGAGGCCCGAGAGGCAGTCCCCCCCGGCACACGGAGTGGTCGGCGGAGCCGAGGGGTGAACCAGAGCCAGTCAGGGAGTCGAGTGAGGAACTCAACGAAAGATTCCGGAGAGAGGTGTTGGCGTTGGGAGCGCTGCAGAGCGGGCGTGCTGAGGAGCGTGACACCAATCCGGTGTCATATGCACCAGTTTCACGCATCTGGCCTCCAGTGCGCCACCCCAGTCCGGTAAGTCCTGTGTCTCCTTCACGCACTCGCTATAAGGAGCGTGTGATCGTTCAGGCACCATGTTATGCGGTTCTACGCACCGTGTCTCCAGTGCGCCTTACCAGCCCAGTGCGTCCTGTGCCAGCGCCCCGCACTTGCCGGGCTAAAGTGAGCATCCATCCAGGACGGGTTGTGCCAGCTCTACACTCAAGACCTCCAGTGCGCCTCCACAGTCCAGTATGTCCTGTGCCTCCTCCCCGCACTCGCCCTGAGGTGCGTGTCATCAGCCCGGTGCCACCTGTACCGGTCCCACGCATCAGGCCTCCAGTGCGCCTCCACAGTCCAGAGCTTCCGGCGATAGTTCCCAGTCCAGAGCTTAGGGCGACAGTTCCCAGTCCAGAGCTTCCGGCGACAGGTCCCAGTCCAGAGATTCCGGCGACAGGTCCCAGTCCAGAGCTTCCGGCGACAGGTCCCAGTCCAGAGCTTCCGGTGACAGTTCCCAGTCCAGAGCTTCTGGTGACAGGTCCCAGTCCAGAGCTTCCGACGACAGATCCCAGTCCAGAGCTTCCGGCGACAGGTCCCAGTCCAGAGCTTCCGGCGACAGTTCCCAGTCCAGAGCTTCCGGCGACAGTTCCCAGTCCAGAGCTTCCGGCGACGTTTCACAGTCCGGAACCTCCGACGGTCCACAGTACGGAACCTCCAACGACGGTCCACAGTCCGGAACCTCCTACGACGGTCCACAGTACGGAACCTCCTGAGACAGTCCACAGTCCGAACCTCCTGAGACGGTCCACGGTCCGGAACCTCCTGAGACGGTCTACAGTCCGGAACCTCCTGAGACGGTTCGCGGTCCGGAACCTCCTGAGACGGTCTGAGGTCCGGAACCTCTGGCGGGGGTTCTCAGTCCGGAGCCTCCCGCGACGATTCACGGTCCGATCCTCCAGCGACGATCCACGGCCCGGAGTCCCCGGCGACGATCTACGGTCCGGAGTCCCCGGTAACGATCTACGGTCCGAAGCCTCCGGCGAAGATTCACGGTCCGGTTCCTCCGGCAAAGACCCACGGTCCGGTTCCTCCGGCAACGACCCACGGTCCAGAGCTTCCGGCAATGATCCCCGCACCAGAGCCGCCATGGAGGAAGACGTATCTGCGAGTGGAGTGGGTACTTCGCCCCGCACCGGAGCCGCCCCCGACGGTAGATGCCCACCTGGACCCTCCCCTATTGAGTCAGGTTTTGCGGTCGGAGTCCGCACCTTTGGGGGGGGGGGGGGGGGGGGGGGAATTGTCACGCCCTGACCATAGAGAGCTTTCTATTCTCTATGTTGGTTGGGTTGGGGTGTGACTAGGGTGGGTCATCTAGGTGTTTGTGTGTCTATGTTGGCCTGTTATGGTTCCCAATCAGAGGCAGCTGTTTATCGTTGTCTCTGATTGGGGATCATATTTAGGCAGCCATTTCCCCTTTGTGCTTTGTGGGATCTTGTCTATGTCTAGTTGCCTGCGAGCACTACATAGCTTCACGTTTCGTTGCTTTTTGTTATTTTTGTTTGTGAGTTTCATCGGAATAAAACATGTGGAACTCTATGCAAGCTGCGCATTGGTCTACTCATTTCGACGAGCGTGACAATAATATGAGAATAGGAAAAATAATCTTGAGGTGTTTTCAACATGGAACAAGGGATTTGGTCAGAATCCCCCATCTTGGCTTTGATCCTTTTGACCCTGTAACAATTTGCTCTGAAAATCCCAGTCTGCCCACCCCTCCTTTTCCTCAGGGACAGGTCAAGAGACCAAAAGGAAGCCTACGTGATGCATATGTGCCTCCTCTTTGAATCCAAACTACCTTTACCTCGTTCTCCAAACACAATCTGTTTGTCTGCCCTCTTCACCTAAGAAGTCCCAAACAACAGATGCTCATCTTGGGCTCTGACAACATCTTGGGCTCTGGGGATCGGTGACTCAGAGGAAAAAATCGCTCCTCCAGATGTGTAAAAATAAAACAAGGCCAGTGTTTTCAGTGTCGGGAGAATTTCCTTCCAACCTTCGTCTTTTTAAAACTCAACCCAACCTGCTTCCCATTCACCACTTGGCTCGAAGCAGGAAACAACAAGACTCAGGAGTGGTGTCTATTTTCTAAACCTCTGAGGTTATGACACAGATATCTTCAAAGAAAATCGAAGGGAGGACAGTTGGAGCCAATAGTAGATTGTTGATCCGGCACAGCCAATCATTAACTGTTTTTAGTTAGGCAGGAGGCTAGTGAAATGAAAAGGATCCTCTGACCCTTGAGACAGCTGAGGCAAACTTGCCAATCTTTAACTTTGCCTTTCTTTGCCAGTCTCTTGCACACAGAGGGGGCCTTTGTGGTTTGCTCCCCCCACGGTTGGCAGCTGTGGGCTTAGCAGCCAGTCATCCATAGAGGGGCACATTTTGCCGTTTTGGGAGAGGTGGAGAAAGCAGCAGTGTTTTTATCTCTTCTCTTTTTCCCATCAAGCACTGTCCATCTCTGGGTTCTCACAAATCTGGCGTGTCACCTGTTGAGGGTTGTCCATGCTGCCAAGGGGGGTTGTTAATTGGCCGGAGTGCCACCCAAACAGACTGCTCTGTCTCTCCCCGAAGAATGGCAAATGAATAAGGGCCAACATAGAGGAGAGAGGCAACACAGCAGTCAGACAGGACTGTGTTTTTGTTTGCTTATAGTTTGTTCTATTTCAATATCGAGACCAACAAAATTACATATTGTTTACTAACCACATACTAACCACAAGTATTCATATCCCTGCTCCAAAGTACAATCTGTTGCAAATATGAGCGATTATGATAATAATTGTGGATAAGTAACACAACATCACTGACCGATGAAAACCTTGTAACTCAAAGTAGTAACTCCCCTCAAAGTACTCTGAACATGTCCTGTTCCAAGAAAATATATTACATTTAGCTTCTGAAGATTCAAAATTGTATGTTCATTAATGGTCAAATATAGCAGTTTTTTCAATTTCCTGAAAAGTTTCTGTTTTGGAGATGAGAGATTTTCCTCTGACAGCGACGGGTGTTTGTGTTAAAAGCGGAGGGAAGTATTACTGAGATTCTGAAGCATACAGTATGGGTAGTAGCTTTCAGGCTCTTTAGATGTCAAATATAAGAAGGGTATAGTGTATGCCATTTTTACATCGACTATATGCATCAGTCCCTCATTAGGCAGGGAGTTAGTATATTGAATCCTTTCCAAACGTTGTAATCAAAATCCTCCCCATCTCTGTTGGAAGTAATGTCAGTCCAGGAATTCCCTTTGGGTAGTAAATATAAATATTCCCTTTAACGGTTGGTGTTGTTTTGCAGGGCCTTTGGAGGGATCAGCACTCACTCTGCGTTACATAGTCTCCTTCCTGCCTCTCCCTTCAGGCTCTCCCAGCCTTGTACAAACCTACTGTGACATCCACCTTTTGCAGCTAAGACGGCTTGACAAATAAGTGATGACCGCTCACATTTTTAATTTAGGAGACTGATGAAAAATTAACCGTGGCATTGCAAGACCTTGATTTAAAACAACCCTTCTCCTTTCTGCTCTCTCTCTCCACAACAAATTGTCACTCTGCCTCTCACATAAATATGTGTTCCTTGCACTCGCTAGGGAAGAGGAGGGAGAGGGGTTGTTCCCTAAACTCTGAGAGGCTGGGCGGGCGGCACAGAAGCCGCTCCAACCGGACTCCTCTTCTCCCCATGTTGGTTCGGGGTCCACCTCCATGATCTTCCTTCGTCTACCCCTGCTCAGCATAATACCTCCTGAAAGGTAGCTAACTATTAATAGAGTTCGCACAGCACTGCAGTCATACAGATGGCCCCGCAGCATTGTGACTAAGTAGAACTGATGTCTCTAGTGACAAGTGCTCGTGTTGCTGTCACCCAGGACGTGCAGACACTCCGCATACATTATAGACTGCTGGCTTCCTCTCCTCTCCGCCCCCCCCCATTCCCCCTCCATTCTGGAGGGCGCCACAGCTGCCCCAAAGTGAATTCCAAATGAGGGGAACTGTCAGGGTTTGTTTGCTGCAGGCCTTGATTTGATGCTATTATTTTGCAGATGGAGAGAGAGAACCGGGAGCTTGTTCTGGAGATTCTAGCCCAGAGCAGAGCGCTACTAGTGGACGCCGCCCCTCTCGCCTCAGGTCTGGCATGGTGGTACAGACACTCTTTAACACAGATAATGGTATGGCAGGAACAGGAATACAAGACGCTTTCATTTTTTGTTTTAGCTCTATGCCCTGAAAACAGTCTGTGTGTTAGAGGGTCGGAAGCCAAGCCAAACCGACAAAGCTCTCTCTCTCTCATATCCCTCTACACATAGCCAGCTGTTCTTCATTCATTTTTCTCAAGCGCAGCTGCATATGTAAATAATCCATGTTGTCTCCTGTTAGATGGGTGGATCCTCCCGACCAGGGCATCTTGTGTTGTCTGTGAAAGCACTAAGCACTCTCTCCTCTGGTGCCCTCAGTTCAGTGCAGGACCAGGCTACTTTAAAGTCATGCTGCTGTTCATCTGGGCCATGGGCGATAGTAAGACAGAAAGACTGTCTCCAGCTGTTGGGTCAACCTCTTCTCTGAGTCAGAGTGACTGGCAGGCAGCGCTTCAACCTCTGCCCAGCTTACCTAACACAAGCATAAAAATTACATCTTATCTCAAAGTGCTAAGATATTTGTTCCAGGTCAAGGAGTGTTTTCTGCTGTTGTTTTCTGTTCTGTCAGAGTCTGTATGTTAGAGCGTCCCAAATAGCACCATCCCATTTTTCATTCAATTCTTGGAAAGCCATAAACTCTGCCAACCCCAAGAAAGACTGACAACCGACCAGCCACAGAAGTGTACGGGCACATCGACCAGAACAAAAACAAAACTGGAGTCAGAAGGAGAAACGTGGGGGAAGGAGGGAGGGAACGCGGGAAAAGGGGGAGAAATGGGAGAGGGGAGCCCCTAATAATGGCTGTGGCTTGACATGCTATGGAAAGTGACAGTGGACAAGTCATCCATTATTTATAGCAACACAGCAGAGCTGTATTATTTATGTTTTCAGCAGCGTGAGCAGTGAGGGATCATGGCACAAAACAAGCAGCCAGTCACGGCCCATTCCAGTGACTGTCAGCAGGGCAGCAGGGCCCGCCGGTGCGGTGCAGTGTGGTGTGGTGGAGGTAGCTAGCTGTATGGTGCTGGATGGGCTGGACACTGCACCATAGAGACATACGGCTGGGCCAAGCTGTCTCTGAGTATCTCTCTCTCTATCTAGTCAGGTTGATGACATGCTCTGTCAGTCTCTATAGGCTCCTCACAAAACAAAGAAGATATGAGTAAAATATAGCGTCAATAGCTACAGTATCACATCCTGTAGACAAAGGTGATCTAACAGGTGATCTGCAGTGCAGAAATATATTTAAAGACACTCCATTGCTAGAGGGAAGCGTGGGTGAAATAAGCACTATAATGATCATAAGTGGTGATAGAGCCAACAATCAATTGACACATTCATCAGCGAGTGACAGAAATACTGATCTGATTGTGAGATTCCCAACCAGTAATCTATTCTTATGGATCACCAGGCCGTGTTCAATAGGATCAGTGTCATTGCCTCCCATATTTATCTGAAGAGAAATAAGGAGAGAGAGAGAGAGTGCAAGAGAGAGAGAGAGCACTAGAGAGAGCCAGCGCAAGAGAGAGAGAGCGATAAAGAGAGAGAGCAAGAGAGAGAGAGAGGAAACAGAGAAACACATGTGTACCTGGCAGGCCAGAGCGTAGCACTGCAGATTGGGCATGGCAGAAAACAGGGGCCTGACTTGACTCTGTGGAATGCGAGTCACCATTACCAGATGTTGCTAATGGTGTGGACCACCTGAGTCAAAAGACCCTTGCATTATTAATAACTCTGTCAATTTGCTCCAGTTTTCTTATCAAGAGGGACTTACTGTACAGCAAGTGATGTAGCCTACAGTGATTCTACCATCAACTTTGGGGATATTACTGTAGCTAGATCTCTATGCTCCTCTGCATGACCACCTAATAGTCCCTGTAACAGTCAGGGTTGGGGAGTAACGGACTACATGTAATCCGTTCCATGTAAGGGATTACAAAAACCGGTAACTGTAATCTGTATATTATAATCAGATAACAGATACTTTTGAAAAACGAGATGATTACTTTGAGCATTGCTTTTAAATTCAGAAAGGATTTTGCGGAAAAAAAATCTTTGACACCTCTGTTTTCTCAATGACATTCAAATGAGCATTGAAAAAAGACGCAAGTTTAAGTTTGTTCCACCTGAGCGAGTCTGACCACAAGTCAGTGACCACTATGATGACACACCAAATGTGTTTGATGGATCGCGGGAAAAGAGCAGGAATAGTGTTTTGTAGGCTACAGTCCAAGCTACTGTACGTCTTCCAACGGTGCGACTGCTGTCAGCATCCAAAGATTATTCAACTTGAATAAACGCTTGTAGGTAAGGATGACAGCAGTGGTTTAGTCTACAGCGATACGAATATCACTTATTATTGATATCTACATAGCGCATTGATGTGAATCACACTGCTGCTCTCTCATTTAGCTATTTGCGCCTTACGGATTGTGGTTCTTGTGGATGGCTGTTCACAATCTAAATGTGTATTTGAACCCAATAATGGTTGAATTCAACAAGTTTAAGCTGCCTATCAATCATTGTTTTTGAAACCAGTGGACAGCAAGTAAAAAATACACTCTTGCAACATCTGCATAGTGCAGATCCCAGCCAATGGAATAAAAGTGGGGCTTTTATTGCTCAATCTAATTCATGCTGATAAAACCCCATAGGCCTAATGGACACATGCTCAAACTCTCACACTTTGGATAGACTTAAAGGGGCAATCCGTAGTTGCTACATCCATTTTTGGACTGATCAATATATATATATATATATCCATTGAAACGTATAAATGCCTCATGAGCTTAGTTCATCTGTCACCTCCATGAGAACCCAAAATATAAGCTTGTTTTTCTCCAACGTTTGTAAACATTGAAAATGTAAAGAAACACTGTATAGTCTCATAACATGGTTAAAACAATCATTTTGATATGATGGATGGTCAGTCCTTGCATCCATAGATCTGTCTATTAATCTGAGAGTGGTTACATTTCTCCAGGCCCATCCCTCAGCTTTTTACCAAAACAAAGACGGGGCGGACGTTTTGTTATTGTTTCATCTGTGGATTTGCCCTTTAAACAGCTATATATTATCAAGATATCAAATTGTCACCAACAAAAAGGTAAACAATAGTCCTATAGCAAATGCAGCATATGGCATTACTTTTTCACACGTAAATAGCACTTTTCAGTCATGCTCAATGCATGCCATTTTTGTCTTCTCCTAATGCCAATTAAGGGGAAAGCTTTAGTCCATCATGTCACGTGTCTGCCTAGTTAAATATAGGTTAAATACATTTATTTAATTTTTTGATTCTTTATTCCACACGCTCTCCCAGGTGTAGTTTGAACCAGCAGCCTCAACCTTTCCTTGTCCCCTGAAGAACAGCATCCCTCCACCACATCCTCTGAGAGACTACCCTTACGGCATAAACAGCATCCAACAGGGTGGACATAGCCCTATGTTGACAGAGTTGACGTGAAATCTAGAAATAGCAATGGCTCGTAGGCGATAGACTCCCAACCGCGGTGCTCAGGGTTGGCGTTGTCGCTTTAACAGCCTCTGCAATTGCGCCCGTCAATCAAACATAAAAAATATGCTTAATCGTGGATTTGAGCCCAGACTGACGTCATGTCGTTGGAATTTGAGTGTGGAGGCAGGTTTTGAATGGCATGCATGCCTGGTGGATGAATACCATGGCATTAGTTATGCTGCGCTGTCTGGAAAAGGTATAAGTTCTAATGAGTTATGAGCGTGTAGCTGTATTCAGAGTTACGGTTGACACAGATCAGCACTGCGCTCAATATCACAATTACAGTAAGAGCTGTTGTAATGTTGCTCATATGGTTAGGATAGGGACACCTGCTGCTGGACCCCTGCAAACCCAAATACAGCTACTCCCAGAGACTGCTACTCCCTGAGAGATCAGTTATCATTGGATGTGAAGAATAACACCTGTCCTATTCTTACTTCCTTGTTATTTACATGGACCCCTCTTGGACCCATTTGGGAATTCAGGAGCAGCCTAACGTGATCTTGACATTACAGGACATTTGTACATGGTTGAGTCTGAAAATGTGTGAACTTGCTATTTACATGAATTCCTCTTGGACTCATTTGAGTATTCAGAACACTACTGTGATCATGACATGACAAAACGTATGTAGCGGATTTTGTCTGAAAATGTGTAACTTTTTGTCTGAAAATATTTTAACTTTGACCTGACAGCTTTCAATGCTTTAAGATGTCCAACAATGTCCCTGTACCGAAGCAAGCAAAGGTAACCTACCTAAATGACTATCGCCCTGTAGCACTCACTTCTGTGATAATGATTCTGGTGCTTTGAGAGGCTGTGGTCAAGGACCACATCAGCTCCAACTTACCTGACACCCTGGAAACACTACAATTTGCAAACCGACCCAACAGATCCACGGATGATGCAATCGCCATTGCTCTACACACTGCCCTATCCACCTGGAGAAGAGGAATGCCTATGTGAGAATGCTGTTCCTCGACTACAGCTCAGCCTTTAACATCATAGTCCCCTCCAAGCTTGTCACTAAGCTCAAGGCTCCTCCCTCTGCAACTGGATCCTGGACTTCCTGACAGGCAGACCCCAGGCAGTGAGGGTAGGCAACAACACCTCCTCCATGCTAACCCTCAACACGGGTGTCCCCAGGGGTGTGTGCTCAGTCCCCTCCTGTACTCCCTTTACACTCACAAGTGGGTGGCCACGCACAACTCCAACATCATCATTAAGTTTGTTGATGGCACGAAGGTGGTGGGCCTGATCGCCGATGGCGACGAGACAGCCTACAGGAGGTTAGAGCCCTGGCATAGTGGTGCCAGGAAAACAGCCTCTCCCTCAACGTTAGCAAAACCAAGGAGCTGTTCGTGGACGACAGGAAACAGAGGGCAGTGTGAACCCCCTTATTGACATCGGTGTGGCTGCAATGGAGAGGGTCAAAAGCTTCAGCATGTCCCAGAGGACATGTTCGTCTCTTCAACCTCAGGCGACTGAAGACATTTGGCATGGGCCATCAGAACCTCAATAAGTTCTACAGCTGCACAATTAAGAGCATCTTGACCGGATGCATCACCGCCTGGTACGGCAACTGCACCGCCCTCAACCACAAGGCTCTACCGAGGGTGGTGCTGATGGCCCAATACATCACCGGGGCCGAGCTCCCTGCCCTCCAGGACATCTTTACCAGGCGGTATTTGAGGAAAGCCCAGAAGATCGTCAAGGACTCCAGTCACCCGGGCCACGGACTGTTCACTCTGTTACCATCTGGTAAGCGGTATCGGAGCATCAGGTCTTAGACCAACATGCGCCGAAACAGCTTTTACCACCAGGCCACCCGACTGCTAAACAGCTAACCCTACGTGTATATCCCTACACAGACCTGCACTTTAGAGACTATATGCACCTCAAAGACTATCTTCTCCTTAGAGATTACTTTCTATGACTCTCCACACATTCAACCCTTACACACAAACACTCATAAACACTCACACACAAGTACACACACACTCAGAATCACACACACACACACACACTTGTAAATACAGTCTATTATTACTATGCATACAACCTCTTCTTTTACTTGTTATTTTTGACTTGACTCTAATTATTGTTATTGTCGTTATTGACTGATGTACTGCAATGTTGAGGGAACTAGCACACAAGCATTTCGCTGCCCCTTTTATACCTGCTGTAAACTGTGTACGTGATGAAGACAATTAGATTAGATTTCAATCAGATTTTCATATTTTGAGAAGAAACTCAATGAGTCACATTCTTTAAGTGTTTTCTTAGTTAGAGATTTCTATATATTATTATAGAAGCCGTGCTTTTCTTCCTTTTGTTGATAATGAAGTCTATGTCATACTGTTTGATATTCATTCAAACTAAACACACACTGTGTGTCGTTGGTAAGAACACTTTTTTATTCCACTTGAACGTTGGATCAGCTTTCCAATCAGACAGAAGAGAATGCACCAATTGTAATTGCAAGGCTCCGCTTCGGCATTGGCCGACGTTGACGTTTCTTTTTTAATTGACCCCAGGTCAAATAGGGACTGAGATAATATTTTGTTCAATTTTTCTTATTTCCCCGGGAATTGCATTTCCATATAACTTTATTTCATGCTTTATTTATAACCCTTCTTGCAATTACCATGCAAACGACGTCTTAACTGCCACCCTTTCTCTCACTGAACAGTTTAGTAAATATCAAACCATATTCATTATTAATAAACCCACAGCCGAAAAACCCTCTTTTTATACATATATAAATAATTCACATGCTGAAAAGCTTGGGGAGTATGGGTGCCCTCCATTTGATATTACAGAGACCAGCTTAATTAAGAGCATTGCTATGAGTGACACTAACACATGCTGGCTGCATCAGAACTGTCTTCTGCTGGAGAGAAGAGTTGTTGTTGATTCACACGTCACAATCGCAACTTGCCACCAGGTGACAGACTTTACACAATGGATGTTGATGTTTACTACAGCTGGTGTGAACCCCCCTCAGTTTTAGGGCTCCCATTTACCCCCCCCCCCCCCCCACACACACACACACACACAAACTCTCTCTCACACACACAGACACACATTTAATACACCCACACTACATAGGTTTGATCTACACAGCTGCTGCCGCCTTTTGGCAAGCTGTTTCTTACATCAACATGTGTTTGCTGGCAGGGGACCCTGACGTTTGCATTACAGCACGGCAATAAACAGTGACTGAGGCCCCAGGGTTTATTAGAAAACTATTGTTTGGGGAAAACCCTTTGAGCTTTGAATGTAATTATTGAGTAGTAGAACAACATTACCGTCCAACTCTGACATACAGTATGTTTCGGAAATTATTTTAAATTAGCAGGAAAGGACACATCTGCAAATTACCCCGCTCTATTCTGACTCATGTTGTGTCCATCATTCTCTCACATTGTTTAGTGTCAGACGCGAAATCTCATCTTTTCTAGTGATCTCTTCACACAGTAATTATCAGTAACCTGAGTAGTGAGAATGTGATAGGCTAGATCAGAGTTGTGTGGGAACGTCAACAGGGATTGTTTGAGCCAATGCCTGGGCATGGGCGATCAATCAGTTAATTGATTGCCCCTTTATTAGATTAATCAATGGTTAAGGAATAATTAACGAATAACACCAAAGTAGTAGTCTAGTCTATAAAATTGAATGGAATGTGTTCCTGTGTGGCTCAGTTGGTAGAGCATGGCACATGCAAAGCCATGGTTGTGGGTTTGATTCCCACAGGGGACCTGTATGAACTCAATACTGTAAGTCACTCAGGATAAGAGTGTCTGCTAAATGTAAAAAATTGATGGAATTTTGGATACAAATCAACCATTAGGACTATGTTTGGTGGTCTTTGGAGAAGGATGCTGCCCAATTTTAGTGCGGTGCACAGGCATTGAATTTGAGATTAAAGCATTATTGGTAGAATGGCAGAGTTCCGCATAGGCAATGCAGAGAAAGTTCAACTCTTCTTTTCTGGGGTCTGACAGACATAACACAATACCATGAACGTTTTCTTCTCCAATTCCAACTATGATGTGATTAGTCTTTTTCCTCCTTATGTTTTAAATCAATATTTAGACTACAACTGGATGTGTGGGGTATAATATTAATATTTTGTCATTTATAATCAAGTGAAATTAGATAAATTAGATGAAATTAGATAAATTCTCTAAACTTGTTTTAATATATACCAGTATGGGAACCTAAACATAAATAAGCCACTTGAAAGAGAGAAAAAATGTCATTAATTTTAAATAAAGTATAATTTTAAGTAACATTTTAAGTGAGTATGTTTGGGGCAAAATGCTAAATGCCCCCAGGGCAATCAATGCAACTCAGTGGTACCTATATGTCCAAATCATCTATAAATAACTTATTTGAGTTACACAATCAATTTTGAGATACTTTAGGATGATTTGGACAGGAAGGGTGAAAATAAAAAGAGGGCCATATATCAAAACCTCATCATAGTGTGACACCCTGAACTGTTTCACCTGTCTTGTGCTTGTCTCCACCCCCCACCAGGTATCTCCCATTTGTCCCCATTATCTCCTGTGTATTTATACTTCGTTTTCTGTTTGTCTGTTGCCAGTTCGTCTTGTCCCGTCAAGTCCTACCAGCGTGTTCCCGTGTTTCCTGTGCTCTAGTTTTTGTATTTCTTAATCTTTCCAGTTTTGACCTTTCTGCCTGTCCTGACCCTGATCCTGCCTTCCGTTCTGTACCTGCTTGACTCTGATTTGGATTATGACTCATTGCCTGCCTTGACTTAGATTTTGCCTGCCCCTTGTACTTTAATAAACTCTGAGTCTCGTACTATCCGCCTCCTGTGTCTGTATTTGGGTCTTAGCCTGAGTCCTGATAAATAGTGAGGATATTAATAGTGAGATGTGTAATGTCATTTTGTTAATATATTTGATTTATTTAATTCAAATAAGACACCTAGCTTTTAAGAGTAAATTACAAAAAAATTCTAAAATAAAACATATTGTCACGACTTCCGCCGAAGTCGGTTCCTCTCCTTGTTCAGGCGGCGTTCGGTGGTTGACGTCACCGGCTTTCTAGCCATCGCTGATCCACCTTTCATTTTTCCATTTGTCTTGTCTTGTTTTACGATACACCTGGTTTCAATTCCCTCAGTATTAGACGTGTATATAACCCTCTGTTCCCCCCATTTCTGTGTGTGGAATTGTTTGTTGTTTTGTGTATGTGCACGCTAGACTGGTTTGCGCCGGGTTATGTCAACCCATATTCTGTTTAGTGTTCTTAGTGCCGTGTGTTTTGTTCGCCGATGTAACGTCCTGACCAGAGTTCTTATGTGTTTTGCTTGTTTAGTGTTGGTCAGGACGTGAGCTGGGTGGGAATTCTATGTTGTGTGTCTAGTTAGTCTGTTTCTGTGTCCAGCCTAATATGGTTCTCAATCAGAGACAGCTGTCAATCGTTGTCCCTGATTGAGAATCATATATAGGTGGCTTGTTTTGTGTTGGGGATTGTGGGTGGTTGTTTCCTGTCTCTGTGATTGTATTCTGCACCAGATAGGACTGTTTCGGTTTGCCACATTTTGTTATTTTGTTCGTTGTAAGTGTTCACTGTTTTTGTTTAATTAAACATGTTGAGCACTGGCTACGCTGCGTGTTGGTCCGATCCCTGTTTCACCCTCTCTTATAGTGAAGAGAAGGAAGGCTGCCGTTACAGAACCACCCACCAAACTCGGACCAAGCAGCGTAGCAACGGGCAGCAGCGGCAGCAGCAGCAGCAGCGGGACCAGGAGAAATGGACATGGGAGGACGAGCTGGACGGAAAAGGACCCTGGGCAGAGCCAGAGGAGTATCGCCGCCCCAAAGCAGAGCTGGAGGCAGCAAAAGCAGAGAGGCGGCGTTTCGAGGAGCTAGCTCGGCAGCAGGAGCCGGATCTGGGTTACACCACTTGGGAGGAAATAGACAGGTGGTCGGTTGACCCAGGGAGAGTGCCGGAGCCCGCCTGGGATTCGATGGAGCAATGTGCAGAGGGATACCGGCGAATGAGGTTAGCACGACGACGCGGTAAGAAGCCCGTGAAGAAACCCCAAAAATGTCTTGGGGGTGGCTAAAGGGTAGTGTGGCGAAGTCAGGTAGGAGACCTGCGCCCACTTCCCATGCTTACCGTGGAGAGCGGGAGTACGGGCAGACACCGTGTTATGCGGAAGAGCGCACGGTGTCTCCTGTACGTGTGCATAGCCCGGTGCGGTTTATTCCACCTCCCCGCACTGGCCGGGCTAGATTGAGCATTGAGCCAAGTGCCATGAAGCCGGCTCTACATATCTGGCCTCCAGTACGTCTCCTCGGGCCGGTGTACATGGCACCAACCTTACGCATGGTGTCCCCGGTTCGCCAACACAGCCCAGTGCGGGTTATTCCACCTCCCCGCACTGGACGGGCTACGGGAAGCATTCAGCCAGGTAAGGTTGGGCAGGCTCGGTGCTCAAGGGAGCCAGTACGCCTGCACGGTCCGGTATATCCGGCGCCACCTTCCCGCCCCAGCCCAGTACCACCAGTGCCTACACCACGCACCAGGCTTCCAGTGCGTCTCCAGAGGCCTGTTCCTCCTCCACGCACTCTCCCTGTGGTGCGTGTCTCCAGCCCAGTGCCTCCAGTTCCGGCACCACGCACCAAGCCTCCTGTGCGTCTCCAGAGCCCTGTACGCACTGTTCCTTCTCCCCGCACTCGCCCTGAGGTGCGTGCCCTCAGCCCGGTACCACCAGTGCCGGTACCACGCACCAGGCCTATAGTGCGCTTTGAGAATTCAGTGTGCCCTGTTCCTGCTCCCCGCACTAGCCTTAAGGTGCGTGTCTCCAGTCCGGTACCACCAGTTCCGGCACCACGCACCAGGCCTACTGTGCGCCTCAGCAGGTCAGAGTCGGCCGTCTGCCCAACGCCGCCTGCACTGCTCGTCTGCCCAGCGCCGTCTGAGCTGCCTGCACTGCTCGTCTGCCCAGCGCCGTCTGAGCTGCCTGCCTGCCCAGCACCATCGGAGCCATCCGTCTGCCCAGCGACGTCTGAGCCATCCGTCTGCCCAGCGCCGTCTGAGCCATCCGTCTGCCCAGCGCCGTCTGAGCCATCCGTCTGCCCAGCGCCGTCTGAGCCATCCGTCTGCCCAGCGCCGTCTGAGCCATCCGTCTGCCCAGCGCCGTCTGAGCCATCCGTCTGCCCAGCTCCATCTGAGCCAATCGTCTGCCCAGCGCCATCTGAGCCATCTGTCTGCCCAGCGCCATCTGAGCCATCTGTCTGCCCAGCGCCATCTGAGCCATCCGTCTGCCCAGCGCCATCTGAGCCATCCGTCTGCCCAGCGCCATCTGAGCATCCGTCTGCCCAGCGCCATCTGAGCCATCCGTCTGCCCAGCGCCATCTGAGCCATCCGTCTGCCCAGCGCCATCTGAGCCATCCGTCTGCCACGAGCCTTCAGAGCCGCCCGTCTGTCCCGAGCCATTAGAGCCGTCCGCCAGTCAGGAGCCGCCAGAGCCGTCCGTCAGTCAGGAGCCGCCAGAGCCGCCAGCCAGTCAGGAGCCGCCAGAGCCGCCAGCCAGTCAGGAGCCGCCAGAGCCGCCAGCCAGTCAGGAGCTGCCAGAGCCGCCTTCCAGTCATGAGCTGCCTTCTAGTCATGAGCTGCCTTCCAGTCATGAGCTGCCTTCCAGTCATGAGCTGCCTTCCAGTCATGAGCTGCCCTACAGTCATGAGCTGCCCTACAGTCATGAGCTGCCCTACAGTCATGAGCTGCCCTACAGTCATGAGCTGCCACTCAGTCATGAGCTGCCACTCAGTCCGGAGCTGCCTCTCAGTCATGAGCTCCCACTCAGTCATGAGCTGCCACTCAGTCCGGAGCTGCCACTCAGTCATGAGCTGCCACTCAGTCCGGAGCAGCCACTCAGTCCGGAGCTGCCACTCAGTCCGGAGCTGCCACTCAGTCCGGAGCTGCCACTCAGTCCGGAGCTGCCACCCAGTCCGGAGCTGCCACCCAGTCCGGAGCTGCCACCCAGTCCGGAGCTGCCATTCAGTCCGGAGCTGCCATTAGTCCAGAGCTGCCTCTCTGTCCGGAGTTGCCCCTCTGTCCTGAGCTACCTCTCTGTCCTGAGCTACCTCTCTGTCCTGAGCTACCTCTCTGTCCTGAGCTACCTCTCTGTCCTGAGCTACCTCTCTGTCCTGAGCTACCTCCTAAATCATGTGGGGGCCTTGGGGAGGATTCTTAGGCCAAGGTCGTGGGCGAGGGTCGCCACTCAAAGGACGCTAAGGAGGGGGACAAAGACAGTGGTGGAGTGGTGTCCTCGTCCTGCGCCGGAGCCGCCACCGCGGACAGATACCCACCCAGACCCTCCTCTTGAGTTTTAGGGGTGCGTTCGGAGTCCGCACCTCAGGAGGGGGGTACTGTAACGTCCTGACCAGAGTTCTTATGTGTTTTGCTTGTTTAATGTTGGTCAGGACGTGAGCTGGGTGGGAATTCTATGTTGTGTGTTTAGTTAGTCTGTTTCTGTGTCCAGCCTAATATGGTTCTCAATCAGAGACAGCTGTCAATCATTGTCCCTGATTGAGAATCATATATAGGTGGCTTGTTTTGTGTTGGGGATTGTGGGTGGTTGTTTCCTGTCTCTGTGTTTGTATTCTGCACCAGATAGGACTGTTTCGGTTTGCCACATTTTGTTATTTTGTTCGTTGTAAGTGTTCACTGTTTTTGTTTAATTAAACATGTTGAGCACTGGCTACGCTGCGTGTTGGTCCGATCCCTGTTTCACCCTCTCTTATAGTGAAGAGAGGGAAGGCTGCCGTTACAGCCGAAATAAAAGGCTCCTTTGGCTACCCAACTTCTGCTCTCCTGCGCATGACTCTCTTACAGCCAGTTACGCATACCTAACAGAATTCCACACCCGACCATGGAGTCAGCAGGAGCAGGTACCCCGGTAATAGGAGTCGGGGAGCGAGTCAGAGAACACGCGGCGATGCTACAACATCTCGGCGTCGCGATGGACTGCGTCGTTCAGACCATGGACCGCTGGGAGAGACAGAGAGTCCCCCCAGCGCCTCCACCAGCAGAACAGGGGTTCCCACTACTCGTCCCTCCTGTACCCGGTCCCAGTGGGATGCGTCTCGCCTTTCCTAGGGAGTATGATGGGACAGCGGCACGGTGCCAGGGGTTCCTGCTACAGCTGGACTTATACCTGGGCTCTGTTTACCCGGTTCCCTCGGGAAGAGAGAGGGTGTCTGCCCTCGTCCCGTGCCTCTCGGGGAGAGCTCTGGAGTGGGCTAACGGCGTGTGGGGAGAAGGAGATGCAGCGTTGGACGACTTCGAGGAGTTCACCTGCCGCTTCCGGGCAGTCTTCGACCACCTGCCCGAGGGTAGAGCGGCGGGTGAACGTCTCTTCCACCTGAGGCAGGGGACGAGGAGCGCCCAGGAGTTCGCCCTGGAATTTCGGACCCTGGCCGCCGGAGCGGGATGGAACGACAGGGCCCTTATCGACCACTACCGCTGCAGCCTGCGCGAGGATATCTGTCGGGAGTTGGCCTGCAGGGATACCACCCTCACCTTCGACCAGCTGGTGGACCTGTCCATTCGGTTGGTTAACCTGCTGGTCACCCGCGGACGTCCAGAGAGGGCTCTGTCGATTCCCCCTCCCAGCACCACCGCTCCGGTGCCTATGGAGCTGGGAGGTGCTGCGCTCAGGGAGGCCGGAGGAGGGGCTTTCACGTGTACCATCTGTGGCCGCAGAGGTCACACTGCTGGTCGGTGCCGGGTTGGTTCCTCTAGGGGTAGCAGGTTCCTCTCGAGGCAGCAGGCAGGGCACTCTGGCGTCGCCCCAGGTAAGGCTGCACCACTCACATCCAGAGCCCTCTGTTGTACACCTGTTTGTGCATGTTTACTTTCCTGAGTTTTCCCCGCATTGCCAGCATAAGGCGCTCGTCGATTCAGGCGCAGCTGGGAGTTTTATCGACAGAGCATTCGCCCATAGGTTAGGGATCCCTATTGTTCCAGTGGTTAGGCCTTTCCCAGTTCACCCTCTGGACAGTCGACCATTAGGGTCCGGGTTGATTAGGGAGGCTACCATTCCCCTGGGCATGGTGACGCAGGGGGGTCACGGGGAGAGAATCAGTCTCCTCCTCATTGATTCTCCTGCGTTTCCCGTAGTACTAGGCCTTCCCTGGTTAGCTCGACATGACCCCACCATTTCATGGCAACAGAGGGCCCTCACGGGGTGGTCGCGAGAGTGCTCAGGGAGGTGTTTAGGGTTTCCGTTGGTGCTACTACGGTGGAAAGTCCAGACCAGGTCTCCACCGTACGAATTCCCCCCGAATATGCCTATTTGGCTCTCGCCTTTTCCAAAAAGAAGGTGAATCAATTACCACCCCATCGACGGGGGGATTGTGCGATAAATCTCCTGGTAGACGCCACACTTCCCAGGAGTCACATGTATCCCCTGTCACAGGAGGAGACTGCGGCTATGGAAACATATGTCTCCGAATCCCTGCGTCAAGGGTACATTCGGTCATCCACTTCACCCGCATCCTCGAGTTTCTTTTTGTGAAGAAGAAGGAGGGAGGTCTGCGCCCGTGTATTGACTATCGAGGCCTAAATCAGATCACTGTGAGGTACAGTTACCCGCTACCTCTTATCGCCACTGCGATTCAGTCAATGCACGGGGCGCGCTTCTTCACCAAACTGGATCTCAGGAGCGCTTACAAACTGGTGCGTATCCGGGAGGGAGACGAATGGAAGACGGCGTTCAGTACGACCTCAGGGCATTATGAGTACCTCGTCATGCCGTACGGGTTGATGAATGCTCCATCAGTCTTCCAAGCCTTTGTAGACGAGATTTTCAGGGACCTGCACGGTAAGGGTGTAGTGGTGTATATTGATGACATTCTGATATACTCTGCTACACGCGCCGAGCATGTGTCCCTGGTGCGCAGGGTGCTTGGTCGACTGTTGGAGCATGACCTGTACGTCAAGGCTGAGAAATGCCTGTTCTTCCAACAGTCCGTCTCCTTCCTAGGGTACCGCATTTGCACCTCGGGGGTGGAGATGGAGAGTGACTGCGTTTCAGCCGTGCGTAATTGGCCAACTCCCACCACGGTAAAGGAGGTGCAGCGGTTTCTAGGGTTTGCCAATTACTATCGGAGGTTTATCCGGGGTTTTGGTCAGGTAGCGGCTCCCATTACCTCACTGCTGAAGGGGGGACCGGTGCGTTTGCAGTGGTCGGCTGAGGCGGACAGGGCTTTTGGTCACATGAGGGCTCTGTTTACCTCGGCTCCCGTGCTGGCCCATCCGGATCCCTCTTTGGCGTTCATAGTGGAGGTGGACGCGTCCGAGGCTGGGATAGGAGCCGTGCTCTCTCAGCGCTCGGGTACGCCACCGAAGCTCCGCCCCTGTGCCTTCTTCTCGAGGAAGCTCAGCCCAGCAGAGCGAAACTATGACGTGGGGGACCGGGAGCTGTTGGCTGTCGTCAAGGCTCTGAAGGCGTGGAGACATTGGCTTGAGGGGGCTAAACACCCTTTTCTCATCTGGACTGACCACCGCAATCTGGAGTACATCCGGGCAGCGAGGAGACTCAACCCTCGCCAGGCAAGGTGGGCCATGTTTTTCATCTGTTTTGTTTTCACCCTTTCGTACAGACCAGGTTCCCAGAGCGTGAAGGCAGATGCACTGTCCCGGCTGTATGACACAGAGGAGCGGCCCATGGATCCCACCCCAATACTCGCGGCCTCCTGCCTGGTGGCACCAGTAGTGTGGGAGCTGGACGCGAACATTGAGCAGGCGTTACGTGCAGAGCCCGCTCCCCTACAGTGTCCCGCTAGGCGTCTGTACATTCCGTCTGCTGTCCGTGACCGGCTGATCTATTGGGCCCACACGTCACCTTCCTCTGGTCATCCAGGCATCCAGGGAAGTAATGGTGGCCCACTTTGGCTAAGGACGTGAGGGTTTATGTTTCCTCTTGCTCGGTGTGCACGCAGTGTAAAGCTCCTAGGCACCTGCCCAGAGGTAAGTTACACCCCTTACCAGTTCCACAACAGCCATGGTCGCACCTGTCGATCGATTTCCTGACCGATCTCCCCCATCACCTGGAATCACCCATCACCTGGTCGTTGTGGATCGTTTCTCTAAGTCCTGCCGTCTCCTTCCTCTGCCCGGTCTCCCTACGGCCCTACAGACTGCGGAGGCCTTGTTTACGCACGTCTGCCGGCACTACGGGGTGCCTGAGGATATAGTGTCTGATCGGGGTCCCCAGTTCACTTTGAGGGTCTGAGGGTCTCGATCAGCCTTACCTTGGGTTTTCACCCTGAGAGTAATGGGCAGGTGGAGAGAGTTAACCAGGATGTGGGTAGGTTTCTGCGGTCTTATTCCCAGGACCGGGCAGGGGAGTGTGCGGCGTTCGTGCCCTGGGCAGAGATGGCCCAGAACTCGCTTCACCACTCCTCCACTAACCTCTCCCCCTTCCAGTGCGTACTGGGTTACCAGCCGGTTCTGGCTCCTTGGCATCAGAGTCAGACCGAGGCTCCTGCGGAGGATGACTGGTTCCGGCGTGTGGAGGAGACATGGGATGCCGCCAATGTTCACCTTCAGCGCGCCGTGCTGCGCCAGAAAGCCAGTGCAGACCGTCAACGCAGTGAGGCCCCGGTGTTCACACCGGGGGACCGGGTCTGGCTCTCGACCCGAAACCTGCCCCTCCACCTGCCCTGCCGGAAGCTGGGTCCGTGGTTTGTGGTGCCGTTCAAAGTCCTGAGGAGACTGAACGAGGTGTGTTACAGGTTACAGCTCCCCCCGATTACCGTATTAACCCCTCGTTCCATGTGTCTCTCCTCAGGCCGGTGGTGGCTGGTCCACTCCAGGAGTTCAGTACGACCTCAGGGCATTATGAGTACCTCGTCATGCCGTACGGGTTGATGAATGCTCCATCAGTCTTCCAAGCCTTTGTAGACGAGATTTTCAGGGACCTGCACGGTAAGGGTGTAGTGGTGTATATTGATGACATTCTGATATACTCTGCTACACGCGCCGAGCATGTGTCCCTGGTGCGCAGGGTGCTTGGTCGACTGTTGGAGCATGACCTGTACGTCAAGGCTGAGAAATGCCTGTTCTTCCAACAGTCCGTCTCCTTCCTAGGGTACCGCATTTGCACCTCGGGGGTGGAGATGGAGAGTGACTGCGTTTCAGCCGTGCGTAATTGGCCAACTCCCACCACGGTAAAGGAGGTGCAGCGGTTTCTAGGGTTTGCCAATTACTATCGGAGGTTTATCCGGGGTTTTGGTCAGGTAGCGGCTCCCATTACCTCACTGCTGAAGGGGGGACCGGTGCGTTTGCAGTGGTCGGCTGAGGCGGACAGGGCTTTTGGTCACATGAGGGCTCTGTTTACCTCGGCTCCCGTGCTGGCCCATCCGGATCCCTCTTTGGCGTTCATAGTGGAGGTGGACGCGTCCGAGGCTGGGATAGGAGCCGTGCTCTCTCAGCGCTCGGGTACGCCACCGAAGCTCCGCCCCTGTGCCTTCTTCTCGAGGAAGCTCAGCCCAGCAGAGCGAAACTATGACGTGGGGGACCGGGAGCTGTTGGCTGTCGTCAAGGCTCTGAAGGCGTGGAGACATTGGCTTGAGGGGGCTAAACACCCTTTTCTCATCTGGACTGACCACCGCAATCTGGAGTACATCCGGGCAGCGAGGAGACTCAACCCTCGCCAGGCAAGGTGGGCCATGTTTTTCATCTGTTTTGTTTTCACCCTTTCGTACAGACCAGGTTCCCAGAGCGTGAAGGCAGATGCACTGTCCCGGCTGTATGACACAGAGGAGCGGCCCATGGATCCCACCCCAATACTCGCGGCCTCCTGCCTGGTGGCACCAGTAGTGTGGGAGCTGGACGCGAACATTGAGCAGGCGTTACGTGCAGAGCCCGCTCCCCTACAGTGTCCCGCTAGGCGTCTGTACATTCCGTCTGCTGTCCGTGACCGGCTGATCTATTGGGCCCACACGTCACCTTCCTCTGGTCATCCAGGCATCCAGGGAAGTAATGGTGGCCCACTTTGGCTAAGGACGTGAGGGTTTATGTTTCCTCTTGCTCGGTGTGCACGCAGTGTAAAGCTCCTAGGCACCTGCCCAGAGGTAAGTTACACCCCTTACCAGTTCCACAACAGCCATGGTCGCACCTGTCGATCGATTTCCTGACCGATCTCCCCCATCACCTGGAATCACCCATCACCTGGTCGTTGTGGATCGTTTCTCTAAGTCCTGCCGTCTCCTTCCTCTGCCCGGTCTCCCTACGGCCCTACAGACTGCGGAGGCCTTGTTTACGCACGTCTGCCGGCACTACGGGGTGCCTGAGGATATAGTGTCTGATCGGGGTCCCCAGTTCACTTTGAGGGTCTGAGGGTCTCGATCAGCCTTACCTTGGGTTTTCACCCTGAGAGTAATGGGCAGGTGGAGAGAGTTAACCAGGATGTGGGTAGGTTTCTGCGGTCTTATTCCCAGGACCGGGCAGGGGAGTGTGCGGCGTTCGTGCCCTGGGCAGAGATGGCCCAGAACTCGCTTCACCACTCCTCCACTAACCTCTCCCCCTTCCAGTGCGTACTGGGTTACCAGCCGGTTCTGGCTCCTTGGCATCAGAGTCAGACCGAGGCTCCTGCGGAGGATGACTGGTTCCGGCGTGTGGAGGAGACATGGGATGCCGCCAATGTTCACCTTCAGCGCGCCGTGCTGCGCCAGAAAGCCAGTGCAGACCGTCAACGCAGTGAGGCCCCGGTGTTCACACCGGGGGACCGGGTCTGGCTCTCGACCCGAAACCTGCCCCTCCACCTGCCCTGCCGGAAGCTGGGTCCGTGGTTTGTGGTGCCGTTCAAAGTCCTGAGGAGACTGAACGAGGTGTGTTACAGGTTACAGCTCCCCCCGATTACCGTATTAACCCCTCGTTCCATGTGTCTCTCCTCAGGCCGGTGGTGGCTGGTCCACTCCAGGAGTCTGAGGTGCAGGAGGGTCCTCCGCCCCCTCTGGACATCGAGGGGGCCCTGGCGTACGCCGTTCGCTCCATACTGGATTCTAGGTGTCGGGCGAGGGGCCTTCATTACCTCGTGGAGTGGGAGGGGTACGGTCCGGAGGAGAGATGCTGGGTTCTGGTGGATGACGTGTTGGACCCTTCAATGCTGCGGGAGTTCCACCGTTTCCGTCCGGACCGCCCTGCACCTCGCCCTCTGGGTCGTTCCCGAGGCCGGTGTCGCGTGCTGCTGGAGCCGCGCGTCAAGGGGGGGGTACTGTCACGACTTCCGCCGAAGTCGGTTCCTCTCCTTGTTCAGGCAGCGTTCGGTGGTCGACGTCACCGGCTTTCTAGCCTTCGCCGATCCACCTTTCATTTGTCCATTTGTCTTGTCTTGTTTTCCTACACACCTGATTTCAATTCCCTCAGTATTAGACATGTATATAACCCTCTGTTCCCCCCATGTCTGTGTGTAGAATTGTTTGTTGTTTCGTGTATGTGCACTCTAGACTGGTTTGCGCTGGGTTATGTCAACCCATATTGTGTTTAGTGTTCTTAGTGCCGAGTGTTTTGTTCGCCGAAATAAAAGGCTCCTTTGGCTACCCAACTTCTGCTCTCCTGCGCCTGACTCCCTTACAGCCAGTTACGCATACCTAACAGAATTCCACACCCGACCATGGAGTCAGCAGGAGCAGGTACTCCGGTAATAGGAGTCGAGGAGCTTGTCAGAGAACACGCTGCGATGCTACAACATCTCGGCGTCGCAATGGTCCATCTCGTTCAGACCAAAATGGATGTCTAAAATGGATGTCTTCCCCGATAGTGGGGGAAGCGCCCCCTTTCTAATGTTTCTGTTTTTATTGAATAACAACAACAAAATTATTCTGCCTAGTTATTTCCCTTCAAAATGTGTTTGCTGAAGGACACCCAGTATGTACATATCTAAATCTTAGCAAATGTAGCTTTTTTTCTGTCAGAAAATAGACATGTCCCTTAAAACCTCTACCGCTTCTCTCTCCCGGATCCGGGATCCTCCTCATCAAAAAAGCTGACAAGCATAGCCTAGCCTAACGCGACAGGGATATCATATAATATAATTTTCATGAAATCACAAGTCCAATACAGCAAATGAAAGATAAACATCTTGTGAATCCAGCCATCATTTCCGATTTTTAAAATGTTTTACAGCGAAAACACAATATGTATTTCTATTAGCTAACCACAATAGCAAAAGACTCAACCGCATATTTTCACCATTTTTCTACCGCATAGGTAGCTATCACAAAACCGACCAAATAGAGATATAATTAGTCACTAACCAAGAAACAACTTCATCAGATGACAGTCTTCTAACATGTTATACAATAAATGTATGTTTTGTTCGAAAATGTGCATATTTGAGGTATAAATCATAGTTTTACATTGCAGCTACCATCAAAAATATCACCAAAGCAGCCAGAATAATTACAGAGAGCAACGTGAAATACCTAAATACTCATCATAAAACATTTATGAAAAATACATGGTGTACAGCAAATGAAAGATAAACATCTTGTGAATCCAGCCAATATTTCCGATTTTTTAAGTGTTTTACAGCGAAAACACAATATAGCATTATATTAGCTTACCACAATAGCCAAACACACAAATGCATTTATTAACAGCAAAAGGTAGCGATCGCAAAAACCAGCAAAAGATATAAAATGAATCACTAACCTTGACCAACTTCATCAAATGACAGTCTTATAACATCAGGTTATACAATACACTTATGTTTTGTTCGAAAATGTGCATATTTAGAGCTGCAAACCGTGGTTATACATTGTGAATATGTAGCATTGATTCACCAGAATGTCCGGAGCTATTTTGGACACTCACCTAATCTGACCAAAGAACTCATCATAAACTTTACTAAAAAATACATGTTGGACAGCAAATGAAAGATACCCTGGTTCTTAATGCAACCGCCGTGTTAGATTTTTTAAAAATAACTTTACCATAACAAACAGCTTACGTTATAGCGAGACAGCGCCCGCCAAAACGGCGGTTAATAGGACTCAACATTTTACACAGAAATACGAAATAACATCATAAACTGTTCTTACTTTTGCTGAGCTTCCATCAGAATCTTGTACAAGGAGTCCTTGGTCAAGAATAAATCGTTGTTTGGTTTTAGAATGTCCTTTTCTCCTGTCGAATTCGTGCCACAATGCTAGCCAATGTTGATGACGTTCCCAATTTCTCTCGACGCAGAGAACGGAAAACTCCAAAAGTCCCAATAAACGTTAAATAATCTGATAAAACTCGGTTGAAAAAACATTCTTTACGATGTTATTATCACATGTATCAAATAAAATCATAGCCGGAGATATTAGCCGTGTATACCGAACGCTTATCATGAGACAATATGGAGGTGCTTCCCGCGCCTAGGTAGAGAAAGGAAATTCTGGACACGTCATTCCAAAAGCTCTTGTTCGACCTCAGATCAAGCTAGACACCCCATTCCACCTTCCACTGCCTGTTGACATCTAGTGGAAGGCGTATGCAGTGCATGCATATCCATAAATATAAGGCAATTCAATAGGCAGGCCCTGAAACAGAGCCTCGTTTTCAGATTTTTCACTTCCTGTCTGGAAGTTTGCTGCCAAATGAGTTCTGTTTTACTCACAGATATAATTCAAACAGTTTTAGAAACTTGAGAGTGTTTTCTATCCAATAGTAATAATAATATGCATATTGTATGATCTAGAATAGAGTACGAGGCCGTTTAAATTGGGCACGATTTTTTCCCAAAGTGAAAACAGCGCCCCCTATTAAGAAGAAGTTAAAGGAAAACTTCACCCCAAAACTATCTCTTGGTATTTGTTTCATTCGTCCATTGTTGAAATAGTCCCTAAATGTTTTGCATGTCAGCGATCAAGTTTTCAAGATATATAACTTTCAAAATACAGAAATACAGCAGGTATGATGCATAATGATCTGTACAGGTATTTCTGTATTTTGAAAGTTCTATATCTTAAACACTTGATTGCTGACATGCAAAACAATGGGGTGTTTACCCCATTGTTACCATATCAACCCCTACAAAAATGTAAATTATTTATAATCCACATAATAATTCACATTCCATGTTTCTGCAGGATTGATTTCCTGCTATAGGAAACTGGCTCAAATTAAGATCCTACATCTGTATAGCTCCTTCATATTAGAGATTCAACCCCTTTATGCATATGGATGTTAATCCCCCGGTTGCTCTGTCCCCTGTCAACCAATAGCGGGTCCCCGGGGGCGGCAGCCAGTGAACCCCTCGTCACTAGTTTGTGTTCTTATCAATTGGAAAGGGGAGTTCTCAGCTCCAGCTCACAGCAGCCCCCCCCCTTCTGAGATTTTGATATGCCTAAATTCAGAGGATCCTAAACAGATGATTGTCAGTGTGGATTATCTCCCCTAGCAGACTGCTACGAGAAATAGAGGAGAACGAGATAGAGTGTGAGTGTGTATGTATGAGCTGCTGAAGATACAGGGAAAGAGCAGAGCAAGTGAGAGAGGGAGACTCGAGCGGAGGGGTGCGAGAGTAGCAACTTCATTGTGTTTAGGCAGAACTGCGCGAGAAGCAGGACGGAGCGCAGCTCAGCATCAGTACCGACCGGAAAAAGACAGAATAGCCTTCTGGATACTACTGTGAACAAACAGACGGTGAGATGTACTTCATTCAAAAACCGTCAGTTGCACCAACTTGAGAGGGAAGAGGAATACATTGATCGAACAGAGGATACATATACGCTGTCATACTGAAAAAGTTCTTAACTATGGAAAATAATTCCTAAATGACTGTTTGCAAAGTTTTCGGACAAAACCAGTGCTTTGAGAAGCATATTGATTTACCCAAGCAGTGGTATTGCTTTGCACCGCGGTGGAGAATAACCAGCAAGCGGCAGCCCTCACCCCAGTCGCATTGACGGAACAATAGATTCCCGTCCTACACTTTCGGGGAAAACACAGCCGAACCGGCGACAGAAGACAAGATAAAATGTTGCCGTTTTACCTCGTCCTTTGCCTTATGGGAACAGGTAAGAAAACCGTTCTTGTCACATTTTTTTTGCTGGTTGTTTTTCTGCGCTATTGCTATAAACTCATGAGATGCTCGCTCCGTGTTCCGTTCAGGGCGCGCTGCGTCAAACTGTAGCCTAGTCGATGCGCTATGCTGACGGGGATGAGAGAGGAGATAATATTGCGGCTCTGCTTTTGCTCTGAGGAACTATAGTTTTTCTAGGGATGTTGAGACAAAGTTCCGCTACTGAAAGAGCTGACCCGGGGTACTGGTTGAATGGCACTAACGCCGAACCTTACCAAAGCGCACAGTGGCGAGGTGATGCGGTTTTTGTTGTTTTACGCATCAGGCTATTTATCTGGTGTAGGCTAGGCGGGGTGTTTTTTTTTTGCTGATCGTTTGGAAACAGTCCATCATGTTAGTGCACGGGTTTCTTTGATATGCAGACATAAGGCTAAAGACGATGCTAACATATCAAAACTCGTGTAATACGGGATTGTTGCCACTGAGGTATGCGGTGACATCAGAAGTCGCTGTTGAAGCAAATGGTTTTGTGTGTGAGAGTGAGTGAAAGAGAGAGAGCACGAGACAGATAGCAAGAGAAAGATATATAAAGAGATGAAGCAGAGAGATAAAAGAGAGAAGCATATAGCCGCCTCTAGATATTCGCACTAGTCTACCAGGCGAAGGATAGTAGCCTATGAGGTTGGCCACAGGTATCACCGATCATAATTTCAAATGAGATGTGGGGGGGGGGAATACAAAAACGAGCAACATGTATAGCCTAGTAGAGATAACCTGGGAACATTCCCTTAATGCAGCCAAGCAGACCTTAAAATGCACCAGCTAGGACTCGACCTCTCCACCCCGACACACTCCCTCTCTCGCCCCACACACCCCCTATCTGACTCATATTTCATTTATTTTTGAATGGGCTTTATATTTGAAGCACAGAGTGGAATTGCATGGGGATTGAAGCGTGTGAGGAAACCACGTTATGTTGTAAGACCGCCGCAGCAAGCTCTCCATCTCTTTTTTAGCCGACCTTTACAGAAGTTTATCAAAGGCCACTGTGTGTCATTTATATAAAAAAATATATACTAGCCTATTATGCAACCTGTATTTCTAATTTATCAGACAACACTATTGTATTATTATTCTATATCGAAAGTAACAATGTAGCCTAACCTCTAGTAGCCTATAAAGTTGAATCAGACCTCACTCAGCCGAAAGTCCAGACCAAATAGGTTTAAGAGGGGGACAGCTAGGCTATGTCTCGTTGTAAGTGCATAAACAGCCATGGGGTTGGATTTGAGACGGTTTTTAAACACAAGTCTCCAATTAATAATTCCATAGCCAAACGCAGCTAGGTGGAAAAGGCTGCACCACCACTAGGCTACACAGAAAAGGTCAAAAATGAAACGATCTAGAAATAAAGAAAATGTCTATTAATAAAGGCAGCCAACAGACCCCGGGCATGGTGCAATGATTTTTCTTTTATCTGTCCAACCGCTCGTTTGTGTTATTTTTTCGTGAGGACTTCAGCCACTGGGGGCAATCGTCTGATGGGAGTCAACATTAGCGTGTCAATCATTTGTGTAGTGGCCTTTGCCAATGATAGTTTACTATAACTGTCGCTGTACTTATTTATATGTCTCTTCAATGTCCAATTAGTGTTCCTCTTAGGAAAGGAGGTTTCACATTCAACTGTTCCAAACAATGGGTCTTTCTTTTGATAGGCTACTAATCTTGGCTGTGTGTGTGTGCATGTGTGTGTTATTATGTGCTAGAAAATCAGTTTATGTGGCCTTTGAATGGTTATTCAATATCAACATGCCTGGATATAATATAAGTAATACCCATATAGAGCAAATAAAACCTCTAGGGTACTTTTTCCATAGTTACAGCACAGTAGGCAATATCGGCTATTGCGTTATTCTGTAAGAATACATAATCCTTTATTAATCCCCCAGAGAGGAAATGTGATTGCACCAGCGAAAACATACATCATTCTGTATGGAAAGTAAACAACAATGGCCCCTTTGATTGAGTGAGACCACTGTCATAAAAAATGTACAGTTGAAGTCGGAAGTTTACATACACTTAGGTTGGAGTCATTAAAACTCGTTTTTCAACCACTCCACAAATTTCTTGTTAACAAACTATAGTTTTGGCAAGTCGGTTAGGACATCTACTTTGTGCATGACACAAGTAATTTTTCCAACTATTGTTTACAGACAGATTATTTCACTTATAATTGTATCACAATTCCACTGTATCACAATTCCAGTGGGTCAGAAGTTTACATACGCTAAGTTGACTGTGCCTTTAAACAGCTTGGAAAATTCCAGAAAATTATGTCATGGCTTTAGAAGCTTCTGAAAGGCTAATTGACATCATTTGAGTCAATTGGAAGTGTACCTGTGGATGTATTTCAAAGCCTACCTTCAAACTCAGTTCCTCTTTGCTTGACATCATGGGAAAATCAAAAGAAATCAGCCAAGACCCCAGAAAAAAATAGTAGACCTCCACAAGTCTGGTTCATCCTTGGGAGCAATTCACAAGCACCTGAAGGTACCACGTTCATCTGTACAAACAATAGTACACAAGTATAAACACCATGGGGGATCACTGAGCCGTCATACCGCGCAGGAAGGAGACGCGTTCTGTCGCCTAGAGATGAACGTACTTTGGTGCGAAAAGTGCAAATCAATCCCAGAACAACAGCAAAGGACCATGTGAAGATGCTGGAGGAAACGTGTACGAAAGTATCTATATCCACTGTAAAACAAGTCCCACTGCTCCAAAACTGCCATAAAAAGCCAGACTACGGTTTGCAACTGCACACGGGGACAAAAATAGTTATTTTTGGAAACATGTCCTCTGGTCTGATGAACCAAAAATAGAACTGTTTGGCCATAATGACCATCGTTATGTTTGGAGGAAAAAGGGTGAGGCTTGCAAGCTGAAGAACACCATCCCAACCGTGAAGCACGAGGGTGGCAGCATCGTGTTGTGGGGGTGCTTTGCTGCAGGATGGACTGGTGCACTTCACAAAATAGATGGCATCATGAGGTAGGAAAATTATGTGGATATATTGAAGCAACATCTCAAGACATCAGTCAGGAAGTAAAAAATTGGTCGCAAATGGGTCTTACAAATGGACAATGACTCCAAGCATACTTCCAAAGTTATGTCAAAATGGCTTAAGGACAACAAAGTCAAGGTATTGGAGTGGCCATCACAAAGCCCTGACCTCAATCCTATAGAAAATGTGTGGGCGGAACTGAAAAAGCGTGTGCGAGCAAGGAGGCCTACAAACCCGACTCAGTTACACCAGCTCTGTCAGGAGGAATGGGCCAAAATTCACCCAACTTATTGTGGGAAGCTTGTGGAAGGCTACCCAAAACAACATTTGATCCAAGTTAAACAATTTAAAGGCAATGCTACCAAATACTAATTGAGTGTATGTAAACTTCTGACCCACTGGGAATGTGATGAGAGAAATAAAAGCTGAAATAAACCATTCTCTCTACTATTATTCTGACATTTCACAATCTTAAAATAAAGTGGTGATCCTAATTGACCAAAGACAGGGAATTCTTACTGGATTAAATGTCAGGAATTGTGAAAAACTGAGTTTAAATGTATTTGGCTAAGGTGTAGGTAAACTTCCGACTTCAACTGTATATTTTCATACCCAACCCCTCATTGCTCTATTTTTATGCATGTGTGTTGTTGTTTCCAGTTTCCACGCCTTTCAACAAACATTTCCTTAGTTTTGGTGTATTATTAACGCCGGCTTTGATTCGGCTCTAGATAAAGGCTTCAAATCCCCCGACCCCTCGGATTCAGAGGATCTTACTTCTTCCAATTAACATTGAGCATCCAGGAGTAAAGTAAAGCGCTTTCGGTCAACGCTTCAGTAAATTAATTAAAAACAAAATGTTTATTGGCAGTTAAGCCGTGTTTTCTTCCCACTGTCTTTGATAAACGAGAGCCGAGTACTGACACATGGGGAGGCAGTAATTAAATTTAAATGTTGAATCAGAATACACAACGTTGTCACACTGACACCCACTCTCCTCTGGGAGGAGAAGAGAGAGGAGATGGAGATGGAACGCCTGCTGGAACTGGAACACAAGCACAAACAGACTTTTCCCTCCTAAAGAATTGTCAACGAGGGTCGGGAAATACAGTATTCCCCTAACTATTGACTGTGAGGAGCACAAACAAACAACAGCAGAGTTCCAGGGTCCTAGTGGATCCATTCCTGACAAACAAACACCACAAATGGCAAACAAACTGTAATGTCCCATTTGTCATGGTAGAGTAGTCATAGATTTACTCTGTGTCTGTCACGCATGTTTTTCTCATCAGATCATCAGAGAGAGGGGAGGGGGTAGAGGGGACCGGGTGTAAGATGACACCAGCAGCAGAACAATTCCTTGACAGACAGACAGCAGCTGGATGGGGAGGGGCAGCAGCCAGCATGGTTCACAGGCTGCAACACACACACACACACACACACACACACACACACACACACACACACACACACACACACACACACACACACACACACACACACACACACACACACACACACACACACACACACACACACACACACACACACAGTCCCAGAAAACTTGGTTGTTCAATGCTGTTCACCCATCCATATGTATGTCCTCTCTGTGGCCCTCCTCTGCAGCAGGAGCAACGGCAGCATCTATCCATCATTTGCTTTCTCAGAATGTCCCCTGGCTTCCCACTGGAATTGGATTCCACCCTGCATCAGTATTCCGAGTAATCTTCAATGAGCTCTTTTTTGGAACCTTTAGCTTTGGTTTGCTGAGTCTCATTGGGTAAGTTCAAAGGCTGGTAGCTGAGATCACACGTTTCCCTCGATGCTTTTTCCTCAAGTCCTGGCTGTCGCCACTCATGTCTAAACCCAGTGAAGCACCCTGAAAATGCATCACCATCACCATCCTCCTCTGAACTTGCCCAGTGAGGGGAATGTGTTGTGGGGCATTAGTAAGTCTAGTAGAACTCATCTACACACAAACAAACACAGCCTTCCACCATGGATATACTGTAAATACACAACGAGGCCTAGACAGGCGCCATCAGAGGAACATATAGCTTTGCCTCCTTGACCCCCCCCCCCCCCTCCCCCTCCCCCTTCCCCATTAGCAGAGATTTGTCCTGGATCTGAGCTGTGTGGCAGAAATATTTCTGGGCGATTCGGTAGCAGCATGGCTAGGGAGGTTTGTTTTAGGGGGACCGTGCATATTTCATGAGCCTCCGCTGCTTTGAATTCTTGCGGAGGAGTCAGGCTTGGGCGGAGTGAGTGGGGGGACAGAGGAGTGGGGGTGTAAGGGGTTGTAGGGAGAGGGAGGATGAGGAGGAGGAGAGAGACAGGACTCAGAAGTGTAACTACCAGTGTGATGATCAAGTTGACACGCGGCGGGAAAACACTAGGGAATACCATGGACCATCATTAACTTCTCTCCATCTTTCTCTCCTTTCCCCCCTATCTCTCTCCCTCATTTTCTATATGTTGCTGTGGGGGGGGGGAGTAAAATGAGAGAGAATAAGTTGGAAGGCAGAGGGGGAGAAGAGAAGCCAAGTTGAGGATGTGTCAGACATGGGGTGCACAGTCACAATAGCGCTGACGCAGCAGAATCCGTCTTGTGTAGAAGTCTGTTGCATTATTTAGGAGACGCACCCATGGCAAAGATATGGATGAGTTTGGGCTACTTTGATTCCCACACTAGGATTGCTCTCTACAATGGACCCATGGCTCAAACTGGTGGAGATTTGATTTCCAGACAGACCTCATAGACTATGGAAAGGAATAGGATTCAGGGGAGGGGGCACAAATCAAACTTTAAAGGTCGTTTTTGTTCATGGCATGAGAGCTCTTAAGATTTGTTTTGTTTTGAGTGAAATTGTAGACACTTACTCGTGAGTCACTCTGCAAGAGTTATTCCCCCCAGACCAGTACACTCAGAAAACCAACAATTCATATCCATTCCCGACCACATCTTAACCTTTTGTAGAGAGCCCTCCTTTCCCTGCACTTTCACTTTCCCTCCAGTAACTCAGAACTTACTCATCCGAAGGTACCAACAGACAAACCAACAGACATACAGACAGTCACACAGACAGACAGATAGATAGACAGACAGACAGACAGACAGACAGACAGACAGACAGACAGACAGACAGACAGACAGACAGACAGACAGACAGACAGACAGACAGACAGACAGACAGACAGACAGACAGACAGACAGACAGACAGACAGACAGACAGACAGACAGACAGACAGACAGACAGTGATATAGACATACGTAGAAAGACAGTCATACAGTCATACAGGGGTGCAGAGGAGAGAAGCTATAACAATGGGTTACTGTGTCTTCCAGCCCCAAGACATGTTCACGCACACTGGCATTGTCTTCTTCCTCGGACCTCGCCTCCTTGACAAACAGCACAATGACCCCTGGGGTCTTCCTCACTCATCTTTGGCCCACAATCCACCCAACCCCCATCCCCTCAACAACTTTGCTGTGTACAGAGGCAGAAATTGGAGGGAGAATATAAACAATGGGGCTTCATAAAACAAGCTCTGTCTCGCTAATCAGCTTTGCCATGCGGGGAAACAGATAAAGAACTTGGCATTGTGTCCAGGGGCCTTGTTATCAGCTGTTAGCTACTTCACTGGATGTAGTTGATGGCACGGCTCAACACAACAGGGAAGGCCTTGTGTTGTGTGGGCAGCCAGGCAAGATATGCTGGAGCTGTCCTACCAGCTGGGGCACTTGGCCACTTCCATCCCTGTCTTTGTCTCTCTCTCGCTTCCTCTCTCTTCGCTCTATTTTCTCCCCCTCTTTTCATCCCCCCCCCCCCCCTCTCTCTCTCTCTCTCTCTCTCTCTCTCTCTCTCTCTCTCTCTCTCTCTGCTCTCTCTCTCTAACTCTGTTTCTCTAACTCTCACTGCTCTCTCCTTCCCTTACTTCTCTCCTCATCTCTGTCTTTGCATGTCCTCACCTCTGTTTCCCTCCGGGGCAGAGGAAGGTCCTTGCAGGAAGTGACACATAAAGACAGTGACAATGGAGGGGCTGTGTCAGCTTCCTCTTCCAAATAACTGGTCCATCCACACACACATATGGCGCCCGGCCCCTCAGCCTCTCAGCCCAGGGCCCCTACCAGTCCTACAACAGCCCCACTTCCATCCACTGCCGGCAGATTACTGGGCTCTATTATCACCCACTGATTAGAATACAGTAGGGAGAGAGCAGAGGCTGTTTACTCTCTGCATTCTCCTCCTCCAAACAATGGTACAGCGAGGGAACCCTGGGTTAATTCTTTACAAATCATTAAAACAGAGCCCAGAGGGAGAGAGTAGAGCAGTAGCACAGCCTGTGTTCAAACAGTAGCAAGCCAGCCAGCTATTTTAGTGAAATACATTTTATTTTTTTTATTTTGGGGGGGGTGTCACATTTTTTGGGGGGGTGTCACATCTTTCTAGAGAGATGTATCCCAATTTGGCAAGACCTCCAACCCAAGAAACCCAGAGAGTATAGAGAGAGTTCCAACATACTAGACCAAACATTAGTTTTTATTTTCCAATCAATTCCTGCCCTCCAAGACAAGAATTTCCTATCTCCTGCCGAGACACAGAAACCAACAGCAAATTGAAATGTATCTCCCGTGTTGCAGCAATATCTGGGCCTATGTTATCTTCACTAGCCGTGTTCCTCAACCTTCTTTTAAAGATTGCCCTGTTGGGGGGTGATTCTGGCAGCTGGGAAGAGGCTGAGGGGGAAAAACCCATGCGGTTATGAATCCCGTGAGAAGCTATTTATTTGTCTATCTATATATTTTCTACTTATTTATCTATTTTTATTCCCCGCTCAATCCGTTCTTGAGATGCGGTCCGATTTCCAGTGGCTCCTCTTGAGCAGAGGGACGTTAACATCATGTGGCCATTGTGTGCTATTTTGGAGAGTTGTTGTGTGTGCACGTCCATAAGTGACTCATGAGGAGCTTATCAAAGCAACGCCCTAAACTATGTGTTGCTCATAGTACACACACACACACACCTACACACACACACACACACACACACACACACACACACACACACACACACACACACACACACACACACACACACACACACACACACACACACACACACACACACACACTAAGACAGGGGGTCAAGGGCATGCATTGGGGCAGAGGATGATGAGCTGAGATGAGTGTTTCCCATCTTTGGGGCTATGTGCCCTTTATGGAGCGGTTAGTCAAAGCCCGACTGTCTAATTAATGACGCTCTATCTCTCAGGATGTCATGTCTCCACTCAACTCAACCCAACCAGGGGGAAAGGAATGCACTCAAGGAAACAAGCGATGGCCTGGCTGGGCTGGGTGGACATTACAGAGACCAGAGGGTTGAGTGCGTGAAGGAAGAAAACTCCCATGCTCCCCTGGGCTTCAGGTCCCCACCTACCCCTCTCTCTCTGTCTCCTTCTTTCTTTCTCTGTCTTTCTTTCTTTCTCCTCCTCAAACAAAGAGCTCCATCTTCCTGCTTCCTGACAGTTTAAACTGACAGGAATCTGAGGGCAAATATTGTGATAGTGACTCAACCGTTAACAAAAATATTGGGCTCGGCGGTCAGGAAAGGAAACAGCTTCTTAAACTCTCTTTCTCCTCCTCCTTCTCTCAGTGAGAACGGTAGGTCTCTCTGCCTCTCTGTGTTGTTTTGAGAGGCAGACAGCTGGGTGAAGGGTTGGCGGAAAGTGTAGCAACTTTTTTTCTTCTCTCCCTTCTCCTCCAGCGGGGAATTTAGAGCAAGGCTTTGAAACTCTCTGTGGGAGGCCGCTAGGAAAGCCAGCCAATTTGCTATCAACTGAGGGGTGTCAGTCAAAGCTCATCGATCAGGCTTTTAACTGCGGCTCCCTCAATGTACAAACATTGTAATTTTATCAAGCTGTGTTGGAGAGGAGAGGCACGGTGAGGGGTGGGGCGACAGCCAGGGATGGTGGAGGGTTTGGGGGATAGGGGTGAGAGTCAGTAGGTGGGTAAGGTGGGTCTCCAACTTCTGTGGTGATGAAAAGCAGGAGCTTCATACAGCGAGAGGCATTGGAGATCCTCTGGACAGGGGGTTGGGAGGAGATGTTTGTCTGAGCAGAAAGAGAGAGAGCTGTGCCTCAGCCGGGGGAGGAGGGAGGGGAGAGAGAGAGACACAGAGAGGGAGAGAGAGAAAGAGAGGGGGGGTCAGAAGGATTTACTGCCAGCAGCTTAGCATTTAAGGTAATGTATATGCTTGTATTGGTGTAAAGCGAAACCTGTGTTTTTTCTCCCAGCACAGGGTAGCTAAAAGAATAACAAAGATGTAACTGAAGTAAGAATCCAGGGCGGAAGAATTGAAAGGGGTTGTTTCAACGCCTCAGGGCGAAACATTACAACCTGAGGTATCCCTTTGCCATGAAGATGGACTTAAGACACAGAATGTTTTTTGAAGAAGGGGTTTTGTGTGTGTGTGTGTGTGTGTGTGTGTGTGTGTGTGTGTGTGTGTGTGTGTGTGTGTGTGTGTGTGTGTGTGTGTGTGTGTGTGTGTGTGTGTGTGTGTGTGTGTGTGTGTGTGTGTGTGTGTGTGTGTGCGTGTGTGTGTGCGTTTATGTGGGTGTGTGTGGGTGGGTGAGGTGTTGGAGAGGTGAATCTGATCCCACTTCCAAAACTATCTCAGTTTATGAGGTAGTGCTAAATAATCAATGGGCCGTGGCCTTTCCTGATCCTGACAACATTCCAGTAGAATTCCAGCAGGGTTAGGGTCTGGAGAGCTAAGTGACAGGGGCGAACCCTATACCCCTCTACATCCCTGCACCCCCGCCAGGAGACAGCAGCAGTCCCTCCTAGGGTTGCACCATTCTGGGAACTCCTTATTAAAAGTAGGAGGAGCAGGAAGAACTGATTGTTCCCTCCACAGATTGGGCTACTACGCCCTTCTGCTACAGGAATGTCTGTTTGCTTTTGAAAGTCCCAGCCATGGTGCATGGAACGCTCTGGAGGATAGGGGAGGAAGGAGGAAGGGGGGGGGGGGGGTCAATAGAGACAACAGCAAGGATAGAGGTAAGGGAGAAGCAGAGATAGAAAGGGAGGAAAGAGAGAAAGGGAGAGAGAGAGGGAGAGTGTTACAGACACATACACAATAGGGATGACATTGCCTAAGATGATGTGAGTGTGAATCCAGTGTCAGTCTATGACAGATGATATAACCTGCTATTGATAGGATAGTTGGGCTGGAGGGAGGGAAGGAGAGAGTATAGATACTGCAGGTTTTCAGGGAGTTTCCAAACAGAGACAGATAGAGCAGGAGATAGCATTGGAGGAGAGAGGAGTGGACAGAGGGAGGGAGAGGGGGATGAGACGCAGAGTTCCAGGCTGCATCCATCATGTGGTTTGGTGCGGCAGCCATTTCTACCCATTGTTTTCCATCATTTGTTTTCTCTGGGCTCTGCTAAGGGGGAGTTTAGCTATTTGTTTGTGTGCTAATTGCGTAAGTGAGACAGCATAATTAGATGTAAAGATAAACAGACAAAGGCAGAGAAGAGCGATAGATAGCCACAGGGAGAGAGATACAGAGGTGCAGATGAAATGAGATGTGTAGACGACGGAAATGTCCCTCTCCATTTCAACGTTCAAGGCTGCCAAGGAGGAGGAGGAGGAGTAGGGGTGTGGTATAAAGTACAGGAGACAGAGAGAGATGGAACGATAATGGATGAGAGAGAGGAGGAGAGAAAAGCTGTCTTCACAGCCTGCACTTTGAGGTGTAGCCCAATGCTGCCTGAAAAGTCACCCCATTTGATGCAGTGAGGTGGGGAGAGGGGGAGGGAAGGGAAGGGGATAGAGAGGTAGAGAGAGAGCAAGGGGAGATGAGGAATGAGAGAGAGGGAGAGAAAGAGTAGGAGAGAGAAAGATTAACACTGTGAAGCAGAAGAGAGAGGAGAGGGAGAGAGAGGGGGGGGGGGAGAGAGACGGAGAGAAGGAAACAGAGAGCAAGAGATCGTCTCTCCTCCAGATCAAAGGCAGTGTCTGGTCCCTGGAAGTGCCTGTTTGTTTTCAGTTGTTTGGGAGGGTCTCCAACCTCCACGTGTGAGGCCACAGGGCCCTGCTCCTGTCTCCGTCAGACACAACCCTGACACATACACACACAACCCTGACACACACACACAACCCTGACACACACACACACAACCCTGACACACACACAAACACACACCGTTTTATCTCTGTTTCATACACCTCAAACACAGCCACCTGCCAAACCATCACTAAGAAGACACAGCACACACTCCCTGGCACCGCTTTACACACACCCCAGCACCACTTTACACACACCCTGGTTTGTGAGTGTGTGAGGTTGAGGAGGTGGGGAACATGTGGAGCAGTAAGCTGCAGGCAGACAACAGAAGAGCAGCAAGTCCTCAGTCTGTCCTTCAACTTGTTCAATGGAGAGATGTCTGGAGTGAGATGATTACAGGTTACTGTCTGAAACTACAGCCCAAGTCTAATCAGTCTGGGGAAGATCATTTGTGAAAAACCTGCAGCTCCTGTTATACTTTCAGGGCCGGATTAAGAAATCTAATTGGGAGTTGTTGAGAAAAACTGTTTCTATTGGTTCTACAGACAGACTAGTCGTCTCTTTTCAGCAGTAGCCATTTGTTTTACAAACAGCATATTTTTCCCTTAATTGTACTTTGAAATCTGCAAAACGCAAACCGACAGCTGCAACCATCCATAGAAATATAATCCATAGATGGTAGTTCCCATTCAAGTCAGGACTGGTATCCATTGCTAGTGTACCCATGAGTTTAATAGTCAAATTGCCAGGGTAAGAGGTTACAATAGCCCTCTATGGATTATATGTCTATGGCCACAATGCAACAAGCTGTATATTTGACATGCATACTGCCCAAACTGCAGCCTTCCTGACTGTAGGCATACCGGTAACTTCCAAACACTTGAGTAAATGCACCCCACGTATATGTTATGTGTGGGGTGCATTTTCCTGGCAAAGTTTAAGTCCACATGTAGAATCTATGCCAGGCGCATTCAATCTGTTCTGGCAGCTCATGCTGGCCCAACACCCTTATAAGACACACACTGTTAAATAAAGGTTCATACAAAATAAAATACACTATATGTTGGTTGTATGTGCTTGTGATAAAACTTAATCCACAGTTATTTTTTTATAAACTATTGATCCACTGTGGCTAAATGATGCTCTCTGGTGTCTTTGAACATTGAGAGTGGGCTCCTGTGTTGTTGGGTTTTTTGTGTGTGTGTGTGGGGGGGGGGGGGGGGGGTTGTCGCTTGGGCCCAGCCCCTGACTCACACAATTGACCAGTCACATGTATTTATTATTGCAGTAAATGTTTTACTTTTTATTAATCAGTTACCCAATGAAGGCAGGTCCCCCCAGTTACCGACGTGTCCCCCTACCTCCCCCTAAAATAAATACAAATACAAATACATACTACATACATAATATATATTGAATATATAATATATGCAAGTATATATTTCCTTTATTATTTTTTGTTGTAAAAAAATAAATATCATTTTTTGCCTCCTCTTGGGCCCGGGCCCGGGCCCAGGGGTTTCAGCTGCATTCATTTAGCCCTCTGTATTTTAAAAGCGTGTATGCTGAGCGACAGATGTCCTTGGAGTTATTGAGAGACTGACAGTATTTCGGGTGTTATTTGAGAACTATTGAGTGATTGTACCAAGCCATCACAGTTGTTTATCTTTTAACACAGTGACAGTGCTGGCAGTTTGCAGTTGCTCGTAGTGCACTAGATAGACACAAAGTGGTCATATCCTTGTGGTTCTGAAAAGACTGGGTCCAGTCACGACTCCAGTGTGTGTGTGTGTGTATGTGTGTGTATGAGAGATGGTTTCTGCATGTGTATGTGTGAGTGAGTGTGCACGTGCGCCTGAGCGCATGCTCCGTTCTCCTGACTCTGTGTGGGTGTGTCCAGGAGTGTCACCCGCTCTTTCAGAGCTCTGGCGCAGGGAAGGAAGATAAATGGGACATTAATGGAACCACTCAATCACAGGCTACTTAAAAAAAGCTGACCATAGACTGTGGGGCAATCAGTCCTACTCCGAGGCCCATTCAGTCTGCATTCAGCCTGGGCTCGAGGAGGGCAGTTCTGGGTCCTTCAAACTCTGGATTAGCCATTCACTGCTCCATAGACCACGGCCTAACTGCCTTACACTGCCTAACTGACTGAGCACTCCTTTAGAAAGACCATAGGGGCTGGAGAGAGTGAACTCTCTCTTAAAAAAGAGTTCTGATTGTTCTTGGAGGTCTTTAAAAGCCAGTTAGAATTGGGCTCCTTTGTCTTGCACCTCTGGGAGTTAGTGACTACTAATAGTGACTATGTTGTGTGAAGGTTTTGTTTGGTGTGTGCTTTTGTTTGTTGTTCGGTTTAGTTAACAGCAGATAGGTTTTTTAAGTGGTGCATGGTTTTCTTAGTGTCACGTATACTCCCTCTCCGGCCTCTAGGTCATCAGGCTGCTGATTATCCCGCACACCTGTCACCATCGTCACGCACAACAGCGCCTCATGACACTCACCTGGACTCCATCACCTCCTTGATTATCTTCCCTAAATCTGTCCCTCCCCTTGGTTCTTTCCTCAGGTGTTATTGATGTTTTCATGTGGGTGCGTAGTTTGTGTTACGTGTTTATTGTTTCATTGATTTATTAAAACACTCACTCCCTGAACTTGCTTCCTGATTCTCAGCACACTAGTTACACTTAGGTGAGAACAGGAATGAATGGGGAGGGAAAATCTATGGTTCTTCAGTTGTGCCGTAGGAGCATGACGGTTGCTTTAATGGTGTGAAAATGAACGGTGGCCATGTCAATTCCACCTTTACCTCTGGTGTCGATTCGGAACTGTTGCTTCTGATTCATTTCCTGTAGCTTTGATTAGAAAGGCACGGTGGTCTAAAAAAGCCTTTTCACACTTTCCGCCGGTGGTACGGAAGAGGAAGCTGCCATCTTGTGTGAAACATGAACTGTGTTGGCCAACACCACAAAGGTACAAACACAACACTGGGGTCAAAATGTTCCCCCTCTCCACACCATACAACCAACCACTCTTCTTTTCTCTAATTTCTTCTCTCTCTCTCGCTCCCTTCTGGGTAATGTGTTAACGAGCAACAGCTTCTCCGAATACCCATAACATTAGTGTGTGTGTGTGTGTGTGTGTGTGTGTGTGTGTGTGTGTGTGTGTGTGTGTGTGTGTTTTCACACCAATTAATGAATCGCTTTGTGAGGCTGTTGAGGTGAGGATGGCTTGTCTCTTGCCGGCGCGCGGGCGGGTGTGTTTCTTCCCCCGTTCTCTCTCCCGTGTTAGACCGTTCTCTCTCCCGTGTTAGACCGCGTGTGTGCCTGTGGTGGCAAGGTCCTCTCTGACACTTTACATTAATTAGCCCTCTCTGTAATTAGCGCAGGGGGACGAGTGGGAACATGAGAGACCTGAACACAAGCCTAATCAGTGGGGCCAACGGGTTTGATTCAACGTCAGCGAGAAAGTTCACACATATGTTGAATTCCAGGCTCGACTCGGACAGACTGCGTTTTCACACTCAAATTAGCAGGGATGTGGATTGGGAAGATTGGACTCTTGAGAGGAAAAAATAAGACCCTTTTCATTATCCTGACTTGTTTTTGAGTTTGGTGACCATTAATATAAAATCAGCCTCTCTCTCTCTCTCTTTCCTCTCCTCCTCCACACCAACCTTCCTCCTGGGACACTGCAGAACAGTTATGTTGCTCTCCTCCCATCCCTCCCTCCCTCTCACTCCAGATAATTCAATCTGTCCAATATCAAATAATCTTCCCCAATTTTTCAGCCCATTTTAACCTTATCGCTCAAACAGCCGCCTCTAGGGGATGAGTCTCGTTCCACCTTGTTAAAAGAGAAGGGGAGAGAAAGAGAGAGAACCCGGGAAAGGGGGATGACACATAGCTCTCTGAGGAGTGTTTTGAGAAGCTTCTGTTTGCCATTCTCACAGGCAATATGTGAAAGAGCCGGCAAAGAGAGAAGGGTGGGGGGATGGGGAGAAAACCAGAGAGGAAAAAGAGAGGATGCAGGGAGGGAGGGAATATTAGTGAAAGGGTGGGGGATGAGTGTAGGCTAGGTGATGAAAGTAAAGTTGGCCTGGTGTTACCACTCTACTCTAACTTGTGTCACACAGCACGGTATAACATGCCCCTCTACAAGCTCTCCCCCAGCTCAGAATTACAATCCAATAAGGTGGGCTCCTGTTGGTCTTTGTTCCCCCATAGTGTTTACCCTGTCCTCCGGCTCCGCTCGCTGCCTAATCTACCCAATAGCTGAATGGCAATAGGTCAGGGACAAGGAGGGACAGAGCCGAAGGAGGGAGGGAAGACGGGAGGGAGGGAGGGAGGTGGAGTAAAGGGTTAATTTATCTTTCTCTCAATATTTTTCTCCACCATTCCATTCTTTGGGTTGTTTCCCTCTCTCCAGTTCTCCCACTCTCCTTCCTCCTCTTTTCTTTTCACTTCTAATCTGTCTGCTTGATTGTTCTAAGCTGCTTTCAGCCGGCCCCTGGGAGAGCTGGAGGTTTGGAGTCTGTTTTAATTCCGATTTATAAGAAGCCTTCCTCAAGAAGGGAGATGTAAGAGTAGGCCAGGCTGAGGAGAGTGAAGGAGTGGAGGTGGGACAGATTGCATGGCGGTGATGGAATAGGATGGGAGGCAGAGAGGCGGCTTCAGCAAACACCAGAAGTCACGGAAATAGAAAAAGATATGATATGCCACACAATCTCTCTTTCCCAATCTCCTCTCTCTCTTGTGCTTAAACACACACACACATACGCACTCGCAGGCATTGGGGTGGTTTAAGCCAAATGGGATATTTTTTGTAATCAAGCGGCACAATCTATATACAGTAGATTGATCTCAACTTCCTGTGATTCATACCATATCCTGTGGAGACGATATGGCCAGCTGAGAGGGTTATCTCCACGCTCTGTCTAATGATCGATAATCTCCCCGGGTGGCTTTAAGAGCCTGCAACGCTCCACTTGTTTATCAGGGCCACAAACCAGGGGCCACAGACAGATGAGCTGTGAACTGCAAATGAAAAAAATTATAATTCAGTATTTGCAGAGAGAGAAGAGAGATAGCCGTTTGGCATAATTGCACTAGCTAAAACTTTTTGGCTGCTGTGTGGAGTGGACAGTCATGGTGTGGGTAGATAGTGGTCCATTTCCCTGATTGATGGGGTTATACTTGGGTGGCAATGTCACCGTTGTGGACACTCTGGACGTCCTTGTTAGACACTTAATTTAAAGGACTTATCGCACTGAGGCACAGTGAGATTCTCCCAATATAAGTCTGGACATCAAAGATACTGGCACTGGCACCAAGACTCTATCCATTACTGCAGCCAGGCAGATAGGCGAGCTGCAGAGCAATGTGTGTGTGCGTGTGTGTGTGTCTCTCTCTCTATTTCTCTCTCTTTGTGTGTGTGTTTTCTCTGTTTGCATCTCTGTGTGTTTGTTTGTGTCTCTTCCTTTGTGTGTGTGTTTGAGTGTGAGTGGTGAAACAGTCACACATCTGTCCCTCAACTAACAAACCCCCCAAATAATAAACCCCACTCCAGAAAAATGGAGTGACACAATGAAGTGGTTAAGTTTATCAAGCCACCAGCTTTGCTCAGGCAGGCAAGGTGTTAAGGGACAGGCAGAGGTCAAGGGCCCAGCCCACAGCATTCTTCAGCTAGGCACGTCCCAGCACATCACACAGTCAGGGACCATATGTCCAGGTCCTCCAGTCAATGGGCCAGCCCAGCCAGCAGGACAAAGACCCATTCAAACCAACTGAGCTCTGAGGAAATCTGCAATTCCACGCTGCCATTAGGCCAGAAAACAGCACCAGTGAGTCAACACCAGGGATACACCGAGTTAGAGATTTGGAGAGAGGGAATGAGAGGGAGGGGGAGAAAGAGAGACAAAGGGTAAGACAGAGAGAGAGAGAGAGAGAGAGAGAGAGAGAGAGAGAGAGAGAGAGAGAGAGAGAGAGAGAGAGAGAGAGAGAAGGACCTTTACCAGGCATTACAGGCAGGCTGAGGATGATGCCCTGTGCTGTGGCCCCATCTCTCTGTTCTTCCACAGGGCTGCAGCAGCCTTCTCTCCAGAGGGCCCTTAGAGACCCTCCCTGCAGCTCTCACGCTCTCTCTCTCTCTCTCTCTCTCTCTCTCTCTCTCTCTCTCTCTCTCTCTCTCTCTCTCTCTCTCTCTCTCTCTCTCTCTCTCTCTCTCAATTCAGTTCAGTTCAGTTCAATTCAAAGGGCTTTAGCATGGGAAACATATATTTACATTGCCAAAGCAAGTGAAATAGACAATAAAAAATGAACAGTGAACATGACACAACATTACATTCCAAAGGAATAGAGACATTCCAAATGTCAAATCATGGCTATATAGTTTTGTAATGATATGCAAATAGTTAAAGTACAAAAGGGAACATAAATAAACATAAATATGGGTTTTATTTAGAATGGTGTTTGTTCTTCACTGGTTGCCCTTTTCTTGTGGCAACAGGTCAGAAATCCTGCTGCTGTGATGGCACACTGTGGTATTTCACCCAATAGATATGGGAGTTTATCAAAATTGGCGTTGTTTTCAAATTCTTTGTGGCTCCGTGTAATCTGAGGGAGATATGTCAAATCAAATCAAATCAAGTTTATTTTATATAGCCCTTCGTACATCAGCTAATATCTCGAAGTGCTGTACAGAAACCCAGCCTATATGTGTCTCTAATATGGTCATACATTTGCCAGGAGGTCTTTCTCTCTCTGCCTCTCTCTCTCTCTGCCTCTCTTTCCCTCTCTTTCTCTGCCTCTGTCACTCACAACTCTGTTAATAAGGCCAGCAATAAATGCCAGGAAGGGTACCAAGCCGGTATCCTCTCATGTTCAAGCTTTGAGGATATGATTTCATGGAGTAAGAAGGGAGGAGGTTGGGGTAGGAGTAGGGTGGAGAAGGATAGGCTTTATAGAGTTATGTTGCATTTGAATGGCCCACAGTAAACCCATCCCATCATAAAATAATATTTTGTGTGTCATATCCTATTGTGTGTGGGTGCACTATGGGACATTTGCCAGTCCCGCCAGCACTGAGTAAAGTGTAGAGGGGGAGGAGAAGGGGGATCCTGAGGGGGGAGTAGATCACACATATTTTCTTTCACTGCAGCGATGAATATGGAAGAAAAAAGGTCAAACTTGACTGGAAACACTACAGTAGATCACAATTACAGTCCAGGCCCACATTTCATACATCAACTCCCCACTGTGATGTCTCATCAGCCCCTGGTCACACTGGAGAGGCCCACGCCGCACATTATCAAAGATTGATGGGGTGTCCTACTTAAAGCCAGGGGGTGGGGTGGGGGGGACTTTGGGTTATCTGCGGGAGAGGGAAGGGGGGCATTGGGTGTTGGTCGTGTGGCAGCGTGCCAGCAGTAACCGCCCAACAACTTCGCCGCCCAGTGCCCGCAGACCGACGCATAGTAGTTTGAGGTTCTGCCAGGCTACACCATTACACAATCACATGACCACAGCCTTGATGTACTGGAGAAGTTGCAACGCATGACATTACAAGATCAGCACTTACAAGACAGTACTAGCTGAGTTAGGAGTTTACAGAGAAGAAGACACGAGCTGAACAAATGTTAAAGGGTTGGCTTCACTCTTGTCTTCCGTCTCCCTCCCTCCCACCTCGGAAAAACTACACAAACTGAGTGAACAAACAGGCAGAACCTTCCATCCAAATCCCCCTCTTTCTAATACCACGCACCTCAATCCATCCCTCCATCACTTTTCTTCCCTGCTGGCTGCCATCCTCCCCTTCTTCTTGTTCAGAGTGCTTGCTTAATAATTAATTGATTAATTAGTTCTCTCATTAATAATTTATTCATTAATCACGGCCTGCTTTTTCTAGAGGAAGCGGTGGAATCTGAAAAAAAAGCCTGACTTCACATTTCACTCTAATTGCACGGCTGCACTAATCAACGCTTAAGAAATTGAGTTTCAGGAAATTCGTTTTTGCCTCCTTTCCCTCTCTTCTTCCCCAACACAAAGCAGGATGTACTGAGGTCGGCAGGTAATGTTTTCTTCCCCCTCTCCTCTCTTTATTGTACTCTGAAAGCCCTTAGTCATCACCAATTTTAAAAGAATGTCTCAAGGCAGAAGTAATCTGATGAACTGAATCAAATTTGGCGCTTAATTAAAACTTGGCTTTTTCCCCACAAACGGTGGTGGCCGGTGAAAAAGCGGGCATTGATGAATAAACGACGGTTTGAAGACGGTTTGTAAGAAGAGACAGGCGCTGGGGTTGTGGAGGAGAGGTCTATGCTGTTTCCCCGGGATCTATGGCTCTCCCGGGACGTCGCTGGGTAATTTGTGTAATCGCCAGGAGTTACGTGCCGGGGAGTTTCAGAGGTGTGGGGAAGAGTAGCCTAGACAAAATTATAGTTGTGTGATGCAACCGTGAGAGTGAAAACGAGTAAAAAGCATTGTGAAATGGTTTAATTACATTAATGTTTATCCCTGTTGGATATACAGTTCACACACAAGTCATTTTCTCCCTCTGAAGCCCTCTGTCAGGTCCTGGGAAGAGAAAAAAATTCCATCTCAAATTAGAGGGAAGCTTCAATGGAATGGATGCCAATTCGACATTAACCTATAAGCTTTATAAAGCACACACATTAAGCAGCACTAATGAGACTCTCATTGAACCAGTCTTTCTTTATTTTCAAAACACACACACAAAAAAATTGCTTTGACTTCAATGTGCCGCCCCACTGTTACCAACAGAGGTTGCCTCTGCTTTATAGTTCAACAACACCAGCACACAGCACAGCAGCATCAGCAGACAACAATAGTACTGACATGCATACATTTACAACATTACCACCCTAATTAAAAAATAATATTAATAAAGGAAGAAAGAAAAGTATTCATTATGAAACGCACTACTTCCTATCGCGAAGAGCCAAGGGGGCCTCCACTGGGCTCAATTAGGAAGTGTAGGCCACAAATCCCTGGACTAGATTAATTGACACCCCAGGGCATTGGACCCAGAGTCCCAGTGGTGGAGTCTAAGTGGAGAATTCCTTTGTTTTCATTTCCTTTGCCTTTGAGAGAAAGTGCAAGAGAGCAAGAAAGGGGAGGAGGCACTCTAACATGATCTTTTCATTGTTTTATGGTTTTTAATCTATTGTTTAATTATTTGTTTTTGTTTACTTGTGGTTTTCTGCAGCTGGGGAGCGAAGTGAGGTGGATGTAAGAAGTAGAGTTTTTTTTTAATTATTTGCGTCCCATCTTTGAGCAGCTAGGCTTCCCGTCACATGTTGAGCACTAGTGACATTTTATCCAGCATGTCAGCTGTTGTGTGCGCGCTAAACCCAGGCTTTTGCAAACGGCACAAGAAGTTAAGGATTTAAAAGAACACAGTAAATTATACTGAAAGCCCTTCCAAGCAGTACTAGAGAGAAGGAGGGAGAAGAGAGAGGGAGAGACAGAGGAGAGAGAGATCGAGGGGGCGGACTGGGAGTGAGTATGACACACTGATTCAGCCAGCAGCTGTCTTGTACTGAAAACACCATGGGGCAAGAGGGAACCAAATGACAAGGCTGGCTCAATCAACATCTTGTCAAGACTGTTGGCGGATGTGTACAGACAATTTTATACCGCCAACCCCCTCCTCTGCCCTCCTCTTTTTTTCCATGGCTTTTCATTTCCAGTCGTCGAGCCAGCCAGTCAGCTAGCCACCCCCTGTATAGTGTCAACTCTTAGGCACTGGAGTGGAGCAGTGAATGGGATGGCAACTGTGGTATAATGACACTCAGAGAACTTCTCCTGCTCACTAGAGACACCAGAGAGAGCACAGGAAGTGTCTGTGCCAGTGTCTCTGACACACACTCCACACACTCCACACACACACACACACACACACACACACACACACACACACACACACACACACACACACACACACACACACACACACACACACACACACACACACTACACTCTACACTCTACACTCTACACAGACATTCCACACACACAGTATTTTTCCCTTCAGCACTCCTCGGTCCTCTCCTCCTTTCCTCTCTACCTCTCTATCACTCCATCCACTGTGTCTGTTGTGGCAGGTGCCCAGGGAGACAGAGCCGCTGCTTGCCCATGCGATCAGCTCCTCCTTGGCCCGCCTCCCTCGCCCTGATGGAAGCAGTGTGGAAATCAACGTCATGCAGGGTGACAGCACATGTGACAGACTGATTACAGCATTCCATCAATCGCCTCTTACAGCCACGGCCCTTTACAATTTAGACCTGACAGGAGACCACTTTTATGGTTATTTTTCTTTACAACCGTACAGTACCTCAGGTTTTCACTCCAGTGTGTCTTTTCTTGTTGTTGCCTCCCGCTGTCCTGGTTCTTCTAGCACAGTGTGTTGACAAGCTGACATAAACCCTTGCAATTTTCACGCCTGGGATGGAGAAAGAGAGGGAGAGAAAGGGATAGGGAGAGAGAGAATTAGAGAATGTGTGAATGAGAGAGAGAGAAGGAGAACAGAGAGAGAGAGAGAGGGACAGGGAGGCTGGGTGATGATGCTGATGGGGGAGTGTGGAGAGGAGAAGGCGCTGTGTCAGAAAGAGCTAAAGAAAAGACAAATCAATAATTACTAACACCGTATATAATTCTGAAAAGGGGCTTGCAAGGCATTGATTTCAGGGATCATGGCTGACTGACTGTATAGTATGAGAGATACACAGAGGAAGGGGAGATGGGGGAATCTGGCGGAGAGGCTGACGTGTGGAGGGATGGAGGGATGGTAGAAGAGAATGGTGGGTATGGAGGGTGTTGGGTGGGGAGGGGGGGCAGGCGTGTGGATGGATGAGCTGATCTTCTCCATATAAAAGAGGTCCCGGTCTGAGCCAAGAATCTTCACAATGGAAGAAAGGCTGGAAGGGGAGGCTAGGAGGATTACACTCCAGCAAAACACCTCTTAAAAAGCTGTTAGACTGCAATTTAGACACAAAAATGCACAAAGGGGAGAAAATGGGGGTTATGGGTAGAGAGAGAAGAAAAGTGCGTCTGGAATGCGAGGTGGGGAGGAGATAAGGTATGAGAGACAAGGCCAGATAAAGGGAGAGAGACAAACACAGGCATGCTTCAGCCAGGACCATGTCTGGCGGTCACAGATTCACAGTCTGTGTCTGGAGACTAGAGAAGCAGATGCAGGCAGTCACAGATTCAGTCTGTGTCTGGAGACTAGAGAAGCAGATGCAGGCGGTCACAGATTCAGTCTGTGTCTGGAGACCAGAGAAGCAGATGCAGGCGGTCACAGATTCAGTCTGTGTCTGGAGACTAGAGAAGCAGATGCAGGCGGTCACAGATTCAGTCTGTGTCTGGAGACTAGAGAAGCAGATGCAGGCGGTCACAGATTCAGTCTGTGTCTGGAGACTAGAGAAGCAGATGCAGGCGGTCACAGATTCAGTCTGTGTCTGGAGACTAGAGACTATGATGGTGTTTGGGTGGTGGGTGGTTTCCTCTGCTCGCTTCCCTCCAAGTCCACACAACTCCTGTAGGAGACATGGTAATGAGATTACAGCCTGGCCCAATCAGACCTGAGACGGTAGGGAGCAGTGATGCCCGTTGGAACAAATTATTCAGCTCAGCTGCCTAAGCATTATGTGTTGTCGTTCTACACACGCTCACACACACAGCGGGATATTTACACTTTCACACACACACGCATATACACACATATACACACACAAACTCATGCAGCGAGAGACAATGAGAGGAAGACAAAAGACCCTGAGTCAAAACAAAAGGATAACCATTCAGTACAGAGAAATGGAGCTTGCATTTTGCAGCTCGATTTAGAGGCCTTATCTAGACACAGTATAATAGATGGTATTTGGGGAGAGGGCTTGTTTATTCTGAGCGTGACAATTTTTTGCCGGTTGTTTTGTGTTCTTTTTTTCCTGCTTGTGTTACCTCCCCCTCTTATTCTCTCTTTTACTGTGGAATATCCACACCAACACCCCTGAGACATAGAACACTGCTACTGTGGAATATCTACACCAACACATAGAACACTGCTACTGTGGAATATCCACACCAACACCTCTGAGACATAGAACACTGCTACTGTGGAATATCTACACCAACACCCCTGAGACATAGAACACTGCTACTGTGGAATATCCACACCAACACCCCTGAGACATAGAACACTGCTACTGTGGAATATCCACACCAACACCACTGAGACATAGAACACTGCTACTGTGGAATATCTACACCAACACCCCTGAGACATAGAACACTGCTACTGTGGAATATCTACACCAACACCCCTGAGACATAGAACACTGCAACTGTGGAATATCTACACCAAAACCCCTGAGACATAGAACACTGGTACTGTGGAATATCCACACCAACACCCCTGAGACATAGAACACTGCTACTGTGGAATATCTACACCAACACCCCTGAGACATAGAACACTGCTACTGTGGAATATCTACACCAACACCCCTGAGACATAGAACACTGCTACTGTGGAATATCCACACCAACACCACTGAGACATAGAACACTGCTACTGTGGAATATCTACACCAACACCCCTGAGACATAGAACAATGCTAATGTGGAATATCTACACAAACACCCCTGAGACATAGAACACTGCTACTGTGGAATATCTACACCAACACCACTGAGACATAGAACACTGGTACTGTGGAATATCTACACCAACACCACTGAGACATAGAACACTGCTACTGTGGAATATCTACACCAACACCACTGAGACATAGAACACTGGTACTGTGGAATATCTACACCAACACCCCTGAGACATAGAACACTGCTACTGTGGAATATCCATAGCAACACCACTGACACATAGAACACTGCTACTGTGGAATATCCACACCAACACCACTGAGACATAGAACACTGCTACTGTAGAATATCTACACCAACACCCCTGAGACATAGAACACTGGTACTGTGGAATATCCACACCAACACCACTGAGACATAGAACACTGCTACTGTGGAATATCTACACCAACACCCATGAGACATAGAACACTGGTACTGTGGAATATCCACACCAACACCACTAAGACATAGAACACTGCTACTGTGGAATATCTACACCAACACCCCTGACACATAGAACACTGCTACTGTGGAATATCTACACCAACACCCCTGAGACATAGAACACTGCTACTGTGGAATATCTACACCAACACCCCTGAGACATAGAACACTGCTACTGTGGAATATCTACACCAACACCCCTGAGACATAGAACACTGCTACTGTGGAATATCCACACCAACACCACTGAGACAAAGAACACTGCTACTGTGGAATATCTACACCAACACCCCTGAGACATAGAACACTGCTACTGTGGAATATCTACACCAACACCACTGAGACATAGAACACTGCTACTGTGGAATATCTACACCAACACCCCTGAGACATAGAACACTGCTACTGTGGAATATCTACACCAACACCCCTGAGACATAAAACACTGCTACTGTGGAATATCCACACCAACACCACTGAGACATAGAACACTGCTACTGTGGAATATCCACACCAACACCCCTGAGACATAGAACACTGCTACTGTGGAATATCTACACCAACACCACTGAGACATAGAACACTGCTACTGTGGAATATCCACACCAACACCACTGAGACATAGAACACTGGTACTGTGGAATATCCACACCAACACCCCTGAGTCATAGAACACTGGTACTGTGGAATATCCACACCAACACCACTGAGACATAGAACACTGGTACTGTGGAATATCCAAACCAACACCACTGACACATAGAACACTGGTACTGCCGCTGGGAGAGCAGAGTGTACAGGACACCAGTAGATATTTGGTTATATTTTTTGTCATTTTTTATTATTACTGCATGGATCAATTGCCCAGTCAAGTTGAGAGTGCTCATGTTTATAGAGCCTGTTAGATCGGGGCGGTGCTGTCTAGAGCCGGACTTCAGTGGATGGGAAGAGAGGACGCTCAAGATTATCCTAAAATAGAAACTGTTCCTGCCTCTACTGAGCTCAGAACCTCTTAGCGTGGGTCTCGACACGCACGCACGCACGCACGCACGCACGCACGCACACACACACACACACACACACACACACTTTAAGTGTTATTGTATAACCAAGGGCAGCCTGTGTAGCTGAAGTAGGTTGTTGAGTCTCCCTGCTTGTCCATGGAAACTACACTAGCATGACGAGGACACTTAAGTGATAAATATACATAAAGTGTCTGTGTGTGTGGTTGTGTGTGTGTGTTTGTGTGGTGCGAGATCCCTTTTTTGGGGTTTAGGGCTTCCAAGCCTGTTTTAGCCAGGCCGCTAAGTTGGCATGAAAGATTATGATTACAGTGATTTGCTGCTTTCAGTAGTTAGCCCCAGTGCACCCAAAGGTCACATCCACTACTTAATTGGACTGCACTGAGAATAGAACAGGACACACAGACACACTTCCATAATTCCATCAAGGCCATGTTAGTCCCCAGTGCAGATGCCCAGTAGCGGATCATTGGAGACATCTGTCCATCCTGTCCCCATCAGCAGCAGTGTGCCTCCCTCCCTTCCTATCCGTTCAGATGGCACAGAGAGAGAGGAAGGCTGGTGCCAGGGGACTGCAAAGCTCTTTAATATGTTATGCTCCATGTCAGCCCTGCTGTTCTGGACTTAACTCTGACCGTGTGACGGAGAAGGCAAAGTCACTATGTCAAAGTAACTGCTAAATGTGCCCTCCAATCCCTTACAATTTGCTTGCCCTATTTATGCTGCAACAAACACACACACACACACACTAACCTCCCCTGTGCATCCACCGCCGTGAAATGATATTCCGTTTAGAAAAATCGGGATTCAAATGTAACAGGCCAAGTGTGTTTTGACCTTGTTACTGGAGGGATGGACACACACACACACACACACACACACACACACACACACACACACACACACACACACACACACACACACACACACACACACACACACACACACAGGTCAGAGGTGTTACCTGTTTTTGAAAAGTACCTGCCCATCATTACCAAAAACACCTCCTCAATAAGGTGTTTAAAACAAGTTTCAATGGCAGCCAAATGACAAGGGTCCCTCGATATGTAGACTGTGTGTGTGTGTGTGTGTGTGTGTGTGTGTGTGTGTGTGTGTGTGTGTGTGTGTGTGTGTGTGTGTGTGTGTGTGTGTGTGTGTGTGTGTGTGTGTGTGTGTGTGTGTGTGTGTGAGAGAGACGGTAGACAGCAACACACGAGGACCACTTCACACCCACAGCCCATCTCCTCTCCTTTCCTCCCTCTCTCCCCTGTCAGAAATGTATTCATGTAATTAAGCTGCTAATACACCGTCAAGGAATTGGCTAATTCAGCAAGGAGGAATTAAAGGAATATGCAATGACTCATTAGCCAGCGGAGATGTTTTGTTGAGCATTCTCAATAAGGAATTTGGAATGCAATGAATCACTCCATGGTGTGAAGCAATTTGTCAGTCTATATCACACAGGCTATATATAAAAATATACCCATACGTGTGTGTGTGAGAGGAGAGAGAGAGAGAGAGAGAGAGAGAGAGAGAGAGAGAGAGAGAGAGAGAGAGAAAGAATGTGTGATAGAGAGAGAGAAAGAGAAAAGGAGAGAAAAAGAGAGAGAATGTGAGAGAGAAAGAAAGAGAGGGAGAGAGAGAGAGAGAGACAGAGAGAGAGAGTGAGAGAGAGAGAGAGAAAGAAAGAAGGAAAGAGAAAGGGAAGGAAAAAGAGAGAGAATGTGAGAAAGAGAGAGAGAGAGAGAGAAAGAGAGAGAGAGAGACAGAGAGAGACAGAGAGAGAGAGACAGTGAGAGAGAGACAGAGAGAGAGAAAGCGAGCGAGACAGAGAGAGAGAGAGAGAGAGACAGAGAGAGAAAGATAGAGAGTAACAGATGTAACAGATGTAATCCAATTCTAACAACCTGTCAGTGTGATAAAGGATGGCCCATTGTAAACATTTAGGTACTGTGGGCAAGATACTTAATTGCAATCAATGTTTATACTGCAGCAAGCATAAAGAGGAAAATCCCCAACGCGCCATCCAGCGGAGCGGCCTATGAAAATGCTCGATATAGCTCATAAAAGCGGGACATTAGGGACAGACAGCCTATAAAAGCAGCAGTTTTGAAGGCATGACTAGAAAATGCCAGCCTTCACCAAATGCTTAATAGCCTGAGCATGAAAACATTTCACTACTCATTGACACTCAAATTGGACTCTATGATCTGCAGTCTATGACACAGACACATACACACACAGATTGATATGCTTATTTAAAAACATTAGCAATATGAAGGGAATTGGGGTTAGTGGACTTTCCTGGTGATATTCACTGCTATTATACATGATTCTCTCCATTTCTCTCCATTTTTCACCATCTTTCTCAACCTAAAAGGAGAAGAAAGGAGGAGAGTGCTTGGGCAGACGTGGGAAAGCAGTAGCTGTTAGGAGAGCTGCAAGCTGCAAGGCTTGAGCCATGGAGAACTCACGTTCCTGATGGGCTAACTGTTTGGCAGGTCTGATTATACTGGAGGGAGGGAGGGAGGTTAGGGAAGTGGGGGAGGAGGAGAAGAACAGGGTTCAGTCGGTGGTCCTGGTCCAGCCCTAGATGAAGTGGATAATTGAGTAGGGAACAAACACCGCCAACCAACCTCGGGAGCCCCCTTTTGAAAAGAAGGAAAAGCTAGAGAGAATGATGGAGTGAGTGAGAGGGGAGAGAGGAGAGAGAGGAGAGGGGTGAGCGGGTTGAGAAGGAGAGAGAAAATCCTAGCTTCCCTCGGGGGGCAATATCTGCTATTGAAAAGCTATTAAACTTGCATTTAGCAGGATTGATTGGAAATTAAGAGGCCTATTAAAAGAGAGGGACAAGGGGACAATAGCGCGTCTCTGGCCACCGTATGTTGCCCTCCTTTCACCGGCTTTTCTTTCCCCAGGAGAGCCCCCCCCCAGCCTGTCTGTTTAAGCACTCCCACCCAGAGAACCATTGGAGAAGGGCTTAGCACTGAGTGAATAGACCCCTCTTTATCTTCCCCCTGGTCCCCCATTCTCCTATTGAAAGAGAGGGGGGGGGGGGGGGCAGAGAGAGAAAATAAAAAAAATGAAGGAAGGTTCTTTCTTTTAAGGGAAAGATAAAGCCAGTCCTCTCTTTCTCTTCTCTTCTCTACTTAGCCAACCAACTCTGTTCTCTCTCAGCCCCTTCCTCTCTTCATATCTCCCCCAATGGTTTAGCTCTACCTCTGGAGGGGAGCCATCTTCTTCCCCTGTCAGTTGGGTTTGTAATACTCAATCTCCAGCATCGTGGCACAAACAATGGGAAACAAGGAGTCGTATTGAAACTTTATATGTGTGTGTGTGTGTGCGCAGGTGCGGGTTGCGATGCAAGTGTGTGTGTTGCGAGTGTGGGTGTGGATTCCAGTGTGTGTGAGTGAAGGCGAGCAAACAGCTTTCAGTGTGTGTGTTTGTGTGTGTGTGTGTGTGTCCGTGTATGTTCGTGTGTTCCATGTGTGTGTGTGTGTGTGTGTGTTCCGTGTGTGTTCCGTGTGTGTGTGTCCCATCCTTAAACACAGCAATGGAACAGACAGAGACAGGTGTCTTGGTTGACGTTGAGCAGGCTCAGACGGATGCTTCCCCTGGGACACTTAATGGAGTTTTGATTGTATAACATCCATTTTAACAAAAAGCTCCCCCAAAGAGTGGCAGATTTCTCTCCTCCGCAGTGTGCTTGTTTCGTGTCACCGCACGGTGGCTGCCATATGGTCTGGGGAAAGAGTTAAATAAGTCATGAGGCAGCTGACTCTTCCTGCTCAGCTCAGCCACCATTTTAATGAGAAAATACATATTTTCAGCCTCCTCCATCCACCCCATGTAACAACATGGCAACACGTAAACAGGCCAGTCCATTATTGGGCCAGGCTAAATATGGCCATGCATTTGGCTCAAGCATCGCTATTAGATTATATCATTACATGGTACTCATCAAACCTCCCTCTTCTTCCAACAGCTACCCGAGCAGCCTACTTTTCCCAGCAGCCCCAAGACCAGGTAGTGGTGTCTGGTCAATCGGTGACTCTGCCCTGTGTCATCGTGGGGTACCGAGGAATGGTGCAGTGGACCAAAGACGGCCTGGCGCTGGGTGGAGAGAGAGATCTGCCAGGTATGCATCTGATCTGACCAACATCTGTCTGTGTGTCTCGCTCTCTGTCTCCCCCCCCTCTCTCTCTGTCTCCCCCTCTCTCTCTGTCTCCCCCTCTCTCTCTGTCTCCCCCCCTCTCTCTCTCTCTCTCTCTCTCTCTCTGTCTTCCCCCTCACTCTCTCTGTCTCCCCCATCTCTCTCTTTCTCTTTCTCTCTCCCCATCTCTCTCCCTCTTTCTCTCTCTCCACCCTCTCTTTCTCTGTCTCCCCCTCACTCTCTCTCTCTCCACCCTCTCTCCCTCTGTCTCCCCCATCTCTCTCTTTCTCTTTGTCTTTCTCTCTCTCACACTCTCGCTCCCCTACTTCTCTTTCTCCCCCTGATCAATTCATGGTCTCATTAGGAAGCCTTGGCTCTCTGTCTGTCTGTCTACTCAAATTAATGGAGGTGGAGAGAAACAAATATACTGCAGACAGCCTCTCTAGCGCAAACAGACACAGAGCATTTAATTTGTTGTTTAGCATTTTGAGGCTTTTGTACCAAGGTGGATAATCAATTGGCTGGTGTCACGCGCAGACATTTAGCTGTGTTCTGGACTAGTGGGAAGGTGGAGAGGCTCGGGGCTGACCTTAGACACTACATCTTGATTTTGTCTGTGCTTTAAAGGACAGTCAGTCGCCTCACGCCCCCATCTCGCATGTAGCTGCTGCCTTCCCCTAGCCAGTCTCATGCTGCTAAGCCAACTGAACGGCTTAGTGCTTAACCGGGGGTGGTACAGCACCATTTCCATTTATGCCTTGAAGGCCTTTGGCGTTTGTTTGTGGCGTGAGTCTGCTCATTTTGCAGTCTTTTCATTCCGGTTTGGGCTTGTTGTTCTGCTGTTGATTGTTGGGTTTGTTTTCTTGTTTTCTTTCCCATTCTCTGACTCACTGTATTCCTTGTGTTGGTTTAATGCAGGGTGGACACGCTACTCCTTAATGGGCGACCCGCTATCAGGCGAGCACAGCTTGATGATCGACTCGGCAGAGCTGGCGGATGACGCCGTGTACGAGTGTCAGGCTACGCAGGCCGGACTGCGCTCCCACCGAGCCAAGCTCACTGTTCTAGGTAAGATACACAGCTGCTGCACACACCGCACACGGGCACACACAGGGACATACACACACGGGCATACACAGGGACACACACACACGGGCACACACAGGGACACACACACACGGGCACACACAGGGACACACACACACGGGCACACACAGGGACACACACACACGGGCACACACAGGGACACAGACACACGGGCACACACAGGGGCACACACACACGGGCACACACAGGGACACACACACACGGGCACACACAGGGACACACACACACAGGCACACACAGGGACACAGACACACGGGCACACACAGGGACACACACACACGGGCACACACAGGGACACAGACACACACACACACGGGCACACACAGGGACACACACACACGGGCACACACAGGGACACACACACACGGGCACACACACCCTGATCTGCAGGTTGGCTCTACAGAGGGAGATTGTCAAGCACCATTATTGTTCTGACAGACTTACACACACGCACGCACACACACACGCACGAACGCACGCACGCACGCACACACGCACGAACGCACGCACGCACGCACGCACGCACGCACACACACACACACACACACACACACACACACACACACACACATATATGTTTAAAATGCTCACGGTTTCTATGTCTTGTAACTGTTTATGACATCACCTGCTGTTATCAACTTTCACAAATAACACCTGGAAAATGTACTTGTATATCAGCCCTGTAAATATTTTTCAAACCCAACAGAGCCAGCCAAAAAAACTGTTTTCCTTCAGTATCGATAATCAAGACTGTGGAAGTCTAGGATAATGTGATTGCTGCAGTCACAAATGACTTGCGTGGACACTTAAAAAGTCAAGTTCTGCACAGTTAGCACATTTTACAGCGAGTCACAATATTTGTCAACCGTGGGGCAGCTTTTACATTAACGCAAAGTGAGTGATCTACATATTCACCAGGCATCCAGAGGTGGGGAGAGGAGGGTGGTGGTGGAGAGAGGGATGGCGGAGGGGGGTGAGAGGAGAGAGAGTGGCCCCTCGTGGGACTCCCAGACAGTGAAACACTGCTTCCACCTGGTGGCCGATGGGGGAACAGGCAGCAGCACATTCATTAGTCTTTACTGAACGTCTCTCTGATGATCTGGCAAATACACCCAACAAAGCAGAGAGACAGTTACAGAAGACACTGGAGCCTCAGCTCTATGCACCAACAACAAGGCTAGGCTACTGTACTGTCTCCCCACTGCCCTGCTTGTTTCTGTCATTTTATGAGCTTGTTTAAGCAGTGAGACGAGGGGGAGAAGAAAAGGTAGCGAATGAAAGGCTGGTCATGTGAATTCTGACGACCCATGATGAAGAACACTGCTCTAATTGGCTTGACTCAGTGTCACGCTCCGCCCACTATCCACTTCCGCTCCGCTCCTACGACCACACGCAGCTCAAAAGAGCACAATGCAGCGTGGTCAATAGAGATCACACCCACATACACACACCCACATACACCCACCCAAACCCTGCTTCACAACGCCCGCACTGCACAGCTCAGAGTGGAGGTGGGCGAGGATGGACTGTTTGATTGGTTAGCGTGAGCCTTTGTGGACAGAAAAGGCGGTAGATGTTGTTTCCTAACGCCTTGTAGAATGTCCCTATTAAGAGAGGAGCAAATCAAGCAGGGACCGGGGTGTGTGTGCAGGCCTGTTTCGAGAACACAGATACACAGAGGCTAGGGTCTTGAAGTGTGTGTGTGTGTGTGTGTGTGTGTGTGTGTGTGTGTGTGTGTGTGTGTGTGTGTGTGTGTGTGTGTGTGTGTGTGTGTGTGTGTGGTGGTGAGTGTGTGTGTGTGTGTGTGTGTGTGTGGTGGTGAGTGTGGGGAAATCAATGCAGCCAGATGAGACCAAAGCAATCCGGCGCATTCAAAGGAGTCAACGGCGGGAGAGCAGCCAAGGGAGTCGGCATGGAAATTAAAATCACCTAGCACTCGGATTCCATTAGTGTCCGGGCCGCGGTGGCGGAAGGACCTCTGACAATTCAGATACACACACAGAAATTGGTTCAGCGGAGGGAGCAAGAGAGAGAGATAGACCGGGGCGGAGGCCCGCTGCTGTTTACGCCTGCCGTTATTGCCTGGGGAGATAGACGCCTTCATCAGAGGTGACAGCGTGTGCGAAACCATGCAAATAAATGAACAAATAAGCAATTCAGATGAAACATCACTGGGCAACAGTGGGAGTAAAAGAGAGTACTAATGCCAGTCTCAATGTTAAGAAGGAAAATGAAATGGCTCTTCTCTTTTTTTCTTCTCAAAGCCAAATGTTGTCGGTTTCCATTCCAGTCTACAAAGTAGAAACACACCTCGTGAACCAACACGATGATGAAAGGATATTGTTTTCTCTGTGTGCAGTGGATGAATTGATGCAGCGTTAACACATCACATTAATCTCACTAGATGTTCCTCTCATTCAGAAGCTTTGTACTGTAAAAGGAGCTTTCAGTTTGGTGGGTTGTTTCTCTCCTCTAACATGAATGCGTTGTGTTTCCTCCTTCTCTTCCTGTAGTTCCCCCCACAGACCCGGTGGTGGAGGGGGGTCCTATCATACGTGTGAAGGCCCACACACCCTACAACCTCACCTGCCGCTCCTCGGGGGCCAAGCCTGCCGCCGAGATCACCTGGTACAGAGACGGAGAGGTCATGGACACGGCCATATACTCCAAGGTACAGAAAGACTACAGCACAATCAGACAACAGGTCGGGCCAGGGCAGGTTAGAGAGAGCAGGGCCATGCCTAACCTCATCAGGATCCACTAACACCCACACAACACCAGCACAGCTCAGCAGAGTACAGCAGAGCCCATATAAGCAGAGTACAGCAGAGCCCATATAAGCAGGCTATGGCAGGGTACAGCAGAGCTCATCTAAGCAGGCTATGGCAGGGTACAGCAGAGCCCATCTAAGCAGGGTACAGCAGAGCCCAGCTAAGCAGGCTATGGCAGGGTACAGCAGAGCCCATCCAAGCAAACTATGGCAGGGTACAGCAGAGCCCAGCTAAGCAGGCTATGGCAGGGTACAGCAGAGCCCAGCTAAGCAGGCTATGGCAGGGTACAGCAGAGCCCAGCTAAGCAGGCTATGGCAGGGTACAGCAGAGCCCAGCTAAGCAGGCTATGGCAGGGTACAGCAGCTACTCAAAATGCAGCAACTTTCTCTCAGGGCAGAATACAGAAGCAGACTCTTCCTTTTCTCTGTTTTCTCTCTATTTTCTTCATTTTCTTTTCCATTTCTCTCTCTTTCTCTCTCAGGACTTTCTCTCCCTACCTCCCTCTCTGCAGTCCCCCTCCCCTTTTTCACTCATACCTGAACCCCCCTCCTCTCTCCCCTACTCCCCCTCCCCTCGCACTCTAATGCATCGACACTACAGCATAACTGGAGCATGCCAAAGCTCAGACAGGCATGAGCGTTTGATACAGTAGAATTTCTGCCGAGGAGAAATCACCCACAACAATGCCGAAACACAATGGGGGGATGCGCCAGAGCGTGAACCAGCCGCAGTCGGGAAAGAGTCACATTTGTCATGCTCTCTGACCACGCTAAAATACGCTAAACGACACATTTAAGGAGACTAGAGCCTGCAGTGGAGAAAAGGAGGGGGGCAGGAGGGGGGCAGGAGGGGAGAGAAAAAGATAGGGAGAGAGAAAGTGGGAGTAAAAGAAAGAAGGGTGGGAGATACTGAAATACAGTTCACTGAAAGAAAGAAAGAAAACGGGTGCTTTTAGAGAGAGGGAGGGCTAGAGTAGGGGAGGGGGAGGTAGAGAGGGGGAGAGGTAGCTTGGGGCAGAGTGAGAGGTGGTGACAGGGAGTGATGCGACTCGATCTAGCGTAAAAATGCTTTTTGTGTGTCTGGCTGAGGAAGTGAACGGCCTGGTCCATTGATTCAGCTGTCTGTTTGTCCGTCCATCCAGGGAATGGGCTCTGCTCTGCCCTTGCCCTTTTCCAGAGCTGCCTGTGAGACAACCCTCCCCCGGCCCCCCCTCCTCACGGCTACAGCCCAGAAATACAGACACAGCCACCTCTGCCATTACTGCACACTGTCTGACAGCCCTGTGTGTGTGTGTGTGTGTGTGTGTGTGTGTGTGTGTGTGTGTGTGTGTGTGTGCGTGTGCGTGTGCGTGTGCGTGTGCGTGCGTGCGTGCGTGCGTGCTTCAAAAGCGACGGGCGATATCTCCAGAATCTACCCCTTTTCTCACTTAGACGTATTGATTCCTGCGAGCAATAAATAGATCTCAAAGATGATGACAAACAAGGAGCGCTGACTGGGAGCACTCTCAGAAATGTGGGAACAGCACAATATCCCCAGGCGCATCATAAAATATATGATTTAACCGCCATGCCAATGGACTGGATGGCAATTTGAATGCCTCACACGTCAGAAAGATAGGTCCCGCAGTGTCACACAGACACCCAGAGGGGGAAGACTCAGCAGGGCCTTACATGAGGCTACACCTATTCTATACCTTACTTCCCTACTTAAACCCTTTGTCTCTTTAGGGACCAACATATATTAATTAATGGATCTAACCCAAGAGGTGAAATAAGGACTCATAACTCCCTCTGCATGTTTAACAGCTGTCTCTTGTCTGTCTTGACCATTGAGATGTACAGAAAACATCGTAGATGTCTTATCTCCATGTCTCTGGTCTGTCTCTCCTAGACGCGGATGGAGGATGGGAAGAGGGAACTGGCTGTCAGTATGCTTCCTGTGGTGCCGGAGGACAAGGACTCTGGCCGTACCTACACCTGCCGCGTCCTCAACCCTGCCGCCCCCGCCGGACTCCAGACCTCCGTCACCATCAACGTCCAGCGTGAGTGTCCTCAGTGGCACTTAGTGTCCCCTACAGTCACTCCGTAGTGTCCTCGCCCCAGTGATGGGGATACACTCAGACTTGAATACTACTTAGTATATACTGATGTATTGTCCATGGACACTAGTATGCTATTGTGGATACTAGTATGCTAGTGTGGATATTGGGACATAGTCCTATAGGTAAAGTGTATACAAATATACTGCCAATAACGACAAGGTAGTAGCCTATACACATATATCATCTATAATTTATTTATTTATGTACTTTAGGCATTAGTTGAGGGCTTTGGTTGAATAAATACATTTCACCCAGCACCACTTTAGAGTTAATGGAAGAGTGGTTATTTCTGCCTGCCTGCACATGCACTCGCTCACCCTTCAATGATTCATACACTAACCTCTCTGTGACAAACACACACCCCTTCATATAGGTCCTAGCTCAGTGACACATACCTCCAGTGCTCACAGAGCTTCCTTTAGTACTGTTGACCTGTTCCTTCTCCCTTGACTGACACATATTCAGCCTTCATATACTGTAGAATCCTCCATAGTGATAGATATGACACATACTATGTTCACCTCTCAGTAATGTTGTGTGCTCCCCTCCATCCTGCAGACCCCCCATCAGTGACCCTGTCCGTCCAGCCCCAGACTGTCATGGAGGGAGCCAAGGTTCTGTTCATCTGCTCTGCCTCTGCCAACCCTGAGATCACAGGATACAGGTAAAAAACAGCACCTCAACCTACACTTTGTTGGGTTCATTTCTTTCATGGAGTCAGTGTGTACTGCATTATTATGGAACTATTAGCCTTTTAGTTGGTCCAGTTTGGACTTGATCATTATTAACGCACATGTAACTCAAAATGATCTAGTGACCCAAAGTGACCTGGTAACCCAATATGTTCTGGTAAACCAAAGTGATCTTGTAACCCAATGTGATGTGGTAAATTGACCTTCTAACCCGATGTGAGCTGGTAAATTGACCTTCTAACCCGATGTGATCTGGTAAATTGACCTTCTAACCCTTTGTGATATGGTAAATTGATCTTCTAACCCGATGTGATGTGGTGAATTGACCTACTAACCCTATGTGATGTGGTAAATTGACCTTCTAGCCCTATGTGATATGTAAATTGACCTTCTAACCCTATGTGATGTGGTAAATTGACCTTCTAACCCTATGTGATGTGGTAAATTCACCTTCTAACCCTATGTGATGTGGTAAATTGACCTTCTAACCCTATGTGATGTGGTTAATTGACCTTCTAACCCTATGTGATATGGTAAATTGACCTTCTAACCCTATGTGATGTGGTAAATTGACCTTCTAACCATATGTGATATGGTAAATTGACCTTCTAACCCTATGTGATGTGGTAAATTGACCTTCTAACCCTATGTGATGTGGTAAATTGACCTTCTAACCCTATGTGATGTTGTAAATTGACCTTCTAACCCTATGTGATGTGGTTAATTGACCTTCTAACCATATGTGATATGGTAAATTGACCTTCTAACCCTATGTGATGTGGTTAATTGACCTTCTAACCCTATTTGATGTGGTAAATTGACCTTCTAACCCTATGTGATGTGGTTAATTGACCTTCTAACCCTATGTGATGTGGTAAATTGACCTTCTAACCCTATGTGATGTGGTAAATTGACCTTCTAACCCTATGTGATGTGGTGATCTGGTGGTCCAGGTGGTCCAAGGGAGGAGTCCCCATCTCGGAGGCGAACGGGGACAGCCTGGAGGTGACGGTAGACCACTCGTACTTCACAGACCCTGTCTCCTGTGAGGTGTCCAACTCAGTGGGCAGCACCAACGTCAGCACCCTGGTGGATGTACAATGTGAGTGGAGCACATTAGTGTATCATAGTACTAGTAGCCTATAGTGTAATCCGAGTAGTGTGTCTGTGAACACATGTTCACCCTCGTCACAAGAGTTATTGTGTCTTTGGAGGATACTGTGTAATGTGCTTTGTAAATGCCTTAGGGAATATGATAAAGTCATACTGAATTGAATGGTGAATAAGGGCTGTATTAGTTCTGATGGTGTCCTGGGCTCTTCTACAGTTGGTCCCAGGCTGCTGTCGGAGCCCAAGCCCATGAACGTGGACATTGGGATGGACGCTGCCTTCACCTGCACCTGGACAGGCAACCCTCCCCTTACCCTGGCCTGGACCAAACAGGGCTCAAGCGTGGTAAGACAAGTAGCTCAATCAATACTTATACTGTGTGTGCGTGTTTGTGTGCATGTGTGCACGTGCATGTGTGTGTGTGTGTGTGTGTGTGTGTGTGTGTGTGTGTGTGTGTGTGTGTGTGTGTGTGTGTGTGTGTGTGTGTGTGTGTGTGTGTGTGTGTGTGTGTGTGTGTGTGTGTGTGTGTGTGTGTGTGTGTGTCGGACGTGAGTGTGTAATGAGAGAAAGCCCTCAGACATCAGAGCTAAACCTTCAGAGGCAGTTTGTGTGATAACTGTCAGGTTCTCACACTGCTGACAGCAGGGGAGGTGACACTCTGTCATAACAACGTGACCACTAAATCAATCACATCCACAGTTGAGACGCACTAGTTAAAAACCAGCCGACACATTTCACATCCCACTCCGAGAACAGCTTCTCAAACCGCTCCTCAACCCAGACCAAGACACAGCACAAAGAACATCTAGGGAGGATTATGTGAGGTAGCTTACAAACAGCCCAGTTCCACCTTTAGTTTGCGTCATCCTGGTTCAAGGTCTCCCACCCCACCCCAGGCAACACTATCAGCGCTATCTCCAGGGAGCCTCTCCCGGTGTTTCATCGGATTTCAGAGGCAGCTTTTGCTAAAAACGCCACCGCTAAAGAGAAGAGAGCTGCAGGCCAGCAGGCGATGCTGTAAAAGCCATGCTGTCATCTCCATCTCCCAGAGTGAACCAACGCTCTCCGGAAGAAAAGAACAGGAGGTGCTCTCTAATCCACACACACCGCGGCCACCACGCCTCACACAGCTACCAGTAATGGATTCATTAGGTTACTCTATAATTGTGGTTGAATACAAAATGGAGAGTGGGAGTGAAAGGACGGAGGGAGGGAGAGGAGGAGGGGCGTAGAGGGAGAGTAAATGGATTAATCACAGCTTGATGGAATGGTGGGATCAATGAGCTAACGAGTGCGCAAGTTTAGAGCGAACTGTAGCAGCCTCTAAAGGCTACGGCCCACTCACACCATGATAACGTTATGCTCTGCTGGCAACGTTTAATTAGGACAATCTCCACAGCAGCATGGTCACTCCAGAGGTGCCTGGCTGTAGCTGTAGTCTGTGATTAAAGCCACAGTGTTGTCACCACCATGAAATTAAACTGAAACAGAGTGTAGGTGCTACGGAGAGACTGTCCGTTCTGCCCCATCCATTCTGCTGCAACAACTGCCCCAATGAACTGCTGCTAAAGAGACACTCATTCTCTCCCCTCCCTCTCCTCTTATCCCTCCTGTCCACCCTCTCTCTTTCTTTTCCCATCTCCCTCCCCTCCTCTCCCTCCCTCCCCTCTTCTCCCTCCCACCTCTCCTCTCCCTCTCCAGGTGCTCAGTAATGGCAACACCCTGCAGCTGAAGGCTGTCACCCAGGAGGATGCTGGGACGTATACCTGCAAGGCCATCGTCCCCCGCATCGGTGTGGCTGAGAGGGACGTCACGCTCACTGTCAACGGTAAGTCTCATATTAGTCTCAATAGTCTGAAAATAGAGCTAATTCAATACCACTTTCAACATTGTGTTTTTTGTTGACTTTTAGATGTAGAATATTAAAGATGCACGTTTGGTATTATCTATGCAGAATGTTTACTCAAACATAATATGTGTCAACCATCTGACAATGCATCTGTGTTTAATATGTCTCAAAATCTCCCTCTTTCTCTCCCCCACGTCTCTCTCACACAAACACTTTCTCTCTCTCTCTCTCTCTCTCTCTCTCTCCAGGCCCACCTATCATTACAGCGGACGCCACACAGCATGCTGTCAAGCACTCCAAGGGCAAGCTAGAGTGCCTGGTGGGAAACAGCCCCCCGCCTGACAAGATTGTAAGTGAGCCTCTTGTCTTTTCCTGTCTTTCCTGTTTCAATGATGTGTGTGTATGTGTGTGTGTGTGTGTGCGTGCGTACATGTGCTCACGCACACAAGTGTGTGCACATTTAATACACACTGAATCCCCCATCTACACACACACACATCATCCCTTCACCACTCAATGGGGATGAGAGAGAGGGAGAGAGAACAGAAAGGTAACTAGAAAGGGGGCCGGCCCTCTTGCAGGCTGCAGCCAAACCGCACGGCTCAATTAGCGCTGCATCCATCAGGCCTCGGTGGGCTGACCCCGTCAGGTGACCCTGGGTGCGTGGGCAGCTCTGACAGAGGATAATTAGGGTCTGAGGGGGAGTGAGAGGCAGGCACCCCGTAGACCTTACCTAGCAGCAGGAGAGAAGCTTCAGCACCGACAGGAGCATCTTACACAGCCTCACAGGTCCGGCAGGGCTTAGAGGCTGACAGGGCTTACCTCCAGGGCAAGACGTAGGAGGCAATTTAGACCTACGGCCCTTAGCAATGTCAGCCAGGTGAATGGAGAGGGAGGAAAACAGAGAGAAGGAAAGAGAGAAGGAGGGAGGGTGGTTGGTTAGAGGGTACCTGTGATTGATCTAAGCATGGGAAGTAGTGGTTGAACTGAGCTCTGACAGCGCTGCTAGCCACTCACCTGTTGTTCATCTCCCATCTTTCTCACTAGGTGTGGACGTTTGGAGACGTGACCCTCTCCTCGGGTTCCTCCGGTCGTTTCTCTGTCCAGACGGTGACCAGCGACCACGGGGTCCTGTCCTCCCTGGTCCTGTCTGAGACCCTGGCCCAGGACTTCCAGCTCCGCTACAACTGCACCGCATGGAACCGCTTCGGCACAGGCACCGCGCTGGTCACCCTCAAGGAGCAAGGTACGGGTAGGAACTGGACAGGGGTCCTTATTATCTATGATCAGAATGACCAATCTCACTAAGACGAGCACTGTGGAGAGACGGTGCTGGGAAGAGAGAGGGGTTAGATGAGGTCATAGCAGAACTCCAATTGAGTGCTTATCTTAATTATACTATTTTAATCAATATAATTCAATCAGCAGATGGTGGGCCTTAATGAATACATTGGGCCATATAACATAGATATCGATCGGGGACTAAAGTCAATTAGATCAGGGCACAGGTGTCCCGGGGCCGAGCCGCCGGCGGTCCCTTAGCTCCCTCTCTCTCTAAGTGTGTGAGAGCCGCCCTCTTCAAATTTACTTAAATGACAATATACTTACTCACACACACATACATGCACACACACACTCTGCACACTGGAGTTGGCGGAGGTAAGGAAGGAAGGCCTTTGTTGCAGTAGACACCAAAAATAAGGTCCTCGCCAGCAATTTCCATCAAGGCAGCTCAGCCGGGGTCTCGGGAGAGTTGAGCGGTGCGCCGTATCTCTCTCCTGGAATCTCTAATTAGATTACTGTCTATTGCTTCATTGCATGTCAGGCCTTGTTACCCTTCTTCCAGAGAGATTAGACACAATAGCCGGGGCTGTGGGGACGCAGGGACGCAGGACACAGATACACAGAGGCTAGGGTCTTGAAGTGTGTGTGTGTGTGTGTGTGTGTGTGTGTGTGTGTGTGTGTGTGTGTGTGTGTGTGTGTGTGTGTGTGTGTGTGTGTGTGTGTGTGTGTGTGTGTGTGTGTGTGCGTGCGTGCGTGTGCGTGTGCGTGCGTGAGTGTTTCTGAGGGACCATGAGGCTTACTGCAGATGAATTTATATAGGAGCAGGCGTTGGCAGAGATTAGTTGCGGGGGAATGAGTAGAGTGGCGTTAGAAGAGGAGAGGAGACTGGATCTGGTTCTGCCTCCTTCACTGTCTCTCTCTGATCAGTAGCAAGATCCTGACACTTCTCTCTTTTCCTCTCTCTCTCTCTCTCCTCACAGAGGCCCTGCCCATGCTGATCATCATTGGGGCGGCGGTGGGCGGAGGGTGTGTCCTGCTCATCTGTGTCGTCACCCTGGTCTCTCTCTGCTGCAGGCACACCGGGAAAGGTGAGGTCGAAGGTCAGATATGGGCCATGCCGGGGTTGGGCTACATTCCATGTCAACTCACCCTATTCAAGGAAATGAATTGACAGTCAGTAAATGACTATTCACTCAATATTTTTCAATCAATGTGAACTGACTGAATTGAAATAGAATTGACCCCAAATCTTAGTGATGCATGGTTAGTTTAGACTTCATGAAAGGAGCACAATCAAATCCTTTTCTATAAAGGCAACAGGCATGAAAAACAGTTTTAGAATCGTTTCTAAATCACCTGTCTCTTTTGAATCCTCACAGGTAAAAAGTGCACACGCCTCTCAAAGAGTGACATCAGAGTTCAGATTGTGCACAGTGACCACAATGCTACCCGTGGCAACGATGATGAGGAGGATGTCAAGGAGCCCATGGTAAATGCCTCCGTTCAATCACTTTCAGTAGGTTTTCAAGTACCTTTTCATCTTTATATAACAGATATATATATAATGTATATTACTTTGATGATGTGATGATACACAGTACAGTCATTTTGTTGTGCTCATGTTCATTTGAGTCTAAGATGTTCCACCTTTGTAATTGTAGGGCCTGTTGTTTCCCCCTCAGGCCCCCAACAGCAGTGAGTCTCCTGGGACGTCCCGGACGGAACACAGTGACCTGCTGGAGGAGGATGAGGACGAGAGGTCCGACATCAAGGTAAAAACCGTAAGGAGAAACACTCACTTATACAATGTTTCATGCATGGGAAAAATTGCAATCATTCGTTGAGCATTTGTTGCATATGCTGTTTTGCTGGGGGTTTTGAAAAAGTCTGAAATCTCTATATACACACTGTATCTTTAAAAGTCTGAAATCTCTATATACACACTGTATCTTTAAAAGTCTGAAATCTCTATATACACACTGTATCTTTAAAAGTCTGAAATCTCTATATACACACTGTATCTTTAAAAGTCTGAAATCTCTATATACACACTGTATCTTTAAAAGTCTGAAATCTCTATATACACACTGTATCTTTAAAAGCGGTTGAACAACTTAACACCCTGTTGTTATTTACTCTCCCCTCAGGACCCCACTAACGGCTACTACAACGTGCATGCTCACGAGGACCGGGTGATCCGCAGTGGTTTCTCAGATTACGTGCCCAACCCCCGTCCTGTCTACACGCCATCCCAGCTGCCCTCCCCCAGCCCGCTGTACGGCCAGCACACAGTGGTGGCAGCCACACAGCCCCGCATCTACGACTTCTCCCACCGCTACGCCACCACCACAGGGGCCCGCTCCACCTATGAGCAGCAGCAGGCAGCGGCAGCCCAGCCCGGAGCCATCTACCCCACCGACCCCGTCTACAGCGGCTCTGCCTACCTGCCCACCGCCGCCACATACGGACGAGCCTTCACCAGCTACGTCAAGCCCGCCTCCTACGAGAAGGTGGACGCATACGATCAATCGGACCAGGCCAGCAAGGTGTCTAGCTCCTCCCGTTTCTCATATGCATCATCGCAGGTCTCCTCCCAGCAGTCCGACTACGGACGGCCGTCACAACGCATGCAGACTCACGTCTGATTGGACAGCGGAACAGGGGGTGGAGCGCGGAGGGCCATGTAAAGGGGAAGCATTGGTCATCTCTATAGGAAGTGTGGCCAGACTAACATGAGGAGAGAGGACTGGATGGCTGGTCCTTCTCCTGGACACGTTTTGGAAGGAGATGTAGGTGACAGGGATTGCCTTCCTTATTTGTTATTCAGTTGTCATTCTGGGATTGAATGGTCCCAATGGAGTCCCAATGGAGTCATTCCCCATCAATAAATCATCTACTACAGTGTCTGCTACTTCAGAGATGAGCCTGCTATTCTGTCATGACACTGGTTTTGTTTTACCAGTGAGGGGATGGGAGGAAGGCAAACTGGAAATCACCAGACAGGAGCATCTCATGACTTTGGGTGGCCTAAACTAACTGGATTCTGGAGCCTAGCTAACATTTCTCAAAAAGAACAGACTGCTCAGACAAATAGAACTTGTAACAGACTATGAACAAATAAAAAATACAGATATCTTCATTTAAAAAAAGAGTCAACACATTGTGGTCATTTGGTGTTTGTCGGCATGTGAAAGGAGTTGTAAGCACATTCGTGTCTCTCTATCCATTTAAAGAAGCCTGAGCTCCACAGTGGCAGCCATAAACCGTTTGGCATAACAATAAGTTTGGCTTGGGTGTGGGTTATTTGGGAGTGAAAGCAGAGTGAGGTATGGAGAGAATGTGTATCCTGGCCTTTACCTAATAGATAGACAGCCTCTGCGTTATTGTTCTACCCTGGAGGACAATAAAAGGAAATTGAAAAACCCAAAGATGGTGAGCTACAGTATATAGCAGTGTATTGAAAGAGTTAGAGATAGAGATGAATTCCTCTGGGTACTGTATTACTTCTGTGTTTGCCAGATTGTTAAATGGAGACTATTTCCAGAACAATCAAAGAATGTGGTTTGTAAAATGGTGGCAATCTTGAACTTGAATAAGCTCAAGGTGCAGTCTCAACAGACTAAGATGGGTTCTACTTGTGAAATTGTCCCTCTTCAGACACCATCCACACTCCAGTCTTTATGACACAATCAAGTAGCTTCAATATGTTTACAAAAACACAGTACTACCCTGAAATACTGACTAGATCAACTGTTCAAATGGGTGAAGAAGCCCCATTCTTTCTCTGTTGCATGCAGATGATGTGTCTAGTGAAACTCTTCAGCATTTCTTTTCCATATCCATTATGCTTGTTTGAGAGACTGCTTACTGCACCTGGCTCAGTTGCATTCCGATTCTGGACACTACTGGAACCCTGTACTGCCATTTTGGGTCGAGAGCCGCGCTACTGGTCAGTCGGCCCAATTGGAGAACAAATGTCACTAAGTGAACCAAGTGATTTAAAACAAAAATCATCGCTCGTCTTTATTTTTATATTTTATATAAGCCTTAATGTACAGCTTGTAAGCTGCTTTACTGTAAAGTATCTTTATATTATATATACATAAATCTATATCTTGATTGATTTTATTTGGGTCCACAATTTTTCTCTTTCTGTTCCGTTGTTCATCAATCACTGAATGCAGAAAGATGAACAATGCTTTTTGGGAACACAACTAATTGCCATTTGTTGGTTTGGTTCATTTAGTTTTTTTAATAATGTATTAAGGATTTTATTTGCTAAAAATGAGCTATTGTTGCTTGTAACTTTGTATACATATTTATATTTAAATAAAACCATTTCAGATAAAGACCAGCATGGTTTGAGTACTGTACTGTACGTTGGCACGGTGAGGAGATGCAGTGAGTATGCTGTGTGTGTATGTCATGGGGGAACAGGTACAAACAAAGCTGCTTATGTACCGAAGTTGATGAATACATAAATTAGCAGCGCTGTCTATGTTGATTCTCCTATTCCCGTGGTGGAGTGTAGCTTTTAATGAAGACAGATGTGATTGTAGATCTCCTACTGTCTGTGTATCCACCTCCCTACACCCACACGCCCAGCTCCCCTGGTAACAGGATATTGCTGTGACAAAGCTAGGTATAATGTGACAATATCAGCTTGTCTTGTCACCTCGGTCTCGTTACATCTCGTCTCCAGGTAGACATGCTAGTCACGGCAGGGAGGCGATGAGTGCTATGAGAGATCCACATTCATTACAGGCTGCCGTGTAAAGGGACATGGCCCCACAATAGACTCATAATACTTACTATACAATAGCTATTATAGAGACACGAGTCAGTCAATTACAAATGGAGGTAATTGACATGCAGAAGATTCAGGTAAAGTATGTTTATTGTGTAGGATTCATAAATCTTTTATATAAAAACGAGGCATACAAACAAAATTGAACAGTAGAAAAGGAATGTGTCCACAATCCAATATAAATGTTACCTTTAACTACACACAGTAACAGCTCACATTTATTATTTATAAAGTCACTTTTGGCCCCTTCAACCCATGTTCTGAAAAATAGACCTTTATACACTTCATATTACCCAGCATTATGCCAATGTTAGGGACCAGAGAAAAAAATAGCCCAACATTATCTTCAACCTATAACAATTAAAATATTTTCAGCACTTCTAACATTTACAAACAATGGAGATCTTTAGGTTAAGTCACAGTAAATGTACAAATACAAACACAAGCCAAAATAGAGTGAAAGAAAACCAATGAAGAATCTGAACAGTTAAAAGCAGGACCAAGATTGTCCAATAAAAAGTCCACTGTTTGAGAGGGGTGAGAAGAACTCATTGTGTTGCTCCGTGCAAACAGCTAAACCCAATTGATTTTCTTGAGCTGCCGTGCGTAGACCCGCATCACCCTCAGCTCAACTGGCAAATGGAGACCGTTTTAGCTAGCCTGTATATGGAGTTCTCCTAGAATACTAATGTGAGGGAAATGGCCGCAGCATCTCCTCCCACCTGCCTTCCATCTTTGAGGACATGTATTTCCATTGTTAGAGCGATCACTCGGATATCTTGTCAGTGGCTCCAGAAAGTATTCATACCCCTTGACATTTTCCACATTTTGTTGTATTACATTCTGAATTTAAAATGTATTAAATTGAGATTGTGTCACTAGCCTACACACAATATCCCATAATAAAGTGGGATTATGTTTTTAGAAATGAAAAGGTGAAATGTCAATAGCCAATAAGTATTCAAACCTTTTGTTATAGCAAACCTCAATGTTCACAAATAAAAATTTGTTTAAGTCACAAATTGCATGGATTCACTCTGTTTGCAATAATAGAGTTATACATGATATTTGAATGACTACCTCATCTCTGTACCCCACACATACAAACAATTGTAACCTCAGTCGAGCAGTGAATTTTAAACAAAAATTCAACCACAAAGACCAGGGAGGTTTTCCAATGCCTCGCAGAGGTGCACCTATTGGGTAGATGAGTATAAAAAAAATAATGTTTAAGCAGACATTGAATATCCCTTTGAGCATGGTGACGTTAGTCATTACACTTTGGATGGTGTATCAATACCCCCAGTCACTACAAAGATACAGGCGTCCTTCCTAACTCAGTTGCCAGAGAGGAAGGAAACAGCTCAGGAATTTCACCATGAGGCCAATGGTGACTTTAAAACATTTACAGAGTTTAATGGCTGTGATAGGAGAAAACTGAGGATGGATCACCAACATTGTAGTTAGTCCACACTACTAACCTAAATGACAGACTGAAAAGAAGAAAGCCTGTACAGAATACAAATATTGGAAAACATGCATCCTGTTTGCAATAAGGCACCAATGTAAAACTTCAAAAAAAATGGCAAAGAAATGAAATGTATATCCTGAATACAAAGAGTTATGTTTGGGACAAATCCAACACTGGGTAACACTTCATATTTTCAAGCATCGTGGTGACTGCATCATGTTATGGGTATGCTCGTGTAACAGTTTAGCTTCCATCCCTCTCCTCGCCCCTACCTGGGCTCGAACCAGGGACCCTCTGCACACATTGACAACAGCCACCCTCGAAGCATCGTTAACCATCACTCCACAAAAGCCGCAGCCCTTGCAAAGCAAGTGGAACAACTACTTCAAGGTCTCAGAGCGAGTGACGTCACTGATTGAAACGCTATTAGTGAGCACCCTGCTAACAAGCTAGCCATTTCACATTGGTTACACTCGTCATTGGCTAGGGAGTTTTTCTGGGGGGGGGAGAAACAAAATGGAATAGAGCTAAGCACAATCAAAATCCTAGAGGAAAACCTGCTTTAGTCTGCTTTCCAACAGACACTGGGAGACAAATTCACCTTTCAGCAGGACAATAACCTAAAACACAAGGCCAAATATACACTGGAGTTGCTTACCAAGACGACATTGAATATTCCTAAGTGGCTTAGTGACAGTTTCAAATTAAAATTAGCTTGAAAACCTATGGCAAGACTTGAAAATGGTTGTCTAGTAATGATCAACAACCAACTTGACAGAGCTTGAAGAATTTTGAAAAGAATATTGTGCAAATATTGTACAATCCAGGTATGGAAAACTCATAGGGACTTACCAAGAAAGACTCGCAGATGTAATCTCTGCCGAAGGTGATTATAACATGAATTTACTCAGGGGTGTGAATACATATGTAAATTAGATATTTCTGTACAAACATTTCTAAAAATAGGTTTTCACTTTGTCATTATGGGGTATTGTGTGTAGATGGGTGATTTTTGTTTATATTTAATCAATTTGTAATTCAGGCTGTAACAAAATGTGAAATAAATCAAGGGGTATGAATTGATTCTGAAGGCACTGCAATAGACAATCTTTGTTAGAACTCAAGATTCCATGCATCTCTGCATTAATAATATCACACTCACTTATAAAACATTCCATGTTCTTGTCAAGGCACTTTAAGTGAAAATTGGCAGGTGAAAACAGCTGGTAAAGAAATACATTGTAAAAAAACTATACTCTAAAATATATCTTTCTTTTATATCTATTCTATTTCTGATTCCCTCAGTTCATTTGGCATGTCGGTCTGCCCAACAGAAGATGTGATCTCACATCATAGCAATGGGGGAGACTTGGCAAATACCACCAAAAACAAAGTGTGTCCTCAAAATATACATCTTCCATTATTTACACTGGGAGAATATTAATCAAACCAGTGGAACATGACATGATTGATGGAGGTGCAGGAGTCTTGCTGCTTCTCGGAGCCTTTGAGAACCAGGGTTGCATCAGTACAGCATAAAAACATTAAAAAACCTAATCCCAAACCCATTTGAAATCATTCGTCTGAGCAGTAGCTAGCCCCATGCAGGCCCTCAGTGGGTGTTGGAGGCTGGTTGAGGCTGGCTAGATGGATGGATAGCTCTGGTCATCATGGGGGGACTCGTCCTCAATCAGACGCAATGTTCCATATTCCTTATTTTTTGTCTTGTCCTGTCAGACCCTCAAACTGTCTACCCTCTGCCCCCCCCCCCCTTCCCCATGTCCCCTCATCATCAAAGCCCTGTGTTCTTGCGGATCCAATCTCTCAGCTTGGTGACGCGCGAGTAGACGCCGGGCTTGTTCCGACGAGCGCAGCCCTCGCCCCAGCTCACGATGCCTGCCTGGAACCACATCCCACTTTCTTCGAAGCACACCAGGGGACCCCCCGAGTCTCCCTAAACAGAGGACAGAGACATTACATTCGGCACAAAGGACATTTGTTTAAGTGTGTTTTAAGTTGCAGGTGTATGCCACATGTTTCTGTTTATAATTGCATGTGTTTGTATTGTGTGTGTGTGTGTGGTGATAATGTAGCCTGCCGTGCGTATCCCTCCCACCTGACAGGCGTCGACTCCTCCGGACAGGAAGCCGGAGCAAAGCATCCTGGATGTGACCTGACCCTCGGTGACCACGTTACACACCGTGTCGTTAATGATCTTCACCTCCGCCTTCTGCAGCAGCCGTGCTATGGCACCTGACCGCCACGAGAAACAGAGGACACGTGGTTATAACTAGCAGGAGACAACATTCATGTCCACTAGCTACAACCCAGGTGCTAATGAGTTGGCTTTGTGTTGGCTAATGGACAGGAGATCCCTCAAGAGAAAGAGGCAGAACGAGGGAGAAGGTCTGGTATGAAATATGGATGTGGAGGAAGGTTTAATGGAAGAGAGGGATGACAGAAAAAAAGCTGTAGGGAACAAGAGGAATGACATGAGAGATGAGGAAAATATCAGGATGGAAGATGAGGGAGAAGCATTGGGAACGGGGTGACAGAAGACAGGGACGTCATGAGAGATGAAGAGAAAGAGGGATGTCATGAACGGGAGAGGTGAGGGTTGAGAATGAATGGGGAGGATGTGAGGGAAGAGGGACGTCAGGAGGAGAGAGGGATGAAGGGAAGAGAAGGATGCCATAGCGATGAAGGGAAAGACGCCATGATGGGAGACAGATGAGGAGAGACATGAGAGGGATGAAGAGAGGGAGAGAAAGAGAGCACGAGGAATGTCAAGATGAGGGACGAGAAGCATGCCAGGATGAAAGAGATGTATATAATCATAGAGGAGTTGTATAACACACCTGACTGAGTCAAATACTATGCCAAACGATTAGTATGTGAGGTGCGCTGATTCGGCACTTTCTTGGACTATTCCACTGTCTCTTCGCTCCATTCCTATCAAATGAAATCAAGTGCAGCTCGAGCATATGGAAATACTTGACCTAATGCACAGTATTTGACCCAAGTCTGCCATCTCAGAACAGTAGTGCTGGTCTAAATGACCCTTCATACCAAATCCAGCACAGCTCAACTATCTTGAAAGTATTCAACATGCACATTCAAAATGTATGACCTAGGGATGGGCATGAGTAATCGAACGGATGTCAAAAATCGATCTTTAACCAGAGAATGGCGGTAGAGTGCATCTCCCATGTACACTCTCCCGCCAATTCGTGCTCAATCATTGTTTTCATGGGGTGAATTGTTTGTCAAAGTTTATGAATTCCCCGCTATATCGTCAAAGTATCACCAGCAGTAAATGTAGGCTACCATTAATCATTGCCATTTCCCAATTAATCTAGAATGTTTGGTTACGGTCATTTCTGTTAATTCAATGTATTAATATGACATACTATTCTCATTCTTGTAGTGGAGACATTGTTTGGAGAGCTCACAAACTACACAGTGATAATGAAGTGGTGGTTTATTTAATTATATTTACCAGTTTTATATCAACAGTTCTGATTTCTTCGTCTTGTCAGTATTGCTTGAGTGCGCACAGATGTAGACTACCTGGGCTGAGTTTAAACCCTTTCACATGTGTTTTATGTTGAAAGTCAAGTGTTTTTTTTTCTTCAATAGAGTGATCAGGGTTGTGCAACTAAATCCTTCACAGAAAATACATTTGTGAAACACATTCATCAGGAAATAGCTTAATTTTCATCAGATGACAACCGAAGTGCAACGCTATTTGGCCAGCAGCCACACAATTAAATGGGCAAGATCTTTTTTTTGCAAAAACAATGCATTGCCATCATATTTCTAGTGTTTAGCCAGCTACATTTCTTAATCTAATGTTTTGTTTGAAGTTAAATCTTGCATTTTACCAGAGAAAAGTAGCTACAAATCAGTCAGAGTGCTGTCTGCTGATAGAATGCCAGTTGGTGAATTCTCAGAGTGAAGAAGCGCAACTGAAGCACATAGTAATTTCTGCTCGGCATCAGACTATAAGAATCATTTTAGATCTGCATTTAGAAAACGCAGTAAGATTATTTCCTTATGCACTTGATTTATCTTTTACATTGTGCCACTGCTAGGCGAAGCTGGGAGTGACCCCGCCAAAACCGAGCAGCTCATGATGGTTTCAATGAATGATTCTCAAATGGCACTTGTTTTTTTATTCACTGAATATAGTAGGAAATATGGGGCAATTTAGCAATTAGAACATGTTATCTGTAAAGGTTATGATAAATTAGGCATTTTTGCAAGCTGTTGGCATATAGATAAATGCGCACATATTTTTCTGTAGTGTATTCTAATATACTTTATTTTATTTGAGTACTCCAGTACAAAAAATAATGATTTTTGTACTCGAACAGGAAAAACATTTCAAATGGGATTCCCTAGTATGACCCAGTTCTGTAGCATAAAATAGAAGTAAATGTATGTTAACTTTGACCCCATGCACTAAATCAATTGCAACATTAGCATTTGAAATGATTCAACATATGTATTGTATATGACCTAGGTCTATAAAACAATAGTGTAACTATATGACCACCCACCTCCTTCGCGGAGCGTGCCCCAGCCTGTAACCCAACAGGCCATGCCAGCAGGGAAGAGGTGGGAGCGTGCGGGTAGGCAGATGGGGTGGATGGTGTTGGTGAACTCCAGCGGCTGGCTCAGCTCCAGCAGGGCGATGTCGTAGTCATAAGTCATCTGGTTGTAGTCTGGGTGGGTGATAATGGTCTTCACCAAGCTTCTCTGAACAGTATCCTGCTTATACTGGTCCTGCATGCCACTGTACGTCTGCCAGTTGGAGGCCACGTGGTTTCTAGAGGAGGAGATGAGGAGGGCACCATTATTCAGTTATTCTGCTGACCTCTCTGCCTTTGAAATTTCACTTGAAAGTGTTTTTTTACAAAGTACAGGAGTAGATATAATTGATTGTGGGTATGTTAACCAGCCTACAGGGCCAAGGGCTGGCAGTCTTATCTGAAAGGGGCCAGTGTGGTGGCAGGCTTTTGCTCTGGCCAAAGCAGGAACACACCTGATTCAAATAAGGAACTAATTAGTCTTTAATAAAGACTCAATTGATTGAATCAGCCGTGTAATATTGAGTCTAAGATTGCCTACTGCTGCTATAGGATATGGGCTTGAGCTACTCCTATAGAGCTTCTCCACAGAATAAGAGAATGTTGTCTGTAAACAGAAAGGAAGCCGTTTCTCTTCCAAGCTGACTGTGTGATTGTGAGGGGAACCAATGCTAGCAGCAGAGCTCTGTAAATCTCTGTACTGTTCATGAAACCACTGCAGTGCACAGCTACATCATCTCCTACAGTGGCTGGCTCTAAATGGAAAAGACCACATCCATCCCAACACAGCGGTGCTGGATCACATTCTAGTGCAGGGCTAGTGCTCCACCTACTGGGAGCCCAGATAATTACACACATTAGTATATACACTATAGAGCTGCTTTGATGCAAATGTGGCCCTGAAGCATCTCTCTAAACAGTATAATCAGGGGGTAATTTCTCAGTCCTTGTGCTGTGGATCAAAACTCTCCTGTGTTGTGTAAAGCACCGTTTACCCATCATACTCACGTCTCTTAGGGCTCTGTTCAATCCGCATCGAGGAAATTCAGCTTTACAGCGTGATTGCCTTTACATTTCAATGTTCCCACTTTAGTGGAGAACGCATTCATGGTAAACGCTGCACATGTTGGCTCAATACCTTTACATTTCTATTGTGGAACCTGGAACTCTTCAGCTTTACAGATTGAAGAGCCCTTAGTATTAAATGAACGAACAGGTTCCCTAAAACGATGTCCTCTGGAATAATGAATAATAATAATAATAATAATAACGAGAATGGGGCACCAACAAACTACGTTAACTCAGTGAAGTAGATGAAAGACAGCAGAGTGGCCATAAACTACCCCCGGGCGTGGGAAAGAAGGACAAAAAAAGATGTTTGAAAGCAGAGTAGAGGGAGGTGGAGGCTTCAGAAGCAGAGATGGGACAATCTGTCTGAATCAGAAACCAGAAGAGGTGTGAGGGGTGCCATGTACACATGCAGGGCTGGAGATCTTGAAAGAAGAAGTCAAGGAGAGAAGCTTCAGTAGAGAAGAGAAGCCATAAACTACCCACAGGCATGATGGGATAGACAGACCCAAAAAAAGAGGCATAGAGAACAAAAGCGAGGCAGAGGGAGGGATGAAGGGAGGACATTTGAAACAATAGGAAGGACAATCTGCAGAGACGCAGGAGGAACAGAGAAGGGAGAAAGGAGGAGCAGGGAGCAGTGTTGTGCAGTGTTGTGTATGTGGACCTCACTCAGGGCTGATGGTCTTGAAGCAGTGAGCGGCAGACAGGAGCCAGCGGTTGGAGATGATTGACGCGCCACACACATGCCCACGGGTCTGGAAGTGCAGGCTCACCTGCCAGGGCCACTCCCCCAGCTGCGCATTCTCCCCGCCCACAATACGGTTAAGCTTGTATGGCCGGACGCCACAGTCTGTTGGGAAGTATGGCGGAATGGAGGAGAGGAAGACGAACATTAATGAACAGAGAGAAAAGAAGGAGAAAATAACTTCAACTTGACACCGTAGCCTTGGAGCTAAACCGCGCGGCTCATTGGAATTATAATAAGGTACCGATATATTAGCTTATCAAAAAAAACACTGCCAGGCCCCGAGGCTTGTAGGAAAGGAAAAACACAAAAATATTCACACAGACGTCAATAGTTCTCCAAAGAATCAAATAAATAAAAAAGTGCTGGATGGCGGCCCTCCGGCTTGTTTGGTGTTCTGTAGACAAGCAGCCAGTCATACGTTATCCCAGCCCCACTACTCTGCTGTCCTGTAGCTCACTGTTAGGAGTGACAATGATGAGTTTACAACTGGTTTCATGTGCTAATAGAGGTTTTTGCATCAAACAGGAGTTCTAAAACTACATGCTAACTCATGGATGTTTTTACAAAGACAGAGAGAGATGCCCAGAGAATAGGAAGCGAGTGAAGACGTAAATGAGAGGAGGAATGAAAGAGCTTGCTGCTGGGTTGTCTTGTCTTACCGCAGCCCTCCTCGTCTGATTCGTCGGTGCAGTCTTTGACCCGGTCACACTCAGCGTTCACCTTGTTCACACACGCCTCGTTCTTACACTTAAAGCTGAAGTCAGAGCAGATACCAGGAGCTGCACAGAGAGAGAGGTGGAGAAAAACTTTTTTTTAAAGTCAAAACCCATCAAGAGATCATAAGAAAACACATTTCTGATTTTTTTTTTAAATCCAAATTTTTCATAAACCTATTTCAGTGTTAGGCCAGGTTTGATGAAAAAGACACTCCAATCAGTTAGGCATTAGAATGCAGTGCACCATACACAGTGATGGTGCTGTGGTTTACATTGATTGGCTGTATTGATTGAGACGGTCTAGTCTAACATCCCACTTTATCCACAAAACTGAGATTGAAAAGGAGTGACAGGGTTTTCATGTAAGGAGAAGTGTGTGCAGTAGCATAAACATAGCTAATGTATGTCAACAGAGAGGTGTGTTCTGTCATGTAATGAGTGAGTCTGGTGTGTGTTGACTTACAGACGGTACAGGAAGACTCGTCACTCCCGTCCACACAGTCCGTCTTAGTGTCACACACCACATCCTGAGGCAAACAGGTCCCGTCACCACACCTCCACTCATTCTTAGCACAGCCTGGGGGGGAGGAAGGGAAAGAGATTTACTGATGTGGCCAGACTGGACTCTTGTTCTCCCTCCATCTCTCCCCTGCTCTGTGCTTTGAAAGGCTGAATGCATTATACATGTTTAAGAGTCTTGACAGAGGCTGAGCAAATTGGGCAAGGCTTCCAACAAGCCACATTACTGACAAAGTAATGACCACACACAGCTGAGCTAGGAGCCAGTGTCCATCGATTAGCGCCTTTAATGTTAGCACAATTAGCATGGCATTAGCGGGCCGTATAGCCTGCAGACTGGCATTACATAGATAGAGGGGGTCTGGCCGACTAGGAGGCTACTCACTGCAGTGCTTCTCATCACTCTCGTCACCGCAGTCATTGACACGGTCGCACACCCAGTACTTGGGCTTGCACATCCCGTTGTCACAGGCAAACTGGTCCTTTTCACATTCTGAAAATAGCAAGAGGAAATGTCTAGTGTGTCAGAGGCTTCTATTACACAGACATGCACACACACATGAATGTGAGGGGAGTGGGAAGTATGTGAAGGGGGGTAAGGGGAGGGGTGAGGGGGAGTGAGGGGAAGAGAGAGGGTTGAGGTGCAGTGAGGAAGGGAGGGAGGATTGAGGTGCAGTGAGGGAGGGTTGAGGGAAAGTGAGGAAGGGAGGGTTGAGGTGCAGTGAGGGAGGGAGGGAAGAAGGGGAGGGAGGGAGGGTTGAGGGAAGAAGGGGAGTGAGGGAGGGAGGGTTGAGGGAAGTGAGGTAGAGGTGAGGCCAAGCGAGGCCAGAGTCTACTTACTGCAGTTCATTTCATCACTCATGTCCCCACAGTCGTTCCAGCCATCACAATGCAGCTCCTTCTTGATACAGAACCCAGAGCCACAGGCAAACTGGTTGGGGCAAGCTGCACACAGTAACAGAACGGAGGGAATGAGGAACGAAGGAGGGAGACGGGGGGGGAGGAGGCGAATGAAAGTGAGGGAGGAGAGAGAAAGATGGAGAGCGAGTGACAGAAGGAGTGTGAGGGAATCACAGTGTATATCCGGTCTATCCGTCTTGTTGCCATCTGCTCATCCCTATTGATCAAAGCAATTAGAAATCCATTATGGCCCAAACTCTGAGAGAGAAGCACCACAGAGGGTGGAGGGGACTGAGACGGAGACTAGAAGTACTCCAGACTGATAAAACAGACAATAAACACACTCCCATGGTGATTGGTGGACCTGTGATGTCAGAGCTGCAGTCTGTAAACCTCCATCATTGAACCGTCTCTGGCTGAGTGTCAGTCAGTGTGCCACTTGGTTTGGGGCACTAGTTCAGTTGTTATAGTGACAATTACTCTGTCATATAGCAACTTTCACTTGAATAGCACCACCACTCCCATATCAGTTGCCATGGACAGTAAGAGGGGTTTGAAAACAGTACCATAAAATGGTTGCACATTCATAGGACGTTTCATACAATCCAGAGTCATATATAACACCAGAGAGAAACCACTCACGGTTGGAAGGATCGTATGCGTTGTACTGAGCCTGGAAGCCTTTGTCTGTGAAGGACTCGTCAGAGTGGAACATCACAACCAGAGAGCTGGTGGTACTGGTAAGGGCCAGAGAAGACATCTCCCCACAGTATCTAACACAAAGCACACAACGTTTCTTTGAGTGGAAATACTGACATTGTATGTCAATGGGATGTCATGGTTTAAAGCAGAGAACACATTTCCTTTATCCTGTGATAATCAATTAAGTCATACTGTTCTATAGAGCTCCAGTAAGTAGAGGACAATTCTTACTTGGTGCCCATGACCTCTATGTAGTCTTTGTGACACACCCTGACGTCCACTCTCGGCTCCTTCATACGGAACATGGTGAACTTGACACGTACCTGCTTCCCTGCAGGGACCTGAGACAGGGTTGTGTTCATGTGAGTCTTAAGAGTTGGAAAATGCCACCACTCCGCCCTGCTCCTTAGAGGTATGCACTTGTTCCTTCCTCCTCATAGATTCTAAATAAATGGTGCAGGAAATATGGTGGGAAGTCTCTCGAGCCTGCTTACACCAATTCAATGATTTGAAATCCACAAGGGGAACGGGACCAAGTGGGAGGTGTAGGGAATTGGAACTTAACCTACAGTAACTGTGGAAGAACACCTAGCCCACATCCTCCCCCCAGACCCACAACCTTAAAGGCTGCTGCTGCAGCAATAGGACAGATGAAGATGGAAGAGGTACTGAACAGCCTGGCTGACATTCTGCAGCCTCAGCATTCCCCTCATACAGAGCTATGGATGGTGCAGGAAAGAGGGGACTAGAGAGAGGGACCAGAGAGTGAGGGGGTAAATAGAGAGGTAGCAGAGAGAGGGGGTAACAGAAGGGGCTATGATGCAGGATCACCAACCTCGATGGTCCACTTGCAGTCCAGGGCTGGGGGATAGAAGCTGGGGTAATGGGGAGAGCTGAAGTTCCCCTGAGCATCACTCAGGACTCCTCCACAACTTTTGGCTAAAATGGCAATAGTTGGGTCATTAGAGTGTTCATCATGTTAACTTAGTGAAATATGGACTGTTTGACTGGCATTGTCGTTGTACATCTTGGTAAGGGGATGACTGTGTGATGTTAGCTTACATGTTGTTAGGGGGATGATTGAGTACTCTGCACTGAAGCCAGGCCTCTGGACAGCGCTGTCAGTAACAAGGTTGATGAGCATGATGTTACTGGACGACACCACCTCCAGGGGATTGCTGGGAGGCCTCTGACCACACTTGCTGTAGGAGGAGATTCATACAGGAAATGGAGACGTCAGCCAATGACAGGGCAACACTGATCAAGGTGTGGGACTTCAATTCATTCAGTGACAGAATGTGGTGCAATGTGTTGTTAGAGTGACATAGTACACTTTTAATACAACACATGAATCAGAAACCCAAATAAGCCCATTAAATACACTTGAAATGTCTAAATAACTGATGAGCACCCACACATCAAAAAGCATTAAATCAACTATTAAAGGGAAGAAGAATAGCCCTGCCCGCTCAGACACACACAGGATTTCAAAGTCAAACAGGTATTTTAGCGAAACGTTTCTGCAGCGTGGGCCGGCGGCCGGAGCCACAGAAGTTTGAATGACGCTGCAAGAGCAGCACTACATCTACCTGCAGCAGGGTAATGCCATTAGAAACTATTGTATTAAGGCTCTCAAACCTGGTGTCACCTTGGATAAATCTGATAGGCTGAGCAGCAATATAAAAATCTTATGCAGCGCCTGGCTACCCGCATTTGTTTGGCGAAGGGTTTGGAACTTGAAATTGCCTGCAGTGTAGCCCCCACTGATTTGCACTCAGGTTGCCACAGTGGGGGGGAAGAGAGAGAAAGAGAGAGACGCAAAAAGAGTCCACAGACAACCAACCACAATTACACACAGCAGCATGGCTGCTGGGTGGCACCCCTGGTAGATTGGAAAAGAGAGGTCCTTCTGAGCCAACGCAATCTCACTGAAGGTCCCCAATGTTAACAATGAAAGACGACGTGCTGGGCTAAATGCCCCAGGATCCCAACAAGTGACTAAAATCACCAATGATGTGACAGGAATGAAGTCCACAGCATTCGCTACACTTCAAAACGACCGTTTTCGCCCATGTTTTTCTATTCCCACTGGGGACCTTAGCCAAATACAAAGTGATGTTCCGGTCCCTCTTGGGAATCCTGGAAAACTACATGACACACTTTTACCTTCTTTCCTCATTAAGTAAGCATATGTTGGTACTGGTAGTATGCATGTCTTGGTTGGACCCTAAATGAATAAAAGGTTGTAAACAAGTGGGATACACTGACTGTACAAAACATTATGAACACATTCCTAATATTGAGTTTTACCGCCCACTTTTGCCCTTAGATGTTGGGCCATGTTGGCTACAATGCTTCCCACAGTTGCGTCAAGTTGACTGGATGTTCTTTGGATGGTGGCCCATTCTTGATACACACAGGAAACTGTTGAATGTGAAAAATCCAGCAGCGTTGCAATTCTTGACACAGTCAAACCCGGTGCGCCTGGCACCAACTACAATACCCCGTTCAAAAGCACTTACATTTTTTGTCTTGTCCATTCACACACACACAATCCATGTTTCACTTGGCTTAAAAATCATTAACCTGTCTCCTCCCTTCATCTACACTGATTGGAGTAGATTTAACAGGTGACATCAATAAGTGATCATAGGTTTCACCTCTATGTCATGAAAAGAGCAGGTGTTCCTAATGTTTTGTATACTCAGTATGTTTCTTGGTAGGATGAAGAATATATTATTTATTGTGCTGAAAGAAAGCAAGTTTGAAGTTGACTTTCTGCTTCCTTTGTTAACATAGCGTTATCGATTGGAAACAAACCCGCATTCTCGCAGCACAACAACCTATCAATTACACCTAGCCTAGACACCAGGTAACCACCTCCGATTGAACAAAGACAATATGTCTCACACAAATTTGCAATCTTACAATTTAATTCACTTGTCTGTGTATCACTGCTGATATTAAGATGGAGTTTGTCACAGATTTCCTTGGGCTGTGGAGAATAGTGGCATTATGACAGACACTGGCCTGATTCAGCCTCTCTCATCACCATCCCTGTACTAGAGTCTTTGGGTCCATGAAATGCACTAATAAAAATCTATGCATTATTCATATTATTTATCTATCATCGTTATCACAGTAGTGGTTGTGAGAGCACTCACTGAGTGATGGCCTGGGACTCATCCGGGCTGAGGGAGTCGTAGATGGACACAAAGTCATCGGAGCAGTCGTCCTCTATGTGGAAGTGGGAGAAGCGGACTGAGATGGCGTTCTGTTCCGGGGCTCTGATCTGCCACTGGCAGCGGGACTGGGCCGGGTACTGATCTGGGAAGCCTGGAGACTGGAAGCTCTGAACTAAGGTGTTAGCCTCCAACCGGAAGAAACACTCGTAATCTGACGGTCAGGAAATGAACAGCATAACAGATTACATTAGTAGATGTACAGACATACAGGTACAGTAGCCCAACAAGGCTGTGGGTTTTCCCTGGTCAGCTCACATGCTAAGGAAAAACTTAGACTCGCTAGTCCCAAAAGTGCAAATGCCAAGGGAGATAACATAGTGGGAAAAAAAGATTAGAGCTGTGTTGTATGGCATCAATCAAAATGTCATATCATGGTGTGGAGAAATGTACACATCTTATACCATGTCTACTACACTGTTCATCATCCAGTGTCATCTGTTGATGCAATGTCAACTATCAACTCTCATCTGAAATTAAATGGAACATGCGCAAAATCGTTTGAGGATTACGCCTCAACAGAGGGTAAAAAAAGACGCGTGAAATAGGCCAACATCCATTTTTATTCAGTAGGCCACTCATGTACTATATAGCCAGGGCTCTCATTCTCTTCATGAACGGAGCAGCAGCAGCATTATGTATCAAGCGGGGCAGGCATTCTCACAGACTGGCAGCAGCGGGGTGAACAACTAGCGGGTGGAAAATTACAGCGAAATGTGATTGAAACAGGAGACAGTGGGTTTACTCACCGGCTCTGGGTTTCCTGGCCATCCTGGGGTCTGTGCCTGGAGAGAAAGGGGGGGGAGGAGAAGGGGGGCGAGGGAGAGAGACAGAAGAGTGGTGGAGTAAGAGGGGGAGGGAGAAGAGAGAAAAGGAGAGATGAAGGAGGAGAGGGAAAGGGGAAATGAGAGTTAAGGAGGGAGGAAGGGGGTTAAGAAAGTGTTACCAAAACTGAGAAGCTGATAGAGTGATAGAGTGATGCATGGGCGTATAATATTGGACTGTTGTTTAACGTCCCCTCGCCCCGCGGAGCCCAGGGATACATCTCTGTCTGACAGCCACATCAAATCATATAAACAGAAATCCTTTTAAAGAGAGCAAAACCACTAAGTAATATAAGGTGACCTATTGGCAATGTGAAGTAGACAGAAGCTAGAATAATGATAAATGGCTAGAGCCAGGCAGGCAGAGCTAGAGGGCAGTCCAGGGGCCAACTACTGTAATGTAATTAGAAGACCCAAACTACATAAAGTGTCCAATCACTGATACAATAGAAAACAGAGTGGCGTCCCTTATACCTCCACGTTATCTTATTAGGGCATGTCAGAGACATCTAGCTGGCATAGAACAGCCATTAATGCAGAAATCAGATCAGATATGAATGCTTATGGAAGATGACAGAGAGGGGGCTTGCTTCAGACAATACATTTCTCTTCATTAAACACGACTCTTTAGTTGAGGGGAGGCCAACCATCCTTCTGGAGAGCTACTGGGTGTGCAGGCTTTTGATCCAACTCTGTTACCCCTCATTCAGCTGATCAAGGTCCTGGTGACCAATTCTGTTACCCCTCATTCAGCTGATCAAGGTCCTGGTGAGCAGCCAATTAGTAGAATGATAGGTGTTGGATCTGGGTTGAAGTGGAAGCTTGCAGGACTCAGGGTAACTCTCCAGGAGGAGGGTTGGTCACTGCTTGCTTAGTTTAAACCCTAAGCCCCAAGATAAACCCCCTGCCCTAGAGAGTACACCCCCTGGTTTGGTCTTGACTGGGTTGTACTAACTACTAACTCACGTGAGGCAGTGACTTGGCTGATGCGGAGGCTCTGGCCGGAGCGTTTGCCCTGCTCCCTGATGCCATTCCACAGTACCTCCAGGACCCGCTCCTCAGAGAACTCTGGCAGCATCTCCAGGTCCGCTGCCGGGATGTCAAACTGGGTCCAATAGTAGGCCAGCACCCCCTCACTGGAGAGAGAGAGAGGGATCACTCAGTCATGCACTTCAACGTTTCTATAGTGCAGGTTTGACCAAACCTCTCCTCAGGTACAGCTGGTGTTTTGAGTTGCTGCAATGGACGTTCCATTTTCCAAATTACACTTATCCAATAAGCATTTTCAAAGATTCATATTATGTAATAAAAAAAGTGATCACATGACTAGCTTTATGGCCAACTGTACATTACCAGCATGCAGAAACTACACATCCCAGAATGCTCTCCTACCTGAAGGCAGTCACCACAGATGTGGTGTAGTACTTGGAGAGGAACTCAACTTGTTTGTAGTTGATCTTAAGCTGGTGAAAAAAGACAAACATAAAAATTAGATTTCACTAGGTTACCTGACAACCCATTTGCTGTTACCGTGGCGAAGATAGGGAGCCGTGACCTCAGAGTTCAGCTGAATCCTCCATATAAGGTTTAATTGATCAAGGTTACCATGGTGTTGGGAGTGCTCCAGGTATTGCCAGTTCGATACCAAGAAAAGTTTGTCTGCGGCTGCAATAAGGCCCCTGAGAACAAGTGTGTATGCTTGCATTCAAACTGCCTGCATGCCATGAATAACAGGGTCTCCATTGGAGATCCCATGGAGGACGAGTGTCTTCAGCTACAGTTATGTGAAAGAAATGTAGAAAGAAACTGGATATCGAATCCTAGCATGTGTTGTTACTAATCATGCTGTCTGTTCATAGTGTGTGTTAAACTCCAGTTCAGACTGTGAATAAGAACGCATGTAGCGGACATGTAATTATCAGGCTGGTAAATGTTAAATCCAAAAGGTACATTATAAAGGCAGAGTAGCTGAACTCACCTCAGCTCCCTGAAGCAGACTGAAGAGAGTAGTGAACGATCTTCATCTGTATCAACTCTGATAAGACCACATTGAGAACCGAGAAATGAGCTGGAGACTTTAATGGACCACAATGGAGAAAGTCTATTAACAATTTCAGAGGAGAGCAAAATGAGTGATCCACTGAATTTAAACCCAGAAGTGTAGAATATGATCCCATTGCCGTTTTCAGAGCTCAAACGAGAGACGAAGTGTATCAGTGGTCATCAGCTGGGATTTCAAGGACTCTACAGAAAGTGTACAACTACCCTCAAGGCCTGCTTGCCTCTGAAATAATTTCAATAAATCCCTAAAGCATAAAAGTTAGTGATTCTCAGCTTTAAAAAAAGGAATATCAAGTCTCTAGGATTTTTGGTGACAACCTAAGTGTGGATTTCCTTATTCAAAGCTGTTTCTAAGCACAAATGCCATATTCTACAGCAGGCAACAGCAGACTACCAAGTCAACCACACTACCAAGTCAACCACACAGCACCTCCAACATACAGAGAGGTGCATTGTTCCCTCAAAAAAAAAAAAAAAAAAAAATCTGTATTCTTTAGTCTTGCCAGTGGAGCCAATAGTGTGTTGGTTTCTGATTGGCTTTGTTAGTTCATTTGTATATACTGTAGACCCAATCACCAACATATAATGACACTTTGCTCTACTGCATCTGCAATACATGGCCAGAGGATGCACTGAACATACCGAGCATAGAATAATGGTGGTGGTGTACTCTGTTGTCACATTAATGCTCAGTGAACAGTCATCTAGAATTCCATTCAGACCACCTCGGTTTTCACACATACCTTACATTGTCACTCATGCAGCCATACATACTAAAGTAATGCCACACTGACCGGGGGTTTAGCAATAGCAGTTTATCATTGTCATGTTCCCAAGTGGCGATACACACATCTCCATTACTCCAATGAAAGGAAATGTTGGAAATAACAGAGTAACTAGATGATGTTCTCTCTTCCAGTCCACCAACACAAATATGCTTTTAGCCAGCTCCTTCCACCAGGAGAAAAACATGCTGTGGCAGATAGCTACAACAAACCTTACAAGAGAGAGAAACTGAATCTCAGTCAGTTCTGAACTCTGACACCTGACTTAATACCGTACCTGACCTAAAGGGTATGGTGGGTGGAGGTTCACTTGGTAGAAGGGTATGGTGGGTGGAGGTTCACTTGGTAGAAGGGTATGGTGGGTGGAGGTTCACTTGGTAGAAGGGTATGGTGGGTGGAGGTTCACTTGGTAGAAGGGTATGGTGGGTGGAGGTTCACTTGGTAGAAGGCTATGGTGGGTGGAGGTTCACTTGGTAGAAGGCTATGGTGGGTGGAGGTTCACTTGGTAGAAGGGTATGGTGGGTGGAGGTTCACTTGGTAGAAAGGTATGGTGGGTGGAGGTTCACTTGGTAGAAGGGTATGGTGGGTGGAGGTTCACTTGGTAGAAGGGTATGGTGGGTGGAGGTTCACTTGGTAGAAGGGTATGGTGGGTGGAGGTTCACTTGGTAGAAGGGTATGGTGGGTGGAGGTTCACTTGGTAGAAGGGTATGGTGGGTGGAGGTTCACTTGGTAGAAGGGTATGGTGGGTGGAGGTTCACTTGGTAGAAGGGTATGGTGGGTGGAGGTTCACTTGGTAGAAAGGTATGGTGGGTGGAGGTTCACTTGGTAGAAGGGTATGGTGGGTGGAGGTTCACTTGGTAGAAGGGTATGGTGGGTGGAGGTTCACTTGGTAGAAGGGTATGGTGGGTGGAGGTTCACTTGGTAGAAGGGTATGGTGGGTGGAGGTTCACTTGGTAGAAGGGTATGGTGGGTGGAGGTTCACTTGGTAGAAGGGTATGGTGGGTGGCGGTTCACTTGGTAGAAGGGTATGGTGGGTGGCGGTTAACTTGGTAGAAGGGTATTGTGGGTGGAGGTTAACTTGGTAGAAGGGTATTGTGGGTGGAGGTTAACTTGGTAGAAGGGTATTGTGGGTGGAGGTTAACTTGGTAGAGGTTAACTTGGTAGAAGGGTATTGTGGGTGGAGGTTAACTTGGTAGAGGTTAACTTGGTAGAACGGTATTGTGGGTGGAGGTTAACTTGGTAGAAAGGTATTGTGGGTGGAGGTTAACTTGGTAGAAAGGTATTGTGGGTGGAGGTTAACTTGGTAGAAAGGTATTGTGGGTGGAGGTTAACTTGGTAGAAAGGTATTGTGGGTGGAGGTTAACTTGGTAGAAAGGTATTGTGGGTGGAGGTTAACTTGGTAGAAAGGTATTGTGGGTGGAGGTTAACTTGGTAGAAAGGTATTGTGGGTGGAGGTTAACTTGGTAGAAAGGTATTGTGGGTGGAGGTTAACTTGGTAGAAAGGTATTGTGGGTGGAGGTTAACTTGGTAGAAGGGTATTGGGCCAGTCATCAATCTATCCATCAAAAGTTCAAGGAATTTCAACTTTTGACGCAGGCAAGAAACTGATTGGAAATTACGGATGTCTGTCTGTCATCTCATCACTTTTGTCTGTCACCATATGACCACCATAGAAAAACTAAATCTGTTCAAACTGTTTTTTTAACAGAACATCACCAGGACATGGCATCTGAGCCTAAACCGGGGTCAAACTCACTATCTCTTCCAGGTCGTCTGCCAGCTTGTTGAATTCTGTGCTGGTGGGGTCCTCCAGATTCTGGTTGTAGGGCACATTGTCCAGCTTCATGTGCCCGCTATACACCCGCTGAGCTGGGACACGCTTCATACTTATGGTGGCCGCAGACTCCCTGCCTTTGACTGAGGAAAAGAGAGTAGGAGAAAGAGGAAGTAATTTAAAAAAAATTGTACATGCAACACCAATGCCTCCTCATAAACTTCCAGAGATGGTTAATATGATTCTCTGCTGGAGCAAATAAAAAAAGAACAGGGATTTAGGAGAATTAGGAGTTTGTTAATCTTTTGATTATCTCTCAGTAAAAGCCTCTTTGATCAGGCTGTAGAGTGAGCGTGTGTGTGACTGTCAGGATGTTCCGTCTACTCTGCATCGCGCCACTTTACTCCCCTGAATTATTAACACCAAACAAATTAAGGCCTGTCAAACAAACAGGTTATCAATGGCAAATTAAAACTTCCAAACGTTCCACTTATTTCAGATATTTGTATCAAACGTCTAGGCCTTCAAAGCAGCAGTCAGGCAGCGCCTGTGAACGTGAAATCTCCTGGGTTTGCCCTGTAGATGGCAGGTTTAGATTGACCAATGGCAGTTGGCTAGGGCTGCCAACTCAAACTCTAGTCTTTCTGGTAGATTATAAAAAGCTGCTTGCCATTATTTACATTTCAGCTATCAATGTTCAGACTTTAGAAGAAACAAACCTCCCAGAATACTCCAGGCCAAACTGAGAGGGTTGGAAATTAGCAACATTAGTACGGTTGGAGTTATTGAGCCACTTTGGGGCATCCTTTGCATTTTCACTCCGTCAGACTGAGTGATAGTACCTAGTCTATGATTATTACATGCATTAGTCTCAGACTACATAGTAAAGTTGTACTCACTAACAAAGAGCCAGATGAGGATTCCTGTCACGGCTGCCAAGACAAGCAGAGCGATGAGGACTCCCACTATCACTCCAGTCTTCTTCTTCGATGACATCTTCTCTTTGTTATCCAGGAAGGTGACCTGCTCATGCCGCCCGTTCTGCCCCTAGGTAGACAGAGGCAGACAGACATAAAAAGACGGAGATAAGTTAATTTCTTACCTACATTTATATGATGAGATTACTAATACTCAAGACGTAGGAGTACAATAACATCCAGTGTAGAGTATGTGAGTCATCTAACTAGCAGGACGACATGGAGATTGTTAGGAGATCATAGTTTCAGGATGATTTCAGGAAGAAACTGAACACTGAAGTACAAGACAGTAACTATAGCCACCTCCAGACTTCAGTCTCACCATACGAGGTGAAAGTAATGACAGGGGACTTGTAAAAAGCTACAAAGGAAAAGCCTGTGACATCAACGAAGGCACTAGAAACAAAGTGCCAATTCTACTGATCCTGGCATCAGAAAGTTCCCATCGTCAACATTCGAACAGTAACAAAGAACTAAATGAAAGCTAAGATTCTGTGGCTCGGCAACTAAAATCAAGAAGCAACAGCAGCTGCATTAGCCCAAAGAGGAACTGATCCAACTCACTGATCTCATCAGGAAGGGTTATGTATCACTAGTATAACCTAAGCCATACTTCTCATTTCACATTGGAGGCTAAAACCTTACTAATGGATTTAAAAAGAGATGAGCGCAGAGACACAGAGAGAGAGGGAGATGTCCTTGAGGTGTTACCATGGAAAGGTCAGTGTGTGTCTGTCTATCAGTGCAGTAGTCAGATGTGTGGTGTGTGTAGGTCAGCAGGGGAAAGACAGACAATTGCATTTTTTGTGAAACTGACCGCAATCTGGATCATCACCCTGTATTAGACTGACGGTGAATTGCAAAGACGTCTAAACACTGATTCACACCATAACAACAAATGGTGTCAGTCATGTGAAACAATGTTTTTGTTTAATTTGTAAATAAACAAAATGGGGAGAATCACTGACAAGTTGAAACAGGCTCAGAACAAATCCTGACGTCAAAACAGGCCCAACCAGTTTAGTGACCGGAGAGCACACACGTTGCATTGCAGAGAAGACTTCCATGGCACTCTGTATGTGCTCCACCTTCTCTAAGGAACCGCCAACTGTGAGCAAGTACTTGGTGACAACAACAATACTCCCTAGCCACTGCCTCACCATGTCACTAAAACGTCAACAAAACGAAGCAGCGGATTGTGGATTTCAGGAAACAGCAGAGGGAGAACGTCCCTATCCACATCGACGGGACCGCAGTGGAGTGGAGCACGTCTCGGCGTACACATCACTGTCAATCTGAAATGTTCCACCCGCACATACAGGGGCTGTTGCGCCTTCTTCACCACACTAAGACCCTCAAACTTTTACGGATGCACAATTGAGAGCATCCTGTCGGGCTGTATCACCGCCTGGTACGACAACTGCACCGCCCACAACCGCAGAGGGTGGTGCAGTCTGCCCAACGCATCACCAGGGGCACACTGCCTGCCCTCCAGGACACCTACAGCACCCGATGTCACAGGAAGGCCAAAAAGATCATCAAGGACAACAACCACCCGAGCCACTGCCTGTTCACACTGCTACCATCCAGAAGGCGAGGTGCATCAAAGCTGTGACCGAGAGACTGAAAAACAGCTTCTACCATAAGGCCATCAGACTGTTGAACAGCCATGACTAGCTGGAAACTGCACCGCCCACAGGGTTACTCAACCCTGTTTAAAAAAAATAATGTTTACCTTTAAGTCAGTTAAGAACAAATTCTTATTTTCAATGACGGCCTAGGAACAGTGGGTTAACTGCCCTGTTCAGGGGAAGAACGACAGATTTTTTTTTTTTTTTACCTTGTCAGCTCGGGGATTTGATCTTGCAACCTTTCGGTTACTAGTCCAACGCTCTAACCACTAGGCTACCTGCACCCACTACCTGCTGCCCCACTTTAATAATGTTTACATACTGCTTTACTCATTTCATATGTACAGTGCATTCTGAAAGTATTCAGACCCCTTGACTTTTTCCAGATTTTGTTACATTACAGCCTTATTCTAAAATAGATTTTTTTTAAACTCAGCAATCTACACACAAAAACTCCACAACAAAGCAAGAACATTTTGCAAATCTATTAAATAAAATACAGAAATTCCATATTTACCTAAGTATTCAGACCCTTTGCAATGAGACTCAAAATTGAGTTAAGGATGATCAATGGAAACAGAAGGTACCTGAAGATGTTTCTACAACTTGGAGTCCACCTGTGGTAAATTCTATTGATTGGACATCATTTGAAAAGACACACCTGTCTATATAACGTTCCACAGTTGACTATGCATGTCAGACTAGTCAGGAAAGATGAACGGAGCAAAGTACACAGAGATCCTTGATGAAGTCCTGAGTGCAATGGTGCAGGTTCTTAGACTGGGGTGAAGTTTCACCTTCCAACAGGACAACGACCCTAAGCACACAGCCAAGACAACGCAGGAGTGGCTTCGGGACAAGTCTCTGAATGTCCTTGAGTGGCCCAGAACCTGATCAAACATCTCTGGAGAGACCTGAAAATAGCTGTGCAGCAACGCTCCCCAACCAACCTGACAGAGCTTGAGAGGATCTGCAGAGAAGAAGGGGATTAACTTCACAAATACAGGTGTGCCAAGCTTGTAGCGTCATACCCAAGAAGACTCGGCTGTAATCACTGCCAAAGGTGCTTCAAGAAAGTACTGAGTTAAGGGTCTGAATACTTATGTTAATGTGAGATCTGTTGTTGTTTTTTTTAATCAATTGTGTGTTGGGGTCTGAATACTTTCCGAAGGCACTGTATATACTGTATTCTATTCTACTGTATTTGTCAATGCCACACCGACATTGCTCGCTCTAATATTTATAAATATTTTAAAATTGCATTCTTTTATTTTTAGATTTGTGTATTGTTGTGAATTGTTATATATTACTGCACTGTTGGAGTTAGGAACACAAGCATTTCGCAACACCCGCAATAACATCTGCTAAATATGTGTATGTGACCATTAAAATTTGAATTGATGTCATATTGACTTATGTGCATATAGTGACTCTCCATATCAGCCCTCTCTCTCTCTCCCTACAGTACTTCAGTATGATGGGTAAGTTCATGGCTACCTGGGGCATAGGCTAAGATCTATGTACCCTGCCCTGGGTCCAGGGTGTGTGTCCGAGTCCGCTTGCGCACGCAGACGACAGAGAGCGATTACAGAACAGATAGTAATCACCGCACACAATTGCCTCTGCGCCTGTGGCCCAGCGTGTAGAGAAGGACCCGATCCACCATTAGGGACGGGAGAATCGCTTCGGTATTAAATCAATTTGTCAGAAGTGCCGCCCCTTAAGATGGGGGCTCAATTACACTGGTCTAGATGATAACTCATCGCAATTAAAGGCCATTCTTACCACGCTCTGGCTCTCACACATGCCTCCTAATTGGAATTTCTAACAGCAATCACGGTCTGGAATTAAGGGAATCATTAAGGATGGGGTCAGTGAGCGCTCGGGGGTCGCTCTCTCTATCAGTCACCCTGATCACAGCCTAATAAAACCATTACATGCTTTTCGTCATATCCCCTTTGTCTCCATCTCTCTGCCCTCAAACAAAAATACTACTCCCTCCAGTTAGATCCATGTGAACTGTGCTGATGTCTTTCCAGCTACAGGCCTCAGTAGTGTCATATGATTACACCGGAAATGGTGTTGAATGCATTAGACAGTGGACAACTTTCACTGACAGTATAAACAGAACAGAAGAAAACAAAACAAAAACACTGCAAAAGCCTGTCACAGTGTATTGTCTGTAAAAAAACACCACTAAAGACAAAATACAGTGCCTTCAGAAAGTATTCATACCCCTTGACTTATTCCACATTTTGTTGTGTTACAGCCTGAATTCAAAATTGATTACATGCATTCTGTTCCATACAAGACCCCATAGTGACAAAATGTTTAGACATTTTGGCAAATTTATTTTAAATGAAAAACATAAATATCGAATTTACATATGTATTGACTCAGGGGTTTGAATACTTATTAGAATCAGCTTTGGCAGCAGTTACAGCTGTGAGTCTTTCTGGCTATATTCTAAGAGCTTTGCACACCTGGATTGTACAATATATTCCCATTATTCTTTTCAAAATTCTTCAAATTTCTTGTTGAACATTGCTAGACAACCATTTACGTCTTGCCATAGATTCAAGCAGATTTAAGTTAAAACTGTAACTCGGCCAATCAGGAACATTTACGGTCTTCTTGGTAAGCAAATGCAGTGTAGATTTGACCTTGTGTTTTAGGTTATTGCTCTGCTAAAAGGTGAATTCATCTCCCAGTGTCTGGTAGAAAGCAGACAACCAGGTTTTCCTCTAGATTTTGCCTGTGCTTAGCCCCATTCCTTTTCTATCCCGATTAAACTCCCCAGTCCTTAACGATTAGAAGCGTACCCATAACACAACACAGACATCCCTATGTTTGAAAATCTGTAGAGTGGTACTTTGTAATGTGATGTATTGGATTTGCCTCAAACATAGCACTTTGTATTCAGTACAAAAAGTTAATTGTTTGCCACATTTTTTGCAGTATTACTTTAGTGCTTTGTTGCAAACAGGATGCATGTTTATGAATAGTTTTATTCTGTACAGGCTTCCTTCTTTTCACTGTCATTTAGGTTAGTATTGTGGAGTAACTACAATGTTGATCCATCCCTAGTTGTTTCCTATCACAGCCGTTAAACTCTAACTGTTTTAAAGTCACCATTGGCCTCATGGCGAAATCCCTGAGCAGTTTCCTCCCTCTCTGGCAACCGAGTTAGGAATGACTCCGGTATCTTTGTAGTGAATGGGTGTTTATACACCATTCAAAGTGTAATTAATAACTTCACCATGGTCAAAAAGACATTCAATGCCCATCTACCAATAGGTGCCCTTCTTTGCAAGGCACTGGAAAACTTCTCTGGTCTTTGTGGTTGAATTTCAAATTCACTGCTCAACCTTACAATTATCTGTATGTGTGGGGTACAGACATGAGGTAGTCATTCAAAAATCATGTTAAACACTGTTATTGCACACAGAGTGAATCCATGCAATGTGACTTGTTTAGCAAATTTGTATTCAAATCAAATGTTATTGGTCACATACACATGGTTAGCAGATGTCATTGCGAGTGTAGCGAAATGCTTGTGCTTCTATTTCTGACAGTGCAGCAATAGCAATATCTAACAAGTAATATCTATCAATTCCACAACCGATACCTAATACACACAAATCTAAGTAAAGGAATGGAATAAGAATATACAAATATATGCATGAGCAATGACAGAGCAGCACAGGCTAAGATGCAATAGAGTATGGAATACAGTATATACATATGAGATGAGTAATGCAAGATATGAAAACATTATTCAAGTGCCATTATTAAAGTGACTAGTGTTCCATTTATTAAAGTGGCCAATGATTTCAAGTCTGTATGTAGGCAGCAGCCTCTCTGTGCTAGTGTTGGCTGTTTAACAGTCTGATGGCCTTGAGATTGGAAAAACAGCTTCTGTCTCGGTCCCAGCTTTGATTCACCTGTACTGACCACGCCTTCTGGATGGTAGCGGAGTGAACAGGCAGTAGCTAGGGTGGTTGTTGTCCTTGATGATCTTTTTGGCCCTCCTGTGACATCGGGTGCTGTAGGTGTCCTGGAGGGCAGATAGTTTGCCCCCGGTGATGCGTTGGGCAGACCGCACCACCCTCTGGAGAGCCCTGCGGTTGTGGGCGGTACAGTTGCCATACCAGGTGGTGATACAGCCCGACAGGATGCTCTCAATTGTGCATCTGAAAGTTTGTGAGGGTTTTAGGTGACAAGACACATTTCTTCAGCCTCCTGAGGTCGAAGAGGTACTGTTGAAGAGGCGAAGAAGAGGCGCTGCTGTTGCGCCTTCTTCACCACACTGTCTGTGTGGGTGTACCATTTCAGTTAGTCCGTGATGTGTACGCAGAGGAACTTGAACTTTCCACCTTCTCCACTGATGTCCCATGTGGATAGGGGGGTGCTCCCTCTGCTGTTTCCTGAAGTCCACGATCATCTCCTCTGTTTTATTGACGTTGAGTGAGAGGTTATTTATTTTCCTGACACCACACTCCGAGAGCCCTCACCTCCTCCCTGTAGGCTGTCTCATCGTTGTTGGTAATCAAGCCTAGTACTGTTGTGTCATCTGCAAACGTGATGACTGAGTTGGAGGTGTGCATAGCCATGCAGTCATGGTTGAACAGTGAGTACAGGAGGGGGCTGAGTACGCACCCTCGTGGGGCCCCAGTGTTGAGGATCAGCAAAGTGGAGATGTTGTTTCCTACCTTCACCACCTGGGGGCGACCCGTCAAAGTCCAGGACCCAATTGCACAGGGCGGGGGTTGAGAACCAGGGCCTCAAGCTTAATGATGAGCTTGGAGGGTACTATGGTGTTGAATGCTGAGTTGTAGTCAATGAACAGCATTCTTACATAGGTATTCCTCTTGTCCAGATGGGATAAGGCAGTGTGCAGTGTGAAGGAGATTGCATCGTCTGTGGACCTATTGGGGCGGTAAGCAAATTGAACTGGGTCTAGGGTGACAGGTAAGGTAGAAGTCATATTCCTAAACTTTAGGTTTGCATCAACAAAGGGGTTGAATAATTATTGACTCAGGAGACTTATTTTTTATTAGTAAACATTTCTAAAAACATAATTCTACTTATTGTGTATAGGCCAGATAAAAAAAATCTAAGTGTAATCCATTTTAAATTCAGGCTGTAAAACTATTTATCTTTTTGAAAAAGTCAAACGGTGTGAATACTTTCTGAAGGCACTGTATGTGACCACTACAAGCACGAGGGGACATCTGGAGAGCTAATGGTATTAACTAAACAATAAGGTATAGTCGGACTGCTAGGCATACAGCAGGGTAGCAGCATATTAGTCAAACCAGTTAGACTGATGGGTAATGAGGTGTTCTGTACCGAGAGGTGTGGTTCAGAGAAATAGCTAACAATGACAAGCACCTTTTCACACACCACCATTTGATGTTTGTAATGTAAACATACATATGTGCATCCTCTTTGTGTTTTTCTTATTGTATAGTACATTACATGATGTGGCTTTAGATAGTGGGAATGAAAGTCAAAACTAAATCAATGAGTAGTCTGATTCAGCCTGCACAATATAACTGAGCAGAGCAACTGCGCTTTCAATAGACAGGCATTCCATCTGTTTAAACGTTAACCAGGAGTGTCAATGGTTGTTGTTTAAATCCTCAATCATGATCTATGTAGCACCTTTCCAATGTCAGCTCCACCAGAACATTAGAAACCTGCTGGTTGAAATATCTCAGTCTAAACCTACATGGCTTAAGAGATCTATTTATTAAAGTGTAATGCATTTGTGAAAGCATATTTAAATGTAAAATGTCACATCAAACGTGACAACACTAACCTTCTCTGGCTAGTAACATTAACTTTAATTGAAAATCTAGTGTTATAATTAAGTCATGATATAGCTATGCTTTGTTTATGACAATGAACATTCTAATAGTCCCCGTTATTATGTTATGGAAATTTGACCATATAATAACCCATAACATTAGATTACAGATAAGTGGTAGAAAATGGTCATGACAAGTGTCACTACTACAGACATTGTAGAGGTTATTCTGTTCTAGTACAATAACACCACCACATTGTGCTGAGTTAGCGTGAATTCTCTCTCCCTAGATACCATGTAGTTACTAGGTGACTGGGTTCATTTAATAACCAACCTGCTCTACCGGTCATGTGTGAGAGACTGCAGTAGGCAGGGATAACGGGCCGTTCCACAGGACGGTCAGGAGACCGCAGACTGTTGGAGAGTTCCTGGCTGAATTCCTACCTGGGTGTCCCCTTACCACTCACTTCCACTCTGACCCACACCGCTCACGCACTACCAGATAGAGAGCGAGGGAAAGAGGAGAGAGGACAGTGTGTGCTCTGATCTGACCGAAACAGCCACATTCCTCCGTAATCACACTCCACTGCTGACACTGATCCTGTCTGGGAAAGGACAGGTCACACTGACCTCACCCTCGGCTCAATCTTGGGATCTCTGGAATTCTAAGATCAGAAAATTGCTGTTGTGCCCTTACATCAATAAACAAGGTGGATCCCCAAATGTAACACATATCCACGTGTACAAATAGATCTTCTGTGAACAATTTTGCCAGTCGGTAGGGGAATATGCATTACTGGCCAGAACAGAGTTGGTGGTTATAATAGTGGAATCACTCATGTTCTCTTGCGCTGTTTCCAGATATCCTTTCTTGAAGCGCAATTTAAACGGGCAATCTGCAGTTCAAACAAAGTGGGTACCCCGCCACCGTTTGTGTAAAAAGCTGAGGTATATGAGGCCGGAGAAATATAACCACTCAAATTCATAGAAAAAGCTATGGATGCAAGGACTGATCATCCATTAAATATCAAAATTATAGATGTAACCATATTGAGACTATAAAGTGTTTGTTTATATTCACAATGTTTACAAACAGAACTAAAACAAGCTTATATATATATATATATATATATATATATATTTGGGGTCCTGATGGGGTACGACAGTTGAACTAAGCTCATGAGGCATTTATAAGTTATATTTTTCCAGAATCAATGGGTACACACTGAGTACACCCCCCCCCCCTGCAATTTAGCTAGCCAAAATAAATTACATCTTTACACAAATTCTGAGTGAAATAATTTATAATTATAAAACTCACTCACTGTTATAAAGTCACCCATGCATACACCACAAGACATGCCAGCAGAGGACTCTCCACAGTACCCAAGTCCAGAACAGAATATGGAAGCACACAGTACTACATAGAACCATGACTGCTTGGAACTCTATTCAAAATCAAGTAACTTATGCAAGCTGTAAAATCAGATTTTTTTTTAAACGGCTCAAAATGCACCTTATGAAACAATGGGGGCTGTGAAGAGACCTACACACACAGCCATAAATACACACAATAGCATACGCACTATGCTATGTTGTAGATATGTGGTAGTAGAGTAGCGGCCTGAGGGCACACACTTAATGTGTATCTGTTGTGAAATTTTATGTCATGTTTATTTTTATTGCATAAAACTGCCTTAATTTGGCTGGACCCCAGGAAGAGAAGCTGCTGCCATAATAAATACAAATACTCAAGAGGATTCACACAGGAAATCCTAAAATGGTAACTGAGGAAATTACAAAGCACACATCATGATTATGACACCATTTCCCGATACTAAGGTGGATAACATATAGTGCCTTCAGAAAGTATTCCTACTCCTTGACTTATTCCAAATTGTGTTGTGTTACAGCCTGAATTCAAAATGGATTACATTTATTCTAAATTGATTAAATACCCCATAATGACAAGGTGAAAACATATTTTTGGAAATTTTTGCAAATATATGTAAAATGAAATATATAAATATCTAATGTCAGCTGCCACAGTAGATGGAACTTGCCGCCAGAGTTCAAATATTTCAACTTTGCTGTAGCTTTGTTTTCTACCGGATGTGTTACGATCGATGAGGAAAAAATTAGGAGTCAGGCGCAGAGAGCAAAGATATGGGGAAAAACCACTCTTTAATGTCCAACCAGAAGAACAACTGGTAACGTCAAAACATTGGCGTAAAATCCACTCGAATACAGTACACACTGGAAAAATAAATCCAGACAGTGGAAAACCCCAATAAAACGAACAACCTCATACAAAAACAGAAAGACAAGCCCGCACAAACAGAAGCGGGCTAAACGAACTTAAATAGCACCACCCTAACAACCAAACAATGAACAGGTGAAAACAATTAGTCAAAACCAAACGAAAAGGAAAAAGGGATCGGTGGCAGCTAGTAGACCGGCGACGACGACCGCCGAGCGCCACTCGAACAGGAAGGGAAGCCACCTTCGGTAATGCTCGTTACAGGATGTTGATTTACCCATCTACCGATAGCTGCCCTTCTTTGCGAGGCATTGGAAAACCTCCCTGGTTTTTGTGTTTGAAATTCACTGCTTGACTGAGGGACCTTACAAATAATTGTATGTGTGGGGTAAAGAGATGAGGTAGTCATTCAAAAATCATGATAAACACTATTATGGCACAAAGTGTGAGTCCATGCAACTTATTATGCAAATTGTTAAGCAAATTTTTACTCCTGAACTTATTTAGGCTTGTCATAACTAAGGGTTTGAATAGTTGACTCAAGATATTCATCTTTAATTCATTTGTAAAAATGTCTAAAAACATAATTAAACTTTGGCATTATGGGGTATTGTGCGTAGGCCAGTGACAGAAAATCTCAATTTAATCCATTTTAAATTCAGGCTGTAACACAAAATGTGGAAAAGTCAAGGGGTGTGAATACTTTCTGAAGGCACTGTATGTCCGATCCATGAGTCATCTATGGTTGCCATAAAGAACCATTCCCACAAAGAAAACTTTGAGGCTGAGAAAATACACTGCTCAAAAAAATAAAGGGAACACTTAAACAACACAATGTAACTCCAAGTCAATCACACTTCTGTGAAATCAAACTGTCCACTTAGGAAGCAACACTGATTGACAATAAATTTCACATGCTGTTGTGCAAATGGAATAGACAAAAGGTGGAAATTATAGGCAATTAGCAAGACACCCCCGAAAAAGGAGTGATTCTGCAGGTGGTGACCACAGACCACTTCTCAGTTCCTATGCTTCCTGGCTGATGTTTTGGTCACTTTTGAATGCTGGCGGTGCTCTCACTCTAGTGGTAGCATGAGACGGAGTCTACAACCCACACAAGTGGCTCAGGTAGTGCAGTTCATCCAGGATGGCACATCAATGCGAGCTGTGGCAAAAAGGTTTGCTGTGTCTGTCAGCGTAGTGTCCAGAGCATGGAGGCGCTACCAGGAGACAGGCCAGTACATCAGGAGACGTGGAGGAGGCCGTAGGAGGGCAACAACCCAGCAGCAGGACCGCTACCTCCGCCTTTGTGCAAGGAGGTGCACTGCCAGCGCCCTGCAAAATGACCTCCAGCAGGCCACAAATGTGCATGTGTCAGCAAGCTTCACGAGGTAGTCACCTGGAAAGCATTTCAATTAACAGGTGTGCCTTCTTAAAAGTTAATTTGTGGAATTTCTTTCCTTCTTAACACGTTTGAGCCAGTTAGGGTAGTGATAAGGTAGGGTGGTATACAGAAGACAGCCCTATTTGGTAAAAGACCAAGTCCATATCATGGCAAGAATATATCAAAATAGCAAAGAGAAACAGTCCTTCATTACTTTAAGACATGAAGGTCAGTTAATGCGGAGAATTTCAAGAACTTTGAACGTTTATTCAAGTGCAGTCGCAAAAACCATCAGGCGCTATGATGAAACTGGCTCTCATGAGGACCACCACAGGAAAGGAAGACCCAGAGTTACCTCTGCTGCAGAGGATAAGTTCATTAGAGTTGACAGCCTCAGAAATTAAAGCCCAAATAAATGCTTCACAGAGTTCATGTAACAGACATCAACAGTTCAGAGGAGTCTGTGTGAAATCAGGCCTTCATGGTCAAATTGCTGCAAAGAAACCACTACTAAAGAACACCAATAAGAAGAAGAGACTTGCTTGGGCCAAGAAACACGAGCAATGGACATTAGAGCGGTGGAAATCTGTCCTTTGGTCTGGAGTACAAATTGGAGATTTTTGGTTCCAACCACTGTCTCTTTGTGAGACGCAGAGTAGGTGAACGGATGATCTCTGCATGTGTAGTTCCCACTGTGACGCATGGAGGTGGTGGTGTGGGAGTGCTTTGCTGGTGACACTGCCAGTGATTTATTTAGAATTCAAGGCACACTTAACCAGCATGTCTACCACAGAGTATTCCGCATTCATACACCATGCCATCTGGTTTGAGCTTAGTGGAACTATCATTTGTTTTCAACAGGACAACAACCCAACACACCTCCAAGCTGTGTAAGGGCTATTTGACCAATAAGGAGAGTGATGGAGTGTTGCATCAGGTGAACTGGCCTCCACAATTAGCCGACCTCAACCCAATTGAGAAGGTTTGGGATGAGTTGGACCGCAGAGTGAAGGAAAAGCAGCCAACAAGAGCTCAGCATATGTGGGAACTCCAAGACTTTTGGAAAAGCATTCCAGGTTAAGCTGGTTGAGAGAATGCCAAGCATGAGCAAAGCTGTCATCAAGGCAAAGGGTGGCTACTTAGAAGAATCTCAAATATAAAATACATTATATTTAACACTTTTTTTGGTTACTACACGACTCCATAGTTGTTATTTCATAGTTCTAATGTCTTCACTATTATTCTACAATGTAGAAAACAGTAAAAATAAAGAAAAACCCTGGAATGAGTAGGTGTGTCCAAAACCTTTGACTGGTACTCTATGTATGTATGTATGTATGTATGTATGTATGTATGTATGTATGTATGTATGTATGTATGTATGTATACACACACAAATAAATAAAAATACAGTATGTGGCCAGGGCAGGGAGCTAAGGAGAAGTACAGAAAAGTAGGGATAGGAATTTCCCGGGGCCTCACAATACGATATCACGATACAAAGGTGCCAATACGATATTTATTGCGAATCTATATGTATTGCAATTTGATACTGTGATTTTATTACAATTTGATACTGTGATTTTATTGCGATTCGATGTTCCAAACATATTGCTCAACATGTGTCTGCTGCAGAAGGAAAATAGAGAGCCATGAGAACGAGTCTTTTTGAAAAGATGGGGAACAAGCTATGAAGGAAAAATACTGGAGTTTTGGTGCAGGTAAAGCCAACAAGCGCAAAAATAATATTGCAATATCATCAAAAATAAAATCCAAATATGTAACTGTATGGATTTTTCCCCCCATCACTACAGAAAAGGGGATCTGCTTTCCAGCAATCCTGACCCATACAAATTACCTATACAAATGAATTTGTTTGCACAAGCATCTATTTCTTCTACATCTTTCCACTAGTGACACTTTACTTGCAAAAAAATGTATATATTTCAAAACATTAGCAGTGAGTGAAATAGTTTTGAAGAGCTAGAAATTTAAATCACCACAATATACCTACATAAGATACACCATCTCTAACCAGTAATGACCATTGTAATGACTGTAGTGCTGCTCGTCTTGGGTTCAGGGCTGTGAGAAACAACTAATACCACACATAAAAATATATGACCTATATAGAAAAAAAAAGTATGTGGACACCGCTTTAAACATTTGGATGAAATATCCATATCCACACACGGCTGACAGGTGTATAAAAATGAGCACACAGTCATGCAATCTCCATAGACAAACATTGGCAGTAGAATGGCCTTACTGAAGAGCTCAATGACTTTCAACGTGGCACCGTCATAGGATGCCACCTTTCCAACAAGTCAGTTGGTCAAATTTCTGCCCTGCTAGAGCTGCCCCGGTCAACTGTAAGTCCTGTTATTGTGAAGTGGAAACATCTAGGAGCAGCAACGGCTCAGTCACCGAAGTGGTAGGCCACACAAGCTCACAGAATGGGACCGCTGAGTGGTGAAGCGAGTAGCGTGTAAAAAATCATCTGTCCTCGGTTGCACTCACTACCGAGTTCCAAACTGCATCTGGAAGCAATGTCAGCACAAGAACTGTTCGTCGGGAGCATCATGAAATGGGTTTCCATGGCCGAGCAGCTGCACATATGCCGAAGGTCACCATGCGCAATGCCAAGCGTCGGCTGGAGTGGTGTAAAGCTCACCTCCATTGGACTTTGGAAACGAGTTTTCTGGAATGATGAATCACGCTTCGCCATCTGGCAGTCCGATGGACAAATCTTGGTTTGGTGGATGCCAGGAGAACGCTACCTGGCCAAATTTATAGTGCCAACTGTAAAGTTTGGTGGAGGAGGAACAATGGTCTGGGGCTCTTTTTCATGTTTCGTGCTAGGCTTCTTGGTTCCAGTGAAGGGAAATCAACGCTACAGCACACAATGACATTCTAGACGATTCTATGCTTCCAACTTTGTGGCAACAGTTTTGAGAAGGCTCTTTCCTGTTTCAGCATGACAATGCCACCTTGCACAAAGCAAGGTCCATAGAGAAATGGTTTGACGAAATCGGTGTGGAAGAACTTGACTGGCCTGCACAGTCCTGATCTCAACCTCATTGAACACTTTTGGGATGAATTGGCTGCGAGCCAGGCCTAATCGCCCAACATCAGTTCCCAACCTCACTAATGCTCTTGTGGCTGAATGGAAGTCAGTCCCCGCAGCATGTTCCGACATCTAGTGGAAAGTCTTCCCAGAGGAGTGGAGGCTGTTATAGCAGCATCCATATTAATGCCCATGATTGTGGAATGAGATGTTCAACAAGCAGGTGTCTACATACTTTTGGTTATGTAGTGAACATGTTCATCAGAGAACTGCTCTTAACGACACTTGTGTAAGCAAAGGAGCATTTTCTCTTAGACACAACTCATGAAAAGCTGCTGCATGTACTAACTTACTGTGTAACCTGGAAATATATCAATGACAACCAGGATATCTGTGTGGACATCTCCATGACCCAATTCTACAGACTATACCAGCTCTTCTATGTGTAGCTAATGTTTAACTATCACTTCAGTATTTGTTACAGGAAACCTAGAGACAGTCCAAGAACTATGACAATGCATACTGTACAAAGCAGGAAAACTAGGAGTACATTCCTGAGCATGAATTATCTGCACAAGGCAGCGCCTATCTCAACAGGACACTCAGGGAAAAGAGACTATATTATTCAGTATACCAGCAAGTATTCAGAATTATTGTTCCTTTCCCTTACAAATATGATATCCCTCATCTTGTCCCTAAAAAGTGCATGTTCTTTCAGGACTCCAACCTCCTGTTTGCTTTTCTTTTTTGACTGAGCTCAAAACTATGTAGCATTTCACAACCCTCACTTTTTAATCAACATGACTATGCATGTGTATAAACATCAAAACCAACATTTAGAATAATATCAAAATGCAGTGTGAGGAAGAGGTTTCCCATAGAGGAACCTACCTTCCCCCCCTCTCTAAACTCCTCTGTGCAGCGACTAACTTTCTTCTCAGTAGTCTTCCTCTGTGGGTGAGCAGCAGCGAGGCTGGAGGGGGATTGAGTCAGGACAAGTCTGGGATCCACAGGATATCAGAATACCTGGAAGTTGGGGCAGGCCAGCATTGTCTGGGCTGGGAGTGGGGACTCAATACTAGGTACTGTTACCAGGGGGCCGGGGCCTGCCCTTAGTACAGCAAGGACATGTAATTAGTTTGTGACCACTGAACACTGGAGGTATATGAAATCAATATGGCCGCCCTGACCAGTGAGGGAGATAGGGTACACAGAGCTGACATTAATTAGAGTGATGTGACTTAAACCATGAATGATTGGTTGATACATTTACACTTGTCATGTGTGTCTCTTATCAAAGTTTACACTGTCTTTAAATTAACATACGATGGAGAAATATCCAGACAGTCAAGATGGGGAGGGTCCCTGCTAACTTGGCTACAGGCGTTTCATTCATGTTATCCAGTGCTCATCTGGAAAACAGATGTAATTCTCAATGTGACTTCCCTGGTTAAATAAAGGATATCTTAAAATAACAAATCCTATCGTGTGTTCCTTCCTCCAACACAATTTTTCCTTAAGTCATCAAAAAGACATCGCATTCAAAACTAATTATCTAACTTGAATTATTTATTTAAAATTAATTATGCCCATCCATCCTCAAATTTTATGATAATGAATAATTACCCACCATAAAAAGTTAACTATACAAGTTTAAAATTAGCTGGGATAACCTGAAAGCCAGTGATAAATCAACGTACTTCCTGGAAGTGTTCACTTGTGGTATGTTGTCACTGAAAGTCAATTGGTTTGCCTATATGGACTGAGTTTGACAGGTGGCCCTTATAGAAACCTTGGTGACTGGAATGAAACGTTATGTATGTCTGTAAAACAGATTTTGAAATTAAGTCGCTAACAATGCAAAAGTGACAACAGTGGTGCATGGCGGACTTGGTTACACCGTTGTTCCTAAATGTATAATTTGTATAACAAAACTTACCTCGTATTCAAATCGTGCGGAATTCATTTTCTTCAATTACTTAAGAGTTAAATCCAGTTGGTAGACAGTTCAATCAAACAAAACGATTTAGAAACACGGGACTGTATTCCTCCCTCCCGAGGTCCAAGACGTTTCAAGTCAACGCGGGAGGGAGATTAATTAAATGATGATCAAAAGTAGCAACTGTCCCATTGGTAAAATTCCTTCAATGACTCCTCTGGTTAAAAGTTGTGAAACCTTTGTGGTTGTCGTGGCTGAGATGTTTGTTTCAGTCAACAATTGTTTCTTGAAACTGACCCTTTCCATCCACACCCACAACATTTAGCCACGCCCACACCTTTGTAAAGGTCCAGAACGCCAGGTGAGATTTGGGCCTGATGTTCAGGAAGTTGCGATTTTACAGAACATTTAAATTAGAAGTAGTTTGTGTAAACAGATGCGGTTCTGTTATATCAGCTCTACATGTAGGTAGGCTACATACATATATATCTTCTCGATATCAACGTTTCATAACAAATAGGTCTACATCACATTTTCATAACGCTGAGAAGAATATTGTGTCAAATTGAAAAATCGTTAATTGAGTATTGAAATGATTGAATACACTGATACCCCACACGTAGAGAACGAGACAATTATCTTACCTTGCGTGCCCCCTAGTGACCAAATACAGAATTTGGATTGGCATAGAATTTTTTTATCGTTCGTATAATGAATGACAGGTCCATTGCTATATGCTTTAACAGCGGTTGCCATCCAATGAATATTGTATTTCCGACACCTACTAGACTGGAGTATAACTCCCTTATACGTTGCTAAAAAATTATAATAATACAAATAAAAATAATACCCTATCATAACACTACACTCACTAAAAATAAATAAATACCATACTCCACTATTTAAATCTATTGTCCTACTTCAGGCCAACAGCCTGAAAGGATGGGACACCACCACTTAATACACCCTGTAACTCTTCTGACGTCAAATCTCGCACACCCTAATCGAACTTTCAGTTTCCTAGTTCCGACTAGCACGTGAACGCAGCCTGTTTCGGCACTGCTGTCACTGAATCCGTGACGCATATTATGAAACCGTTCAGGCAGTTCCATAGATAGACCAGTTTCCATCCACTGCCTGCACTTCCCATTCATATCCATTGGGTGTCTCCCTCCACCAAAGCAAACCGCAGTTAATCTAAAAATGTTGGCGCTTTGAGGAAAGTCTATTGTACAATACAAGCTCGCAGATGGGCGTTGAGACAAAAAAGCTTCTTTTTTTTCCACATATTAGCCCGGGCTGCGATTGGAGAGAGCAAGTGCGCACGGACGCAGACGCAGGAGATATCAGAGGCAGTCACCGAACAGAATAGAGCTCTTCATAGTAACTGATGTAACTGTATTTGGGAATCAATTCAGAATATAAAGAGAAAACATTCCAATTAAGAAACGGAAGAAGGAGTGAAAATGGGACATTCAGTGTTACCCATATTGATGGTCGTATTGTCCCATTGCGTGTGGGGAAATGTCGAGGTAAGCACCAAGAGTATTATCTTTCATTGTAAATGTTTATCGATATCACTCATGTCATGAATAACAATTCGTATCCTTTTTGCTGACGCGCACCGTTATCTTGGACAGATTTAATTAGCAAGTGAATGCGCACACAGACTGTCAGATGATAGATTACACATCAACAAGAAGGAGCGCTCAGTAACCTACCTACGCAGACTAAATGCTACTGTCTAATTAGCTCATTTGTTTTATTGAAATGCAGAAAATATCTGGAGACATTATGGTCATGCCAACCAAGTATTCAAGCCAATACATGCATTTTGTATTAGGATATTTTGTATGTCAGCCTCTCCCCCCCCCTGGTTTGAGAGAGAGAGACCATCTGGGACCTACCCTTGATAAACAAAGAGATAAATGTACTGAACGTCTTCATAGCCTGGGGTGGGGTCATTCTTTTTTGTCGGAAACTCAGTTTTTCTTTTGGTCTAATTGGAAAAAAATGAAGAATGCAACATCTCATATTTGTTTTTATCATATCAGTAGGCCATAGACTGGTATATGCTATTATAGGCCTGCAAGCCTTTATTAAAGAATGTACAATCAAGTGCTGTTTGAACATCACAGAGCCATGAATGTAATGGTGGCCTTATACCATCAGTATCCCAGGTAGGGGGGATGTAGAGGAGCCCCACTGACTGACTGCTTTGTCATGACAATGGTGCTAGGAATGCTGAATGAGAGAACACAGTAGGTCTTCCGGCTGCATATTTTTTATTTAACTACGCAAGTCAGTTAAGAACACATTCTTATTTACAATGACGGCCTTGGAACAGTGGGTTAACTGCCTTGTTCAGGGGCAGAACGACAGCCCAGGGATTCGATCTAGCAACCTTTTGGTTACTGGCTCAACGCTCTAACCACTAGGCTACCTGCCGCCCCATACAGGGAGAGAGTAGCATCACACCTGCTATTTTAATGAAAATGTACAGTCTTCTCCAGGCTATGTCTTGAATCTGGGACTTGCATCGGATGCATAAGATTTATCTGCAATGGAGGCCTGTGCTTAAACCTTTTATTGCACCACTGTGAATCCAGGGGAAAGCGAGGAAGAAATTCTCTATTGATTGTGAAATGTGGTGCTTTTCATCTTACATCCTTGTTTCTTTTTTTAATGAGAGCAAATGATCTTTCTGTAAGCCTACACCTTAGCCTCCTGCTTTAATATGGGGTCATATTTGATCTTGATCTTATTTGATCCGACTACATGTTGTATAGCAGGATGTAGAATGAACTAAGGCTGAGGCCTGAGCCACTACTAAGCTCCATCTTGTCACTGCACTGAATGAAATTTAAAAATGCAAATGGCTGTTCTCAGAGCCTGCTGAGCTGACCTATCTCCATCTCATGCTTCATATGTTGTAGATAAGAGTCTCTGACAGACAGACTGTTCTGGGGCCAGATCAATGTAATGACCAGGCAGCCATCAGTCACTCAGCCCTCCCACCATACCGCTATCACTGACAGCAGACTTTAATGAGCTCTACCACAGCATAGCACTGCACTCTCCAGACTATGACTCTTCCATTTCCCTCCATGGATCACTAGAATAGACCAATTATTTTAGTTTCCCAACTCAAAATCATGACGTTTGAATTGTTAGTACCTTGCTGTGTTACTTGAATGGAGTAATTGCTTTTTCTTCTTCTACTGTTTTACCTTTTTATAATAACAGCTCGTGTATCTCAAAGTGCTAACACTTAGACATATCATTTAACCTTGTCCACAGAGGATCAAATCACTCTCTTGGCTAATTGAGAAACCATAGCACATGTGCAGAATTTTCTCTCATCTGGCCGTTCTATGTAGAACACCTGTGAAGGTCTAGACTCCAGACTGATATATGACATCATGGGCCACCCACCACCGAGCTGTGCCAATGCGTCAGAGGTGACTTCCAGGGACCACTAGACCCAGACGCCTCCCCCCCGGAGGCCTTCAGCCCCACAGCTAATGAGGGAGGCCAGGCTCCCTGTGGGGGCTCTGGAGTGGAGGGGAGGTATAAAAGGGCAGAGGGGTGGTGCTGGGTGGAAAGCAGGGGAGAGTGGGGCGTGAGCAGTGACTCATGGAGCCTCAGCTGGAGTTACAGTGCAGGTCAAGCTCACTTTCCACCTGGGAATATAAATCTGAGTTGTTCCCTCTTTTTGTTACTGTTGCATTGTAAGGGTGTAGGTAGACTAGAGGATGTTCTCTATGCTCTATGTTCCTCTGTAAGAACTAGCTCACATACATCATCTCACTCTATCTATCCATATACTGTCTACCAACGGTACATTATGCCATTGGAAGGTATTATAAATCCCAATCTCCAGTCAGTAGAAAGCATGTAATCATCATAGTGTGGTGTGTAAGGATTCATTCTGAAGATGTTAAGAGGATTACCATGTGTATTTATTAACCATCGGTGCTGGTTGCTCACAGTGCGTTTTATTAGCCATAAACCTGTACCTTTCATTGTGGAATTATTCCAGTGCTGTAAGAGCATTACTGGGATTACTGCTGTATGCTGAGGAACCATGCTTAGGTTTACACAAGGAGACCTGCAGATATGTGAAGGTTTACAGTCCAGATTACACTTTGAAGAGGCTGGCTTGCTGGTTTAACACCCTGGTATTAGCTGTGTTAAAGATGGTTCTTGAATTTTTGTTCGCCTTTTCCGTGGTAAAGGTTGAAATTGGGCAATTTTGCGTTGCGAACTGTTGTCTGGATAATGTAATGGCTTTAGGGTGCAGTACAAATGGTGTTTGTTTACACAGAACGAAATGTAAGAGAACGAAGGCATTAGAGAGTTTCAAAGCACAAGGGCAAAGTCAACATTTACCTATCTGAAACACAACCATAATGCAATGTGTTCTTCTGCTCTCTGTCCTTGTTCTCCATTTTGTTGCTATTCACATACTGTGTGTTCTTACTGTGTATTGTGTTAAAAGCAGGGACCAGTGCATTGTAGAATTTAATTTTTTTAAATTACTGTTTACTTCACATCAGTGTCCATGAAGCTGACACAGTAGCATGACACTCCTAGCATGATACTTTTACTGTTTATCTTTACTGTCCTATGTGTCTTAATCTCAGCCACCTTGGATGCAATGACGTGCCACTTGCAGTGCTGAGAGTATTTAGTTGATTGACAACCTAGCATAGATCTTGCCTGACGACTCAAACTGAATTCTTCATTTGCTACATACTTCAGTTTGAGACTGCAATCATTGAAGTCATTTGTGGTGACATCAAAATGAGGGGTGTTGTACAAAGCAATCAGCGATTGGATCATCTCTAACCAATCTGAGTACCAAAGGCAATGATGAATTTTCAAAACGTTGCTTTACCCACGTGTGTTTTGGCTCTGGCCCAACCCTGGATTGCTGATGGATTGGCCATTGAAAGGCTTTGAAGCCACCGGTCTGCCATATTGGCACTTCCCAGTAGGATCAGTCCTCCATAGGAATTAATGGAATTCTACAAAATTTCAATACAATTTTTCAAGGACAAAATTACATGTATTTCATTATTTTTTGTTGATGTAGTGGGGACAGTAACATCATTTGAAAAATCATTTGAAGAATTTTTATACATTTTCATTTGAAATGTTTTATGTTTAGCTCACATAATCTAATTTAAAAGTATACATTAGGGTGTCTGCATCAAGGTGTCTGTAGACATTAATAAATGCATTTATATTGCTTCCAAAATATTTCTTTATAATGGTTGGGGAGTGCCAAGATGGAGGCACGGTGGTGTCAACACAGTGCCCCCTATCAGTCATATAGTGTGTGTGTATATATAAATCCTTGGGCCCAACCCATTGGTTTCTGGGACCAATCAGACTGTCTAGAATGACCAATCAGACGATCTAGAACATTCTAGTGTTTGCATTCTAGAAATTGTAGGGGAGGTACTCCGATCCAGACTCATTGCAGAGAAGAAACTAATGTCTGTGGGCGTGGCATAGCGTTTAGCCGGAGCAGAGTTTTGGTAGCCAGGGAAGCAGAGGTCACCTTCCCTACAATAACACAGCGTGTGTCATGACTCCGACAGAAAATAACTGCTATAAAAAGATGACATTGATCTTAAACATTCTGTTTATAACAGCACTTCAGCCTCATGCTACTTCCACCTGCCTGAAAATGGAAAGATGGCAATGATGAAGATGAACGTTTCCTCAAAGACATGTTTTGTATCAAGCTGAAGTGTCAGAGTCAAGTGATGTATTAATGATGAGGAATGAGCAGGTTTTGTTATCTGCCAATGCATATATTTGAGTACAGTACAGGCCTCCCGAATGGTGCAGTGGTCTAAGCCACTGCATCGCAGTTGCTAGCTGTGCCACTAGAGATCCTGGATCGAGTCCAGGCTCTGTCGCGGCCGGGAGACCCATGGGGCGGAGCACAATTTGGCCCAGCATCGTCCGGGTTAGGGGAGAGTTTGGCCGGCAGGGATGTCCTTGTCCCATCACAAACTAGCGGCTCCTGTGGCGGGCCGGGCGCATGCACACTGACGCAGTCGCCAGGTGTACGGTGTTTCCTCTGACACATTGGTGCGCCTGGGTTCCTGATTTAAGCGGGCATTGTGTCAAGAAGCAGTGCTGCTTGGTTGGGTCGTGTTTCGGAGGACGCATGGCTCTCGACCTTCGCCTCTCCAGAGTCTGTACGGGAGTTGCAGCGATGAGACAAGACTAACTACCAATTGGATACCACGAAAAAGGGGTAAAAGTAAAAAAAAATAATAACAAAAAAAAAGAGTACAGTAAACCACAAGCTTTGGGGGAAATGCACAGCTCTGTGTTTATCAAGATAAATTACTGCAGAGAAGGCAGCTGGAACCCAGGGAGACCAGAGAAGCTAATGGCCATTGGTAGATCCATGAAACACAGCTCTCCAGGTCACATATGCACTCCAATTTATGAGGGCAGGAGAGAGGAAGGCGGAGAAAGATAGTGGGGTATGTTTAGAAGAGGAGGAGGAAGAAGATTAAACGGATACAGGGAGTTGCTAAATTGCTGCGCATGTTCCTCCTTCAGCATTTTTTCAGGCCTTGTGTTGGAAACACAGAAGCTCACCCCTCCACTCCCCCTGCCTGTGACTGCAGTGCTATGGATATGTAGAAACAGTTACAGGATACTAGCATCTCTCTCTTTCTCTCTCTGTGTCTGTCTGTATTTCTTTCTCGTTTAATTAATTTTCGAGGAAGGAGATAATGGTTTCATTAATGGTTTCCCTTGTGCTTTGCTCTGTCGTGTGCCTGTGCTTTAGGACATGAAATGTACCCATTTTATTGGATCCCATCTTTCCTCTCCTCTCTTTATTGTGCTCTTTCCAAGCGTTTGAAGTGAAAAGCACATAACAAGGACCTGATCCAAAATCTTGCACAGTCAGTGTGAAATTAAACCCGGGCACAATGAAAGGAAAGGCATAAGATAAAAAATTGCTGTAAATGTGCCTCAGCAATTAAGCCATTACCGGAGGTGACAGCTAAATGAAAAGATGTTACGTGGGCCATTTAATGAGCGGTCTGGGTTATTCGTGCCATGACAGACATTCAGGAAGTGCATGGTATCACGAAGTACGAAAGGCCATCGGGAGTCTCATGCAAATTCAACAGCTAGGGAGAGTTGAGAGAGTGCATCACAAAGGGGAACTAAGATTCCCTAAAACTGTGTTGTGCATGTTTAGGAGTTAGGGGAGAGAGGGAGTGTGAGGCATATACAGTACATCCATAGCCACTCTGATCACGTCTGGCTCCAGTGCCTGCGTGCATGTCAGAACTTCTGGCAGGCCGGAGATATCACTCCAATCCAAGGTCCCCCATCCCAAAGGCTAGGCCTGGTAAGCCTAATTGGCTATATTTCTGCTGAAAAAAGTTGAAGCGAAAGGGAGCTGTGGGTCTGGCTTGTCCCTGCCGAAGCCAGCAGGAGGTTTCAGAAGAGCCGCCCGCGAGACATCTGCAGTGTAGTGATAACATTTGTCCTCCGTGTTTGGGAGGAGAGAGAGAGCGTGTCCTCCATTAGTCAGAGAGAGTGGGGGAGGCTAGATAGAGGAGACAGTTTACTGAGAGAGAGCGGCGATATAGGCTTGGTGGGTAGGAGGGCAGTAGAGGGCACGTTGTTGGTGCTAAGAGAAACTCTAAACCCACAGGCTCTCTTGTGTCTGGAAAGGCAGAGATTCATCTCTGTCATGTACTGTATATGTATTCACAGGTGACCCAGGGAAAGTGGAGGAAGTACACTGCCTGCAGGCCATAGCACTGAGCCTAGTCATTACCCATGCACACACATGCACACACATGCACACACATGCACACACATGCACACACATGCACACACATGCACACACATGCACACACATGCACACACATGCACACACATGCACACACATGCACACACATGCACACACATGCACACACATGCACACACATGCACACACATGCACACACATGCACACACATGCACACACATGCACACACATGCACACACATGCACACACATGCACACACATGCACACACATGCACACACATGCACACACATGCAGAGAGCCAGTGAAGAGGAGGGCGGGGCGGGGCTGGACTGCAACAGGACGTTTCCATAATGGCACTGGGACGCATGGATAGCTTTGTGGAGGCTGGCCTGGCTGACAGGGAGTGGTGGGGAGGAGGCTGGCCTGGCTGACAGGGAGTGGTGGGGAGGAGGCTGGCCTGGCTGACAGGGAGTGGTGGGGAAGAGGCTGTCCTGGCTGACATGTAGTGTCGGGGAGGATTTCAGAGCGTCTGATGAGGCTGATCAGCAGTGCACTAACATTCCACACACCGTTGGATGGGTGGAGTGGATTGGCATAGAGGGAGATGTCTGGATCAGTGTCAGTGCCCTGCTCTCTGCCATCTCTAGCAGCAGAGGGATGCAGCTTGGCACAGCGGTAGCGAGGGCAAACCCAGCAGCTGGTGGCAGGAACTGAAGTGAGGTGGTGTGCAGTGGGCTAGCTAGCGGCTCATTTCCTCTCTATGCTCACATGAATACAAAAGGTGCAGTGGGTACACAATGCACCTCAATGACACACACACCTCCACACGCATTGACGGACAAACAGCCCAGACACACGCAGGGTACACCAACACACACACACACACTCACTGCTTTAAAAAGATCGCACGCTGCGGCAGCTGCATCAATTATTGACGGCCTTGGAAAGGTCTGGGCTCTTGCTTGTTGGATTGGGCACTGGCACTCTTGTCACGCACTCACTCCTCCCCAGAACCCACCCCCTCCCTCCCTCCCTCCGTCCTCCCCTTCCAGCCTCAGAGTGGATCCTGACTGTACACCAGCTCTTCTCTTTCTACACGTACACTGTTTGCTCTTGAAATATTCATCCTCCACTCTCCGTTCTCGCTCTCGCTCGCTCGCGCTCTCTCTCTCTCTCCTCCTGTCATCTTTCTCTTTTTCTCTCTACCTCTCTCTCCTCTACCTCTCTCCTCTATCTTTATCTCTGTTCTCTCTCTCAACACACAGACACTCTGTCTTCATCTTCCTTGTCGTCCATCATCACCCAACCTCATCAGAACTGCTGCCTGCCTGAGTGTATATTTTTCATACCTCCGAGACAATATCCTCCACATACAGTATGTTCTCACAGCAGATATCGCTAACTGCACTCAATTGCCATAGCACATATTTTTACACTGACAAAAGAGGGAGTTAACAGATATCATCTTACTGATTTGCCATAAAGTAATGTATGTACCAAGGATACCATGGTTGTAAACATTTTGTAGTGACCTTAGTACAACACCTAGCAACCTTGTCAAGAGGTTCAGACCTCCTCAGGTAATGGCTGAATTGACAGACGTAGGGACCTGTGTTCGATATCAGCTAATGAAAAGTCTTAAGTATTTTATCTGTGACAATAGGACTCCGACAGAGACGGGTCAATATTTCATCCATCCCCCAGCTCACCATGGTCAAGGCCACGCACACATCAGCCAATATTCACGCTAGCTCCACTAATAAATTGGATATTTTGCATGAGCACTTCTGTCTGCAAAAAAATACATTCATAAAGGACAAGAGGCTGAAATGGAGGTGGAGGTTTCCAGGCCTGGACATAGAGGGTTCATTTTACAGTTCGTCTGAATGATTCAGCCGTTCTTCACCCCCATCTGACAGTCTACATGATGGCTTGAGGAAATGAGATAATACTAATGTTTAATCTACTGAGGGACTGGAGCGCAGACAGACCAGCAGACTGTACCCTGCAGCACATTATCTCACCAGAGTGGCACAGGCTGAAATAACACATAGAGACAGGACATGCAGTTACACTCCAGCAGGTATATTTCACTGGTCATCCCCAAAGCCAGCGCTTACTTTGGCCGCATTTCCTTCCAGTTCTCTGCTGCCAATGACTGGAACGAATTGCAAAAATAACTGAAGCTGGAGTCTTGTATCTCCCTCTCTAACTTTAAGCATCAGCTGTCAGAGCAGCTTACCGATCACTGTACCTGTCCACAGCCAATCTGTAAATAGCACACCCAACTATCTCATGCCCATATTGTTATTTATCCTCTTGCTCTTTTGCACCCCAGTATCTCTACTTGCACATCATCACCTGCACATCTATCACTCCAGTGTTAATGCTAAATTGTAATTATTTCACCTCTATGGCCTATTTATTTCCTTACCTCCCTACTCTTCTACATTTGCACACACTGTACATAGATTTTTCTATTGTGTTATTGACTGTACGTTTGTTTATCCCATGTGTAACTCTGTTTTGTTTGTGTCGCACTGCTTTGCTTTATCTTGGCCAGGTCGCAGTTGTAAATGAGAACTTGTTCTCAACTGGCCTACCTGGTTAAATAAAGGTGAAATAAACACACACAGACCGGGGCAGTACAAGACATGACATGTTATCCAGGCATTGTTTCATAACATTATTCCCGGCCTGTTATCCGCAGTGCCTATTTTTCGATCTTGCGTCACGACAAGATGCCAGCCCTCAAACCATTTCTTTAACTGTGATTTAAAGAGGGGGGAATAGCAGGAAAGCAATAACACAATGCAGTGTTCATATAAAGAGGCCCCGAGCTGTGTCTGGGAGTGACAGGCTCCAGACAGATGACAGATTGAGTGGAGAGATGGTGTCAAGCCTCTCACAGTGATCGTTGTAGCCCTACAGCATGTAACATGGTGATATGTAGCCTTGTCTAAATTGCATAACCTACTGGTTAAGGACTAGTGCATGTAGGGTTGTGTGGAGCCTTACCTGAATTGTATAGTGTACTAGATTTTGTATGGTTGACCTTTATGATATTATTATTGTGCTATTATCATGTGGTGAAGTGTTAGGTCCACAACAGTGTGAGTCACCTGCAGTCAGTTCATACATGGTGATAGGGGTGGCAGTGTGGATTCCATGATAATGACTGTGTCAAAGAATTGTACATGTCAAGGCTCTGGTGTTGAGTCATACAAGACTGTGTGTGTCATATCACAGCAGCTGTCAGTAGAACAGATTCAGACTTGAAGATCGAAGGCGAGGATGATTCAAAAATAAGGAAAGAGAGGCACAGTCTGTTCTGAAGCAAGATGCGTTGTCATTCCACAGTGCCCTGAGGCAGTGGGAACAGAAGGGATGTTGACACAAGATAAGGGATTGGGTAATCTAATGGTTCATCAGGAGTGGCTCTGACCAGTGGCTCACGTTTGGGAAGAGCAGGGTGATTAGCCCGGGGAAGAAGAAATATATCTGATTTGAGGCTCAGCAAATCAGACTGTTATGAGTTTGTTTGTTTATCAGTAGTGTTTATCAGTAGGAGCTCTAAACAGATCTATCTTCCACTCTGTTAGTGTCCTCTACTACTCATTAGTCTGGACCTGAGGCCTGAATCATTGATGTGAATCCTATTAACATGACTCTCTAGCCATGAAGAACTCTGATAGGCTGTTTGGATGTGATGTTTCTGTTTGGTGATACATTTTAGTTAGTCAATTACATTTTAATTATTTAAATTATTTTGATGTGTCAATTGTTTCTAGTAATTTGTAAAGGAGGTGCTCTTAAGATGGAGATTTCAGAGAGGAGGCAGATAAGTTGTAGCAGTGCAATGTCCAGGGGGACGACTTTTATTTAATGTGCAGGAGAGTGGGTGGCTAACTCTACACTGTATATATGTATACAACAAAAAGGACGATGACTAAGACTGCTACCATAAACTGGGGAAAACAAAGTAAATCAAATAATACATTAAACTCAAATAACGCAAGGCCTCAATCATGCCTGAACCAGCAGTATGTCAGCCTTACCCCTGTCTGCAAGAGACAGAAATGACATGGCTTAAATAGTACCTGGGATATCCTCCCACCTGGAACATACCAATATTGACCAATCAAATATCACTGGCATGAAATAAAGACACAGAATTACCAATAAGCATGTGTAGGCATTTACATGGACATTTTATAAATGCACACTCTCCAATAACAGGTTAGCAAGAAACATAAAGCATACCATCGCCCGGGGTAAGCAGTCATAATATCATGCACGGACTGACACCAGCTCCGTGACAGAATTCTTGAAAACATTTTGTCCGACGTCGTCTTTCCCAACAAATGCATACTCGGGCCTCCCGAGTGGCGCAGTGGTCTAAGGCACTGCATCTCAGTGCTAGCTGTGCCACTAGAGATTCTGGGTTCGAGTCCAGGCTCTTTCGCAGCCGGCCGCGACCGAGAGACCCATGAGGCGGTGCACAATTGGCCCAGCATCGTCCGGGTTAGGGGAGGGTTTGGCCGGCAGGGATATCCCATCGCGATATCCCACCTTGTCCCATCGCGCACTAGCGACTCCTGTGGCGGGCCGGGCGCAGTGCACGCTGACACGGTCGCCAGGTGTACAGTGTTTCCTCTGACACATTGGTGCGGCTGGCTTCCGGGTTAAATGGGCATTGTCAAGAAGCAGTGCAGCTTGGTTGTGTTTCGGAGGACGCATGGCTCTCGACCTTCGCCTCTCCCAAGTCTGTACGGGAGTTGCAGCGATGAGACAAGACTAACTACCAATTGGATACCACGAAATTGGGGAGAAAAAAGGGGTGAAAATACAAAAAAAATTATAATACAAAAAAAAAATTATGCATAGTCCCACGTTGACGGGCAATTGAATGGATGTGTAGACTAAACAACAACCAGCTGGCAATGCTAAACATGCCGAACCAACCATTCCTCCAGCCATCAGTGACCTACTGAAGCCATATCACTGAGAAAACATGGAGACAAAATTATCAGACAGACAGTGAGAGCGAGCGAAAGAGAGAGACCAAGTGGCGTGTTTGAAATTCTGCAGGGAGCCAGTTGCTATGGTAACAGGGAAGGTAGCCAGCTCCGGTGGGAGGTGTTTCCACGGCAACGGGTCTGTGACCAAGTGATGCTGCTGAGAGGGAGAAAGAGAAGAATGGGGTGAGAGGGGGGGGGGTGGAAAATGTAAGTGTGTGATGTGAGCAAGCGAGTGAGAGATGGGGAGAGAGAGGGGATGATAAATTAAATGAGAGGAGGAGAGGAAGCTGATGGAAACGTGTGAGTGTGTCATCGAGGTGTGCCGTGATGCGTGTTCCATTAATTAGTCCTTTTAGCGGAGCATCCGCTCCTCATGGAAAATTCCTACCCTCACTTCACAGAGAGAGGGTTAAAATAGAGACCGACAGAAGGGGTGAGAGGGACTGTGTGAGAGCTGGGATACCCTGGGGCCTCTTTTATAAACCGGGCGTAAGTACAAAATATACCCCACAATGTGCGTGTGCCAGTTTTCACGCAAAGGTTTGTACTTATAAAAAATTACTTGGCATGAGAATGGGCTCATCTCCCTGCAATCTTTAGACCAGGGCTCTCCAACCCTGTTCCTGGAGAGCTACTGTCCTGTAGGTTTTCAGTCCAACCCTAATCTAGCTCACCTGATTCTAATAATTAGCTGGTTTATAAACTGAATCGGGTTAGTTATAACTGGGTTTGGAGTGAAAACCTACAGGAGAGTAGCTCTCCAAGAACAGGGTTGGAGGGCCCAGCTTTCGACCATGTGTATGCACATTGGCTAGTGGTTGAAATGTTGTACTGAACGCTGACAAATAAGTATTTTGTGCTAATGGGGGATATGATAAAGCTTATTCATAAAATAAAATACTAAATATAGGAAAACATAACAATGCAACCATTTGCCATTAGTGAGAAGTTCAAATCTTTTTTTAATTTTTTTAATCTGAAAAAGACATAGGAATCTTATAATTAGACATAGGAATCTTATAATTAGACATAGGAAATAGATTCCTATGTTTTTTATATTTTTTATAGCCATTGCAGAGTATAATGTAATCCTCACCTTTTCTGTCTGTGATGGGTTCATATTCCTGAAGGAGCCAACAAATGACCACGCACATCTCTCATTTAATTGGATCTAGTAGCCTAGTAAATAGATAGGTTAAATGTATTAACTTTTGCAATATCGTAGGCAGCGCTGTTTGTATTATCGGTATACAGTCGAATTTAACAGCTGATCTTTTATGTTGGAGTAGACCTACGTATCAAATTCCATGTTTTTGTCACGTGCACAAGTACAGTGCAATAAAATGCTAATTAATTACTTAAAAATCATACAATGTGATTTTCTGGATTTTTGTTTTAGATTACATCTCTCACAGTTGAAGTGTACCTATGATAAAAATTACAGACCTCTACATGCTTTGTAAGTAGGAAAACCTGCAAAATCGGCAGTGTATCAAATACTTGTTCTTCCCACTGTATTTAGGTTGGGGGGGAAAGTGTATATATATAGACTCTACCAGTTTAAAGTTTTAGAACACAAGGGTTTTTCTTTATTTTGACTATTTTTTACATTCTACGTATATTTTTGTCACTGGTGTAGAGAGGAGTAGGCAGGAGGCAGTCGCAGGTTCAGAACTACTGAGTTTATTTAAGCACCAGAGATCAAAGCGGGACGAAACCCAAACGCTGTTGTGCTCCAAATATATCTTCATAAACAAAAGGCACAGGGCGAACCCAAAGTACAAAACATATCTTCATAAACAAAAGGCACAGGGCGAACCCAAAGTACAAAATATATCTTCATAAACAAAAGGCACAGGGCGAACCCAAAGTACAAAATATATCTTCATAAACAAAAGGCACAGGGCGAACCCAAAGTACAAAATATATCTTCATAAACAAAAGGCACAGGGCGAACCCAAAGTACAAAATATATCTTCATAAACAAAAGGCACAGGGCGAACCCAAAGTACAAAACATATCTTCATAAACAAAAGGCACAGGGCGAACCCAAAGTACAAAATATAAAGTACTCAGGAAATAGCACGAGAGATTCCTCTCAGGAAAACAAGTAACATTTGCAACGACCGACAAAGACAAATAGCAGAGGGAGTGTATACAGTATATACAGTGATGGAGTAGGGATTGGAGCCAGGTGTGCGTAATGATGACGAGACAAGTCCGGGGTTGATGAGTGAAGGGCGTTTGCCAGTAGTAGGTTCGGCAGCAGTTAGAAGGCCGGTGACGGCGAACACCTGAGCTGGACAGGAGGGGCAGCCAAAGCGAAGGCTGGTGTGACAAGAATCTTTAAAGTAGCCACCCTTTGCCTTGATAACAGCTTTGCACACTCTTGGCATTTTCTCAACCAGCTTCACCTGGAATGCTTTTCCAACAGACTTGAAGGAGTTCCCACATATGCTGAGCACTTGTTGGCTGCTTTTCCTTCTCATTGTGGTCCAACTCATCCCAAACCATCACAATTGTGTTGAGGTTGGGGGATTGTGGAGGTCAAGTCATCTGATGCAGCACTCCATCACTCTCCTTCTTGGTAAAATAGTCCTTACACAGCCTGAAGGTGTGTTTTGGGTCATTGTCCTGTTGAAAAACAAATGATAGTCCCACTAAGCGCAAACTAGATGGGATGGCGTATCGCTGCAGTAATCTGTGGTAGCCATGCTGGTTAAGTGTGCCTTGAATTCTAAATAAATCAGACAGTGTCACCAGCAAAGCACCCCCACACCATCACACCACCTCCTCCATGCTTCATGGTGGGAACCACATATGCATAGATCATCCTTTCACCTACTCTGCGTCTCACAAAGACACGGCGGTTGGAACCAAAAATCTCCCATTTGGACTCATCAGACCAAAGGACAGATTTCCACCGCTCTAATGTCCATTGCTCGTGTTTCTTGGCCCAAGCAAGTCTCTTCTTCTTATTGGTGTTCTTTAGTAGTGGTTTCTTTGCAGCAATTTGACCATGAAGGCCTGATTCACGCAGTCTCCTTTGAACATCTGATGTTGAGATGTCTGTTACTTGAACTCTGAAGCATTTATTTGGGCTTTAATATCTGAGGCTGGAAACTCTTATGAACTTATCCTCTGCAGCAGAGGTAACACTAGGTTTTCCTTTCCTGTGGCGGTGCTCGTTTGCGCTAGTTTCATCATAGAGCTTGATGCTTTTTGCGACTGCACTTGAAACTTTCAAAGTGCTTGACATTTTCTGGATTGACTGGCCTTCATGTTTTAAAGTAATGATGGACTGTCATTTCTCTATGCTTATTTGAGCTGTTATTGCCATAATATGGACTTGGTGTTTTACCAAATAGGGCTATCTTCTGTGTACCACCCCTACTTAGTCACAACACAACTGATTGGCTCAAACACATTAAGAAAGAAAGAAATTCCACAAATTAACTTTTAATAAGGCACAGCTGTTAATTGAAATGCATTCCAGGTGACTAACTCATGAAGCTGGTTGACAGAATGCCAAGAGTGTGCAAAGCTGTCATCAAAGCAAAGGGTGGCTACTTTGAAGAATGAAAATACTTTTTATATTTAACACTTTTTGGTTACTACATGATTCCATATGTGTTATTTTATAGTTTTAACGTCTTCACTGTTATTCTACAATGTAGAAAATAGTAAAAAATAAAGTATAACCGTGGAACAAGTAGGTGTGTCTAAACATTTGACTGGTACTGTATATAAACCTTCTGCGGACAGGTCCATGACAATTTGCCATTTTTTCTCATTCAGAAACTGACAGTCCTTTTCCAGATACAGCATAAATTACTGCTAAAGATGAAAACATTCTGCCAACACCATAAATAGACCAGTAGCTTATGTAAAATCCATGACTGTAGGGTAGGCTACAGTATTGCTGTGCGATAGGAGCGCGATATCATTGCCTATTTAATCTCAGAGCCTATACCAAGGCAGGGTAAAAACCCAATAATCTATTGATGAACTAAATATTGAACAACAATTTGTCTTTTCTATGCCGTGGCCTAATGCCAATAGTCACAATTTATACGGCAAATAAAGGGTGTTATTTTCACCATGAAAGGTGAATGGAGGCGGTTTCCAGGTGTTTTAATGCTCGTTCATGTGCACACAGTTTTATGACCGGTCTGATTCATAACAGGAAACATTCGTATGTATGGCGTGTGCCAAGTTTATAAATCCCAGAAATGTCTGAAATTTACGTAACGGTTATAAATGAGGCCCCTGGTCACCTCAGTGGAGCACAGCAGAGACCCCAGCCTCCCCACAGCTCTCTCCACAGCTCTCTCCCAGGCAGCACCAGCTGCTCTGCCTCCTGTCCATTAAAAGCACATTAGCAGCTCCTTTATTATCATGAACAATGTGCCAAACATGCTGGGGTGGCGGGGACAGGAGAGACATGGGGAGAGGGGGATGTTGTGTGCACTCACTCACTAGGTGTTGGGGCCAGACCTCAGGTCTTGGAGCCCCCCCCCCCCCCCCCCACTGGGGAGTGTGAATGTAATATGTGAGCGTTCAAATAATACAATAAAATGTCAGAATGGACCGGGACAATAGGTCAAACCTGTGAGGTGTGTGGGCTTCACAGTGTGTAATTGCTGTGGGCTTCACAGTGTGTGTATTGCTTTTGTGTGTGTCTGTGAGTGTGGGAATGTGCGTGTGTGTACATGTGTGTGCCTTTGTGGAGTGATATCAGCGGAGGCGGTTAAAATAATCTCTCATTTTAACCACCTCCGCCATCCATCAGTTCACTCACACAATATCTAATTTCAAAGTCTTATTTCAATATCAAGCCTCTGCCATACAGGCACCCTGGAGAACTGTGGGGGAATGCATTAGTGTGAGGGAGAGGGGGGAGATAAAGATGGGTGGAGGGAGAGAGAGAGAAAAGGGGAGAAGTGAAGGAGAGTGGGATGAGTCCCACAGTTAAAAATGTGTAGTTGTAGTCTTCAGCTGAATCTCATATAGGATCAAATAAATTAGGTGCATGCACTGCTCATGTTACCACGCTTTCTCCTCCCCCTCTCTCTCTCTCACCCTCCCTCTCTGAGACACTCCTCCAATTTTAACTACCTTTCGTGTAGGAGTCAGTCTGTGTGTTTGTGGCAGGGCTGAGAGATCAAGCGGAGGAATATTCCAAAGCCACCGCTATCTTTTAAATATGCACACATACCACAGGCCCACGGGACCCCCCGCACCAAGTAGCTCTGCTGAGGAAAACCTCCTGCATACAGAGTAGGATGTAGAGAACTACTCAGAAAGCCATTTACAGAGAAAGTATGCGGGTAGTGAAGGGGAGAAAATGACACGCATATCCATTTTAAGAGAGACCGAGCAGAACAGAAGACATCTCCTGGGACAGGGGGGAAAGACTTCAATAAAGATGTCAGCAGAGATGGAGAGCTGCAGGGACCAAGGCCTAGAGCAGGAAAGGAAAGCTGATAGATCAGAGATGCTGCCTGACAGGATACACACATGAATGAGTGGATCAAATGTTTATCTGGATGTTCTAAATCTATTATGACATTGTTTTAATACCTCCTCAAATCTGGCCCCTGTGCAGTAGTCTACAATGGCTCTGCCACTCATGCACCCGCCCCCCCAAATCCAATCTCACGCATATTCCCTAATCTCCAATAACCTGGGATGAAAAGTGGCCGGTTCCAAAGGGGGTTTAACAATTTCACACTGGTAACATACCCAGTTCAAAGCACCGGCTGTCTGTCAGCCAGTTAAACGTAGGGCGGCTGATTCACCACGCTCAAATCGAGGAGGAAAGGAGATGCAGCTGCCGTCCTGTCTTCTCCTGTCTTGTCCTGGCTGTCCTGTCCTGACTGCTTTCCTTTCCAGCTAGAGGCCTGGTTCGGCTGCTTAGCTGAAGCCCACACTGAATTGGTTCACTATGTGACTATCTATGGATTGATATTTTTTATGTTTCATTTGAATAGGGACAGAACATTAGATTTGATTGTATTAGGCCTATGCTTTATTCATCCCTGTGGGGATATTATTTTGTCACCTTGGCCATGGCATAAAACACACATGCAATAAAATGAAAGACAAGTCACTGGGCACACACTTGTTAATCAACATTGTTTCCACGTCATTTCAATGAAATGAGGTTGAACCAACGTGGAATAGATGTTGAATTGATGTCTCTGGAGAGCTGGAAGCATCTTACATGGTATCATATAAGAATGGTTTCATAATTTAATCTAGCAATTTAAACCATTGACATATTGAGGAAACATATAATCTCTGTTGCACACCAGCTTTTTAGATGAGCTTTTGCAGAGGATAATATTGTCTTTTGAGGCATGTTGAGACTGCTTTGCATACTGCCCGTCTTTATCTGAGGCAATCAGCCAGTTGCTGAGTGAAGTCTCTAGTGCTCAATCTCTGATTGGGTAACAGTTGAGTTGACAGTTGGGTGTTGCAGTCAGAGAGATCTGCAGTGGAGCTCCAACTAGAGCTAAGCCTTTGATTCCTTAAACCCCTGAGGGTACAGATGTAGGATCTTCATTTGACCAGATTTATGTTATACAATTCTCAGCAACAAAAGAGTGTTAAAATGAAGATCTTACATCTGTAATACTTTAGCTGGGAGGCCTTCATCACATCTGGAAGAGTTACACAACACTTGGCATTAACATGATGACATTAACAGTGTGATGTTCACTGTCATGGACGACCAGTATGTTACATGGAAATTGTATTTCATGGTTTGTATCGATGGACCAGGTTATCTAATTTGGATTTCAGTGGACATGATGTTGAGCTTCTGATGGGTATTGACTGACTGCTGGACTTGCATGTTAGGAAGTCTCCTTTTGAAGCACAGGAACAGTTTACAGCCTACTAATGCAAAGTTAGACAAGTTCAGTTTTCAAAGTCCAAGGTCCTCCGTAGTGTCAGTGGAGACGTTGAAACAGCAGGACATTCTGGGCAGACCTCCTTGTGTTGTTTGAAGATCAGAACAGTTACTGTACGCACGTAGGTTCCCACTTCTAGTGTGACGAAGGTGCATGACTCGGAGAGAGAACGCATCTGTCAAGACGTGGGAGTCAGAGAGGGGGAGAGAGAAATGAGGTGGGGTGGCCTATCTTTAACCAAACACTACATTCTCTAAAGAGAAATCCTGACTACAATAGAACCGTCAATATAACAAGTCTGGGAATGAGTGCCTCTCAATAAGAATCATTCCAGAGCAGATGAATCATTTTAGTGTCAATGGGAGTTAGTGTTGATTGAATTGTAAGGTTTTCATTGACTGATAGGATGACTCATACTGTGTCTTCAGTTTCTGTTCTATTGTTTAGTAAATGGAGAGAAAGTATTAGGTAAACAAATGGATAACAACAAAAGTGGTGCACTAGTGCTTGTTTCTGTGTAAGTCCATATTTCAAATGACTAAAGCCTTGCCTCTAATGGAAGAAAACATCTAGATAAAACCCTTATTGTATGAATGCATAAACAAACCAATGATAAAGGAGTGGAGAGAGAGAATGTGGACAGAAGACAGATACATTGAATGGAATGATTAAAATGTGCTCCTACACTTGATACAAATACTGTGTATGTGTGTGATGAGTCACGGCTGTGAACCCATCTGTGTGAATGTGGGAGTTTTGTGGAGGAGATGCCTACAGGTCTGTTGGGTGATATGCTCCTGGACCTGGACTGGTCTGTGGGAGACAGAACTCTGCCAGCCAACCACGGCCTCATGACTTCAGGAGAAGTTCGAGACCTTTGCAGAGGAGAGATGACAACTGTAAGTCACGACTTACTGTGCTGCTTATTCTCCAAGCCACAGCCTGATAGGTTTTTACATTTTTTACATTTTTAGTCATTTAGCAGACGCTCTTATCCAGAGCGACTTACAGTAGAGTGCATACATTTTATTACATTTTACATACTGAGACAAGGATATCCCTACCGGCCAAACCCTCCCTAACCCGGACGATGCTATGCCAATTGTGCGTCGCCCCACGGACCTCCCGGTTGCGGCCGGCTGCGACAGAGCCTGGGCGCGAACCCAGCCCAGCCTGAGCGCGAACCCAGAGACTCTGGTGGCGCAGCTAGCACTGCGATGCAGTGCCCTAGACCACTGCGCCACCCGGGAGGCCAGGATGATAAGCAGGCGCTCAGAGAATGGAGCTGTAGGCTAGTAAGGTTTTTTCTACTAAGTATCTGTGATTCTGTATATGTAGAGACCAGTGCAAATATGACTCAGAAAAATGATAGGTTTACTTCTAAGAGGTATAGCCACCATAGAAATAGAATCCCCAAAATATGACGATCACCATCATGAGCTGGTTTATATAACTACTGACCAATCTCTCCATCTCTGGACTCTCTGATGTTTGTGGCAGCTGATAGCCTACGCCCCTTATTTTAAGCCACATCTGAAATTAAATTAAATGTTGCTCTGTGGGTTTTGTCTGGTTTCTGGCTGGTGCTGTGGCCCTATGTTACCTGTAGGGTGCCGGGGTGATTATAGACCATCTGCTCCCAGTGGGGCCAGCTGGACGGGGCACTGCTGTAATCTGGTTGGATGAAGTCAGGGTCGCTGAGGGACAATGATGTCACAGCATAACCGTAAATAAGACCCTCTACCAGGGTAATCTAAAGCCATGTTTTTTATTTGATTGTGTAAGGTATCGACTAGTTTCTGGGTTGAAGGAAAGACAAGAACCTCCATTACAGGGAGAGAATGTGTTTGACTAGATGTCCAGTTAATTTTGTTTTGTTTTATATACACTATATACACTAGTTTTAGAACACCTACTCATTCAACTGTTTTTCTTTATTTGTACTATTTTCTTCATTGTAGAATAATAGTGAAGACATCAAAACTATGAAATAACACATATGGAATCATGTAGTAACCAATTTTTTTTTTTTTACCAATCAACATATATTTTATATTTGAGATTCTTCAAATAGCCACCCTTTGCCTTGATGACAGCTTTGCACACTCTTGGCATTCTCTCAACAAGCTTCACCTGGAATGTTTTCCCAACCATCTTGAAGGAGTTCCCACATATGCTGAGCACATATGCTGAGCACTTGTTGGCTGCTTTTCCTTCACTCTGCGGTTCGACTCATCCCAAACCATCTCAATTTGGTTGGGGGATTGTGGAGGCCAGGTCATCTGATGCAGCACTCCATCACTCTCCTTCTTGGTCAAATAGCCCTTGCACAGCCTGGAGGTGTGTTTTGAGTCATTGTCCATTTGAAAAACAAATGATAGTCCCACCACTAAGCCCAAACCAGATGGGATGGCGTATCGCTGCAGAATGCTGTGGTAGCCATGCTGGTGAAGTGTGCCTTGAATTCTAAATAAATCACCGATAGTGTCACCAGCAAAGCACCCCCACACCATAACACCTCCTCTTCCATGCTTTACGGTTGGAAATACACATGCAGAGATCATCCGTTCACCCACACCGCATCTCATAAAGACACGGCGGTTGGAACCAAAAATTTTCAATTTGGTGTCTGTTACTTGAAGTCTGTGAAGCATGTGTTTGGGCTGCAATTTCTGAGGCTGGTAACTCTAATGAACATATCCTCTGCTGCAAAGCTAACTATGGGTTTTCCTTTCCTGTGGCAGTCCTTGTGAGAGCCAGTTTTATCATAGCACTTGATGGTTTTTGCGACTGCACTTGAAGAAACTTTCAAGTTCTTGAAATTTTCCGCATTGACTGACCATGTCTTAAAGTAATGGACTGTCATTTATCTTTGCTTATTTGAGCTGTTCTTGCCATAATATGGACTTAGCCCTATTTGGTAAAAGACCATCTTCTGTATACCCCCCCCCCCCTCCTGTGCCGGCAGGTAGCCTAGTGGCTAGAGCGTTGGGCCAGTAACCGAAAGGTTGCTGGATCGAATCCCCGAGCTGACAAGGTAAAAATCTGTCATTCTGACTCTGAACAAGGCAGTTAACCCACTGTTCCCCGGTAGACCATCATTGTAAATAAGAATTTGTTGACTAGTTAAATAAAATAATCCTTCAAACTCATTAAGACGGACAGCAATTCCACAAATTAACTTTTAAGGCACACCTGTTCATTTTGATGTCTTCACTATTATTCTTCAATGTAGAAAATAGTAAAACATAAAGAAAAACCCTTGAATGAGTATGTGTTCTAAAACTTTTCACCTGTAGTTTTAATCAATTAATGAATCAAATGTATTTATAAAGTCCTTTTTATATCACCAGATCTCACAGTGCTTATACAGAAACCCAGCCTAAAACCCCAAACAGCAAGCAGTGCAGATGTAGAAGCATGGTGGCTAGAAATGAAGGAACCTAGGAAGAAACCTAGAGGAACCAGGCTCTGAGGGGTGGCCAGTCCTCTTCTGGCTGTGCCCAGTGGAAATTATAAGAGTACATGGCCATTAAGGCCAGATCATTCGTCAAGATATTCAAAAGTTTATAGATGACCAGCAGGGTCAAATAATAATCACAGTAGTTAGAGGGTGCAACAGGTCGCACCTTAGGAGAAAATGTCAGTTGCCTTTTCATAGCAGAGGAAGAGGGAGGGTCGAAACAGTAGTTCCGGGGACAAGATAGCATGTCCGGTGAACAGGTCAGGGTTCCATAGCCGCAGGCAGAACTGCAGAAACTGGATCAGCAGCACAACCAGGTGGACTGGTGACAGCCAGGAGTCATCAGGCCAGGTAGTCCTGAGGCATGGTCCTTGGGCTCAGGTTCTCCGGAGGGGAGAGAAAGATGGGCGAATAAGAGGGCGCATACTTATGATTTCGACCCATTCCAAAATAGACCTTAGGCTTTCCCAACCGGACCCGATATGTATACATTTATTTGTTTAATATAGAGACTGGTTCTGAACGGACCTGACGACAACTAGAACCATTCTGTATAGACCTGGTCGGATCCAGACCCGATCTGAATGAGGGAAGCAGCAGAAAAGTAATTTTTTGAAGCTACTTTGTTAACCGGAGCTGATAAAGCGCGAGAGGCAAAGATATGCCGCTCTAGCAGGCGTGGGAGGGGGCTGTACTGTGAGCGAGTGACACAGGGAGGAGGGAGGAAGAGACAGCTAGCAACCAAGCTAGCAACCAAGCAGCTAGCAACCGATTAATGCCCACCTTGCAAAAGTATTCATCCCCCTTGGCATTTTTTCCTATTTTGGTGCATTACAACCTGTAATTTAAATTGATTTTTATTTGGATTTCATGTAATGAACATACACAAAATAGTCAAAAGTGAAATGAAAAAAATAACTTGTTTCAAAAAATGAAGAAAAATACAAAACAGAAAAGTGGTGCGTGCATATGTATTCACCCCCTTTGCTATGAAGCCCCTAAATAAGATCTGGTGCAACCAATTACTTTCAAAATTCACATAATTAGTTGAAGTCCACCTGGGTGCCATATAAGTGTCACATGATCTGTCACATGATCTCAGTGTATATATACACCTGTTCTGAAAGGCCCCAGAGTCTGCAACACCACTAAGCAAGGAGCACCACAAGTAAGCTGCACCATGAAGACCAAGGAGCTCTCCAAACAGGTCAGGGACAAAGTTGTGACGTACTACAGATCAGGGGAGCACCATTAAATCCATTATTTTTAAAAATGGAAAGAATATGCACCACAACAAACCAGCCAAGAGCGGGCCGCCCACCAAAACTCACGGACCAGGCAAGGAGGGCATTAATCAGAGAGGTAGCAAAGAGACCAAAGATAACCCTGAAGGAGCTGCAAAGCTACACAGCGGAGATTGGAGTATCTGTCCAAAAGACCACTTTAAGCCGTACCCTCCACAGAGCTGGGCTTTACGGAAGTGGGCAGAAAAAAGCATTGCTTAATGGAAAAAAATAAGCAAACACATTTGGTGTTCGCCAAAAGACATATGGAAGAAGGTACTCTGGTCAGATGAGACTAAAATTGAGTTTTTTGACCATCAAGGAAAACGCTATGTCTGGCACAAACCCAACACCTCATCACCCCGAGAACACCATCCGTGGTGGTGGCATCATCATGCTGTGGGGATGTTTTTCAACGGCAGGAACTGGGAAACTGGTCAGAATTGAAGGAATGATGGATAAGCTAAATACAGGGAAATTCTTGAGGGAAACCTGTTTCAGTCTTCCAGAGATTTGAGACTGGGATGGAGGTTCACCTTCCAGCAGGACAATGACCCTAAGCATACTGCTAAAGCAACACTTGAGTGGTTCAAGGGGAAAGATTTAAATGTCTTGGAATGGCCTAGTCAAAGCCCAGACCTCAATCCAATTGAGAATCTGTGGTATAACTTTGCTGTACACCAACATTACCCATCCAACTTCAAGGAGCTGGAGCAGTTTTGCCTTGAAGAATGGGCAAAAATCCCAGTGGCTAGATGTGCCAAGCTTATAGAGACATACCCCAAGAGACTTGCAGCTGTAATTGCTGCAAAAGGTGGCTCTACAAAGTATTGACTTTGGGGGAGTGAATATTTATGCATGCTCAAGTTTTCTGTTTTTCTGTCTTGTTTATTTCACAATAAAAAATATTATGCATCTTCAAAGTTCTAGGCATGTTGTGTAAATCACATGATACAAACCCCACAAAAATCTATTTAAATTCCAGGTTGTAAGGCAACAAAATATGAAAAATGCCAAGGGGGGTGAATTCTTTCGCAAGCCACTGTAGTAGACTAAAAGTTGACATAGCTAGGTTATTTATCATCAATATGACCACGTAGTATCTGTCTTGAATGCATCAAACCGGGAGAAACTAGTTAAGCTAATATTAGCTAGCTAGGCTAATTGAGGCTGCATGTATTTTCTCATCCTACAAACATCTCCTTTCAGCATATTAAGTAGCAGCCTACCTATTGGTTATTTGTTGCAGCCTACCTGTTGGTTGTAGCCTATCCTTCTCCTTTAACTTTTAATTTCATAAATTTAATTCCATCTTCCATTGATTTAAATATCTCCTAACTTCCGTGACATTATTTAGAATTCTGGATTCAGACGCTCCCGGATCGGCTTGGGTATTCAGGCACAGGTAGATCCATGAAGACAGGACACCAGATAAGACAGGACTGGAGACTGAGACTGGAGGGGTCGGGTGACACTGGCGCAGTCCGACAATACCCACGGAAAGGGCCAACCAGGCAGGATATAACCCCACCCACTTTGTCAAAGCACAGCCCCCACACCACCAGAGGATATCAACAGACCACGAACCTACTACCCTGAGACAAGGCTGAGTATAGCCCACGAAGATCATAGTAAATATTGTTCCAGTTGAATGCATCTGAAGTGCGTTCTTGCAGTGCAATAATCTTTTGTCTTCTTAGCCTGGAATCTGACAGCTTTTATTGAACTGTGACCTCTTAACCATATCCCTGGTATGATGTCTACTTTTGTGCATATCAAATTGCGTTTCAGATAGGCCACTCAACAGAGGTAGCATACATTGGGGGTTAAGACTAGCAGGTTAAGGGTCTACCAATCTGCCACAAAGCTGGTTTGATAGGTACCCAACACAAACTGGAAACCACAACAATTAGTAGTGGGGTTTTAATTAGTATGGGGGCGATGATGGGGGTCGATGTTGATGGCACGCTATTCCATATATAGTCAAATGTATTTTATATTTATTTTATAAATATAGTGCACTATTTCTGTTCAGGGCCACCATTTTTGTACGCACACCTTAACTGTCTCCACGCTCCACCAGACCAGACTCTGCATCCCTGTGTGTCTGACGCTCCTCTCTCATTATCATGGGCCCAGCCTGCCTGGCAGATGTGGAAGAGACCCTGGCAAAGCCAATGAATAATTAAACACTGTGATTACGATGATGAATGCTCCCAAATCTATTTCACCATATAGTCTGAGCCCAGCGATGGGATGGAACAACAGCAGTGTGAGGCTTTGTGTGAAGGCGGTGAGGGGTGGGGATGGGAGGGTGGGAAGGTGTAGTGAAGGGAGGGTGGGGAGGGAAGGTGTGGTGGTGTGGTGGTGAGGGTAGGGAGGCTGGGTTGGGGTGGGACAGGCTAGCTGGCTGGAGAGTGCCCAGATCAGAAGTCAGTGGGAGGTGGGAGGGATAGGAGGGAAGGATAGGACAGAGAGTGGGGGGGATTGAGAGGGAGAGAGAGAACAAAGGGAATATGGGAGGGATGGAGGGATAGTCTAGGAGGGAAGGATAGTACAGAGAGTGGAGGGGGGTGGGGATGGGAGGGAGGGTGGGAAGGTGTAGTGAAGGGAGGGTGGGGAGGGAAGGTGTGGTGGTGTGGTGGTGAGGGTAGGGAGGCTGGGTTGGGGTGGGACAGGCTAGCTGGCTGGAGAGTGCCCAGATCAGAAGTCAGTGGGAGGTGGGAGGGATAGGAGGGAAGGATAGGACAGAGAGTGGGGGGGATTGAGAGGGAGAGAGAGAACAAAGGGAATATGGGAGGGATGGAGGGATAGTCTAGGAGGGAAGGATAGTACAGAGAGTGGAGGGGGGTGGGGATGGGAGGGAGGGTGGGTGGGAAGGTGTAGTGGAGGGTGGGGAGGGAAGGTGTGGTGGTGCGGGGAGGGAAGGTGTGGTGGTGAGGGTAGGGAGGCTGGGTTGGGGTGGGACAGGCTAGCTGGCTGGAGAGTGCCCAGATCAGAAGTCAGTGGGAGGTGGGAGGGATAGGAGGGAAGGATAGGACAGAGAGTGGGGGGGATTGAGAGGGAGAGAGAGAACAAAGGGAATATGGGAGGGATGGAGGGATAGTCTAGGAGGGAAGGATAGTACAGAGAGTGGAGGGGGGTGAGAGGGAGGGATAGGAGGGAGGGAGGGATGGATGGAGGGATAGTCTAGGAGGGAGGGATAGGATAGGACAGAGTGGAGGGGGGATTGAGAGGGAGGTTGCAGAGGTAAGGTGGGAGGAAGGATGGGATTGGAGGGAGAGAACCGAGATCAAAGGGAATGTGAGCGGGATAGTCTAGGAGGGAAGGATAGGACAGAGTGGAGGGGGGATTGAGAGGGAGGTTGCAGAGAGCAGAGGTAAGGTGGGTGGGTGGGAAGGAAGGATGAGAGAGGACAGAGAGTAGAGGGAAGGGAGGGAGGTGAGCCACACACTCTCTGACCATCTGTGCTGCAGAGGACCACAGAGACCGGCGCAGCAAGGCTTCTGGCTGTGTGTGTGTGTTTGTAAGTGTGCGTATCAGCGTGTGTGTACGTGCGTGCATGCATTTCTGTGCATCTGTTCATGTGCATTAATGTGTTTGAATCTGTGTGTGTGTGAGTACATTTGTGTACGGTGTTTATCCCAGTGTATGTGCTTGTCTGTGTGTGCGGTGTGTGTGCCTCGCCCTTGCGGTGGCAGCCGGCCAGCCAGCCCTCAGGGAGGAGGGTTGTAAATAAGCAGGTGAAATAACCCAGATCCCTACTGCCAGGGGATTAACCCCTCAGAGGTCCCATGTCTCCGGTTCAGCACCCGACCCCACTAAACATCCATCAACATCAGTACACCAGTCGGAACATAGACTTAACATGATCCTCTCAACACACAGCCCTTAGCTACAGATCTAGGATCAGCTGACCCTCCCCAAGTCCTAACCTTAACCACTACAGGGAAGAAAACCACGTCATTAGGCTTGGACTCCTCCCCACACACAGGAAGTGATGAGCCAGATGAGTCGGTGTCAGACGTGCAGCTCAGCTAACATTTATGGCAGGGCCATCTGATGGATTAAAGGGGTTGACAGATGATGGAGTGGCTCCTCCCCCTCCGCTGCCTGGCCTTGCCATGTAGGGCTGTGAGGTTTCATCATTACAGAGGATGAAGTCATCCTGCAACAAAAGGCAGGCAGGGGGAACAGGTGCTGCATATTTAATTAGACAAGGGGGTGGGCTGTGGTGATGCCAGAGGAATATGTACATTTGATGGCGGCCCTGGCCTGGCACGAGCTAAAACCAGCTGACAAAGATATTTATGGGCAAGATTATGGATTTTGTTTGGTCTCTTTATTTTATCCCCCTGTACTCAGTTACACACATGCATGCATCTGCTTATCGCATCTGCATTGCAGCTTAACTACCTCCTATCAGAGGTGCATCTGAGAAATAAGGATGACTGTCTCTCTCTCTTCATGCTATCACTCATCAGATCCCCAGACTGCTGTGCTTCCCTCTGCCCTTTGTGCTCTTTGTGTCAGAGTACTCAATACCTCCTTGTGATGTTTTCTTCCTTGGAGAATAGGGAACATGGGGACTAGGGAGTACTGTTCATGAAAAGAGTAGAGTCCATCCATCCCTAGCTAGTGGATGATGGAGAAAAAGAGAGGGAAATATCAACGGAGAATAAGGAGCAAGAGAGCGGGAAGGAACCAGGAAAAGGCAATCGATGTCTCTGGGCTTGTGTCAACAGGCAATTATTAATGATGAGGTGGGCTCTGGCTCTTTTCCTCTGTGCAGTGGTGGAGTCAGGGAGCTCTCCTGTCCACTGTGTTTAGCTCCCTCAGCACGAAGGTGTGACATGGGGGAGAGCGAGAGAGAGGGCCTTGAAGGAGGTGGAGGGAGAAGGGTGGGGATGGGGCACCACACACACCCCTCCTCTCTCTCTCACACACAGACACACCTCAGCTCACACTGTACATCTCTGGGAGACATCCAGGCCTTTACTGTCCAATTAAGGTTGGCCCAGGGGGGAAAGTACAGAACAGAGCAGCTCTCCAGCCTCCACCTCTCATCTCTCTCTCCGTGGAGGAGCTGGGTAATTGTTAACAGATTGGGAAGTGTTATTGTGAAACAGTGTGGATCAGGACGTCTCAGCCAGCCGACCAGACCAGTCAGCCAGCCGGCCGGCCGGGGTGACTGTCTGAGAGGCTCACGCCACTGTGGTCACAGCAGAGAGGTCTTAGTGGTCTTAAGCCTAATTGACTAAGAAATAGAATGAAAAGCCCCCGTTCTGGCAGGCAGAGGAACCCAGTCAGGGTTTTCTACTGAGCAGAGAACGAAGAGACAATTAGAGAGATAGTTAAGAGGAGTCAAAAACTGACACAACATACTTTTTGTGTGAGACCAATTCCATTAGGACAAATATTAAGTCTACTGAATATATTGAAAAATAAATTACACCTAGAAATGTTTGATCTTGCGCTCTATTCCTGCTACCCTTTAGCAAGAGCGTCTTCTCAGTTGACTGCCTTGTTTAGGTGGGGGCTACGCTTGACTGTTTGTTTGATTTGACCATTTAAACAAGAGTAGTGACTGGCTTGCAGATTCCCCTAGTGTGCCAAGGCAAGCGCCAAGACCACACCAGCACCTTTCATTCAGGCTGTTGGTACTTCCTCCAAAAAGTAATTTAGACCAATTAGTAGAGGGCATGCTGTCTTGTCTGACCAACCAATCACAGCCAAATAGGTCCCTGTCAGGAGATGGGTTCTAAACGGTTAGGATGTTGATGTTCAAAATGTTCCAGATAGAGGTGTATTGTATAGAATAGATATAACGTTATGTTATGTGTAATAAACTGTCATGCCAGGTCTATGCAGTACATTTCTATCTGCAACCCACCAGATTGAACAGGCCCCGGGTGACTGTAGAACAGGCGTGCTAAACAATTGTCATAAGTAAATGACAGAGTGACGGCAGCTAGTTCCTGTTCACACGCATGTAACTGTACCATACCTTCTGTAAACAACAGTGTTAGTCAGCCTGTCTGATTCACTGACAACTGAGAGACGAGGCTTCTTTAATGAGTCTGTGTTGGGTGGGAGAGTTTACGTCTCTCCTGGGTCTCTCTATTGAAATAGATTGATTTCATGCAATTATGAATGACACACAGAGATACTGTACCTTTTTATAAAGCTAGGCAGCCTTGATGTAATTCAGAATTTGAGTTGTGAGTTTGAAAATGACTATAATGCAAATATGCCAGGGCTTTTACTTACTGAACTGAAGCTCTGATTGAAACATTTCAACTTGGACTATCATAGCCTGCAGTGGTGCCATCAGACCTGTGACTTTCCCAGTCAGCGCCATGCTGAGACACTGCGTGGTAGGGTGGCAGTCACACCACGGAGGAGTGGGAGGGTGTGGTAGGGTGGCAGTCACACCACAGAGGAGTGGGAGGGTGTGGTAGGGTGGCAGTCACACCACGGAGGAGTGGGAGGGTGTGGTAGGGTGGCAGTCACACCACAGAGGAGTGGGAGGGTGTGGTAGGGTGGCAGTCACACCACGGAGGAGTGGGAGGGTGTGGTAGGGTGGCAGTCACACCACAGAGGAGTGGGAGGGTGTGGTAGGGTGGCAGTCACACCACGGAGGAGTGGGAGGGTGTGGTAGGGTGGCAGTCACACCACAGAGGAGTGGGAGGGTGTGGTAGGGTGGCAGTCACACCACGGAGGAGTGGGAGGGTGGCAGTCACACCACGGAGGAGTGGGAGGGTGGCAGTCACACCACGGAGGAGTGGGAGGGTGGCAGTCACACCACGGAGGAGTGGGAGGGTGGCAGTCACACCACGGAGGAGTGGGAGGGTGGCAGTCACACCACGGAGGAGTGGGAGGGTGGCAGTCACACCACGGAGGAGTGGGAGGGTGGCAGTCACACCACGGAGGAGTGGGAGGGTGGCAGTCACACCACGGAGGAGTGGGAGGGTGGCAGTCACACCACGGAGGAGTGGGAGGGTGGCAGTCACACCACGGAGGAGTGGGAGGGTGGCAGTCACACCACGGAGGAGTGGGAGGGTGGCAGTCACACCACGGAGGAGTGGGAGGGTGGCAGTCACACCACGGAGGAGTGGGAGGGTGGCAGTCACACCACGGAGGAGTGGGAGGGTGGCAGTCACACCACGGAGGAGTGGGAGGGTGGCAGTCACACCACGGAGGAGTGGGAGGGTGGCAGTCACACCACGGAGGAGTGGGAGGGTGGCAGTCACACCACGGAGGAGTGGGAGGGTGGCAGTCACACCACGGAGGAGTGGGAGGGTGGCAGTCACACCACGGAGGAGTGGGAGGGTGTGGTAGGGTGGCAGTCACACCACGGAGGAGTGGGAGGGTGTGATGTCTGTCCTTGTGTGTTGGTTGTCATGGTGGTGAGATGGTGAAATGCAGAGTGATTATTCCCAAAGTGGGTCAAAGACAGCATGTCCATAACTGCTAGCAGGACATGGTAACTTTGAAGAGGAGAGAGCGAGAGGAGGAGAGGATTAGGAGGAGATGGAACAATGTATAAACAAATCCAGGGCTCATTGAGGGAATGCAGGCAGTGTTTGTGATTAGGATTTGTTTTCACGGCAGGCCCATCTAATCTGGTGGTGAATCAGGGAGAGCTGGGATTGGCTGAGGTGCTGCGGAGCATCCTCTCCACGCTGGAGGTCGGGCCCTCTGGCTCCAAATGGGCTCCTATTGATCGGAGAGAGCATGGCGATCCAGTTGCAGACGTACATCATTGATTTTCTGCAGGAGTGCAGGAGTGGAGAGTGCAGGAGTGGAGAGTGCAGGAGTGGAGAGTGCAGGAGTGGAGAGTGCAGGAGTGGAGAGTGCAGGAGTGGAGAGTGCAGGAGTGGAGAGTGCAGGAGTGGAGAGTGCAGGAGTGGAGAGTGCAGGAGTGGAGAGTGCAGGATGAAGGCTGGAGCACAGCAGAGCTGTCAGGTCGTCTTCTCAAATATACAGAATATTTTTTTGTGGCGTTGACCTTCCCTGAGTACGAGACATATCTATTTAACCACTACCTCAGCAGGCACAGTGGCTTGTCAGTGTGGGCTGTGTGTAGCTTAAGCAGGCGCTTTTATTCTCACACACACACACATTCCTCAACACACATCAATAACGTGCTCCCAGAAAGCTGCCAGTTCAGCAGAAATCAACATCCGTTAGCACCACTCTAGTCTCCACTCTAGTACCAGTAGTCATAACGACTTGAATGAATAAAGTCACTACAGTACCAGTAGTCATAGAGACTTTAATTATTAAAGTCACTACAGTACCAGTAGTCATAGAGACTTTAATTATTAAAGTCACTACAGTACCAGTAGTCATAGAGACTTTAATTATTAAAGTCACTACAGTACCAGTAGTCATAGAGACTTTAATTATTAAAGTCACTACAGTACCAGTAGTCATAGAGACTTTAATTATTAAAGTCACTACAGTACCAGTAGTCATAGAGACTTTAATTATTAAAGTCACTACAGTACCAGTAGTAATAGAGACTTTAATTATTAAAGCCATGTACAGTACCAGTAGTCATAGAGACTTGAATTAATAAAGTCCCATACAGTACCAGTAGTCACTCATGGAGACTTTAACCTTAGATCTGTGCTTTGTTAATTATCGCTGAACTCCAAATAAATTGGGTGTCTCTGCACCATTCTGGAGCTCCAAACCCCATTCCTCGAGGCCTCCCTCAGCCACATCCATACAGCTTTAATTATAATCCAATGAACTCATTATCATAGTTTCCATTCATATCTAGTGGGGCTCTAATGCTCAGACTCCTACGGTCCTTATTATATTTATTGTATATTTATTCATGGGTTTTGTATATATTTATTTCCGATATAAATTTTAATTAGAACTTCAAACACTTTAGCAGCAGTCGGCTGAGGCAGAGCTTCCCTTTGATCAGATTTCACTCGTCCTGCTTTCCTCTCTCTCTCTTCTCCTCTCCCCCTTTACCCCTGGGCATCTTGATGCTAATAGGCTGAGTGTTGCTCTTCTTGCCTGTCAGTCCATCTGTCTGTCTATGGAGATTAAAGCAGGTGGGCCAGTCATAAGACGGGTTGAATGGGTTCTGGGTTGCCATTTGCCAGTTTCAGTGTGGATAGGGATATTGTTTGAACTTTCTGTCATATCAGTTTTCATAAGTGACTCTTGGCTGTTAAGCCAGAAGAATGGCAAGACTAAGCTAAATGATTTGTTAGGTAGATGTTCAAGCATGTCTTTGAAATATTACCCTACTTTTTCTGCACCAAAGAGGAGTCATATCTCTGTGCTATATATACTGTACGTGTGAACACAACACCTGATAACTCCATCCCTCTATGTCCCTTTCTAAAATAATCCTAGTGAGGCATTGACGTCATAATACTCAGCTTGTGTTACAAAACGAGCATGTTTGGTCTCTACATCTGCGGAGATTATCTTCTGCAGTGTGTACATCATTGTCTCCCCTCCCTCCTCTACTCTCCTCCTTTCCTCTCCTACTCTCACCCCTCCTCCCTCCCTCTCCTGTGTGTTAATGTACTTGAAGTGGCCCGGCTGTCAATGAGCTTGTATTAACACCTGACTGGGAGCAGCGGGGCTGGGGCCGGCTGGTGTTTGTTCCTCAACGGTGCCTCCCCTGGGCCCGACCCCCAGGCTGCAGGCAGAGGGAACGGATCCCATGATCAATAACAACATCCTAGCAGGCTGTTGAGAGAGGGTGGGTAGGAAGGAGGGGGAAGGGTGGGGGGAGGAAGAGGCAGAAAGAGAGGGAGAGAAACAGTAGGGCAGAGATTGAGAGAATAGAGGGATGGTAGAAAGAGGATAAGAGGGGCAGATGGGAGCAGGCTTTACAGTATATAGTTGTTGTACATTTCCTATTTATCCACCCTATCTTTATATTCTCAACTCTTAACATTGCTAACAAAACCAGGGCGTAGTTTCAGTCGATAAGTCAGACTTTTCATCGGCTTTGGGTGTCACTCAATGCATTATCTGATATAAATCTTTTTTGATCTTTGTCTCTGCCAATACTCTCTATCGCTGTAGCTACAGTGTGTGAGACGAAATGGTATATGCATTAGCGTGAAAGTCCATTTCTCTCTCTCTCCTCTCACATACATACATACATACATACATACATACATACATACATACATACATACATACATACATACATACATACATACAGTGGGGAGAACAAGTATTTGATACACTGCCGATTTTGCAGGTTTTCCTACTTACAAAGCATGTAGAGGTCTGTAATTTTTATCATAGGTACACTTCAACTGTGAGAGACGGAATCTAAAACAAAAATCCAGAAAATCACATTGTATGATTTTTAAGCAATTCATTTGCATTTTATTGCATGACAAGTATTTGATCACCTACCAACCAGTAAGAATTCCGGCTCTCACAGACCTATTAGTTTTTCTTTAAGAAGCCCTCCTGTTCTTCACTCATTACCTGTATTAACTGCACCTGTTTGAACTCGTTACCTGTATAAAAGACACCTGTCCACACACTCAATCAAACAGACTCCAACCTCTCCACAATGGCCAAGACCAGAGAGCTGTGTAAGGACATCAGGGCTAAAATTGTAGACCTGCACAAGGCTGGGATGGGCTACAGGACAATAGGCAAGCAGCTTGGTGAGAAGGCAACAACTGTTGGCGCAATTATTAGAAAATGGAAGAAATTCAAGATGACGGTCAATCACCCTCGGTCTGGGGCTCCATGCAAGATCTCACCTCGTGGGGCATCAATGATCATGAGGAAGGTGAGGGATCAGCCCAGAACTACACGGCAGGACCTGGTCAATGACCTGAAGAGAGCTGGGACCACAGTCTCAAAGAAAATCATTAGTAACACACTACGCCGTCATGGATTAAAATCCTGCAGCGCACGCAAGGTCCCCCTGCTCAAGCCAGCGCATGTCCAGGCCCGTCTGAAGAATGCCAATGACCATCTGGATGATCCAGAGGCGGAATGGGAGAAGGTCATGTGGTCTGATGAGATAAAAATAGAGATTTTTGGTCTTAACTCCACTCGCCGTGTTTGGAGGAAGAAGAAGAATGAGTACAACCCCAAGAACACAATCCCAACCGTGAAGCGTGGAGGTGGAAACATCATTCTTTGGGGATGCTTTTCTGCAAAGGGGACAGGACGACTGCACCGTATTGAGGGGAGGATGGATGGGGCCATGTATCGCGAGATCTTGGCCAACAACCTCCTTCCCTCAGTAAGAGCATTGAAGATGGGTCGTGGCTGGGTCTTCCAGCATGACAACGACCCGAAACACACAGCCAGGGCAACTAAGGAGTGGCTCCGTAAGAAGCATCTCAAGGTCCTGGAGTGGCCTAGCCAGTCTCCAGACCTGAACCCAATAGAAAATCTTTGGAGGGAGCTGAAAGTCCGTATTGCCCAGCAACAGCCCCGAAACCTGAAGGATCTGGAGAAGGTCTGTATGGAGGAGTGGGCCAAAATCCCTGCTGCAGTGTGTGCAAACCTGGTCAAGAACTACAGGAAACGTATGATCTCTGCAATTGCAAACAAAGGTTTCTGTACCAAATATTAAGTTCTGCTTTTCTGATGTATCAAATACTTATGTCATGCAATAAAATGCAAATTAATTACTTAAAAATCATATAATGTGATTTTCTGGATTTTTGTTTTAGATTCCGTCTCTCACAGTTGAAGTGTACCTATGATAAAATGACAGACCTCTACATGCTTTGGAAGTAGGAAAACCTGCAAAATCGGGCAGTTTATCAAATACTTGTTCTCCCCACTGTACGTACATACATACATACATACATACATACATACATACATACATACATACATACATACATACATACATACAGTTGAAGTGGGAAGTTTACATAGAGTTAGGTTGGAGTCATTTAAAACTTGTTTTTCAACCACTCCACAAATTTCTTGTGAACAAACTATAGTTTTGGCAAGTCGGTTAGGACATCTACTTTGTGCTTGACACAAGTCATTTTTCCAAAAATTGTTTACAGACATTATTTCACTGTATCACAATTCCAGTGAGTCAGAAGTTTACATACACTAAGTTGACTGTGCCTTTTAAACAGCTTGGAAAATTCCAGAAAATGACGTCATGGCTTTAGAAGCTTCTGATAAATTATGTCAATTAGCCTGAGTCAATTGGAGGTGTACCTGTGGATGTATTTCAAGGCCTACCTTCAAACTCAGTGCCTCTTTGCTTGACATCATGGGAAAATCAAAAGAAATCAGCCAAGACCTCAGAAAAAAAATTGTAGACCTCCACAAGTCTGGTTCATCCTTAGGAGCAATTTCCAAACGCCTGAAGGTACCACGTTCATCTGTACGAACAATAGTACGCAAGTATAAACACCATGGGACCACGCAGCCGTCATACCGCTCAGGAAGGAGACGCGTTCTGTCTCCTAGAGATGAACGTACTTTGGTGCGAAATGTGCAAATCAATCCCAGAACAACAGCAAAGGACCTTGTGAAGATGCTGGAGGAAACGGGTACAAAAGTATCTATATCCACAGTAAAATTAGTCCTATATCGGCATAACCTGAAAGGCCGCTCCGCAAGGAAGAAGCCACTGCTCCAAAATCGCCATTAAAAAAGCCAGACTGCGGTTTGCAACTGCACATGGGGACGAAGATCGTACTTTTTGGAGAAATATCCTCTGGTCTGATTAAACAAAAATAGAACTGTTTGGCCATAATGACCATTGTTATTTTTGCAGGAAAAAGGGTGAGGCTTGCAAGCCGAAGAACACCATCCCAACCGTGAAGCACGGGGGTGGCAGCATCATGTTGTGGGGGTGCTTTGCTGCAGGAGGGACTGGTGCACTTCACAAAATAGATTGCATCATGAGGGAGGAAAAGTATGTGGATATATTGAAGCAACATCTCAAGACATCAGTCAGGAAGTTAAAGCTTTGTCCCAGATGTGTCTCAATATGGACAATGACCCCAAGCATACTTCCAAAGTTGTGGCAAAATGGATTAAGGACAACAAAGTCAAGGTATTGGAGTGGCCATCACAAAGCCTTGACCTCAATCCCATAGAAAATGTGTGGGCAGAACTGAAAAAGCGTGTTCGAGCAAGGAGGCCTACAAACCTGACTCAGTTACACCAGCTCTGTCAGGCGGAATGGGCCAAAATTCACCCAACTTATTGTGGGAAGCTTGTGGAAGGATACCCAAAACGTTTGACCCAAGTTAAAGAATTTAAAGGCAATGCTACCGAATACTAATTGAGTGTATGTGAACTTCTGACCCACTGGGAATGTGATGAAAGAAATAAAAGCTGAAAGAAAGAATTTTCTCTACTATTATTCTGACATTTGACATTCTTAAAATAAAGTGGTGATCCTAACTGACCTAAGACAGAGAATTTTACTAGGATTAAATGTCAGGAATTGTAAAAAACTGAGTTTAAATAAGGTGTATGTAAACTTCCGACTTCAACTGTGTGTATATATATATATATGCATGCACACACACGCAGAATGGATGCAACGATGTATACACACAGACACACACACTCTCTCTCTCTCTCTGCAGCTAAGCCATTGTCTGTGTTGGGAGATAGATCAGAGAGACTGTATCAGCTGGTACATTTAGACTAATCTAAGGTCCTGTCCTTCATTCTCAAACTCGATATTATCCAACCACTTTGTTTGTATTGACAACTCTTCTCTCTCACACAATTCAATTCAAGGGCTTTATTGGCATGGGAAGCATATGTTAACATTGCCAAAGCATGTGAAGTAGATAATAAACAATACAAATTAACAGTAAATATTTCACTCTCTCTCAGGACAACATTAACAAAGTATTTTTCTCCCTCCACCTTTCTACCTTACTCCCTCTCTCCTTCCATCTATTACTCTTTCTATTTCTCAACTTCTCTCTTCTCTTTCTACCACATCTCACCCCCTCTCCTCTCCCTGTCTACCTCCCTCTCTCTAGGCCTTGGCCATGGCTGAGGTGAATGGACCGGGGCCCCTGGTGGCCGAGCCGCAGATTGCCATGTTCTGTGGGCGTCAGCTGCTGCACATGAACCCTGAGACTGGCCAATGGGAGCCTGACCCTCAGGGCCGCCAGGGCTGCTTCACAGAGCCCAACCAGATCCTGTCCTACTGCCAAGAGGTAGGAGCCAACAACACTGCTATGGTTATGAGATCGACCTCATACTGCACTGTTACTGCACTGTAATGCTCAGCTCATCTCCAATGCTGCTGCAATAGCATACTAGAGAGCAGATACTTTAGATAGGTTTATGGATATAAAGATAGTGGTAGATTCAGGGCCTTCAGAAAGTATTCATAACCCTTGACTTATTGTTACAGACTGAATTCAATATGGAGTAAAAAATAAATTCTACACAATAATGACAAAGTAAAAACATGTTTTTGCAAACGATTACAAGCATACCCATAACATGATGCAGTCACAACTATGCTTGAACATATGGAGAGTGGTACTCAGTAATGTGTTGTGTTGGATTTGCCTCAAACATAGCACTTTGTATTCAGAACAAAAATGTAATTGCTTTGCCACATTTTTTGCAGTTTTACTTTCGTGCCTTGTTGCAAACAAAATGCATGTTTTGGAATATTTTTCTTCTGTACAGACTTCTTTCTTTTCAGTCTGTCAATTAGTTTAGTAATGTGGCATACGGTAACTACAATGTTGTTGAGCAGTTTTATCCTACCATAGCCATTAAACTCTTTTAAAGCCACCATTGGCCTCATGGTGAAATTCCTGAGCGGTTTCTCTCCTCTCCGGCAACTAAGTTAGCAAGGACACCTGTATCTTTATAGTGACTGGGTGTATTGATACACCATCCAAAGTGTAATTAATAACTTCACCATGCTCAAAGGGATATATTTTTTTTTACCCATCTACCAATTGGTGCCCTTATTTGCGAGGCATTGGAAAACATCTCTGGTCTTTGTGGTTGAATCTGTGTTTGAAATTCAGTGCTTGACTGAAGGACGTTACAGATATTTGTGTGTGTGGGGTACAGAGATGAGGTAGTCATTAAAAAATCATGTTTAACACTATTGCACACGGAGTGAGTCCATGCAACTTATTATGTGACTTGTTAAACACATGTTTACTCCTGAACTCATTTAGGCTTGTCATAACAAAGGGTTTGAATACTTATTGACTTGAGACATTTCAGCTTCTAATTTTAAATTGATTTGTAAACATTTAAAAACATCATTCCACTTTGACATTATGGGGTATTGTGTGTAGGCCAGTGACAAATAAATCTACATTTTATCCATTTTAAATTCAGGCTGTAAAAACAACATGTGGAAAAAGTCAAGGGGTGTGAATACTTTCTGAATGCACTGTAAATGGGTGGACAGACTGGTATAGATACCTGACACAACATTATGAATAGGAGCAGGAGTAACCAACCTAATCTCCCAATCTGTCTCACTTGGTTTGTCTTGTCCTATCAAATCTATATACACTGCTCAAAAAAATAAAGGGAACACTTAAACAACACAATGTAACTCCAAGTCAATCACACTTCTGTGAAATCAAACTGTCCACTTAGGAAGCAACACTGATTGACAATAAATTTCACATGCTGTTGTGCAAATGGAATAGACAAAAGGTGGAAATTATAGGCAATTAGCAAGACACCCCCAATAAAGGAGTGATTCTGCAGGTGGTGACCACAGACCACTTCTCAGTTCCTATGCTTCCTGGCTGATGTTTTGGTCACTTTTGAATGCTGGCGGTGCTCTCACTCTAGTGGTAGCATGAGACGGAGTCTACAACCCACACAAGTGGCTCAGGTAGTGCAGCTCATCCAGGATGGCACATCAATGCGAGCTGTGGCAAGAAGGTTTGCTGTGTCTGTCAGCGTAGTAACCAGAGCATGGAGGCGCTACCAGGAGACAGGCCAGTACATCAGGAGACGTGGAGGAGGCCGTAGGAGGGCAACGACCCAGCAGCAGGACCGCTACCTCCGCCTTTGAGCAGGAAGAGCACTGCCAGAGCCCTGCAAAATGACCTCCAGCAGGCCACAAATGTGCATGTGTCTGCTCAAACGGTCAGAAACAGACTCCGTGAGGGTGGTATGAGGGCCCGACGTCCACAGGTGGGGGTTGTGCTTACAGCCCAACACCGTGCAGGACGTTTGGCATTTGCCAGAGAACACCAAGATTGGCAAATTCGCCACTGGCGCCCTGTGCTCTTCACAGATGAAAGCAGGTTCACACTGAGCACATGTGACAGACGTGACAGAGTCTGGAGACGCCGTGGAGAACGTTCTGCTGCCTGCAACATCCTCCAGCATCACCGGTTTGGCGGTGGGTCAGTCATGGTGTGGGGTGGCATTTCTTTGTGGGGCCGCACAGCCCTCCATGTGCTCGCCAGAGGTAGCCTGACTGCCATTAGGTACCGAGATGAGATCCTCAGAGCCCTTGTGAGATCATATGCTGACACATGCACATTTGTGGCCTGCTGGAGGTCATTTTGCAGGGCTCTGGCAGTGCTCCTCCTGCTCAAAAGCGGAGGTAGCGGTCCTGCTGCTGGGTTGTTGCCCTCCTACGGCCTCCTCCACATCTCCTGATGTACTGGCCTGTCTCCTGGTAGCGCCTCCATGCTCTGGTTACTACGCTGACAGACACAGCAAACCTTCTTGCCACAGCTCGCATTGATGTGCCATCCTGGATGAGCTGCACTACCTGAGCCACTTGTGTGGGTTGTAGACTCCGTCTCATGCTACCACTAGAGTGAGAGCACCGCCAGCATTCAAAAGTGACCAAAACATCAGCCAGGAAGCATAGGAATGAGAAGTGGTCTGTGGTCACCACCTGCAGAATTACTCCTTTATTGGGGGTGTCTTGCTAATTGCCTATAATTTCCACCTTTTGTCTATTCCATTTGCACAACAGCATGTGAAATTTATTGTCAATCAGTGTTGCTTCCTAAGTGGACAGTTTGATTTCACAGAAGTGTGATTGACTTGGAGTTACATTGTGTTGTTTAAGTGTTCCCTTTATTTTTTTGAGCAGTGTATTTCCGTGTATATATATATAGTGGAGTGATGGTGGTCAGGAGAAAATATTTATTGATATTTCCTGAATATTAATACTACCATTCATCGATCTTCCTCCTGCCACGTTTATCCCCCTAATTCCTGAAAGTCTCCTGCATGCCAAACTTAAGGCATATCAATGGCATGACAGGCCTAGCCACAGCCTTGGTTTGATTTGAGACTCGCTGCTCCCCCTCCCCAACAAGAGCAAGGAGCCTGTTTTTATAAAAGGACATCATGCACCACCTAGTGGCTAAATGAAGCACAGCAGGTAAAGAAAACAGCAGTCACACAGTTGAAATGGCTGTAATATGATTACCCAGCTCATTATTCTTCTGTGATTGCTTTTCCACAAAAGTGTTCCCTTTTTCCTCAACGTCTGTGGGTCCGGCTCTCAGACAGCGTGCCAAATACATTTCTCAATCCATTAAACCTCATTATAGGGCTGTGCTTATGCCATTGCCCTACATTTTAATTGAAAGTAGTCAGATGTGAAATTGGGATTATTGAAACAATTGGAAGTGGGATTGTATAGGTCAACTTGTTTTCAGACTGGAATTTTCTTTACAACTTAACGAGAATATCAGTGTACGACGTGCATAGTCAGAAAATAGACCCTTAGGGCCAAAGTGTTTCAGACCGTTGCATGAGTCTCTCCTTTTTTACCTTCTCCCTATTGATTGTGCTATCCGCTCTCCTCCTCTCTCCCTCTCCTACTCCCTCTTGCCCCCTCCTCCTCTCTCCCTCTGTCTGTACTGTACGTCTCCTCTCCCCTTTTCCCCTCTCCATTTGTCTGACCCTGTTGTCTCTCTCCTCTCTGTTGTCCTGTCTGTCCATATCGTCCATCCATCTGTCCCTCCCTCTGTCTTTCTGTCTGTCTCTCCCACCGTCTGTCTGCCTGTCCATCTGTCCAACCAGATGTACCCAGCCCTACAGATCTCCCATGTGGAGGAGTCCTCCAGACCCGTCACCATCCCAGCCTGGTGTAAGAAGGGCTGGGGCCACTGCCAGACACGCCCCTTCATCGTCATGCCCTACCGCTGCCAGGGTAAGAACCACATGTCTGCAATGTCTGCACCCTCAGCATCATCATCATCATCCTTCTAATCTTCAGCATATCCCTACACAAACATCACTCAAAACATTGCTCAACTTCCCTTTGATCACCCACCCCATATCGGAGGATACCTTTATTATATTAATAAGTAACATGTCATCATTATGTTTAATACAAAGCATGTAATTTCCATGATATGTTTAAGTAGCGTTCAAATTCAGCCTCGGGGAAGTAATAATAGAAACGGACATAGTACGTCTAATAGTTCATTTGAATGGATTCCATTGTCAAAGCTTTGTCAGGTGCACCAAAGGGCTTCACTCCATTAAAATGGTGGAAAGGTATTTCAGTCTGTGTTGAATTTTAACCCCACATTTTTTCAAACATGCCACTATGCACATCTTATACCATTAGTAACCCTAACATGTAATCCAAATTGCTTAAAAAAATTATAGTAATCGAAAAGTATGTAAAAATAATTGTGACTGATGGGAACATAGTGCTCTGCCTATAATAAAATGAACAGACATTTTCCCCAATATCTACTGTATATACCACAGCTAATTTACCCACACACCTCAACCCAATTACCCAAACACCCCATCCCTCTCTCCCCATGCCCTAACACCCACATGCCAATACCCTAATATTGATACAATCAAGTACTGATACACCCATATCCTAGCCCAGAATGATACACCCATATCCTAGCCCTGAATGATACACCCATATCCTAGCCCTGAATGATACACCCATTTTTATTTTCTTATTTAACCTTTATTTAACCAGGTAGGCTAGTTGAGAACAAGTTCTCATTTGCAACTGCGACCTGGCCAAGATTAAGCAAAGCAGTTCGACACATACAACAACAGAGTTCGGGGATTCGATCTTGCAACCTTTCGGTTACTAGTCCAACGCTCTAACCACTAGGCTACCTGCCGCCCCCAATAAAATGTTATTTTATTTTTAATCATACTCGACACCATAATAATGCATAAGATATGGCTTATTTGTTAATAAATACAACTTTAACTTCTCTAGAGCCTATAAAGTACAAAAGTTATTATTTTCACTATTGTGACCGATGGAATCAAATTACTTAAATTAAAATCTGAAATGAAGCATACTTCACATTTTTCTGTCCTTGACTGACTGACTGCCTGCAGCTATTGAAAGTAGAACTGCAAGCAGCAGCACACCATTGTGTTTTGGATCAATCTCCACTCCCCACCTCGTCCTCAGCCCAGACAGTGCAGAGGCATTGTAATGAGTTGGCATTATCTTATTATACTGAACCTTTCTAGTTCAAGTCTCTCCTCTCTCCTCTCCTCTCTCTCTCTCTGATTTATGGATGTTTATCAATTAAAAAATGTTACAACCAAGGTAAGTATTAAAATATAAAATATTCTCCCTCTCATTCCATTTCCCTCCTCTCTCTCTTGCTCTGCAGTGGGTGAGTATGTGAGTGAAGCCCTGTTGGTTCCAGACCGATGCCGTTTCCTGCACCAGGAGCAGATGGATGCCTGTGAGAGCTACGTCTACTGGCACAACATAGCCAAGGAGGTGCGGGCGGAGCGACATTATATTAACTAAGATTATATTACAGTTAATTAAATTTGCCTAAATGATATTACATGTTCATTTTTCAATTAATTTCTTAAGTTTTAATTGGGTTTTAACGCCACTAGGACTCTTTATAGAGAGTTAGCATAGACTTCTATGAGACATTAAACTTTGACTTGGACTAATTGAGTCAATAACTAAACTGCAGTGTAGACTGCACTGCAGTAAAAGACTGGGGCTGGAAGCTAACTGTACCCAGCTGGGTGTAGTGTAACATACCGTATCATACTGCATCAGCAGAGAGAGCAGCTAGAGTAGTTTATTATAGGCCAGGGAGGTGTGGTAGGTTATTATATTCCAGCAAGGTGAGGCAGTTTATTGGAGGCCACGAAGGTGAGGCAGTTTATTGGAGGCCAGGGAGGTGAGGCAGTTTATTGGAGGCCAGGGAGGTGATGTAAGTTGTAGTTTTTATATTTCACCTTCATCATGCTGAGGAAGAGGTTACCCCCTGTTGTGTTCCATTCGTCCTGCTAGTTAGTTCCCTTTGATCACACTCACATTTCCTCTCTTTTTCTATACACCCCTGATCTCTCTCTAGTTCACCTTGGTCTTTTCCAATCTTGATCCAGTTTAACATATTTCTCTCATCCTTTCTGTTTCAGGCCTGCACAGCAGACGGTCTGGAGCTGCATAGTTATGGGATGCTGTTGCCGTGCGGCGAACGTTTCCGTGGGGTGGAGTATGTGTGCTGCCCAGGGAGGGGCGGGTCCAGTGGCAGGGGGGAGACCGAGGGAGGGGACGTTCTCCCAGCAGGACCCCAGGCCCTCACCCCTCAGGTCAAAGTCAACACAGGGTGAGTCCCATTACCCCTGCTGTCTGTGGTGATGATGGGGGTGATGATGATGATCATAATGTTTGACCTTGTACCCCATTCCCAGAGTCAAAGTGACAACACCCACCCCAAGCCCCTCTCCTGACACCGATGTGGATGAGGCAGACATGGAGGAGGAAGACGATGAGATGGTGGAAGAGAATGAGCAGGTGGTGGAAGAGGATGAGGAGGAGGCAGTAGAGGATGATGAGGAGGAGGAAGAGGAGGAGCAGCAGCAGGAGGTTGCAGAAGCAGCAGCAGTGAAAGACCCAGAGGAGTATGAGTACTCCATTGACTCTGGCCCCTACCAGGCTTCTGACTACACAGACTCCTTCTACTATGAGAAAGGCCAGGGTCAGGCTGGTCACAACCCCTCCACATCCCCACCCCAGACCAGGGGAGACAGCCGTGAGTAACCATCTACCTTCTATTTCACAGTTACATCTTCGACCTGTCCAGAAAAAATTCTTAGCCCCTACTTACCACCTCTCAACTAGATCTGAGAGGATTTCATGGGCATAAGCTTTATAGAAATACCACTTTGCCCTAGATGGGATTTTATCCATATTGTCTATATTCTTACCTACAGAAGTGGGGTATTAAGTTGTGTCTAGGTGTTGTGTCTCGTCTGGACCTTTCTCTCTAAAGGCCAGTCTCAGTAAGGGAATGGACTGTAGTTGCTACCCTTAGAGTGGTTAACAGGGCAGTAAAAAGACTGGGTAAATGCTGACATCACTCTCCCACTTACTCTTACTTACTGGGGAATGAACTGTAGTGCCCAGTTAGCATCTCCAATACTTTCTCTCTCTCACGCTATCTCTGTAATAGACTAAGGATGATTACGCATGCATGCAAGGACACACACACACACACACACACACACACACACACACACACACACACGCATGCACACACACACTCACCATGCCTATCTGTCTGGCTGGATATAGGAGATAGGAGTGGCTGGCTGATGTATTTACAGCACTACACGTCTCCAAATCAATAATGCTGACTGTTCACCCTACTATCTGGATCAATGGCTGTCTGGCTCTCTCTCTCTCCCTGGGTAATGGCAATGATTGGGATATCTTTCTGTCTCCCTCATCTTCACCGTCTTTCATTCTGCTGCACTGCCTGTACCTCCATCTCTCTCTCTCTTCTCCTTTGTTTTCCATCCTTTATTCTCCCTCGTCTCATTCCCCTCCTCTCCTCATCCCCCTCTCCTCCTTCTCCTCTGCAGTACCCACCCCTCGCCCCACAGATGGTGTGGATGTTTACTTCGAGATGCCAGGGGACGACAGTGAACACGCCAACTTCCTGCGTGCCAAGATGGACCTGGAGGAGCGGCGAATGAAACGTATCAATGAGGTAAGGTGGGCAGGGAGGCGGGTTTGGACAGGCAATGAACCAATAAGATGAGGCCAGGCCTGCTGTGCTGTTTCCATATCTGTGATCTCCTACAGAACCCACTGTTGACAGTTGGGGGCAAATTGCTCTGGGACCTGAAGTGAGGTCTTAATGCAATATTAATATATTGGGAGAATCACTATTGAATACTCTGTGTCCTCTCTCCTCAACTCCTTCACAAAACCCATTGGAGGAGAAGGTCGGGGGGGGGGGGGGGGTGCTGGCTTTCTCATCCAATGGGTTTTGAGAAGGTGAGGACGCGAGGAGTATGCAATTGACTGTTCAAGTGAACCAAGCCAAGTGGATACCCGTAAACAGACAGACTTTCTTAGTAGCTGTAGATTGAGGTGGATATGGAGCATTTTAAACATCAGAATGGTCCTCAGTGGATTCCTGTCTGCGGAAATCTCTCTCTCGCTCTCTGTGTGTGTGTGTGTGTGTGTGTGTGTGTGTGTGTGTGTGTGTGTGTGTGTGTGTGTGTGTGTGTGTGTGTGTGTGTGTGTGTGTGTGTGTGTGTGTGTGTGTGTGTGTGTGTGTGTGTGTGTGTGTGTGAGTGTGTGACATTAACGCATCTTGCCTTTTCAGATCATGAAAGAATGGGCTGAGGCTGACAACCAATCCAAGAACCTGCCCAAGTCTGACCGCCAAGCCCTTAATGAGGTAAGAAGATGGAATAGGAAGAGGGGATTAAAGAAGGAAGAAAAGATGGGAGACGGACACTCCTATACCTATTAACGCAACAATGATACCCCTCTCCTCTCCCCCCAGCATTTCCAGTCTGTGTTGCAGACTCTGGAGGAGCAGGTGGCAGGGGAGAGACAGAGGCTGGTGGAGACCCACCTGGCCCGCGTGGTGGCCACCCTCAACAACAACCGCAGACTGGCCTTGGAGAGCTACCTGACCACCGTGCAGGCAGAGCCCCCACAGGTCCGCAGACAGTAGGGGCAGCAGGGATATCTACATTTTCTTAGGCAGAGAACATGACTGTACAGAACTGCAACGCTGCTGGGTTTTTCACGCTCAACAATTTCCTGTGTGTATCAAGAATGGTCCACCACCCAAAGGACATCCAGACAACTTGACACAACTGTGGGAAGCATTGGAGTCAACATGGGGCAGCATCCCTGTGGAACGCTTTTGACACCTTGTAGAGTCCATGCCCTGAATTGAGGCTGTTCTGAGGGCACAGGGAGGGGTGCAACTCAATATTAGGAAGGTGTTCCTTATGTTTGGTATACTCAGTGTATATTTGTTAGGCAGAGAGTATGAGTGGACTGTAGTGTATTGTTAATTTCTTCCACACCTTCTCCACCCCCTCCATTCTCTGACTATAATATCCCTCCTCTCTCAACAGCCAGAGCGGGTGCTGCAGGCTCTGAAGCGATACATGGCAGCAGAGCAGAAGGACCGCAGACACACTCTGAGACACTACCAGCACATTGAGGCCGTCGACCCCCAGAAGGCTGAGCAGATGAAGTTCCAGGTGTGAAATGAAAATATACCGGAATATACTAGGATGAAAAGATACTGTACATTTTCCTTAAGCAGTGATGCTGTTCATGAAAAATGTATGCTCATGAAATAACTCTTAAAGGGGCAATCAGTTGTTGAAACAATAAATAAAAAAGTATATCCCCGCCCCTGTTTCGGTAAAAAGCTGAGGGATCGGGCTGGAGAAATGTAACCACTCAAGTTCATAGACATAGCTATGGATACTGTGACTGACCATTCATGATATCAATGATGTTTTTGAGGCTATTGGAGTAAAACAAGCTTATAGGTTGGGTTCTAATGGGGTACCACAGTTGAACTAAGCTCATGGGGGGCATTTATAAATTATATTTGTCAAGAATCAATGGGTACATATCATTTATTTATATGTCCAAAAATGCATGTAGCAACTGCAGATTGCCCCTTTACCAAAATGATCAAAACTGATGTCATAATCATCCTTAACAGCAAAACTCATTTTCACTTGTAAATGTCATTACATTAAACCAACACATGACTCTTTCAGACTCGGTGGGGGCTTTGTCTTGCAATGAACCTAACCAGCATTGATCTCTTGGGGTTGCAGGTCTACACCCACCTCCATGTGATTGAGGAGAGGATGAACCAGAGCTTGGCATTACTCTACAAGGTCCCTGCCTTGGCTGAGGAGCTGCACGATGATATCCGTACGCTACACTCCTCTCTACTCTCCATGTAGACCAGGATGTGGGGTTACTGACCCTGTCCTAATATTCATGTTTTAGTTCATTCATAAGACATTTAGAAAGATAAGCTAGCATTTATCATGATGTCTTGGTAAGACATTCAAAGTTCCAAATATACATTATCTAATTAGTAGGTTATTATTATCTTGACATTTCTCTAGGGAACTCTCATTCAGAAAATAAAGGATTGGTGTATATAAGGTGTAAATAACAGTTTTACCGTAAATACATTATACTCTACTGTATATCAAGCTGGGTAGCACTTTAGTTTATTGTATTTCTCTAAACACCTTTCCTGTGTTTAAAACCTGCTTGTTTCTCCCTGTAGAGGAGCTGGTGAAGGCGGAGCGAGGAGACATCAGTGAGCTCATGACCACTTCCTTCTCTGAGACACGCACCACCGAGGAGCTGCTTCCTGCTGAGAGTGAGGAGGAGAAGGATGATGAGGAGGAGGAGGAGAGAGCCTTCCAGAACAGGCCCTACCCACCCCGCATTGGTATGGACACACACTCATGAATGCACGCATACACACAAAATGTTTCCTCTTCAAATAGTTCAGGAAATAATTCATTTATTTGAATACAAGCAGTAGTTAACATTTTTTTTTCTCTCTCTTGTTTCTGTCCTGTCAAGACCCACAGCCCAACACTAAGAAAGGTGAGTTGAAGGGAAAGAACATGAAGTGTGATATTTGTCTGCCAAAATGTCATTTTCAAAGAAAGAAAAAGTTGAAGTTGATCATGGCTAAATCTGTGTGTTTTCTGCCTCTGCACTCAGCCTCTACAGACGAGTATGACTATGCCACATCTGAGAGAAGCCCCACGTATGAATATGAGGAGAAAGTGAGAAACATCTCTATTTTTTTTATTGCAAACATACACGTCACTTTGCAGACATGGCATCCTACTTGCACTTGTGTTTACAGCACAGCCAAGAGATACGCTGACAGATATTATGTTAATCATCTCTCCTTCTCTCCCTCATCCCTACCCACTTTGTATCTCACCCCTCGTGTGTGTATATGGAAAAATAGCTTGTGTCGCACTGCAGCCTCCACGTGATAAACTGCTACATTTTTACTCACTTACTATAACATCCTCCCACAGCAGGAAGTGAACTCCCATAGATATGTAGTTAATGTGTTCTATTTAATTCTGTGGTACTTCCTCTGTAATGCCCTATTAAATAACCCCCTCTCTCTCTCTTTCTCTCACTCTTGCTCTCACTCTCTAGATTAACACCTCTGTGGAGCTCAAGCAGGTAGTCTACAAGTCTCCTGAGATCCAGACAGATGAACTGGTGAGTCTGCTACCTAGATAAGTGTCTGGATGGGCTGGGCTGAGCGGACCCAGTCCTCTCTTGTGGTATTGTAAGTCATTCCCATGATGATATCAACCTCTAATTTCTCCATCCTCCCATCTTTGTGCCCGCTCTTCCCCTCTTCTGTTTCTGTCCTTAGCAACCAGACGCCCTGGAGACGTTCAACCGCGGGGCCATGGTGGGGTTGCTCGTGGTTGCCGTGGCCATCGCCATGGTGATGGTGATTAGTCTGTTGCTGGTGCGCAGGAAGCCGTATGGCACCATCAGCCACGGCATCGTGGAGGTAGGAGGCAGGGAATCCAACAGAACCCGGACACTTTGATACTTTCAGTAGATCTCTTTATTGCACATTAGTGTGGGTTTAAATATTGTTTTGACTTCTCTGACCAAGGCTTCCTCCGATCTCAATGCCATAAACCTTCTTCCTTGATCATCCATCATGATCATCATCCCTTCCAGTTCCATTATTCTCACGATTTGTTGATTAGTTGTTTGTACAGCTTTTAGCTGTATGCAAAATAACACTAAACTAAACACAATCAATCAAATGTATTTTATAAAACCTTTTTTACATCAGCAGTTGTCACAGTGCTTTACAGATGCCCAGCCTAAAACCCCAGAGAGAAAGCTATGCAGATGTAGAAGCCTAGAGGCTAGGAAATACTCCCTAAAAAGCATAAACCTACTATTGGAAGAAACATAGAACGAAATCAGGCTCTGAGGGGTGGCCAGCCCTCTTCTGGCTGTCCAGGGTGGAGATACATGTGGCCATTAAGGCCAGATCGTTTTTGTTCATAGATGACCAGCAGGTTCAAATCATAACCATGGTGGCTATAGAAGGCGCAACAGAGCAACACCTCAGGAGTAAATGTCAGTTGGCTTGTCGTAGGCAGGTATTCAAAGTGTCTCTCCCTGCAGCGGCAGGTAGGAGAGGCACTTTATGCTTATAGCACAATATAGTGTCTCCTACTTCCTGCTGATAGCACTTCCTTATACCGTAGCATTGTACTGTATCTGTATCAGTATGACATTTGACCCTCCGTGTCTCACAGCAGGTTGACCCCATGCTGACCCCAGAGGAGCGCCAACTAAACAAGATGCAGAACCACGGCTACGAAAACCCCACCTACAAATTCTTTGAGCAAATGAACTGAGGCGGTGGGTGTGGCCTCCCGGTCATGCCCAATCACACGAGGCGCTCCCTTTCCTTGCTTCCCCTCCTAGGGGCAGTCCTAGTCACACCCCCTATGATGTATTAAGACGTATCATTACGACCAACACTTTAATGTAACTTGACAAGCAAATAGGGGGTATATACCCCAAACCTCTGACTAACCATGTCCCCACATCAGTTTTTGGAATGTAAACCAGTAACAGAGACGTATTACCAACTGACCCATCCTCTTACTCTTCTGGTCTAGAATAAAGGGGTGGACATTAATGCCACAGTGTAACAATCATCTCCTTTGGAGAGATTCACTCCTGTCTACTTGGATAGGAATGCCATTGGATTGGCTTGAGTTGACCCTCTTATTCTTAATAAAATTGATTGGTATTTGTCAGAAACTGACTCAATGTTGAACACTGCATTTTGCTTTGTTCTGTATGTCATCTGTTTATTCTTTATTGGATTGAGTTACAGCTCTGATTCATTATTTTCCAGTTCAGATAAATGGTGTAAAATGTGAACAAACAATATAGTATAGCTGATCTAAAACTCCACACAAACTGGTTCTCTATCTAAAGCTACAATGACTGACATGATGACCACCAAGCCAACCCCACATCCATGAGTCAATGAAGGACATCTTCTTTCAAAGCCAGGCACAGTTATAATGAATGAAGCAGAGATGAGGAGGTTGGGTAGTTATAATGAATGAAGCAGAGATGAGGAGGTTGGGTTGGGAATGTGAGGTATTGAAGCTTGATTAACTTAGTTGTTACTTAGGTATTACTTACACCAACATATATTATCAATCCATAGTAAAATGGGTTGGTGGTCTTTTGATATTCAGCCCAACCTCATCCTTCAGTCTGTGGCATCTGACATAACCGGCACCCAGAGCCTATTCCATGTGATGTGAACTATATAATTGAACTAATGTACCAAATGTACCATTTAAGTGAATGACTGCTACCTAAAAAAATTGTAACAAAGTGATGAGAAGTCCATTATTTTAATGAAAGCATGCAGATTTGGTGTATGATGCTACCGTCTTTGTGTTGTTCCTGTTCTTTGCTTTTGATAAGATGGAAATGTGACAGATTAAAATGGACAGTGTAAATATCTTTAGAAAAAAACATGACTTCAAAATAGACATTTCTAGAGTGAATTTGCATCAGTGTAATGGAATAATAACAAAAAAGAAGAATACCTTGTGCTGTTCAGAGAGAGAGAACATTTTCCTAACATGGCTGATTGAAAACGGACTGTTGTAAAAACCAGCACAAGATGACACAATTAACTTCTGACTGAATGTATTTTAGGTAGACGTTGAGACTCCATTTCCTCTTCGATAGTGCATCACTCCCCTAGTAGAACCCCAAGGACTAACCTGTAATCAGTAGACAAGCTACATGTCCAAAACCTTCCTCATTATCTCACTGTAGTTTAACACTGAATGTCTCTTTTCACTATTTGCAGGTTTGAATGAGAACAGTGGGATGTCAATCATTGTTGTGGTGCAATGGACTTCAGCATTATGGAACATAGTGATGTTGGCAAACATGGTGATATTGGGTAACAGTTGCACGTAAGGGAGGTACACCGAGGACTGGACTATTGCTCAGATTGGGTGGGACCACAATATTTGCTCTAGCACACCTTAGTGAGTTATTTTCAGTTTATTGCTTCAAATTCAAGTGTAATCTTTATTAGGGACATGGCAGGATGAACATATAGACGCTGTATATAAACCAGTTGAATGTTAGTCCACTAGGGAGATGTTGCATCTCACTGATGCATCTGTAACAGTTAGTATGATCAATATCATTCACTGTATATAGATAACAAGGGATTGTCCCCTTTTCAATGGCTGATTGTTGACCTCTTGGATGGGTTTTACATTTAATTTATTATCCACTACATGATTTTGGTACCAGAGAGAGTTCTTTGTGTTGGATGGTTACATACACAGTAGGAGGTTTCTTCATAATCAACAGTGTCAAGTGCAACTACTGTTGGCCTACTGTACTACAGATGATCCTAACCAAAACCAATCATCTTTCACTACTCTCAGAATTCTGAACATTTTACTTTTTAAAACACCACCAGTCCTGAAACATCCTTAGAGGTTCATCATTTATTTATAACTCATGGCTAGGTTGTTCTGCTGTTGTGTACTCCATGAAACCACTGGTGACACAAGGGAGTAATTTATTGATCACATCAGAGGAGATGTGGCTGATTTCACCCTCAAACCGTTCTGTTTCTTTATTCAAACACTGCTTTGAATATGGGGAAGATGAGTTCAAATACTTGACCTCAGAGATTTGAATTTTCCATGTATTGCTTTTGGATTGTAGGAATCACAGGTTGTGGTTACTGCATCAAGATAATTAGAGAGCTGAGGTAGTCTTTGTATAATTTGTACAGCTCTGTTTAGTGGATGAAAATGTGGTACGTTCACAGTTTAAGTCAGTTGAACTTTGTGTAACAGTTTAACTTTAGACCGTCCCCTCGCCCCGACACGGTCGCTAACCAGGGACCCTCTGCACACATCAACAACAGTCACCCACGAAGCGTCGTTACCCATCGCTCCACGAGGGCCGCGGCTTTTGTGGAGCGATGGGTAACGATGCTTCGTGGGTGACCGTTGTTGATGTGTGCAGAGGGTCCCTGGGTCGTGCCCGGGTCGGGGCGAGGGAACGGACTAAAGTTATACTGTTACATTGATGCTGTTGACCCGGATCACTGGTTGCTGCGGAAAAGGAGGGGGTCAAAAGGGGGGGTGAATGTAACCGATGTGAAATGGCTGGCTATGTGGTGGTGCGCGCTAGCAGCCTTTCAGTCTCTGACGTCACTTACTCTGAGACTTGAAGTAGTGGTTCCCCTTGCTCTGCAAGGGCTGCTGCCTTTGCAGAGCGATGGGTAACAACGCTTCGTGGGTAACTGTTGTTGATGTGTGCAGAGGGTCCCTGGTTCGCGACCGGTCGGGGCGAGGGAACGGTCTAAAGTTATACTGTTACACTTGTATCGATACTACTGAAACTATAGAAGAGAATAAGCTTGCCTGTGTTTCCCCAAAGACTCAAGGTTTTCCTACCAGCATTTAGCAGATGTAGAATGGTGTATACTGTAGTGACTGAACACACATTTGTATGTCCTCTCTTGATTAAGATACTTCTATGTTGGCCTTCCTCCCCTCCCCAGCCAATGAAAATGTAAACAATTATATGGAGAGTTTAATTGCTGCATTATTGCCTTTTACAATGCTGTGTTTTGGATGTAATTATGTATTTTTATTTCTAAGTAATAATCAATTGGATTGAGGGTCATGTTTTCTCACTGTATGAAAAATGTAATAGCTTGTATAAGAATACCTATAGGCACCCTAAAGAGGTTAAGTGATGTCTAACAGTTCAGATACAGTAGACATACTCTGTCAGTAAGTCTATAACTAAATTGTCCATGGTGTGGCGCCAAGCACAACTGTGAACAAATGATTGCTCTTTGTCAGACACAGATACTGACTGTAAATAATGTGAACTCCCACCATTTTGACTATCCTCTGATTGGAATGATACTGATGACATCACTGAGGGAGCTGATCTTCAAATCCATTCAGAACTTGACCAAACACATGCTTTGCTCTAGAAGAGGTCAGACAACTGACTAATTTAACCAATTGTCCCTGAGCTATGTTGAGTGTAATTCATGTGCAAGAAATCTGAGCAATGGAGATCTGATTAAGCTAATTAAAACTGTAATAAAATTAGAAATAACCCACGAAACACTGTTTCTTGAATCACTGTACTTCCCCTCTGACTACAGGATGGGATAGTTGTCTTGATTTTATAATATCAGCCAGCATGGGGTCACCTAGAGAGACGCTTTTGTTCTGTCACAGCTATATCCAGAGAGATATTCTCTGGTTATAATAACTTATTAATAAACACACCACCCACATGAAAGTGGAGTGTTCTAAAGTATGGCTTTTATTGTGACCTGGTGTAGCCTATTTTATTATCTAGATTGGTGAAGGTATCTATACTGTGTGCAACACTATAAACCGTGTGCTGCCATATTTGGGATTTGAGGTCTTGAGATTGAAACCCACCTTCATATCTGTACAAAACATAGCCAACAGAGTTAAGGGAATAAAACCTTAAGTTTTCTGCAAATGTGTTTATGCATTTTTATGTCAGAACAGGGAGTTGAACACAACCACACATCAACCAAGCACTTATTTAGATTCAATAGAACATGAAGCACAATGACATCCTGTTCTTTCACCTCAACATTTCCATTCCAGTATTTAAACATCACAGACTGTAACTCAGTATATGCAAGAGCAGGAAGTCAACATGGTTATGGTTTTATGGTTTGTTCTAGGCCAAATGACAACCCTCAGCAGCAATACTGTCTTAAGCACCATAGACAATGGTTTTGCTTGTCTACTAAGTCAAATTCACTTGTTCCAATTCAATGAGTGGAATTATTTTCTGTTTTTAATAGTGTCAGCAGGCTCAGCACATGTTATTTGGTTGGAACGTTATTAGGCTTTAATTATGACTTTTGTTGTGTGTGTATTTTCAACTACATTTGATAAATCATTAGCTATGTCAGTGGTCGCGATCTACTGGTCGATCTCCAAGGAATTGCTATTCGATCGTCAAAAATGTCTGTAAAAAAACAAAACAATAAAGCGTTCCTATTTTTTTGTATTCGTTTTGTGTTGTTCCCGTTAAATACACTTGATTCAGCAGCCCTAGCGACGGGAAGGCAAAGCGTTCCTTGTTTTAACAATTTAATGTGTCTGCGGGTAGAACTCCGTCTTCCCGGCAGGCCCAGAGAGCAAGTCAAGTGCACCTGCAAGTTTACCACTGGCCAATCAGATAGCTCAAATCGCCTTGATTGACTTACAGCCAAAGACTGTAAAAAGAAGCCTCGAACACACAGAAAAGTTGATGCCGGTAGATTTCAAAACTTTCAAAACCATGACAATAGAGAAAGTCAACGAATACAGCAAAGAGCTGTTGTTTTTGAATGAGTTCATGTTTAAGTTGTTAGTCAGCAATGTCAAGACTTTGTTTAACACTTTTATATGCCATAAAATGCACGTGCCGCTGCAATGAATGAGTATGGGAGAGTGTTTCCGATAAGCTTGCGTGGGTATTGTTAGCGGCTTGTCTTTTTTAATATCAAGGAATGTTTAACTTTCTCTGGTCATAGGAGTAACAACATGAATTGGTGCATTAGGCAGAAATAATTCAGTGCGACTTGAATTTCACCATCAGTTGGAAGACGGTGTCCCCACAGCTAGAACAATAAGAGAGTTTAGCAATTAACATCTTTGGTATCCCCCTTTCTCACGTAGGGTTTCCACAACATCCGTATTCGCCAGACGAAGGTCCGCCCCCATTTTCAACGGGAGCACGCTGAGCAATGCGCAGCACGAACCCTGCTAGCAGAGCGATAGAAAAAGGTCAGTTCTACTTTATGCAAATTGCATGCTGACACCGCTGTCGTTAACCAATCAGATGAGGAGTAGATCTTTGCTTGAAAATCTCCCACCCACTAAACAAAATCATAAGGTCAATGGCATGGAGAACGATTTCAGAGATTGTTGGTGTTGATGGCGGGTGAAGAGAGATTTGCACAACAATATTTGAGTGTGCTGCTAGTTAGCTATAAACATCAAGCAACCTAAACCTCAAACTGGGATCAAAGCCACCATTTATAAATGTGCTGAGTCAATTAAATTGTGAAATTTGCCCACCAAAGGATAGAAATCACCAGTTAACACGCATTATATAACATAGGAAATGCATGTTTGGTGTATAATTTACAATGTAATATGCTACCAATTGGATTATGGTATCTTAACATAATGAATCTTATATATTAAAGCTTAGGGCTCTTTCATTATGTTGTCATGACATTGATGATTATAGCTCACTTCCTGTAAAATACATAAATCTACATTCACATGAATGGGTCTTTGGGTAAAGGGAATTGTGCCTTTGACTTGCAAAAAAATGTATGTGCAAATCTCTCTTTACCCAACATTAACACCTCTGAAATACTCCATGTCACCGACCTTCTTTTTCTGTCTCTGTATTCTAAAATCATTTTCAGCAAATAAACGAGGTAGAATTACAACGCTCCCCACCCCACGCCACATCATTTTCCTTTTTGATATGTTTCATTAGACTAAAATTGCCAGCTAATTTTCATCTGATTAGTATGCTATATAAACAGTTCAATGTCAATAACATGTTCTAATATGTTTGTTCTGGTTACACTGATAAAATCACCAATGTCTCTATTAAATTAGTTATATTTCTTTGTGCATTTATTGGGGAAAAAACGTCTTGCAATCAAGAGATGTCCTCTGAAAAAGTCTCAAAAGAAAGGTGGATAATGAAAATAGAAGTTTCAGGGAAGAATGGACAGAGAAATGGGCATTCTTACCATCTTTCTCCACTGTCAAACCAGAGTGTTTTGTTCCCAACCAAACTGTTGCTGTTTGCAAATAATTTAATATTAGACATCCTTATAAATCCAAGCATGGCACTTCCAAAAGTTACCTTTCCACCCAGACAGAGGCTTGACCGACGCAGAACAACTTAGGCTTCAACTGCTGGCTACTCCTCCGTTGCTTAACCCAACAACAGAAGTTCTTCCCTAAAAGCTGCCTGGGTTTCATTTATTTGTATTTATTTATTTAACCTTTATTTAACTAGGCAGGCCAGTTTAAGAATAAATTCTTATTTACAGTGACGGCCTACCAAAAGGCAAAATGCCTCCTCCAGGGACTGGGATTAAAAATTTAATAAAAATATAGGACAAAACACAAACATCTTCTCTTTTCAGAAAATGAAAAGCTCAATTAATAGGGATAGCAAAGTCAATGTTTTTCTCTCCTCCAATATTGAAGGCTGCAGCTCAGCTTCAGAATGTCATAGTGAGGAATCAATACATCCAGATATGCAGATATCTGTGTGAATTTTAAAGCTTGTTTCTAGCATAAGGCAGCATGGTGTTAAGCGTTGTTATAGGACGCTTTATATTATCTGGATACTTTTTGATTTATTTCAAAATATAAAGCTAACAATAGGTATCCTTTTTGTACTTTTCTTTAACAAAGGGTATGGCATACCCTCACTCAATTTGAACCCTGGTTTTAACCTAACACACCAAGCCCTTCCCAGACACGGAGGTATTTAAGGAGTGCATGATGACAGTATTGGAGGATTTGGCTATAACAACACATTTATGGATATCATAATTCCGTCTGTCAAACCAAGCCTTCTTGTTATTAGCGAAGTCGAATTAAAATAAAGACAATTGTTGAAATGAATTACTTTCAGCGCCATTTGCTGTCCACCTCTGTTTGATTATGCCGCAGCCGCTCCAAAGCTGATGTCTGCCCTGTTGCCTTTTTAGTTGACTTTCTCCTGCACTCTCTCCTCATAACTTAATGATTGAAAAAGTGTCTGCCTCATAACATTGTAATACATTTGGTCTCCAGTCTATGAGCTACAGAACCAGTTTGGCTACTATTGGCTACTACTCTTTTTACCGTAGCCTACATCCTTCATGTTGAAATTAATTTTATGACCCGCCGCAGCGCTGCGTCTCCCCAACAGCACCCTGGAGAGGCGCGCTGGGCATGAACAAGCTAAATATTTTGCGCCCCTGCCGTTGGCTTATCAGGGGGTGGCATCAACACTCACCTAAAATGCCCTTATGCGCTGGTTGACTGAAATTGTCATTGTTTTGGGGCAGAATTATGTGAGGTGTTATGTGTTGTTGTTGGAGGTGCGTCTTGGTCAGTTTATCTCAGAAAGGCGACTGCCTAATCCTGCCAAATGAGCGGGCCCAGTTGCGATTTTAGCATGTACATTTTGGTGGGGCAAAAAATAACAAGTGGGATGCATGCCAGCAAAGCCACAACACTAAACAATACATTAATTGCACTAGGTGATGAACTGTGCCCACAAACTGTTAGGGCCTACATAAAGCTGTCCCAACAGCAGTCCCAAAATCTAACCACTGTTACACCTGGCTATCAGCTGAGCCTTGTCTGGCAGCGAAACAGTTCATTCGGCCTCATTTACTGCTTTAAAAAAAAACATAGCTGATATGGCTGACTTGCCAAATGTGGTTTCTAATGACAATTGAGATGTACAAACTATGGCATAAGTGGCAATCCATAATTTCGATTAAGACATTAATGAGCGAGCTAGGATGGACGTAGTCAATATAACTATTTGTTTAGCGTTTTTGAAATGTACAGCGACAGAATTCAGAACATCGGCTGTTCTTAGTGTTCTCCCTGTACACCAAGTCAGAACCATAGGATAAATAAAGGGGGCATATAAGCAGACAATGAAAGCTCTTACAAAATGTGATGATTACATTTCCCTAAAACAGGTTATAGGCTACATGTACACCACCAAGCCAGAACAGTAGGCAAAATAAAGACGGTTAAATAGACCAAATTATTAGGGTGAGGCACATGGGCTACTAACAGCTTATTACACAACATACACTAAGTATTACTCTCTTAGCTGCAGTATACATATCTCCCTGACATATTACATAATTTATGTAGCAGCATACAAGACATTTTTGGACTCACCTTGTTGTGCTGTGCTCACTTGAACAGGAAGGTGGCACGGCGGTACTCCGTGGGCAAATTTTGTCATCAAAGTCTTGCATTTTCTGGATTTATGGTGCTTTCAAGACAACTGGGAACTCTGATGGGAAAATAACAAAGTTGAATCATGATGATGTCATTGATCTTCAGGTTGTAGCTCTTGAAAGAGGCCTGCGTTCCCGACTTACAATTCTGAGTTGGATGACCGTTCAAAATGTATTCCCAGTCGGAGCTCATTTTTTCCAAAAATCCCAGTTGTCTTGAACTCACTGAAGTCAAGTTTTCGCAGTTCCGCGTTAACAGTTGTTTTGAGCGCGGGACAAATCATGCTTCATTGACAGCATGGCCAATGTTGAATGTTTATCATTTTAAACTTGGAAAAGAGACACTTCATCCCAGATTTGGGACCACACACACCCACTCCACTGAATAGCAGGCTAGTGATTGCTTTGCAATGCTTGCAATTAGCCACTGTCACTGATTCCTTCCAAACCACTCATTGTTGAATTTGCTATTTCCAACTTGTGTAATGCTTATGGCCAATGAGCACTGATACGTTTTATCTATAATTTCTCATCATATGACAAGGATTAAAAAGGATTTGCCGGTAGATTGTCGTCTTGATTCATGATGATGACTGCTAGCTAAGATTTTGAAAGTATTCTGTTGACATGATCAGTCCAATCAAAGCTACTGTAGATATGTGATTTGACATCATTTTATCTGTGGCCAATGACCTTGAGCCTTCTTGTATAGGCACTTCTAATGTAACTCTATGGCAGCAACCAAGGGGTTTGAAATTGAGGTCTACCCTTAGATTTTATTAGCTAAAAATGTGGGGCTCAAAACAGGCTCTGCCCCACCTGCCCTGATTGACAGGTCACCACTGAGCATGCTGGCTATGATGGTAACATTCAACCATACAGGTTTCAACCGGAATATAGCGAAGACTATTTGAAACAAAGAGTTGGATTTATCTAACGTTAGAATCTCATTTTTAGCCAGTGATGCCAGCACCAAGAAGGCAAATGTCAAATACGGTGCCTAGCTAAGTTATTTTTCCATCAAGCCACCTAGCTAACTTTAGTTAATCTACTGAAACCCATATGTTGTATTGCTGGCTGACATACTACTGTGTTACAGTGGGAGGAAATCCAATAATTTTTCTGTTTGCTAACTAGCAATGACTAAAAATAGAATATATTTTGTATCACGACTGTAAAACCTCTTCTCTTTTTGGTTGTAGATATGGCTAGCTACTAAACAGCAAGTACAACCAGCCACCTAAAGCTAGGTTTACTGGCAGACGTTAGCACATGACTGGAGTTGGAGGTTTCTCAGGGATTGGAGAAAGAAAGCAATTTTCTGGAAAGATGGCGGAAGCAGATGTTGAGGTAGATTCTCTAACGGCGGTAGAATCAAGGAGAATTGGAATATTGTCCAAATGAAAGGAAAACGAAGCAAAGTAGAGTACAGTGATGAGAATGTCACTTCGTATCTTGTAGGAGTACGGTTTATAAATGAGGAGCAGTTGATCGAATTACCAATCTTGAGGAATCCATTTGAGATATCCAAACTGGTGGAGAGAGTGCTGGGAAGAGTGAAGGCTGTGAGGATCACGAGAGACAGGTTGGTTTAGATTTTTTTGTGCTTCTGAGGATCAGAAGAAACGTGTGTTGCGTCTCACCTGATTTGATAAGTTTGAAGTGTTGTGTGTGTCTCTTAGGAACATCGCACCCCTCAAGGAGGTTATATCTGGAGTCTCGTGGGAAGTAGATGTTGAAGAGATTAAAAATATTCCGGGAGTGATTGATGCACATCGGATGAATCGTGAGGTGAATGAAGAAAACGTGAAGAGTATCTGTTCTTTTTTAATATGGAGTCTATCCCTACTCATGGTGCAGTTGGGGTATATTAACTACAGAGTCAGAGCATTTATCCCAAGACCAATGCAGTGTGATCATTGTAAAGCTTTTGGTCATGACCAAAGAAAAATATTTATTGGGCGAAGGAGTTACATGGAATATTATCACAAGCCGTACCACCCTCTCAGGCCCAGAGCCTGAAAAGGGAGATATGGATAATTGGAAGAAGTGGGAGTTTTTGTCAATGTACTATTTTTATTTGAGTGTATTATGTTAGTTTCCCTATCACGTATGGATTATCTTTTACCTTGTTTTGGTTTCAACCCGTTCAGTTGGTGGCAGCAATACACCTTTTTGGGTTGTAGTCTGCCATAAAACACACAGAAGGACTGGTGTTGGCTAGCCAGTTAGTAGCCTGGTGCCTGCCAACTTTTATGCGCCACACCTCGCATTTGTAACTTGTTTGCAAACGTGTCAGATCAGCAACTGTAAATATTTTCACTAGCTAGCTATGTAACATAATTGATGAAGGTTGACCATGGTTATGACCCTGGATGCATTTAAATCAAAATTATAGACATGACGCAAGATACTATTCCAAACAGATGTAAATAACAATTATTGCATATCCAGCAAGATAGCTAGCTAAGTTTACTAGCAAAGTGAGAAACAATACAACAATTTACTGTTGTAAATCTCTAAAACTGAAGCTGGTTTTACAATAAAAAAATATTTGCCTAAGCATGCCTGATAGTAGTATCTACCACAGCAGTGTCTGTCTGCCTACCTAGGCTCATTTGTACAGTCTGGTACCTGTGCAAAGATTGAGGGTGATGCCTTGTTTCTTTCTATTAGGGTAGATATTGTTGTAAATGTAATCTCTGTGCCTGCGAACATGTATGCCTGTTCAACTAGTCTATATCACGTTTTAGGGAAGACCCAGATGCAGACAGTGTCGAAGTAACACATGTTTATTACTAGAACAGGGGGCAGGCAAAACAACAGGTCAAGGACAGGCAAAGATCAGTAATCCAGATCGAAGTCCAAAAGGAACACAACAGCAGGCATCAGGGTCCGGGCAGGCATAGGTCAAATAATCCAGTGTGGTGGTTCAAGGTACAGGACGGCAGGCAGGCTCAGGGCAGGCAGAATGGTCAAAAACAGGAACCAGACAGGAGCAAGGGGAAAACCACTGGTATGCTTGACGAACAAAACAAGCTGGCAACAGTCAGAACACAGGTATAAATACACAGGGGATAATGAGGGGAGATGGGAGACTCCTGGTGGGGGGTGGAGACAAGCACAAAGGCAGGTGAAACAGATCAGGGTGTAACAGTCTACCCTAATGTTGATGTCATGCTGGCATGGTTCAACTGTCATGCTGGCATGGTTCGAACTGTACAAACAGAGTACAATTTTGTTTGTTATTTTTTTAAATATATTTTTCACCTTTATTTAACCAGGTAGGCCAGTTTGAGAGCAAGTTCTCATTTACAACTGTCGACCTGGCCAAGATAAAGCAAAGCAGTGTGACAAAAAACAACAACACAGAGTTACACATGGGATAAACAAAAGTACAGTCAATAACACAATTGAAAAATCGATATACAGTGTGTGCAAATTGAGTAAGGAGGTAAGGCAATAAATAGGCCATAGTAGCGAAGTAATTACAATTTAGCAAATTAACACTGGACTGATAGATGTGCAGATGATGATGTGCAAGTAGAAATACTGGTTTGCAAAAGAGTGCAAGTAGAAATACTGGTTTGCAAAAGAGCAAAAAAAACAATATAGGGATGAGGTAGGTAGTTGGATGGGCTATTTACAGATGGGCTATGTACAGTTGCAGCGATCGGTAAGCTGCTCAGACATTTGATTCTTAAAGTTAGTGAGGGAGATATGTCTCCAACTTCAGCGAATTTTTGCAATTCGTTCCAGTCATTGGCAGCAGAGAACTGGAAGGAAAGGCGGCCAAAGTAGGTGTTGGCTTTGGGGATGACCTGTGAGATATACCTGCTGGAGCGCATGCTACAGGTGGGTGTTGTTATGGTGACCAGTGAGCTGAGATAAGGCGGGGCTTTACCTAGCCAAGACTTATAGATGACCTGGAGCCAGTGGGTCTGGCGACGAATATGTAGCGAGAGCAGGCCGACGAGAGCATACAGGTCGCAGTGGTAGGTGGTATATGGGGCTTTGGTGACAAAACGGATGGCACTGTGATAGACTGCATCCAGTTTGCTGAGTAGTGTTGCTGAGGCTATTTTGTAAATGACATCGCCGCAGTCAAGGATCGGTAGGATAGTCAGTTTTACGAGGGTATGTTTGGCAGCTTGAGTGAAGGAGGCTTTGTTGCGAAATTGGAAGCCAATTCTAGATATAATTTTGTATTGGAGATGCTTAATATGAGTCGAAGGAGAGTTTACAGTCTAGCCAGACACCTAGGTATTTGTAGTTGTACACATATTCTAAGTCTGAACCATAAAACTAAATGAGTGGTGATGCTAGTCGGGCGGGCGGGTGCAAGCAGCGATCGGTTGAAGAGCATTCATTTAGTTTTACTAGCGTTTAAGAGCAGTTGGAGGCCACGGAAGGAGTGTTGTATGGCATTGAAGCTCGTTTGGAGGTTTGTTAACAGTGTCCAAAGAAGGGCCAGATGTATACAGAATGGTGTCATCTGCGTAGAGGTGGATCAAGGAATCACCCGCAACAAGAGCGACATCATTGATATATACAGAGAAAAGAGTCAGCCCGAGAATTTAACCCTGTGGTACCCCCATAGAGACTGCCAGAGGTCCTGACAACAGACCCTCCCATTTGACACACTTAACTCTATCTGAGAAGTAGTTGGTGAACCAGGCGAGGCAGTCATTTGAGAAACCAACGCTGTTGAGTCTGCCGATAAGAATACGGTGATTGACAGAGTCGAAAGCCTTGGCCAGGTCGATGAAGACGGCCGCACAGTACTGCCTTTTATCGATGGCGGTTATGATATCATTTAGTACCTTGAGCGTGGCTAAGGTGCACCCGTGACCAGCTCACAAACCGGATTGCACAGTGGAGAAGGTACGGTGGGATTCGAAATGGTCAGTGATCTGTTTTTGAACTTGGCTTTCGAAGACTTTAGAAAGGGAGGGCAGGATGGATATAGGTCTGTAACAGTTTCGGTCTAGAGTGTCACCTCCTTTTGAAGAGGGGGATGTACGCGGCAGCTTTCCAATCTTTAGGAATCTTGGGCAATACGAAAGAGAGTTTGAACAGACAAGTAATAGGGTTTGCAACAATGGTGGTGGATCATTTTAGAGAGGGTCCAGATTGTCTAGCCCAGCTGATTTGTATGTATCCAGGTTTTGCAGCTCTTTCAGAACATCTGCTATCTGGATTTGGGTGAAGGAGAAGCTGGGGAGGCTTGGGCAAGTAGCCGCGGGGGGTGGGGAGCTGTTGGCCGGGGTTGGGGTAGCCAGGAGGAAAGCTTGGCCAGCCGTAGAGAAATGCTTATTGAAATTCTCGATTATCGTGGATTTATCGGTGGTGACGGTGTTTCCTAGCCTCAGTGCAGTGGGCAGCTGGGAGAAGGTGCTCTTAATCTCCATGGACTTTACAGTGTCCCAGAACTTTTTGGAGTTAGAGCTACAGGATGCAAATTTCTGTTTTCAAAAAGCTAGGCTTTGCTTTCCTAACTGACTGTGTGTATTGGTTCCTGACTTCCCTGAAAAGTTGCATATCGCGGGGACTATTCGAAGTTAGTTCAGTACGCCACAGGATATTTTTGTGCTGGTTGAGGGCAGTCAGGTCTGGAGTGAACCAAGGGCTATATCTGTTCTTAGTTCAACATTTGTTGAATGCGGCATGCTTATTTAAGATGGTGAGGAAATTACTTTTAAAGAACAACCAGGCATCCTCTACTGACGGGAGGAGGTCAATATCCTTCCAGGATACCCGGGCCAGGTCGATTAGAAAGGCCTGCTCGCCGAAGTGTTTTAGGGAGCGTTTGACAGTGATGAGGGGTGGTCGTTTGACCGCGGACCCATAACGGATGCAGGCAATGAGGCAGTGATTGCTGAGATCCTGATTGAAAACAGCAGAGGTGTATTTAGAGGACAAGTTGGTCAGGATAATATCTATGAGGGTGCCCATGTTTACGGATTTAGGGTTGTACCTGGTGGGTTCCTTGATAATTTGTGAGATTGAGGGCATCTATCTTAGATTGTTTTACAGACGACCTGGACATCTTCCTGGAGTGGATTCTAGATACAGAAACATAATTCCTTTGCCTGCTTGTGTCATTGTAGGTGAATTGTATCCCTCTCGAAGGATTAGACATTATGCTCGATTTCAAAAATATTAATTTCAGGAGCTGAATGGCCTTTTGATCATAGCACTCCTCCCACAGCTTTACAAGTATTCCCTGAATTTACTGTATGTTTCTAGGCCTAGCCTACACTAAAGGTCACGCTAGTCAGTCGCCTGTTTTACCTGTCTATGAAGTGTTCCAAGGCAATACCTGTGCAGTGATTTGAAAGCCAGTCTGCTGCACTCTGTACGAATGTATGTTTTAACCAGGATTAAAGTGAATATTAAACTTGATTAGGATAAATTATTTATGAATTATTAGTATAGTAGGCCTACAGTAGCATTAGAATGAACAGCCTAGGCCTATAGATCGATATAGGCTTTGTGTCATACTGTAGGTAGACGATTTCATTAACTCATCTATCACTATTCATATCATACACCCATAAAGATACATGTAGAAAGTAGGCCTCGTAAAATAGCTAATTATGATTTTTTTAAAGATCACACATTCTTCTGTCATATTGATCATTTTGTGTTGAAGCTGCAGCCTGGGATTCGAAAAACATTCTGGGATTTTAGCTAACAGCTGAGGTATGGGGCTGAAATGTAACCACTCTCATTTATAGACTGAGCTATGAATGGAAAGACTGATCAACCATTGGATGTTGTAAAGCTGTACAGTGTTTGTTTATAATTACAGTACATTGTTTACAAACAATGGAGTAAAACAAGCTCTTATTTTGGGTTCTTATGGGGTCAGACAGTTGAATTTAACAATGATCAATGGCTATTCAATTCATTTAAAAGTCTATTAATCGATGCACCAACCAAATCAATTTCATAGTAATTTGCTACACACAGGTGGCATTTGAACTGGTGCTGGGCAAGAGATGTGTAGCCTACAGCAGTAACATGGCCAATACATTTTTTAATAGCCTACTTTGCATTTGTTTGTTTTTTTCATTTGGTTTCACAGGATGCATCTTTTAAGCCAGGATCAAAGTGAATAGTCAACTTAATTATGATAAATTGTATATTAATCAATAACATAGTAGCCTACAGTAGCTATAGAATTAACAATGTAAAGTTGAAAATAAAATAAGAACTAAAGAAACATTTTACTTTTGATTTTGATGCCCCATGAAGCCACAAGATATTATCTGACCAGTTTTGCAAGGCGAAACGTGAACTACAAAACTCTGCAGCCTACAGTAGACTAGGCTAACCTATGTGGCATTGGTAGCCTATTTCATTAACTCGCCTATCACTATTCATATCATATACACTCAGTGGCCAGTTTATTAGGTACACCCGTTCACTAAAATGGACTGTGATTCATCACTCCAGAGAACTCGTTTCCAGAGTCCAATGGCGGCGAGCGTTACACCACTCCAGCCAATGCTTGGCATTGCACATGGTGATCTTAGGCTTGTGCGGCTGCTTAGCCAAGCAAACCCATTTCATGGAACTCCCAACAAACAGTTAATTTGGAACTCGGTAGTGAGTGTTGCAACCGAGGACAGATTATTTTTACGCTCTATGCACTTCAGCACACAGCGGTCCTGTTCTGTGAGCTTGTGTGGCACACCACTTCACAGCTGAGCAGTTGTTGCTCCTAGAGGTTTCCACTTCACAATAACAGCACTTACAGTTGACCGGGGCAGCTCTAGCAGGGCAGAAATTTGAAGAACTGACTTGTTGGAAAGGTGGCATCCTATGACGGTGCCACTTTTGAAAGTCACTGAACTCTTTAGTAAGTTCATTCTACTGCCCATGTTTGTCTATGGAGATTGCATGGCTTTGTGCTCGATTTTATACACCTGTCTGCAACTGGTGTGGCTGAAATAGCCAAATCCATTCATTTGAGGGGGTGTCCACACACTTTTGTATATATAGTGTATTATGTTATTCTCACTCAGCTGTGTTTCACAAGTAATACAACAAGTTATATATTACCGGTATGATCATACACCTACATTTTAATTATAATTTTCAGAAGAACAACATTGGCAGGGCAATTCAAGAATAGTGATAATGTATTGGGCCTACTGTAAATGTGGCCATTGCTAGATCATTTTTCAAGACGTTTAAATGTTCAGAAATTACCATCAGGATCAAATCATAACCATGGTGGCTATAGAGGGTGCCAAACAGTTCAACACCTCAGGAGTAAATGTCAGTTGGCTTTTCATAGGCAGGTATTCAAAGTGTCTCTCCCTGCAGCAGCATATAGCACATTAGTGTCCCCTACTTCCTGCTTATAGAACTTCCTTATACCATAGCACTTACTGTATCAGTATGACCTTAAACCCTCCGTGTCTCACAGCAGGTTGACCCCATGCTGACCCCAGAGGAGCGCCAACTCAACGATGCCGAACCTTTGCTACGAAAACCCCACCTACAAATTCTTTGAACAAATAAACTGAGGCGTTGGGTGTGGCCTCCCGGTCATGCCCAATCACACGAGGTGCTCCCTTTCGGTCTCAGTCAGACCACCTATGATGTATTAAGACGTATCATTACGACCAAAACTTTAATGTAACTTGACAAGCAAATAGGGGGTATATGCCCCAAACCTCTGACTAACCATGTCCCCACATCAGTTTTTGGAATGTAAACCAGTAACAGACGTATTACCAACTGACCCATCCTCTTACTCTTCTGGTCTAGAATAAAGGGGTGGACATTAATGCCACAGTGTAACAATCATCTCCTTTGGAGAGATTGACTCCTGTCTACTTGGATAGGAATGCCATTGGATTGGATTGAGTTGACCCCCTTATTCTTAATAAAATGGATTGATATTTGTCAGAAACTGACTCAATGTTTAACTGTGCATTTTGCTTTGTTCTGTATGTCATCTGTTTATTCTTTATTGGATTGTGTTACAGCTCTGATTCATTATATTCCAGTTCAGATAAATGGTGTAAAATGTGAACAAACAATATAGTATAGCTGATCTAAAACTCCACACAAACTAGTTCTCTATCTAAAGCTACAATGACTGACATGATGACCACCAAGCCAACCCCACATCCATGAGTCAATGAAGGACATCTTCTTTCAAAGCCAGGCACAGTTGTAAAGGTTAAGCAGAGATGAGGAGGTTGGGTAGTTATAATGAATGAAGCAGAGATGAGGAGGTTGGGTAGTTATAATGAATGAAGCAGAGATGAGGAGGTTGGGTAGTTATAATGAATGAAGCAGAGATGAGGAGGTTGGGTAGTTATAATGAATGAAGCAGAGATGAGGAGGTTGGGTAGTTATAATGAATGAAGCAGAGATGAGGAGGTTGGGTAGTTATAATGAATGAAGCAGAGATGAGGAGGTTGGGTTGGGAATGTGAGGTATTGAAGCTTGATTAACTTAGTTGTTACTTAGGTATTACTTACACCAACATATATTATCAATCCATAGTAAAATGGGTTGGTGGTCTTTTGATATTCAGCCCAACCTCATCCTTCAGTCTGTGGCATCTGACATAACCGGCACCCAGAGCCTATTCCATGTGATGTGAACTATATAATTGAACTAATGTACCAAATGTACCATTTAAGTGAATGACTGCTACCTAAAAAAATTGTAACAAAGTGATGAGAAGTCCATTATTTTAATGAAAGCATGCAGATTTGGTGTATGATGCTACCGTCTTTGTGTTGTTCCTGTTCTTTGCTTTTGATAAGATGGAAATGTGACAGATTAAAATGGACAGTGTAAATATCTTTAGAAAAAAACATGACTTCAAAATAGACATTTCTAGAGTGAATTTGCATCAGTGTAATGGAATAATAACAAAAAAGAAGAATACCTTGTGCTGTTCAGAGAGAGAGAACATTTTCCTAACATGGCTGATTGAAAACGGACTGTTGTAAAAACCAGCACAAGATGACACAATTAACTTCTGACTGAATGTATTTTAGGTAGACGTTGAGACTCCATTTCCTCTTCGATAGTGCATCACTCCCCTAGTAGAACCCCAAGGACTAACCTGTAATCAGTAGACAAGCTACATGTCCAAAACCTTCCTCATTATCTCACTGTAGTTTAACACTGAATGTCTCTTTTCACTATTTGCAGGTTTGAATGAGAACAGTGGGATGTCAATCATTGTTGTGGTGCAATGGACTTCAGCATTATGGAACATAGTGATGTTGGCAAACATGGTGATATTGGGTAACAGTTGCATGTAAGGGAGGTACGCCGAGGACTGGACTATTGCTCAGATTGGGTGGGACCACAATATTTGCTCTAGCACACCTTAGTGAGTTATTTTCAGTTTATTGCTTCAAATTCAAGTGTAATCTTTATTAGGGACATGGCAGGTTTCAGGCAGGATGAACATATAGACGCTGTATATAAACCAGTTGAATGTTAGTCCACTAGGGAGATGTTGCATCTCACTGATGCATCTGTAACAGTTAGTATGATCAATATCAAATCAAATCAAATCAAATTTTATTTGTCACATACACATGGTTAGCAGATGTTAATGCGAGTGTAGCGAAATATCATTCACTGTATATAGATAACAAGGGATTGTCCCCTTTTCAATGGCTGATTGTTACCTTTTAAAACACCACCAGTCCTGAAACATCCTTAGAGGTTCATCATTTATTTATAACTCATGGCTAGGTTGTTCTGCTGTTGTGTACTCCATGAAACCACTGGTGACACAAGGGAGTAATTTATTGATCACATCAGAGGAGATGTGGCTGATTTCACCCTCAAACCGTTCTGTTTTATTATTCAAACACTGCTTTGAATATGGGGAAGATGAGTTCAAATACTTGACCTCAGAGATTTGAATTTTCCATGTATTGCTTTTGGATTGTAGGAATCACAGGTTGTGGTTACTGCATCAAGATAATTAGAGAGCTGAGGTAGTCTTTGTATAATTTGTACAGCTCTGTTTCGTGAAAAACGTATGTTCACAGTTTAAGTCAGTTGAACCTTGTATCGATACTACTGAAACTATAGAAGAGAATAAGCTTGCCTGTGTTTCCCCAAAGACTCAAGGTTTTCCTACCAGCATTTAGCAGATGTAGAATGGTGTATACTGTAGTGACTGAACACACATTTGTATGTCCTCTCTTGATTAAGATACTTCTATGTTGGCCTTCCTCCCCTCCCCAGCCAATGAAAATGTAAACAATTATATGGAGAGTTTAATTGCTGCATTATTGCCTTTTACAATGCTGTGTTTTGGATGTAATTATGTATTTTTTATTTCTAAGTAATAATCAATTCGATTGAGGGTCATGTTTTCTCACTGTATGAAAAATGTAATAGCTTGTATAAGAATACCTATAGGCACCCTAAAGAGGTTAAGTGATGTCTAACAGTTCAGATACAGTAGACATACTCTGTCAGTAAGTCTATAACTAAATTGTCCATGGTGTGGCACCAAGCACAACTATGATCAAATTATTGCTCTGCCAGACACTGTTACTGACTGTACAGTATATAATGCGAACTAAACCCATTTTGACTATACTCTGATTGGAATGATACTGATGACATCACTGAGGGAGCTGATCTTCAAATCCATTCAGAACTTGACCAAACACATGCTTTGCTCTAGAAGAGGTCAGACAACTGACTAATTTAACCAATTGTCCCTGAGCTATGTTGAGTGTAATTCATGTGCAAGAAATCTGAGCAATGGAGATCTGATTAAGCTAATTAAAACTGTAATAAAATGACAAATGACCTACGAAACACTGGCTCTGTTTCTTTAATCGCTGTTCTTCACCTCTGAATGAGAGTATTTGTGGATGTATAATATCCTCTATGGGATCACTAACATGCTGGCTACACTGAGCGTGCGTCCATGTGCGCCATCGCAAGCATGTTGATTTTGTCCATCCATAACAGACGCGATCCGGACACGCATGTTTAAATATCAAAACGAACTCTGAACCAACTATATTATTTTGGGGACATTTAGCTAGTTAGCAAGCTGTTGCTAGCGAATTTGTCCTGGGATATAAACATTGGGTTGTTATTTTACATGATATACCTGAAATGTGTTCTATACTCCAACAATTAATCCACAGATAAAAGGGTAAACCTAATTAGTTTCTAGTCATCTCTCCTTCTTCTATGGACTTTATATGACGGTTGGCAACCAACTTTAAGGTGCATTACCACCACCAACAGGACCTCAGTTCAGCTTTCAATCACTCATATGGGTATATGCACCTAAAAACCAATGAGGAGATAGGAAAGGCGGGACTTGCAGCGCGTTAAGCGTAAAAAGTAGAACTAAGTTATTTTTTTGCGTCTGGCTTCTCAGACTCTGAAAAACATGTATGTGTACATTTATTTTGCAGTGCTCATGTGAGAAAAGCGGGCGGTGTGGTCAGCATATAAGAGAGAGTACACAAGCTTGTCACAGTTATCACCAGAGATATGTATTCTTATTGTATTTCTGTGGTTTTAAAACAGTTATGGAGTCACCACCCATAGGAACGTGGAGTGTTTTAAGTATGGCTGGGTGTATTGTTGATCAAAGTCGTTTGATTCAGTTGACGATGAATTGTTGCTAGCTAGACTCAGTAACATTGGAATCAGTGAAGTGGCAGTAAATTGGTTTAGGAACTTTCTTTCTGACAGAACACTGTATATACTGTCACGACTTCCGCCGAAGTTGGTCCCTCTCCTTGTTCGAAAGGCGTTCAGCGGTCGACGTCACCGGTTTTCTAGCCACCACCGATCCACTTTTCATTTTACATTTGTTTTGTCTTCATTGTACACAGCTGGTTTTCATTCCCATAATTATGTTCCTTATTTAACCCTCTGGTTTCCCCATGGTTTTGTGCGTGTTTGTTCATTGTAAGTTAGTCTGTATTTGTGAGCTTGATTATTTTCCTTCTTGGAATATTTGTTGTTTTGAGTAAAGTTACGTGAATTACTCATCTGTGTCCTGCGCCTGACTCCGCCTTACCTGCTACACCTAGACGCCTTACATATACTGACAATCACAAATCTACCTTTCTTGAGATGAATAGAGGTGTGCCCCAGGGTTCCATTTTAGCTCCTGTGTTGTTATCAATTTTTGTTAATGATTTGGGAAATGTGATGCAACCAGCAGAGCTGCATCTACAGTTGAAGTCGGAAGTTTACATACACTCAGGTTGGAGTCATTAAAACTCGGTTTTCAACCACTTCACACATTTCTTGTTAACAATCTATAGTTTTGACAAGTCGGTTAGGACATCTACTTTGTGCATGACAAAAGTCATTTTCCAACAATTGTCTACAGAGATTATTTTACTTATAATTCACTGTATCATAATTCCAGTGAGTCAGAAGTTTACATACACTAAGTGCCTTTAAACAGCTTAGAAAATTCCAGAAAATTATGTCATGGCTTTAGAAGCTTCTGATAGGCTAATTGACATCATTTGAGTAAATTGGAGGTGTACCTGTGGATGTATTTCAAGGTCTACCTTCAAACTCTGTGCCTCTTTGCTTGAATCATGGGAAAATCAAAAGAAATCAGCAAAGACCTCAAAGAAAAGTGTAGACCTCCACAAGTCTGGTTCATCCTTGGGAGCAATTTCCAAATGCCTGAAGGTACCACGTTCATCTGTACAAACAATAGAACTCAAGTATAAACACCATGGGACCACGCAGCCGTCATACCGCTCAGGAAGGAGATGTGTTCTGTCTCCTAGAGATGAACGTACTTTGGTGCGAAAAGTGCAAATCAATCCCAGAACAACAGCAAAGGACCTTGTGAAGATGCTGGAGGAAACAGGTACAAAAGTATCTATATCCACAGCAAAACGAGTCCTATATCGACATAACCTGAAAGGCCGCTCAGCAAGGAAGAAGCCACTGCTCCAAAACCGCCATTAAAAAAGCCAGACTGCGGTTTGCAACTGCACATGGGGACGAAGATCGTACTTTTTGGAGAAATGTCCCGTGGTCTGATGAAACAAAAATAGAACTGTTTGGCCATAATGACCATTGTTATGTTTGGAGGAAAAAGGGGGAGGCTTGCAAGCAGAAGAACACCATCCCAACCATGAAGCACGGGGGTGCAGCATCATGTTGTGGGGGTGCTTTGCTGCAGGAGGGACTGGTGCACTTCACAAAATAGATGGCATCACGAGGAAGGAAAATTGTGGCTATATTGAAGCAACATCTCAAGACATCAGTCAGGAAGTTAAAGCTTGGTCGCAAATGGGTCTTCCAAATGGACAATGACCCCAAGCATACTTCCAAAGTTGTGGCAAAATGGCTTACGGACGACAAAGTCAAGGTATTGGAGTGGCCATCACAAAGCCCTGACCTCAATCCCATAGAAGATTTGTGGGCAGAACTGAAAAAGCGTGTGTGAGCAAGGAGGCCTACAAACCTGACTCAGTTACACCAGCTCTGTCAGGAGGAATGGGCCAAAATTCACCCGACGTATTGTGGGAAGCTTGTGGAAGGCTACCCAAAACGTTTGACCCAAGTTAAACAATTTAAAGACAATGCTACCAAATACTACCTGAGTGTATGTAAACTTCTGACCCACTGGGAATGTGATGAAAGAAATAAAAGCTGAAATAAATCATTCTCTCTACTATTATTCTGACATTTCCCATTCTTAAAATATAGTGGTGATCCCAACTGACCTAAGACAGGGAATTTTTACTATGATTAAATGTCAGGAATTGTGAAAAACTGAGTTTAAATGTATTTGGCTAAGGTGCATGTAAACTTCCGACTTCAACTGTTTATGCAGATGATACAGTCATATATTCATGTGCTCCTTCTCTGGTTCAGGCTTTTGAAGAGCTCCAGACTGCTTTTCAGTCGCTGCAGGCCTCCCTTTATGGTCTAAAACTGGTCTTGAATGTACAAAAAAACAATTTTCATGACCTTTACCAGAGGTCGCACTCAGCCAGAGAAGGTTAGCATTGTCGCATCTGGTGGCTTATCCATTGAAAAAGGGTTATCCTACAAATACCTAGGTACAGTGGGGAGAACAAGTATTTGATACACTGCCGATTTTGCAGGTTTTCCTACTTACAAAGCATGTAGAGGTCTGTAATTTTTATCATAGGTACACTTCAACTGTCAGAGACGGAATCTAAAACAAAAATCCAGAAAATCACATTGTATGATTTTTAAGTAATTCATTTGCATTACCATTGCACCTTACCTTACCATTGCACCTTACCTTGCACCAAATTGTAGATTGGACTTCACTTTATATGCGCAGAAAGCTACATTTGTATGTGTTCATCTACACAGCTCTTTTGGGTAAACTCCCCTCTTTACCTCTGAAGTCTGGTCTCCTTCACCACCAGCAGTTATCATAGACCGTCTGCTAGGTGGTTGCTACTTAAAGTCCCCAGGACATTTACAGTATTAGGCAAGACTGCCTTCTCGTCTTATGCACCAGAGGCATGGAATAGTCTACAATTCATGCTTCATCTAGATATGTTAGTGCCACTGAATGAATTTAAAATATTGATGGGGGACTCTGTTACGGAAGAGTGTAAATGCTTTTTTTAGGCTGAATCCTGCTGTTCTATTGTATTGTTGTATGTTTTAATTTTGTAATGTACTGATTGTTGCTGCCTTCTTGGCCAGGTCTCCCTTGAAAAAGAGACTGTCTCAATGGGCTTTCCTGGTTAAATAAAGGTTAAATAAAAAAGTATCTAGATTGGAGTATCTATACTGTGTATAACACAAACAGTTTGTTTATACATATCTGGGGTTTGAGGTCGTGAAACCCACCTTCATATTTGTGCAAAACATAGATAGTTAAGGGAATTAAACCTCAACTGTTATGGATGTCAGATTGGGGAGTTGTACAGAACCACACATCAACCAAACCTCTATTAAAATGAAATAGAACATGAAGCACAAAGACGTCACATCCTGTTCTTACACCTCAAAGTTTCCATTCCAGCTGTTCACCTTTAGAGCTGAAACAATCAGACTTTTCAAACCCATTAACTCAGTGTCTGCAATGACAGGAAGTTGACGGTTTTATGGTTTATCATAGGCCAACTCTCAGCAGCATTGCTGTCTAACTCAGTTTAGTCATTTTCATTGCAACTTAAATGTACCTATATTTTAAATCAATAATAAGGAAAACTTTCATCATGGTGGAAAAACACTAAAATACATAGTTTAAGGATATGATTATCTCTCTATTGAGCTATACGACATGCAAAACAAATTGACTTTCATGAAGGTTGTGTAGGTTGGTAGTAATACACCACATAATAACAAATAACCCCCTCAAATGAAATCAAGCATGCAGCAAAGTAGTACCATACCTCTGTACCACATCCTATTCTGTAGGCCTAAATCAAACCTCAATGGCTGCGTTTACACAGGCTGCCCAATTGTGATATTTTCCCACTAATTGGTATTTTGACCCATCAGTTAAGTTCTTTGCCAATAATTGGGCAAAAGATCAGATGTAAACGCAGCCTATTTTTCCATGCAATTTGTTTGTAGCCTTTTAACCTGAAAACTGCTGTAATTAGATGGTCAGTCTTTGGGGGCGGTTTCCTGGACACAGATTTTAGTTCTAGTCTTGGATGAAAAAGCAAACTCAATAGAAAATGTCCATTGAAATTGCTTTTAGTCCAATATATGTATCAACTCTCAGTATGACATCCTCATAAATATAGACCTGTTGTTCAATCAGTAAAAAAGTTGGTTCTGTCATTCACTTTTTCCCTCATGATTTCTTAGCCATCAGGATTAGGGTGAAGTTGATCTGTCAGTGCTGTCATGTACTTGGTATGGCACCAATTGGCATCCTTAATGTATGCTATCTACTGGATGTGTTGTACAGAACTCGCCAGCTTTGTAGTACTAAAACCCGGAAATTAGTTACCTCTGGTTCGTTCAGCCATCCCTATGGGAAAAATGAATGGAGAAAGAATAGGGTTTTGGAATAAACGCTGATAAATAAAGTCTGAGGTTAACACAGGTTTAGGAGATCGTATATGTTTTGTACTATGACATAATAGCAGTCAGTGCACATGACCTTTATGAATTCTGAAGCCTTTATGTGCTGTTTTTTATAACAAATTCTTTAAAAAGTCACAAAAAGGGACGTTAGCTGATGAAGATTATCTTATAAAACAAAATGTATCAGATCTCCTAAGCATGTGTTTACCAAAGGCCTTTACCAAAGGCCCCCCAAAAAGACGCCATAAAATATCCTCATAGGCATTGTCCAACAAACCATGGTGGAGTTAGTGCCTACAAAAAGACGCCATTACTATTTCTCTCACTTGTGGTATTACAGAAAATATGCACTTTGTGTGCCACATAGAGATAGAGGACACATCTTTATAACTGCTTTATAGTGGCTGTGACAACATGGGCAGCGCCATTGAGGGTAAAACCCATAGGAATCCCCACCCAGTTTCCTACTTTAAAATGGTGGATGATGGCAATGTCCAATAGCAATGTTCATGCTAAAACGGGTTATATCCATGATGAGTCCTCGATGTGTCTTTATGGTGTGACTTGTGGTAACTAATGGCGACCGCATGCAGTAAAGTGGACATTCGTGCCTACAGAAAACTCAAGATTGCCACGGCGAGATAAAGTGAATTAATTTGCTATTTATTTGCAGCGTCAACAGGTGTCTCCAGGTGCGATGTCCAAGGTATGATATGTTGCCTTTTCATATATAGTTATAAGTGTCACGGCTGTTGAAATGAGTGGACCAAGGCGCAGCGTGCGTAGAGTTCCACATTATATTTAATAGTGAAACTTACAACCAAAACAACAAAGAATATAACAAACGTGCAGTATTGCAGTGCTCAAAGCAACTATACAAAAACAAGATCCCACAAACAACAAGTGGGAAAAGGCTGCCTAAATAAAATCCCCAATCAGAGACAACGATAGACAGCTGCATCTGATTGGGAACCATACCAGGCCAACCTAGAAAAGGAAAAACTAGACTGCCCACCCTAATCACACCCTGACCTAACCAAATAGAGAAATAAAAGGATCTGAGGTTAGGGTGTGACAGTACCCCCCCCCCCCCCCAAAGGTGCGGACTCCGGCCACAAAACCTGACTCTATAGGGGAGGGTCCGGGTGGGCATCCAGCCTCGGTGGCGGCTCCAGTGCGGGACGTTGACCCCGCTCCGCTCGTGGATCCGCCAGCTTCGGTGGCGACTCTGGTGCGGGGATCGTCGCCGGAAGCTCCGGACCGTGGATCGTCGCCGGAGGCACCGGACCGGGGAACCGTCGCTGGAGGCTTCGGGCCAAGGATCCGTTGCCAGAGGCTCCGGACTGCGATCCATCGCTGGAGGCTCCGGACTGCGATCCATCGCCAGAGGCTCCGGACTGCGATCCATCGCCGGAGGTTCCGGGCTGTGAACCATCACCGGAGGTTCCGGGCTGTGAACCATCGCCAGAGATTGCGGGCTGCTGACCGTCGCCGGAGGCCTGGTGCGTGGAGCTGGCACAGGATGTACTGGGCCGTGGAGGCGCACTGGAGGTCTGGAGCGTAGAGCTGGCACAACGCGTCCTGGACAAATGACCACCTTCGCATGGCAAGTGCGGGGAGTTGGCACAGGACGCACTGGACAAATACCAACTTTAGCCCGACAAGTGCGGGGAACTGGCAAAGAACGCACCGGGCTGTGGAGGCGCACTGGAGACACAGTGCGTAGAACCGGAAAACATGGCACCTGAACGGTGACCAACTCCACACGGTGAGTACAGGGAGTTGGTTCTGGTGCCCACCTTGGCTCCGCCAACCACCCCGTGTGCCTCCCCCCAAAAATGGAGGTTGCCTCTCAGGATATCGTTGTGGCCGCAAACCCCGGTGTCGTTGTTGTTGCTCCTTCGCTGCCTCCGCCTGCTTCCATGACAGCTGCCTCTGATTGGGAACCACACCAGGCCAACCTACAAAAGGAAAAACTAGACTGCCCACCCTAGTCACACCCTGACCTAACCAAATAGAGAAATAAAAGGATCTCTAAGGTCAGGGCGTGACAATAAGCTAGTTTGAATCAGAGTTCGATTGTTACTTCTGTAAATGAAAGTAAAAGCAAGCCTCTGGTGAAACCCATTTCAGAAAACATTTAATAAACAATATATGTAGACAAATTAAAAGGACAGTCTACTTGAACATAGCATACTATAGTTTATGGCCGCGATAGCATACTTTATAAATTCCCTTTCTGTAACGGTAGTCTTCGTCCTCCTCGTCTGAGGAGTAAGAAATGTCGGACCAAGATACAGCGTGGTGAGTATCCATTTTAGTAGGAATACGTGAAACGAACGAACGAACGAACGACAATCCCGAAATAGTGAACACTCAACACAGGAACACACGAACAGGAACAATCACCCACAAACCACAATACAAAACAGGCTACCTAAATATGGCTCCCAATCAGAGACAACGACAAACACCTGCCTCTGATTGAGGACCATATCAGGCCAAACACATAGAAATAGACAAACTAGACAAACAACATAGAATGCCCACTCAGATCACACACTGACCAAACAAAACATAGAAACATACACAGCAAACTATGGTCAGGGCGTGACACTTTCAACTTCAATCAACATTTCATTATCAACCAACTTTTACTCCGTGGAAAGTGACAGAACTGGTTGTAGCGCCTTGCCTAATGACTGAATAGGGCATGGCCTTGAGCCATAATGCATACTTTTATTTTATATTAAGAAAAAACGGCAACAAGCAAACACAAATTTACGTGGGGAATAAATCGCTTTATGGTCTTAATTTAATGTTAGGGTTAGGCATAAGGTTAGCAGCAGGGTTAAGATTAGGGATAAAGTTAGAAATAAACAGCGTTTATGACTTTGTAGCTGTGGTAACTAGTGGCGACCTCATGCAGTAAAGTGGACATTCGTGCCTACAGAAAACTTGATTGCCACGGCGAGAACGTGAATTAATTTGCTATTTATTTGCAGCGTCAACAGTTGTCTCCAGGTGCGATGTCCAAGGTATGATATGTTGCCTTTTCATATATAGTTATAAGCTAGTTCGAATCAGAGTTCGATTGTTACTTTAACTTCTGTAAATGAAAGTAAAAGCAAGCCTCTGGTGAAACCCATGTCAGAAAACATTTAATAAACAATATATGTAGACAAATTAAAAGGACAGTCTACTTGAACATAGCATACTATAGTTTATGGCCGCGATAGCATACTATATAAATTCCCTTTCAACTTCAATCAACATTTCATTATCAACCAACTTTTACTGCGTGGAAAGTGACAGAACTGATTTTAGCGCATTTCCTAATGACTGACTAATGCCTTTAGCCATAATGCATACTTTTGTTTCATATTAAGAAAAAACAGCAACAAACAAACAAATTCAATACAAAGCAGTTACACAATAGAAATATAATATGCCTTGATGTATAGATCAAAACACTGTATTTAATAAAAATGGTAAACCTATTTGTGTTCAGATAGTGACTGGGCATAAATACTTAGAATTCTAGCCCAGGAAAAAGTTATCTTAAATTTACCAGCAGACAAACATACCTTCTACAGTCAACACTGATTAAAAAAAATGTCGATCATCAATTCACCAGGACAGGGCACACAGGAACAGGGCTGCTAATACTATACATTTCCTTAATTCTTCATTTGGGTTCGGAAGTATGACACACAAATAACTGTGGCCACAAAGAAAATCAAGATGTTTATGCTCAGAAAAATGTAATTGAGCCAATGGAGAGAATTGTCTTTTTTGATTTCTAAAAACAAGAGGAAAGTGTTTGTCACTGTCATGTCGAGTTGGGAAGTTATGTTATAGCTGGAATGCTAAGTAGGCCTACAGTGCTTTATCTTGTAAACAGAGCAAACAAGTCATGTTGTATCAATACTTACTCTTTGGGACCAGTGTTGTCAACTTTGGGGCCAGTGTTGTCATCTGGCTGATGTCTTAGATAAGGAAAAGGAGAGATGGCTATGTTATAGAATTAACTTAAATGGTTTTATTTATTTAATCTATAGGGTATTGTAGATGCTACATGGTCCAGATCTATAGCCTAGACAATTCATTTTCTGTACTACATTTTCTGCCATTTCAAACGGGATCACTAGAAAATCTGATGCAGCATGTTTAAAATAAATAAAATACATACTGTACATCATGCTGACATGATGCCTGTTCAAAAACTTGGAAGGCTTTGAAACTTGCAGTCAATGAAGATTACTCTTTCACCACAAAATAACCTAATTTAAATGAACATGATAATACAAAAATGCAGTGGTGGTGTAGGACACATACCATCAAAAATGTGAAGTGTGCCACCCTTCCCGAAAGTATTTTGAAAGTCACCGTCAATGTGGCACTGTGTGATGCAGGTTGGCATGGTGTCTTTTAAGGTCAGGTTTCTCAATGTTATGGAAGCAAAAGTGTTGGTGGAGCTCATGTTGACACGATGCTTATAGGATTCTGCTTCTAGCAGATCACCTTGATCTTTGATGACCCATTTCATTCCACAAAATGTTATTTCCTCTTGATCTGAGGTAATGTTGCAATAGAGAGTTGCTGTTTCACCTACTATGTAAGCATTTTTCGAGGACCACTGGTTCACCCACACCCTAGCAGATGCAGGAACTAGGAGAGAACACAATGCATAGATAATGAGGGAGTTTGCTTTAAACCTCAAGTATTTATGTTAAAAAGTAGGACTTTCATAAATAATCTTAATTTAGAAATAACTTCCATTCTCTCAACCATAGCAATTTATCCTTATGATGGACAACAACAGTTGATTTAAGATATAATTTTAAAGTATTTTACCTTGGATTAACAACAAGATAAAAAAAATAAGTTTGCACATGATGCTGTAGATCGTTCTAGTCCCGACCAACTTGAAAATGAACAACCTATTTCCTGTAACTTCACTTTATAACGTAGATCAGTTTTAAAAAAAAATGAACACAGGAAGATGACAAAAGCAAAAGAAGGGGAGCTACATAATCAAGTTCAGGGCACACACCCCCAAATGGTAACACTTTGTTTGAGATAAAACATATTACGTACTAATTTTTAGTTAAGTGGTCTATTTAGGATGTGAATGCCTTCATTATGTATTATTAGCCATTTAATAGTCCATATTTAAGTGTTTTCTCATTCACACATTACAAGTAATGTATTAACTGACCACCAGTCCTTAATAACCTCATTGTTAGCAATATTCAATTATTATTTATGGTTAGTATATTTACACAAGTAACAGACTCTTAGTATCCTGTCTCAATGTGGGACCTAACTGTTGGTTGGTCGAATGTTTGGTGGAGGTCTATTACCCTTTCATTTGCCAAATTTGCTGTTACTTTTTAAAATGTAGAGAGAGTGCAATGACCTGAAATTAAAGAACTTGCTTTTAAACATTTGAAGACTGAATTGGTACAAACCCTAAACTGTTTGTCCCACTGATGCCAGTTAAGGGACATATGCAGCTATAAATGGCTTTAATGTTCATATATATATATTTTTTTTTTCAGAGTACATCTTCAAATTACTTTTGTATCATATTGTTGATACTGTTAACACGAATTCCCTTTATCTTACAAGGTAAGGCACCCAATCTATTTTGTTCACTATGTTCTTAGAAAATGGTCTGATGGTATTAACATACCAAAAGTATGTCGAACATCTCATTCGAAAATCATGGCCATTAATATGGAGTTGGTCCCCCCTTTTACTGCTATAACAGCTTCCACTCTTCTGGGAAGGCTTTCCACTAGATGTTGGAACATTTCTGCAGGGACATTCCATTCAGCCACAAGAGCATTAGTCAGGTCGGGCACTGATGTTGGGCGATTAGGCCTGGCTCGCAGTCGGCGTTCCAATTCATCCCAAAAGTGTTCGATGGGGTTGAGGTCAGGGCTATGTGCAGGCCAGTCAGCTTCTTCCACACCGATCTCAACAAACCATTTCCGTATGGACTTAGCTTTGTGCTGGGGGCATTGTCATGCTGAAACAAGAAAGGGCCTTCCCCAAACTGTTGCCACAAAGTTGGAAGCACAGAATCATCTGGAATGTCATTGTATACTGTAGCGTTAAGATTTCCCTTCACTGGAACTAAGGGGCCTAGACCAAACCATGAACAACAGCCCCAGGCCATTATTCCTCATCCACCAAACTTTAAGTTGACACTATGCATTCCGGCAGGTCGTGTTCTCCTGGCATCAGCCACACCCAGATTAGTCAGTCAGACTGCCAGATGGTAAAGTGTGATTCATCACTCCAGAGAACGTGTTTCCAATGGCGGCAAGCTTTTTACCACTCCAGCCGACGCTTGGCATTGAGCATGGTGATCTTAGGCTTGTGTAGGGCTGCTCGGCCATGGAAACCCATTTCATGAAGCTCAGTTCTTGTACTGACGTTGCTTCCAGAGGCAGTTTGGAACTCGGTAGTGAGTGTTGTAACCAAGGACAGACAATGTTTACGCGCTACGCGCTTCAGAACTCAGCGGTCGTTCTGTAAGCTTGTGAGGCCTACCACTTCGCGGCTGAGCTGTTGTTGCTCCTAGACGTTTCCACTACTTACAGTTGACCGGGGCAGCTCTAGCAGAAATTTGACGAACTGACTCGTTGGAAAGGTGGCATCCTATGATGGTGCCACGTTGAAAGTCCCTGAGCTCTTCAGTAAGGTCATTCTACTGCCAGTGTATGTCTATAGAGTTTGCATGGCTGTGTGCTCGATTTTATACACCTATCAGTAAAGGGTGTGGCTGAAATAGCCAAATCCACTAATTTGTGTCGGCATACTTTTGTATATGTAGTGTATATTACACATCTGTTAGCACATCATAAATGTCACATCATAGCGCATTGTAATTAGGCTACTGTGCAGTTGGGCTGTGGTGACATCAAGGTTAGAGTGCTGGGCTGGTTTGAATCTCACAGCTGATGCGGAATTCTGACTGGAGTGAGCCGGTAACCGGAAGGTTGCAGGCATCAATATCACAGGTGCTACCTATTGGAAGTTATGGCCTTGAGCAAGGCACTTAAATATACACTGATTACATTAACATACAAAACAGGCCGGCTTCCTGCCTACAGACATCATAATCAAGATAACAGAATTTGCCAAGACTGCCATTATTGAGTCTTCCCAATTCAAATAAAATGTTATTCGTCACATGCTGTGTAGACTAACTGTAACGGCAGTCTAGCTCTTCCTCCTCCTCGGACGAGGAGAGGCGAGAAGGATCGGAGGACCAATGTGCAGCGTGGTAAGTTTCCATGATTTAATAACACGAAAACAAGACACTATACAAAATAACAAACAAACTAACCGTCACAGTCCCGTGTGGCACAAACACTGACACAGGAAACAACCACCCACAATCCCCAACACAAAACACGCCACCTATATATGATTTTCAATCAGGGACAACGATTGACAGCTGCCTCTGATTGAGAACCATATTAGGCCGAACACAGAAACAGACAAACTAGACACACAACATAGAATGCCCACCCAGCTCACGTCCTGACCAACACTAAAACAAGCACAACATATAAGAACTCTGGTCAGGACGTGACACTAACAGTGAAATGCTTACTTAAGGTCCTTCCCAACAACGCAGAGAGAAAGAAAATTAAGAAATAATAGAAAAGTAATAACACTTAATAATAAATACAAAGTAATGATAATTCGGCTATACACGGGGTACCAGTCGATGTGCAGAGATACGTGGTAATTGTGGTAGATATGTACAGTGCCTTCAGAAAGTATTCACACCCCTTGACTTTTTCCACATTTTGTTGTGTTACAACCTGAATTTAACATGGATTTAATTGAGATTTTGTGTCACTGGCTTGCAGACAATACCCCATAAACTCAGTGGAATTCTGTTTTTTGAAATTTTAAATAATGAAATAATGAAAAGCTGTCAATAAGTAGAATAATTTTTAAAAGATGAATGTGCAAATATTATACAATCCAGGTGTGCGAAGCGCTTAGAAACTTACCCAGAAAGACTCACAGTTGTAATGGTTGCCAAATATGTATTGAATCAGGGGGTTAAATACTTATCTTATTGAGATGTATTATTGTTTTATTTTTCATAATTAATTTACAAATGTGCACATTTTTCTTCCACTTTGACATTACAGGGTATTTTGTGTAGATCTTTGACAAAAAAATGACAATTAAATACATTTTAATACCACTTTGTAACACAACAAAATTTGGAAAAGGTCAAGGGATGTGAATACTTTCTGAAGGCACAGTACATATAACTAAGAATAAAGCGACTAGACAAAACAATCAACAGTAGCAGCAGTGTATGTTATTAGTCAAAAGAGAGTGCAAAAAGGGTCAATGTGTCACGTTCCTGACCGGTTTTCTGTTATTTTGTATGTGTTTGACGGTCAGGGCGTGAGTTTGGGTGGGCAGTCTATGTTATGTGTTTCTATGTTGGTAAAGGGTGACCTGATATGTAGGAACTTACATGTAACGAAGAACGCACGAACAGGAAAAACAGACTACACAAAAGAACGAACGTACAAACAAACCGAGACAGTCCCGTGTGGCGCGACAAACACAGACACAGGAGACAACCACCCACAACAATCAATGTGAAAACACCTACCTTAATATGGCTCTCAATCAGAGGAAATGAAAACCACCTGCCTCTAATTGAGAACCATATCAGGTCACCCTTTACCAACATAGAAACACATAACATAGACCGCCCACCCAAACTCACGCCCTGACCGTCAAACACATACAAAATAACAGAAAACCGGTCAGGAACGTGACACAATGCAGATAGTTAAATATTTAACCAGCTACACAGACTAACTATTTAGCAGTCTTATGGCTTGGGGGTATAAGCTGTTCAGGGTCCCGCTGGTTCCAGACTTGTTGCATTGGTACCGCTTGCCTTGCGGTAGCAGAGAGAACAGTCTATAACTTGGGTGGCTGGAGTCTTTGACCATTTTTAGGGCCTTCCTCTGATACAGCTTGGTGTAGAGGTCCTGAATGGCAGGGAGCTCGGCCCCAGTGATGTACTGGGCTGTACGCACTATCCGCTGTAGTGCCTTGCGGTCGGATGCCAAGCAATTGCCATACCAAGCGGTGATGCAGCCAGTCAAGATGCTGTCAATGGTGCAGCTGTATAATTTTTTGAGGATCTGAAGGCCCATGCCAAATTTTTTCAGCCTCCTGAGAGGGAAGAGGCGTTATCGTGCCCTCGTCATGAATGTGTTGGTGTGTGTGGACCATGATAGATCCTTTGTGATGTGGACTCTGAGGAACTTGAAGCCCTTGACCTGCTCCACTACAGCCCCGTTGATGTGAATGGGGTCTGCTCAGTCCTTTGTTTCCTGTACTCCACAATCATCTCCTTTGTCTTGCTGACATTGAGGGAGAGGTTGTTGTTCTGGGACCACACTGACAGGTCTCTGACCTCCTCCCTGTAGGCTGACTCATCGTCGCTAGTGATCAGGCCTAACACCGTTGTGTCGTCAGCAAACTTAATGATGGTTTTGGAATCGTGTGCGACCATGGAGTCGTGAGTGAATAACGAGTAAAGGAGGGGACTAAGCATGCATCCCTGAGGGGCCTGTAGGTGTTCCTCTGGTCCAAGTGGGAGAGTGCAGTGTGGAGTGCAATAGAGATTGCGTTATCTGTGGATCTGTAGGGGCAGTATGTGAATTGGAGTGGGTGATGGTGTTGATGTGAGCCATGACCGGCCTTTCAAAGCATTTCATGGTTACAGATGTGAGTGCTACGGGGCGATACTCATTTAGACAGGTTACCTTGGCGTTCTTGGGCACAGGCACAATGGTGGTCTGCTAGAAACATGTAGGTATTACAGACTGGGTCAGGGGCAGGTTGAAAATGTCAGTGAAGACACTTGCCAGCCAGTCAGCACATGCTCTGAGTACTCGTCCTGGTAATCTCTCTGGTCCTGCGGCCTTGTGATTGTTAACCTGTTTAAAGATCTTACTCACATTGGCTACGATGAGCGAGATCACACAGTTGCCCGGAACAGCTGGTGCTGTCATGCATGTTTCAGTGTTTCTTGCCTCGAAGCGAGCATAGAAGGCATTTAGTTTATCTGGTAGGCTTGCGTCACTGGATAGCTCGCGGCTAGGTTTCCTTTGTAATCTGTGATAGTTTGCCCGCTCTGTCACATCCGACGAGCGTCAGAGCCATAGTAGTAGGATTCGATCTTAGTCCTGTATTGGCACTTTGCCTGTTTGATGGCTTGTCAGATGTTGTTGCGGGATTTCTTATAAGCGTCCAGATAAGGGACCCGCTCATTAACAACACCCTCCCTTGAGGCAGCTCACATTGTGAAGAATCAATAATGGCATTGCTGGCAGATTTGAATTGATATTTTGTAAGCAGGAAGTCGGCCCATTATGTATGATGATTTTATCTTGCTGATTGTACCTTTAACCCCTAACCTAAATTACAGTACAATTAATTGTTATTCCCAACATTGTGTGTTATTGATATGATACTGTGATACTTCTTACTGTAAGAAATGTAGACATACACTTAGAAAAAACATATAGTGGGAAACAGTCAATACTGTTTCATGTTACATGTAAAACTCTAACTGAAATCTCAATTATGTTTTATTTGATTTCTAGGCTCTGAAATGCATTTGGCTAAGCCATCTTTTGAAGTATCTTGCACAAATAATGCAAAAGAAGAAATGTGCAATTCCACCACAGCCTGTGGATGGAATGGTTTCCTGAAACAAGTGCAATTTATTTGCTCTAAAGTTTGGAACGGTAAGAAGCTCATCTACTACCTGTCCCATCTGTAGATTAGTTATAATGCATTATGTCACCTGGGACATACTTTTTTTCAAATAAGTAGGAATGTGCATTATGCATTTTGGTCTTAAAATGAATCATAGGGTGTTATAACTACTTGTGTAGAGTTTGTTATGAGTTGTCATGACAGGTTATATGAAGTGATATATGCACTACCCATACTGAAAAATATTTACATGTACAAGGCCTTCAGAAAATCTTCATACTCTTGACTTATTACACATTTCGTTGTGTTACAGCCTGAATTACATAATTACATAATTATTCACACACCTGGGTCAATACATAATTATTCACACACCTGAGTCAATACTTTGTAGAAGCACTTTTGGCAGCGATTACAGCTGTGAGTCGTTCTATGTAAGTCTCTAAGAGCTTTCCACACCTGGATTGTGCAACATTTGCCCATTATTACTTTTGGTTGTTGATCATTGCTAGACAACCATTTTCAGGTCTTGCCATACATTTTTAAGTAGATTTAAGTCAAAACTGTAACTGTTTTCTTGGTAAGCAACTCCAGCATAGATTTGGCCTTGTGTTTTAGGTTATTCTCCTGCTGAAAGGTCAATCTCCCAGTGTCTGGTGGAAACCAGACTGAACCAGGTTTTCTTCTAGGTTTTTGCCTGTGCTTAGCTCCATTCTATTTTTTTTTATCCTGAAAAACTCCCCAGTTCTTAATAATTACAATCATACCCATAACATGATGCAGCCGTAGCACACCCACCCGTAGCATGCGCTCCAGCAGGTATATCTCACTGGTCATCCCCAAAGCCAACAGCTCATTTGGCCGCCTTTCCTTCCGGTTATCTGCTTCCAGTGACTGGAACGAATTGCAAAAATCGCTGAAGCTGGAGCGCATGCTACGGAAGCTACATTTCAAGCTGAAGCTACATTTCCCTCACTAACTTTAAACATCAGCTATCTAGGCCTCCCGGGTGGCGCAGTGGTCTAGGGCACTGCATCGCAGTGCTAACTGCGCCACCAGAGTCTCTGGGTTCGCGCCCAGGCTCTGTCGCAGCCGGCCGCGACCGGGAGGTCCGTGGGGCGACGCACAATTGGCATAGCGTCGTCCGGGTTAGGGAGGGTTTGGCCGGTAGGGATATCCTTGTCTCATCGCGCTCCAGCGACTCCTGTGGCGGGCCGGGCGCAGTGCGCGCTAACCAAGGGGGCCAGGTACACGGTGTTTCCTCCGACACATTGGTGCGGCTGGCTTCCGGGTTGGAGGCGCGCTGTGTTAAGAAGCAGTGCGGCTTGGTTGGGTTGTGCTTCGGAGGACGCATGGCTTTCAACCTTCGTCTCTCCCGAGCCCGTACGGGAGTTGTAGCGATGAGACAAGATAGTAATTACTAGCGATTGGATACCACGAAAATTGGGGAGAAAATGGGATAAAATTTAAAATAAAATAAAAAATAAAATAAAAACATCAGCTATCTGAGCAGCTAACCGTTCGCTGCAGCTGTACATTGTTGTCACGAGAATTTTCCATCCCAATGACGATAACTAAACAATTATTTAAGCTTTGACCAATCCCCAAGGTTTGTAAGACCCTGGGTTTAATAATAATTAGGCAAAGACTCAGCTTCTGCAAAAGGGCCGTAAGGTTTATTCAGAGAGCGTTCTAAAGTAAAAAATGCAAAGACATGTCATTTTATAACTCCCACCCCCCCACCTACTTACACGCACACACAAACAGTAGGTGGGATGTATCTTTCCCCACAGTCCACATTCCTCGTTTATCACTACCAAGCTGGCAGTTCCATGCCGTTCCCTCCCTCCCTAGATTAGAGGGACCTTGACAGGGTCTCTTTCCTGTCGTAAGTTTTTCAGAGTTCCAACCAGGTCAGGTCATGTATAGTTCAATTGTCCTCTGTGTTTTCTTAGTCACACATTTCTCTCCTTTAACTTGTCTCGACCAAACCTTATTGGACTTTAGTCTATCACTCCAATTCATTTTACTTTACATAATCTAATAATTACGTTAGTCTAATTATTCTTATACATGTTACATAATCTAATAATTACATTTCACGGTGGAATTCTTTAGTCATTACTTTAAACATATAAATTCCCTTAACAATAGTCCATCTGTAAATAACCCAACCAATCTACCGACCTCATCCCCAAATTGTTTTTATTTACTTTCCTGCTCTTTTGCACACCAGTATCATTACTTGCACATCATCATCTGCTCATCTATCACGCCAGTGTTAATCTGCTAAATTGTAATTACTTTGCTACTATGGCCTATTTATTGCCTTACCTCCTCACACCATTTGCACACACTGTATATAGATTTTTTTTTCTCTATTGTGTTATTGACTGTACGCTTGTTTATTCCATGTGTAACTCTGTGTTTTTGTTTGTGTCGCACTGCTTTGCTTTATCTTGGCCAGGTCGCAGTTGTAAATGAGAACTTGTTCTCAACTAGCCTACCTGGTTAAATAAAGGTGAAATAAATTAAAAAAAAAATAAAAGCCACCACTATGCTTGAAAATATTGAGTGTTACTCAGTAATGTGTTATATTGGATTTTTTTTGTTGCCTTGTTGCAAACAGGATGCATGTTTTGGAATATTATTATTTTTCACTCAATTAGGTTAGTGTTGTGGAGTAACTACAATGTTGTTGATCCATCCTCAGTTGTCTCCTATCACAGCCATTAAACTATGTAACTGTCACCATTGGCCCCATGGCGAAATCCCTGAGCGGTTTCCTTCCTCTTCAGCAACTGAGTTAGAAAGGACACCTGTATCTTTGTAGTGACTGGGTGTATTGATAACCTTCCAAAGTGTAATTAATAACTTCACCATGCTCAAAGGGATATTCAATGTCTGCCTTTTTATTTTTTATCCATCTACCAATAGGTGCCTTCTTTTTGAGGCATTGAAAAACCTCCCTGGTCTTTGTGGTTGTATCTGTGTTGGAAGTTTGCTGCTCGACTGAAGGACCTTCAAGATAATTGTATGTGTGGGGTACAGAGATGAACTATTCATTCAAAGATCATGTTAACCTAAATGACAGAGTGTAAATGACAGAGTGAACAGAATAATAATATTCCAAAACATGCATCCTTTTTGCAACAAGGCACTAAAGTAAAAATGCTAAAAATGTGGCAAAGAAATGAACTTTGTCCTGAATACAAAGCGTTATGTTTGGGGCAAATCGAACACAACACATCACTGAGTACCACTCTTCATATTTTCAAGCATGGTGGTGGCTGCATCATGTTATGGATATGCTTATCATCGGCAAGGACTACAGTTTTTTTAGGATAAAAAGAAACAGAATAGTGCTAAGCACAGGAAAAATCCTTAAAGAAAACCTTGTTCAGTCTGCTTTCCAACAGACACTAGGAGACAAATTCACCTTTCAGCACAACAACCTAAAACACAAGGCAAAATATAGTTGCTTACCAAGACGACATTGAATATTCCTGAGGCCTAGTTACAGTTTTGACTGAAATCGACTAGAAAATCTATGATAAAACTTGAAAATGCTTTCTAGCAATGATCAACAACCTGACATAGCTTGAAGAATTGTTTAAATATTGTACAATCCAGGTTGTACAATCCTTAGAAACTTACCCAGAAAAACTTACAGTTGAAGTCGGAAGTTTACATACACCTTAGCCAAACACATTTAAACTCAGTTTTTTACAATTCCTGATATTTAGTCCTAGTAAATATTCCCTGTCTTAGGTCAGTTAGGATCACCACTTTATTTTAAGAATGGGAAATGTCTGAATAATTGTAGAGAGAATGACTTATTTCAGCTTTTATTTATTTCATCACATTCCCAGTGGGTCAGTAGTTTACATACTCTCAATTAGTATTTGGTAGCATTGCCTTTAAATTGTTTAACTTGGGTTAAACGTTTCGGGTAGCCTTTCCACAAGCTTCCCACAATAAGTTAGGTGAATTTTGGCCCATTTCTCCTGACAGAGCTGGTGTAACTGAGTCAGGTTTGTAGGCCTCCTTGCTCACACGCGCTTTTTCAGTTCTGCCCACATATTTTCTATAGGATTGAGGTCAGGGCTTTGTGATGTCCACTCCAATACCTTGACTTTGTTGCCATTTTGCCACAACTTTGGAAGTATGCTTGGGGTCATTGTCCATTTGGAAGACCTATTTGCAACCAAGCTTTAACTTCCTGACTGATGTCTTGAGATGTTGCTTCAATATATCCACATAATTTTCCTACCTCATGATGCCATCTATTTTGTGAAGTGCACCAGTCCCTCCTGCAGCAAAGCACCCCCACAACATGATGCTGCCACCCCCGTGCTTCACGGTTGGAATGGTGTTCTTCAGCTTGCAAGCCTCCCCCTTTTTCCTCCAAACATAACGATGGCCGTTATGGACAAACAGTTCTATTTTTGTTTCATCAGACCAGAGGACATTTCTCCAAAAGTACAATCTTCGTCCCCATGTACAGTTGCAAACCGTAGTCTGCTTTTTTATGGCAGTTTTGGAGCAGTGGCTTCTTCCTTGCTGAGCGGCCTTTCAGTTTTGGTCGATATAGGACTCGTTTTACTGTGGATATAGATACTTTTGTACCTGTTTCCTCCAGCATCTTCACAGGGTCTTTTGCTGTTGTTCTGGGATTGATTTGCACTTTTCGCACCAAAGTACGTTCATCTCTAGGAGACAGAACGCGTCTCCTTCCTGAGCAGTATGACGGCTGGGTGGTCCCATGGTGTTTATACACTGCTCAAAAAAATAAAGGGAACACTTAAACAACACAATGTAACTCCAAGTCAATCACACTTCTGTGAAATCAAACTGTCCACTTAGGAAGCAACACTGATTGACAATAAATTTCACATGCTGTTGTGCATTAACAATACATTTGTGGAGTGGTTGAAAAACAAGTTTTAATGACTCCAACCTAAGTATGTAAACTTCCAATTTCAACTGTATTTGTGGAAATACATTGACTGCATGCTGTTGTTGCTAGTAAAATATATTTCATGAATGAATATATTTCATTTTTTAATGATGGGTAAATTTTGCTTTTTACCTTACATACTGTAGCTAGGCTACATAAAAAAAAAATTTTTTTTAAATCAGCACTAAATCACAATAGCATTCTGTGGTAAAGTTTGAATGACTCGACTGATAACAATGCTTCCAATAATCTTTTTCTCAAATAACTTGGTCCATTGTTGAATTGTGTCATTGGAGTCAATGGAAGGTCACATCTGAAACACGAAATAAAATGTACAAATTACCTCTGTGCACTTAACATAAGTATTTGAACATCAAATTGATACTTACAATGCAGATTCCTTCACCTCCAGTGTCTATTGCAGACTCACAAGTTATAAAAAAATATATATTTGTCTTTTAGCAGATGCTCTTATCCAGTGCGACTTACATTTAGTGCATTCATCTTACAATAGCTAGGTAGGACAACCACATCACAGACATGGTCATTCCATTTTCCCTTAATAAATTTATCAGCATAGTCAGAGCTAGAAAGAGGGGGGGTTCAAGTGCAAGTGTTTTATTTTATGACGGGGGATGGGGATTATTTAAGATACTCTTTGAAAAGGTAGGGTTTCAGGTGTTTTCACAAGATGGGCAGGGACTCTGCTGTCCTTGCTTCAGGGGGAAGCTGGTTCCAACATTGGGGTGCCAGAACAGAGAAGTGCTTGGACTGGGCTGTGTGGGAGCTGCCCTCCCATAGGGGTGGGAGGGCCAAGAGATCATAGGTGGCAGAACGGATTATTCGGGTTGGGGTGTAGGATTTGAGCATAGCCTGAAGGTAGGGATGGGCAGTTCCTGTTACTGCTCTGTAGGCAAGCACCATGGTCTTGTAGTGGATGCGAGCCTCGACTGGGAGCCAGTGGATTGTGCAGAGAAGCAGGGTGACATGGGAGAACTTGGGAAGGTTGCAAACTAGGCAGGCTACAGCATTCTGGATAAGTTGCAGGGGTTTTATGGCACAAGTGGGGAGCCCAGCCAACAGCGAGTTGCACTAGTCCAGACAAGTGCATGGATTAGGACCTGCGCCGCTTCCTGTGTGAGGAAGTGTAGTACTCTACGGATGTTATTGAGCATGAACCTGCAGAAGCAAGTCACTGGAATTGTCAACCGTGATGGAGGTCTTTGAGTGGGTAGGCCTTCCCTGGGAGGAAGAGCAGCTCCATCTTAATGAGATAGAGCTTGAGGTGGTGGGCCGACATCGGAGCTGAGACATCTGCCACCTGATAGGCGAGACCTGTGAGGATATGACGGAGCCAAGTGACTTGGTGTATAGAGTGAACAGGGCCTAGAACCGAGCCCTGGGGGACATGTGTAGTGAGTGTATGTAGTGCAGACACAGAACGTCTCCACGTCACCTGGTGGAGCGGCCTGCCAGGTAGGCTCCAATCCAAGAGTGTGTAGCGCCTGAGATGCCCAGCCCTGAGGGTGGAGAAGAGGATCTGATTGTTCATGGTGTTGAAGGCAGCGGATAGATCTAGGAGAATGAGAACAGAGGAGAGAGTCAGCTTTGGCAGTGCGGAATGCCTATGTGACACAGAAGAGCAGTCTCAGTTGAGTGACCCATCTTGAAGACTGACTGGTTAGTCAAGATCTTTCTGAGATATCTGATCAACACTTGTTATACTGCACGCAAAATTGTTTTGGAAAGGAAAGAAACAAGGGATACAGGTTTTGACATCAGATGAGTTGAGTGTTGGATTTCTTTCTCTTAGCTGCCCACAGCCCTGTTCTGTAAGCTCACTATGAGTCAATAAGCCACGGAGCAGGAGGGGAGGGCCGCACCGGTCGGGAAGAAAGGGGGGTTAGCAGAAGGGAGAGGTTATTGGATAGAATAGGTAAGAGTATTAGGAGCAAGAGAGAAGATTGCTACTGCGCATGACCGTCTGGGTTGGGGCTAAGTGGCTAGGGTTGGAGGAAATGGAGATGGAAAAGGAAACAAACTAGTGATCAGAGACCTGAAGGGGGGGTTGCAGTGAGATTAGTAGACAAAGCATCTAGTAAAGATAAGGTCAAGCATATCGCCTGCCTTGAGTTGCAGGGGGTTGGGAAAGGGGGAGGTCAAAAGAGGCAAGTAGGGGAAAGAGAGTTGGAAAGAAATTATATCAGGTGGTTGAAGTCGCCAAGTACGAAGAGCAGTGAGCCATTGTCAGGAAATTAGTTTATCAAGGTGTCAAGCTCGTTGAGGAACTCGCCAAGGGCACCTGGTGGGTGATAGATGACAACAATGTTAAGCTTGAGTGAAAAAGTGACAGTAACAGCATGGATTTCAAATGAGGATATGGACAGGTGACAGGGAGAAGAGAAAATCTCCACTTAGGAGAAATGAGTAGCCCTGTGCAACAACTAGATGCTCTTGGACTATGAGAGAAAAATGTAGTCAGATCGAGATCAGCTGGAGTAGCAGTGTTCTCTGGGCTGATCCATGTCTCCATCAGGGCCAAAAAGTCAAGGGACTGAAGGGCAGCATACCCGAGATGAACTCGCTCTTCTTGACCGCAGATTGGCAGTTCCAAACGTTGCCAGAGACCCTGAATTCCACATGGGTTGGTCGTGCATGGTGCACTAAATTAGAAGAGTTGCAGCAAAGGGGTGGGGAGCTTTTGTTAGGCCTACAGAGACAGGAGCAAACAGGTATAGAAAACACACACATAGTTGGCAAAGCTACAAAAGAGCAAAAATGAGATCAGAATATAACTCAGTAAGATATTAAGTGGGAGAGTGGCTGTTACGTACGCCTCTAGGAAGAGGGAACGCAACACCCTGCTACAACTCAACTCCCTGTGGAGCGAAAGAGGTATGGATTTGTAGGTGCGAGTAAGGATGACAAAAGCAGAGAATTTATTCCTTCACACGGTAATATGGGGAAAAGGGGCTGATGGAAGCAAAGAAAGTAAATGTCAAAGCCCCCTCTCCTACCTTACCTGCCTATCCACTACTTACCGCACCAACCAAAATACAGGGGATGGTCCGCCCAGGTCTTACCTAGTGTGTATAGACATAGTACATACTGAAAGAGATTTGCGTCAGTTCAAATCTGGTATCAGGACAAAATGTGATTCAGAGTCACAGAATATATTTTAAGTATTTTAATTAAACTCAATTGATAAATGGTAAATGCAATTTTCGTATATACGGGTTCACTGTATCACCACGCAGGGTAAAGCAGGGAACTGTGGAATGTACTCAAATAGCAGTTCTTATACTATGACAGCTTTAGTTCCAACTCGTCCAGTTGGCCTAACATAGTAGAGGCTGAGCGCGGTTTAAACTCTTGATCCGCCTTTGGTGGCACCCGGACTTGTCCAAGTCCCTTAGTGCTTTCCTTTGTCCACATCTGGTTGCTGGGTAGATTAGCTCCGTCTTGTGTCTCTCCCTTGATTCTTCACTCAAACAATTCTTAATATGGTACTGATCAGTGCCCTAACCACCCTGGTTGGCCTAAAGAATGCACCCCTCCCCTCTCCCGCTTGACCACAGCTTTTATGGCCTGTGTTGGTCAGTCATTACACAACTACACACACACACACATCTGTATTGTTTGTGTGTGTGTGTAACAAAACAATATTCATCTTCAAACAATATGCTAGCAGGCTATAGTGCATAAACATAAATCCTAACAATACTACGGGGTGTATATGTATGCCCGCAGGCCTCTTGCCTAAACACTCCCTAGGTGCCTTCCCCTTCCCCCCTGGGAACAAAAAACAGAATAATTACTACTCACGAACACAGTCCTTTTGGCATACACACCCCTTGCAGGACCGGCTACAAAATACTATACACAAACTATTTGAGCAACAACCAACACAAAAAAAATCAAAGAAGCGCTCTCTGAGCAACAACCAATACAGAACATAACCATCAGCTCTCTTAACAACAACCAACACAGGACACACTAATCATCTCTTCTTCTGAGCATCAGAACATTGGCTTATATAGCTGGAGAAGTTGTCTGTAATGGGATACAGCTTTATCCCCTGACGAGAGGGCGGGGTCAACTCCAATTAGCAATGGGGCCGACCAATTAGCTGCTTGGTGGGAATTTCAGGAATCCATCCTGAAACACACACATACAAACAAAAACCACAACACGGAAACTGGGGAACGTAACAGTGGTGTGGAGCCTTCCTCTCAGAACTCCGCAGAACAACTCGGCAGAACCGTCTTTTTTTGGCGACGAGACTGCCACTGACACGAATGCCGCTTACAGCTCCCGCTGAGAAACCAAGGGAGACTGAAGTACTTACACTAATTGCTGATTGCCTGGGAAACCATTCCCCCTCCAATACAGCCACTGATTACCAAAACAAGTCACAAATTTCCCTACCCTTAATCCTGGTTGATGTGTCAACAACTATCTGCAAGTTATTAGCAATCAGCAGTTCACACACCAGGTAGGCTAATAGGCTAATACATGCATGACATTAACTGTACTGTACTGAACTCTACTCAACTTTAATTTTCAAAACAATTCTTACCTTGGTCAGTCACACTGCATGTTGGTGGCAAGCTAAAGCAGTAGCTAGTTAGCCAGCTAACGTTAGCTGTGTTAACAAGCTTGCTGAAAATTCTTGCTTGCAGTTGAAGAAATGATCTTCTTCCTCTGTCACCCACCAGGTAAAAAACATATTTTAATTCAATGTTATGAATCTATAATCAAATAAATTGCCATTATCCACGAGAAAGCTTTTGGTAGTGACAGCTGCTCTTCTCCTTCGGAATACATTTCTAAATTGTGAAGGCTGCTCTTGTCAGTTTGAGGCGGGGCTCTGCAACATTTAAAATTGTGATTGACAACTCTGGAAAAATATATTTGAATATATATTTACAGATATGTTCTACGTTCAAGTGTCTTTTCGAAATTAACACCTCATTTATTTTTACTGTTTCATAAGTGGCAGTAGGCTATACCTCAATAGCTGCAGAATCTTTTCAACAACAACTCAATGATCCAACTTTTGCATGCAAAACACCTCTTTGGGAACCTAATGCTAAGGTACCAGAGATCAATTAAAGACTCAATATTGTCATCGGTGTGGAGAAGGTTGTGAGGTGTGAGTGTGTATTTGACATATTTTATTTATTTATGTTTGATAAATACATTTTCCCAATATATTTACATAAATTTCCAATTGATTTAAATATATAATTTTTCCGTATGGGTATAAGTGTGTAATTCATAAGGCATTATAGATGTAGTCTTTATGTGTGTTGCCTAATAGAATGTGATATTTTTCTAGGCGAGTTCCAATGCAAGCATGAAATAACTGAACCTTCGGAGAAAGAAACATGTAAAAAACTAATGGAGAATTTTTGCAAAAATAACTCCGAATGTGGATTCAATCCCTCTGCTATTATTAACAACAATGCTTTAAAATGCACCATAAAGATTAAACAAGGTATGTATCTTGTCACTCATACACTCATACACACATTTTATAATATGTACTGCTCTGTTTTACCTATGGTACTATAATTATTAAAATTACAATTATGGGGTAGCATTTAGGGTGTACCTGTGTCACTATTAATTTAGTTATAGTAACATTTATATATTTTGAACAAAACTGATTTATGTTCTGAAATACATTATTGCAGCTTTACGTCAATGTGCATGTTTTAATGGGGCGGCAGGGTAGCCTAGTGGTTAGAGCGTTGGACTAGTAACCGAAAGGTTGCAAGTTAAAATCCCTGAGCTGACAAGGTACAAATCTGTCGTTCTGCCCCTGAACAGGCAGTTAACTTCTCTAGGGTATGTGGGACGGTAGCGTCCCACCTCGTCAACAGCCAGTGAAACTGCAGGGCGCCAAATTCAAAACAACAGAAATCCCATAATTTAAATTCCTCAAACATACAAGTGTTTTACACCATTTTAAAGATACACTTGTTGTAAATCCAGCCAAAGTGTCCGATTTCAAAAAGGTTTTACGACGAAAGCACACCAAACGATTATGTTAGGTATGAGCGAAGTCACAGAAAAAGACAGCCATTTTTCCAGCCAAAGAGAGGAGTAACAAAAATCAGAAATAGAGATAAAATTAATCACTAACCTTTGATGATCTTCATCAGAAGACACTCATAGGACTTCATGTTACACAATACATGTATGTTTTGTTCGGTAAAGTTCATATTTATATCAAAAAATCGGAGTTTAGGCGGGACGCTACTGTCTCACTTGGCAAAAAGCCTGAGAAAATGAAGAGCGCCAAATTCAAATTAATTACTATGAAAATTACTATAAAAATCTAACTTTCATTAAATCACACATGAAAGATACCAAATTAAAGCTACACTGGTTGTGAATCCAGCCAACATGTCAGAATACAAATAGGCTTTTCGGCGAAAGCAAACGATGCTATTATCTGAGGATAGCACAATAGTAAACAAAGACAGAGAAGTATATTTCAACCCTGCAGGCGCGACACAAAACGCAGAAATAAAAATATAATTCATGCCTTACCTTTGACGAGCTTCTGTTGTTGGCACTCCAATATGTCCCATAAACATCACAAATGGTCCTTTTGTTCGATTAATTCTGTCGATATATATCCAAAATGTCCATTTATTTGGCGCGTTTGATCCAGAAAAACACCGGTTCCAACTTGCTCAAACGTGACTACAAAATATCTCAAATGTTTACCTGTCAACTTTGCCAAAAAATGTCAAACTACTTTTGTAATACAACTTCAGGTATTTTTTAACGTTAATAATCGATAAAATTGCAGACGGGATGATCTGTGTTCAATACAGGATTAAAACCAACTATAGCTAGCTTTCTGGTCTCGTGCCTCTAACAAACAGGACACTTCGAGTGACTCTACTTCAAGATGGCCGTACTTCTTCATTACACAAAGGAATAACCTCAACCAATTTCTCAAGACTGGTGACATCCAGTGGAAGCGGTAGGAACTGCAAGCAGGTCCCTTAGAAATCTGGTTTCCCAATGAAAACCCATTGAAAAGAGAGTGACCTCAAAAAAAAAAATCTGAATGGTTTGTCCTCAGGGTTTTGCCTGCTAAAGAAGTTCTGTTATACTCACAGACATGATTCAAACAGTTTTACAAACTTCAGAGTGTTTTCCAACCAAATCTACTAATAATATGCATATCTTATCTTCTGGGGATGAGTAGCTGGCAGTTTAATTTGGGCATGCTTTTCATCCAAAATTCCGAATGCTGCCCCCTACCCTAGAGAAGTTTTAACCCACTGTTCCTAGGCCGTCATTGAAAATAAGAATTTGTTCTTAACTGACTTGCCTAGTTAAATAAAGGTTTTTAAAAAATGCTATTTTTAAGTTGTGTTTTTGCCATATTTGCAGCATTGTCGACACAATCAATTGTGTCAGCAGTGAAAGCGGATGAACCCAGAAATGGTAATTATAATCTCAATACATCATAAAGTATAAGAGATGGAAGCTTTAGGGTAGTGTTAAGATGGATGCATATACAGCTATACATTTAAAAACCATGGTGTCCTCTGTACTGAACACATATAGCCTAGTTCCAAAGCTCTTTTTTCCCATTAATTGTCAATATTTGTATGTGTTCCTTTTACCATTGTATGAGGATTTGGCCTGTTCTATTGATTTAATATATTTTTCATACACAGAAACATCTGGAAACGACGCAAATTCCAACTGGTCGAACAATTTCACTTGCATTTTCATTTGCATTTGCATTGCCAGCATTATTGGATTTTTCATTGGATTTTACATTGGATTTTGTATTGATTGTAGTTGTCTGGTATGTGTTCTTTGTACTTTGTCAGAGATACAGTATATTTTCAGGATTCTCAACATTTCTGGGAATGTAAATATATGAAAACAATAGAACTGGAAGTTGTAAAATGTCTGATGTCCTGTATCTTATTCAATTGTCTATATTTTATAGGAGAGAAATATGGATCGTCGCCGTGGTAACAGGTACACTGCAGTACCTGTAGAAGTGGGCCTAAACTAAAGTTTTATGTAACTTCCAGCACACAGACAAGCCAACTCAATCTGAGTTTAACAGAGTCTATTTGTTTCATTTATTTATTTTGTATTTTGGGTGCATTATTTTTGTCTGAGCTGGGGTTGAGTGATGGGGGGGGGGGGGGGGGTTTAGTCAACTTTCACTGACTCGGGATCAGGCCCTTAATTGTTTTATTTCCCTGTTTAACTCTGTTGCAGATAAAACATTTGCATACAAAAAAGTAAGAGTAAAAGGCAGACGTTATCATTGGTGTACGCATGGGGTGGCAGGTAGCCTAGTGGTTAGAGCGTTGGACTAGTAACCGATGAACAAGGCAGTTAACCCACTGTTCCTAGGCTGTCATTGAAAATAAGAATTTGTTCTTAACTGACTAAAATAATGAATTGTTTGAGAAATACATTTAGCTAAGGCTAAACGGACTGATTCTACATCTGATTGGCAGTCCTTCAGATATTTGACGAATAGATGTTAAAAAAGCAAAATCAACACATTTCTTGAATTGCGTATCAGAGAGTAGTGGTAATCCAGCCAATTTCTGTCAAATATTTGAAACAAAACCCCAGCCCCTCATTGCCCCCTTCTGGTTTTGACAGCCTCTGGTCCAATTCTAGACCAAATGGATATTAGTGATGCTTTTAATTTAAATGTTGCTTCAGCTAGCCACCTGTTTGAAAGGATAATCTCTGAAAGTTCATATCATCCCAACAGAGGGAGTCATTTAGTCACCTCAGAACAGATTGGAGAGAATGATGCACTAACAGACTCACATACTTTATTTTCATTTCAACCCTTTGATGTCGATGATGTACTAAGTGCTTTGCTAAAGATTGATGTAAAAAAAACAACCTAGGGGCTGATTCACTTGATCCTTTCTTACTGCAGCTCTCTGACCCACTTATTGCAGAACCAATGACCTGTATTTTTAACTTGACAATTGTCCTCCCACTACATAAAGGACGAGATCCTTCTGATTTAGTTTACTACCGTCCAATTACCAAATTATTTTGCCTTTCCAAAGTTTCAGAAACTCTTTTTAACGTCTCACTCTATTCTTAATACATTTTATTTAATAAATAAATAAAATAATAATGCATTTAATGATGCTACCTGTACGAAGACAATGGGCCAATGATTGAATGGTATACAGGATTAGGGGAAGTAGTAACAGAAAGTAATTGTGAAGAAAGCCCTAATAGTAATTGATGACCACTAATGTGCTAGTAGTAATGTAGCATGTGTTAAACTAATGGTGCATGAACATGGGCCCCCAATGGAAGAGAGTTGGCAGCAATGTCATCATCACCCCACAACTATAGAGTGTGAATACTGCTGTCAGTAGAATGCACATAATTGTTGACTAGTCAGGATTAATGTATGTCAGTCATTATTGGAAAAACACATGATTTCAAAACTGGAAAATCACATGATTTCACATGTGAAATTTCCACGTTTCGCAAATGCTGACCAGTAACTACACTTTATGGACAATAGAAAGGTCATTCTACCATTCCCGTGACATGGACAATAAAGACTAATTTTCTCTCCTATAAATTGAGTAGCTTTAAAACAGGTATATCCAGTTTAAACCTCAGCAGTGAACAGTAAGGTTGAGTCATGGGGAGTAAATTGGTGATTTGATGTTAGAATGTTCCACCCGAGTCATGTTTTACATATTATCTGATGAATAAACTTGTACAGCAGGTATGTCCAAAATTAAATTAAGATAACGGCCTTGATCGATTATGTGAAAACTGTGAAAAAAAACAAGCTACAGTCTAATATGCATATGGAATTATATTGGTGCAGGCACCTGATTTGACCATATACCTACAGTAGCAACACCCTTAAACTGTGACTATGTTCATGATGTAACATGACCTCATGTGCCATAATGTTCAGGGAGATTAACAGACACTAAACCATGTGAATAAGGCTGGGATTCAATCATTGCAGATTTTCTGCTACTACTCCGGGTGTTTATGATATATCAGAGGTGCCTGATTATTATGGCTGATAACCTTGACTGCTTCCTGTCACAACCCTGTGCACTCAAATAATGATATTTTATTGACATTGTCATTGGATATTGATATAGTATGAAGCCACTCCGATCCTAACCTTCCTTGGGTGAATACTAACTGTAGTTGCCAATATGAATTGTTGCTATTTTGTGGACTTGTCCATGATGCATTATCCACAATGATTGAATTCTGCCTAAATGAGCTTTGTTGATATACTTACAGTATATGCATATTTTTGGCACAAGAGGGCAGTGTCTTGCTTTAGAAAGAGCGATAGAGAGACAGAGACAGGGGTTAAGGTAGATATCAGGCATATCAACATGGATTTTATGGCAAAATATTACACTTTTGATTGATATCAATATCAATGAATAATAAAGTCACACACTCCATCGTACTCTATTGTAGGCCTACTCAATGTTTGTTTGAAAATAGTGCCTCAATTGTTTTCCTTTTGCATGATCAATATCCCACCCCCCTAAGGCCTACTTTTATTGGCTTTTAAAAATATATATTTTATTGTATTGTGTTTACTTATTTTGATGGAATGTGCATCTTGTCAAATGTGTCTTCAGTTCCAATACTTCTAATAAATATGCCAGTATCTAAGTATCATTCAATTGCATGAACACTACATTTGCACTCGTCTTTATAATTTAATTATATGAATTTGACTTCACTGAAAATTGAATGGTTTTGTGTACTACAGTGTGAAAGGGGAACGGAGAGGGAACACCCTGTATGAAGGACCTGATTTGATGTACATAGAGTGGGTTCCCCCTCTTTAACATTGGGGAAGACCCCCCTCCCACACTCTACACCATATGCTGTTCTCTATCCCTACACAGCACGGTACAGGTTGAATCACACACCCTTTCATATGGTATATCTTAAGATACTACTGTATAGTGCATAGCAGTGAGCTACTGGCTCAGTAGCTAAGGGCTCGATTCAATCCATAGTGCTGAAGACCTTTGCTACATCGCAATATACATGTAAAAGCAATGTTCCCACGTTTGTGGAGACTAAACACTGCATATGTTGGCTCAATTGGATTTTTTTTTTTTTAAGTTTAAAAATTTAACCAGGCAAGTCAGTTAAGAACAAATTCTTATTTACAATGATGGCCTACCCCGGCCAAACCCGGGCGACGCTGGGCCAATTGCGCACCGCCCTATGGGACTCCCAATCACGGCCAAAAGTGGTGCAGCCTGGATTCAAACCAGGTAGTGCAGTGATGCCTCTTGCACTGAGATGCAGTGTCTTAGACCACTGCGCCACTCGGGAGCCCCATTACCTGATCTTCCGTGCTATGGATTGAATCGAGCCCAAGAACCTTGAACTGAAAGAAACACTAGCTTAGAAATTACCCAGAACTACTCAGGACTAGACAAAAGTTTTATATTCCCTTTGTTTTTAACTTTTCTACCATGAATTATGTGCACTGTATCTACTGTATGTATAGGTTATGCAAGTATAAAGATGTATATTCATGTGTACCTTTGACGCTGTAATAATCTGAACTAAATCAATTTCCTAACAGCTTCGGTTGGTACGGCAATAAAGTTTTGAATCTTGAATGTTCCCTTCCTTCCTTGGAAAGTTAATCATGGCAGAGATGTTGCAATACATGATAAGCATCTGTAGGCTATATATAGACGGGGAAGTAATTGGAGCTGTTATTGTGCTACCTGTGTAGTGTATAAGTTGTCATTGAATGGTTCATGTTGGGTAGGGGGAAGGCCCTCTGACTCAAACCAGTGCACATTCAAGTTGGAAAAATTGCTTTTCTTAGGAAATAGAAACTTACACAAGAGTTTATACAGAAAAATAGTAGTGTACATGTGCACACAACCAACAAACACACACATTTAAGGCTTCATTCATTTCAATCGAGATTTGTTTGAGTGAATCAGGCTATGTCATACTGTATGATCTCCCAGGGGAGATATGGCTTTATATGGATAGCTCGAGATTTTGGAAATGAAGGCCTTTATCTACAGTGCACTCCATAATTATTGGGACAGTTTTTTTGGCTCTACACTCCAAAAGTTTGGATTTCAAATCAAACAATTACTATGAGGTTAAAGTATAGATTATCAGCTTTTATTTGAGGGTATTTGTGTACATATTGGTTGTACCATTTAGAAATTACAATACTTTTTATACATAGTCCCCCTATTTTATGGCACCAAAAGTATTGGGACAATTGGCTTGACAGGTGTTTCTGGTTAGTCAGGAGTGTGCCGTCACATGATTTGTGCAGGCATAAGAAAGCTGTCAATGTGTAGTCTTGATTCTAGGCTTTGAGTTTGCCTTTGAAGTCTGCTATTGGTGTCTGTCAACATGGAAGACAAAATAAGTGTCAATGAAAGTCAGGGAAGCCATTATGAGGCTGAAAAATCCAGCTGAAAAAATATATCAGAAACATAACCAAAGCTTTAGGCTTACTAAAAACAACAGTTTGGAACATCATTAAAAAGGAAGAAAGCACTGGTGAGCTCAGCAATTGTAAACAGCCTGGTAGGCCATGGAAGACCCAAAAGTGGATGACCTGGAAAAGGGTCTTGTGGACAGATGAGACAAAGATCAACATGTACCAGAGTGATAGCAAGAGGAAAGTGTGGAGAGAAAAAGGAACTTCCCAAGATCCACAGCATACCACCTCATCTGTGAAATATGGCAGAGAGAGTGTTATGGCTTGGGCATGTACTGTATGGCTGCCACTGGAACTGGCTCACTTGTCTTCATTGATGATGTAACTGCTGACGGCAGCAGCAGAATTAATTCTGAAGTGTGCAGAAACATCTTGTCTGCTAAAGCAGTGGTTCCCAAACTGTGGGTCGGGACCCACTTGTGGGTCGCGGCAGGGGTCCAGGTGGGTCGCGGGATGACATAGAAAATTGTTTTCAGTGTAAACTTAAATGACTTAAACCAAATAGAAAGTACGTAGAAAAGATAATGAACCAATACATTTTGAATAATAGCCTATAATCTTTCAGAATGTACAATCAACAAAATAAAAGCTAGACACCAGCCATGTCAAAATGCATAGAATTGTAGGACATTAGCTTAAAAACTTAAAACAATTATCTCAACTCCATGGTAAAATGAATAGAATTGCAGGGAATGGACTTGAAAATTGCTAAATGTTCTTTCAACTCGATAGCAGGATGTGTGGAATTGCAGGAGATTAGCTTTGAAACTGCAAAAGGTTCTGTCCGCAGCCAAGATAATATACTTGGTCTGTGTATGTTTTTTTTACCGCTCAACCCTTATGGTGGGTCAGGCAAAAACGTTTGGGAACCCCTGTGCAAAAGTACAAGCAAATGCCTCCAAACTCATTGGATGGCGCTTCTTCATACAGCAAGACAATGACCCCAAACATACTGCCATAGCAACTAGGGAGTTTTTCAGGGCCAAAAAGTGGAAAGTTCTCAACTGCATTTCATTTATTGAAGATGAAACTTAAGGGAAAAATACATTAAAACAAACAACAACTGAAGATGGCTGCAGTACAGGCCTGGCAGAGCATCACCAGAGAAGATACCCAGAGAAGATATATCACTCAGATATAGGACAGACACTTCAGAACAAACTTCCTTTACATTTTCTTTATCTGTTGTTCTATCTGTTGTTCCATGTAGTCAATCTCTTATTCAGTGCGTTTCTATGGGCTAATAGCAGCAAGGGACAAAATAATTTTTCATAAAATATATATCTTTTTTTACTTAAGGGGGTCTTAAAATTCAAAATCAAATAGCAAAATGATCCTTGGTATTAAAACAACTCCACATAGCTTAGTAGACCCCCCCCCCCCCCCCCCCCTTACTTACAAGTCCTTAACTAACAATGCAGTTTTAAGAAACCTAAGTGTTAAGAAAGTATTTAGAAAATAAACTGAAGTAAAAAATAAATGCAAAAATAGAAGCCTAGAATGCTAGTACCATGCTAAAATCTTGAACTATCCCTTTAAGACTGTAAGCAGACGAGTTTAGCTGAAAGTAGATATTATCAGCAGTTCTCTTGTACCATAAGGACTACTAACTCAGACTGGCTGCCTGTTATCTCAAGGATTCCACACTTACTCAAACGTTGACTACAGAAACAAGCTAGGGTTCCACTGTAAAGATTTTCACTGAACACCAGATTTGACCAAAGGCTGGGGATCTCTGGCCTATTGGGTTCAGACAGCTAGACTGAAAAAAAGAGGTGTCATGGAAAATGTGTTTGCTGTATTCAGGCTTGTGTCATGAATTGTGGTTATGGTACATGCACATTAGCCAGCTACATGGTGAAATGTTCTCTACCTCCTTGTCAGGAACCACACCACCTCTTGGTTCCATTGAAACCTTTGCGCATGATGCTATTGTCCCTGTCTGAACCCACACCTAATGTGGTGTTAGTTACACCCAATCTGTCTTGGTTGAGATTCTCACTAAGCAGACGTGCTTATCCAAACTTAAGGAGCAATTGGAGTTAAGTGCCTTGCTCAAGGGCACATTAGCATATTTTTCACCTAGTCGGCATTGGGATTTAAAACCAGTGACCATACGGTTACTGGCCCAATGCTTTTAACCACTAGACTACCTGCTGCCCCGACTGAAGAACTGGCTTTATGTGTCTGCTGGACCAAGACAGGGTCTAGTTTGCAAACATTTTAGAAGACTCCAGCCACCCAAGTCATAGACTGTTCTCTCTGCTACCGCACGACAAGCGGTACCGATGCACCAAGTCTGGAACCAACAGGACCCTGAACAGCTTCTACATCCAAGCCATAGGACTGCTAACTAGTTAGTCCGGGTATCTATTTGGTTAATTATTTAACTATCTGCATTGACCCTTTTTGCACTAACTTCTTTGACTCATCACATACACCGCTGCTACTGTTTACCATCTCTCACTTGATTCCTAGTTATATGTACATATCTACCTCAATTACCTCGTATCCCTGCACATCGACTCGGTACTGGTACCTCTGGTATATAGGCAAGTTATCGTTACTCATTGTCTATCTTTTATTATTATGTGTTTTACTTCTATTTCTCTATTGTCTTTCTCTCTGCATTGTTGGGAAGGGCCCATAATTCACGGTTAGTCCACACCTGTTGTTTACGAAGCATTTGACAAATAACATTCTATTTTAGTTGAACCAGTGCTATTATTGGCAAGAGCTTATTGACCAGGGCTATACAAGGTATGGTCCCTATACAAATGATCCTGTGCAAATGGGTCAATCAATGACATTGGAACAACAGACAATGCTTTATCTGTCTGTACCACCTTTCCCTGCCCAATGATCAATACAACACTACAGTTACAAAATTACATTACAGTGCATTCAGAAACTATTCAGACCTTATTCTAAAATCTATTAAATTGTTAGTTTTTTCTTCAATCTACACACAATACCCCATAATGACAAAGCAAAAACAGGTTTATTTTTTATTTAAAATAAAACTGAAATATTACATTTACATAAGTATTCAGACCCTTTACTCAATACTTTGATGATGCACCATTGGCAGCGATTACAGCTTCAAGGCTTCTTGGGTAGCTTGGCAGACCTGTATTTGGGGAATTTCTCCCATTATTCTCTGCAGAACTTCTCAAGCTCTGTCAGGTTGGATGGGGAGCGTCGCTGCACAGCTATTTTCAGGTTTCTCCAGAGATGTTCGATCGGTTTCAAGTCCAGAATCTGGCTGGGCCTCTCAAGGACATTCAAAGACTTGTCCCGAAGCCACTCCTGCGTTGTCTTGGCTGTGTGCTTAGGGTCGTTGTCCTGTTGGAAGATGAACCTTCGACCCAGTCTGAGGTCCTGAGCTCTCTGGTGCAGGTTTTCATCAAGGATTTCTCTGTACTTTTCTCCGTTCATCTTTCCCTCGATCCTGACTTGTCTCACAGTCCCTGCCGCTGAAAAACATCCCCACAGCCTGATGCTGCCACCACCATGCTTCACCGTAGGGATGGTGCCAGGTGTACTCCAGACGTGACGCTTGGCATTCAGGCCAAAGAGTTAAATCATTGTTTCATCAGACAAGAGAATCTTGTTTCTCATGGTCTGAGCGTCCTTTTGACAAACTCCAAGCGGGCTGTCATGTGCCTTTAACTGAGGAGTGGCTTCTGTCTGACCACTCTACCATAAAGGCCTGATTGGTGGAGTGCTGCAGCGATGGTTGTCCTTCTGGAAGGTTCTCCCATCTCCACAAAGGGACTCTGGAGCTCTGTCAGTCACCATCGGGTTCTTGGTCACCTCCCTGATCAAGGCACTTCTCCCTCGATTGCCCAGTTTGGCTGGGCGGCCAGCTCTAGGAACAGTTTTGGTGGTTCCAAACTTCTTCCATTTAAGAATGATGGAGCCCACTGTTCTTGGGGAGCTTCAATGCTGCAGAATTGTTTTGGTACCCTTCCCCAGATCTGTGCCTCAACACAATCCTGTCTCCGAGCTCTACAGACAATTTCTTTGACATCATGGCTTGGTTTTTGCTCTGACATGCACTGTCAACTGTGGGACCTTATATAGACAGGTGTGTGCCTTTCCAAATCATGTCCAATCAATTGAATTTACAACAGGTGGACTCCAATCAAGTTGTAAAAACATCTCAAGGATCATCAATGGAAATAGGATGCACCTGAGTTCAATTTTGAGTCTCATAGCAAAAGGTCTGAATACTTAAGTAAATAATTTATGTTTTATATTTGTAATAAATTTGCACCAAAAAATCTGCTCTGTCATTATGGAGTATTATGTGTAGACTGATGAGGGGGAAAAAATGATTTAATAGATTTTAGATTAAGGATGTAAAATGTGGAAAAAGTCAAGGAGTCTGAATACTTTCCGAATGCACTGTAATTGCAGTAGTTGCATTAGCATACATTAGACACAAGACCAAATACCTTCAGCAGTCTCTAACACAGTTCCCAGGCTATGATCCACCTGATAGTCAATGTGTACAGGCTCTCATTGTCATCTCCACCATCACCCACAAATTAGAGAGAATTTCACAGACCTGTCCCCTTTATTTCTCACTGCAGCTTCATCTCTACCACATCACAACTTTTAGGCGCCTCTGCTCTACTGACGGTAAGACCTGTATACACAGATTACTCTGAACAGGGTCTGCGGCCATACACTGACGGTTTGCCATTCATGCGTTTTGTGTAAGTCACAGTCATCTTGGTAGTTGTTCCTCTGAAGTACTCAGACACAGGCATTTACCGTGTTGTAGTGTAGTGTAACAACGCAGCATCGTAGCATCACATTCAGTGGTGGTGACCTTATCACTTCTGTTAACATCTCACCTGCTACTCCTGCTTTTCATTCATGGACTCTTTGATTCATTCAGAGACAATATAAAACTGTTTCTAACAGAAACAAATGTGTGTCAAGAGACTCAGATCAAAGAAGAGAGAAATAACACTGAGTTTGTCTCGTCTGAATGATGACTGAAATATAGGTGTTGTCATGCAGGTCACCTGGGACTAGGAGAACTGGAATAAACATCTGTAGCAAAGTGGCAGATGTGCTGAATGGACGACCATGTCAGCAACCATACAGACATTCCACTTACATTGGTTTGGTTTATAAAGGCTAGACACACACACACACACTCCAGTGACACATACCAGTGAGTCAGCATAGACACGGGGCAGGGTGAGTGTAGTGAACGTTAAACTGGCAGTGGAGGACTAGCAGGTGTTAGGGGGTGGGATGTGGGGGAGATGTACTCTTGCTATTACTGTATAAGAGACAGTAAAGAACAGCCTCATACACCATCTCTCGCTGTCTCTGCCCGGTATCTGAAAGGGTGACATTTCTGTGTTTGGTTAGAGGGACCACTCATAATCACTTACAGCCACATAGAGTAGACCAGACGGTCCGGTGGTTTGAGTTCAAGTCATTTCAACACCAAACAGTGAAGTAGTCTCAGAGCATGACACAGGAGCTCTAACGCTAACTCTCTCTGTCTCTCAACTAAATTCAAAGGGCTTTAGTGGCATGGGAAACATATGTTTACATTGCCAAAGCAAGTGAAATAGATAATAAACAAAAGTGAAATAAACAATATAAAATGAACAGTAAACATTACACTCACAAAAGTTCCAAAGGAATAGAGACATTTGAAATGTCATATTATAGCTATATAGAATGTTGTAACGATGTGCAAATAGCTAAAGAAGAAAATGGAAAATAAATAAACATAAATATGAGTTGTATTTACAATGGTGTTTGTTCTTCACTGGTTGCCCTTTTCTTGTGGCAACAGGTCACACATCTTGCTGCTGTGAGTGCACTGTGGTATTTCACCCAATACATACAGTTGAAGTCGGAAGTTTACATACACTTAGGTTGGAGTCATTAAAACTCCTTTTTCAACCACTACAAATTTCTTGTTCACAAACTATGGTTTTGACAAGTCGGTTAGGACATCTACTTTGTGCATGACACAAGTCATTTTTTCAACAATTGTTTACAGACAGATTACGTCACTTATAATTCACTGTATCACAATTCCAGTGGCTCAGAAGTTTATATACACTAAGTTGACTGTGCCTTTAAACAGCTTGGAAAATTCCAGAAAATGATGTCATGGCTTTAGAAGCTTCTGATAGGCCAATTAACATCATTTGAGTCAATTGGAGGTGTACCTGTGGATGTATTTCAAGGCCTACCTTCAAACTCAGTGCCTCTTTGCTTGAAATCATGGGAAAATCAAAAGAAATCAGCCAAGACCTCAGAAAAAAATTGTAGACCTCCACAAGTCTGGTTCATCCTTAGGAGCAATTTCCAAATGCCTGAAGGTACCACGTTCATCTGCACAAACAATAGTACGCAAGTATAAACACCATGGGACCACGCAGCCGTCATACTGCTCAGGAAGGAGAGGCATTCTGTCTCCTAGAGATGAACGTACTTTGGTGCGAAAAGTGCAAATCAATCCCAGAACAACAGCAAAGGACCTTGTGAAGATGCTGGCGGAAACAGGTACAAAAGTATCTATATCCACAGCAAAACGAGTCCTATATCGACATAACCTGAAAGGCAAGCAAGGAAGGAAGAAGCAAGGAAGAAGCCACTGCTCCAAAACCGCCATAAAAAAGCCAGACTACGGTTTGCAACTGCACATGGGGAAAAGATCGTACTTTTGGGAGAAATGTCCTCTGGTCTGATGAAACAAAAATAGAACTGTTTGGCCATAATGACCATCATTATGCTTGGAGGGAAAAGGGGGCGGCTTGCAAGCAGAAGAACACCATCCCAACCGTGAAGCACGGGGGTGGAAGCATCATGTTGTGGGGGTGCTTTGCCCTAGGAGGGACTGGTGCGCTTCACAAAATAGATGGTGTCATGAGGGAGGAAAATGATGTTGATATATTGAAGCAACATCTCAAGACATCAGTCAGGAAGTTAAAGCTTGGTTACAAATGGGTCATCGAAATGGACAATGACCCAAGCATACTTCCAAAGTTTGGCAAAATGGCTTAAGGACAACAAAGTCAAGGTATTGGAGTGGCCATCACAAAGCCCTGACCTCAATCCTGTAGAAAATGTGTGGGCAGAACTGAAAAAGCATGTGTGAGCAAGGAGGCCCACAAACCTGACTCAGTTACACCAGCTCTGTCAAGGGGAAATGGAACCAAAATCCACCCAACTTATTGTGGGAAGCTTGTGGAAGGCTAACCGAAACATTTGACCCAAGTTAAACAATTTAAAGGCAATGCTACCAAACACTAATTGAGTGTATGTAAAATTCTAACCCACTGGGAATGTGATGAAAGAAATAAAAGCTGAAATAAATAATTCTCTCTACTATTATTCGGACATTTCCCATTCTTAAAATAAAGTGGCGATCCTAACTGACCTAAGACAGGGGATTTCTGCTGGGATTAAATGTCAGGAATTGTGAAAAACTGAGTTTAAATGTATTTGGCTAAGGTGTATGTAAACTTCCGACTTCAACTGTATGTGAGTTTATCAAAATGTGATTTGTTTTCAAATTCTTTGTGGGTCTGTGTAATCTGAGGAAAACATGTGTCTCTAATATGGTCAGAAATCTGTCAGGAGGTTAGGAAGTGCAGCTCAGTTTCCACCTCATTTTGTGGACAGTGTGCACATAGCTTGTCTTCTCTTGAGAGCCAGGTCTGCCTATGACGACCTTTCTCAATAGCAAGGCCATGCTCACTGAGTCTGTACATAGTTAAAGCTTTCCTTAAGTTTGGGTCAGTCACAGTGGTCAGGTATTCTTCCAGTTTGCTCTGTTTTTGTGTTAATTATTTCCAATGTGTCAAGTAATTATCTCTCTCTCTCAGTTAACTCTCTCACTCAGTTAACTCTGTCACTCACTCTCTCGCACAATGTGAATAGTTTTCTTCTGAAAGGTTTTTCTTTCCTGTGAGAAAGATGTGTAGGTGTGTTTCTTGACAGCTACCCTTACACCTTGTATTATCTGTGATCTAAATAATGTGATGAACAGACCACCTTGTGGTTAACCCCAACAACAGGCGTGCTTGATGATGACTAACTAAGGGAGATGCAAGGTGGCCACCAACACCAACATGCCTACTGCACTTCATCATGGTATTTGTGTTACTTCTGTTTCAAACAGGCAACATGCACATCCAGAAAGGCTTTTCAGAAAGTTACATTTTGGATCAATCGGATCAATCAAATCACATGATCAGTTATCTTCTCTGCTGAAAAAAATGTGTCCCGTAAAAAAAAAACATTTCTAAATGCAGCTTATCTTTGTGTGGACCTATAGAGGAGGATTAGGCAGGGAACCCCACATAAGGCTTTGACACTAAAGTTGACATGGTTTCCCCCCATGTGTGTCTTAGTTGCTCTTTCTGTCTCGGAAAGCCGTTGGGCTGGTATGCAAAAACAGGCATTAGGGGTGAAGGAGTAGGGGTGAAAGGGAAACCACTGGACCATTCAGATGGTTGAGTGTCCCTCTCACCCACCCACCCACCCACCCACTCTCTTAGTAAAATTGAAAAAACATCAGACATAGTACAGAACAAATGATTGGTCAAGACTCTCCATACTACAGTATGTCTTCTCAACACAATGGAGGTTAATTTATAGGGCCAATGCAGACGTTTTAAATCAATATCAAATCCTTTCTGGGTAACAATTAAGTACCTTACTGTAATAGTTTTCAATTAAAATGGTCAAAAAGAATATAAAAGATTTCTCAAACAAGAATTTAGCTAAGACTGTCTGGGAGTGGTCTGAGTAGAGAGAGGAAAAATAGCTGTTATTGGCAGAGAAGTTTGGAACTCTCGTTGTGATTGATCTATTAAGTCATTTACCACCTGGTGATGTCACCAGCCAAGCCGAAACTCCACCCATGCAAACCTGCTTGTTAGGTCCTGTGTAGATTGTATTTTCAACCAGCAAATATCAGGAAATAACACTGATCAAATTTCTTCACACTTTTACAGTGTTAGTTTCATCAGCTGTATAATATGATACAAAATACAGGAAAACTGAATTTTGACTGATCTGGTCCTTTAATCAACATAAATATATTTGAAAAACAGAGCCTTAAATTTCCAAGCTTCACTACTGTATAACGTACTACTAAAGATGCTGCATGCATTGTAAAGAGTGCAAGGTCAGACCATTGACCCCACAGTAGAAGCCTACATGCCTATATCATTAATGATAATAGTTTTCACATTATCTATCTCACACGCACATGAAATGCTGCACCATCAGGCTAATGCATGTGGTAGACAGGTTGTAGTTGGGTTCTATGTTGTTACAGCATCTCCGGACTCTCTAGCGTTCAACATCCTGTCAAAGCTAAACTAAGTGCAAATGGTTTTCTCTGAGCACTGTACTTCAGCCCATTACAACATTTCAGTAACCTGCGACTGTGATGTGGGTGGGGAAAAATGAATAAATATTTGTGCCTTTTAGGATAAGATCATAAATATGATTAAAGAGATTACTCTGGCATAACCTGTGCGTAGCTACATTTCAAACTGACAGTCTCAGCCTAACACATTATTTTGAAATTAGATAATCAACCAAGATCAATAGTATAGCCAGTTCAACTCTGTATACTGTAGTAACCAATCATATCTCACGGATGCTCCCATGACAGACCAATCAGGGCCAGAGGAGGTTAAGAGGAGGGACTGAGAAGAGAGAAGAGGTAACCACCCTTTCCCTTACCTAAACGGACACCCAGCCAACCCTGTCATTCAACAGCCAGGCCACAATGCGTATAGGGTCGACACTCTCCACAGTGGGTGGGTTGAGTCACTCGTGAACTGGTGAGTCTCTCCATCGCACTGAACACCTCTGCTTTACTTCACTTTCCGTCCCTGCATGGTCTCCCAAGCCAATTTGTTTTTAAATCTCTCTTTCTCTCTCTCTCACTCTTTCTCTCTAACTCTTTCTCTTCACTATCCCCTCTCTGTTGATCCTGTCATCTAGCTGGTGTCTCTGTGGTTTTTAGCTTCAAAAGGTTCCTCACATGCAACTCCTGCCTTTACATGTGAGTAGAGGAGACGCCCTCTGGTTTTTCATGTGTTGTCAGAGGATGTTGAAGGTATGTCAGTGCACACTAGGTTTTCCCCTTAGCTTTATGGGCTATTGAGGACATGTAGATTTGCTTGTGGTAATATTGAAGCCTGCATACTGTAGGCCTAATGTCTGTCTGTAGCCCGCTACTGTATGTGTGATATTCAGTAATCATATCGCCATCAGTACCTGATTTCTGATGGTACTGTCCTGTATGCGTATAGCCAGGGAAGATCTACTCATTCAACTTTGTGGATAGATTAGTTTGTATGGATGATTGCATTGATGGTGGATCAAGCTATTGTTTAAGGTGCTACATGTAACATTTCTACCTGCAATAGTCCTAGATGTCAATAATAATAATGCATTTTACTTCTATTGCACATGTCAGTATCAATAAAGGAACATACAGTCGTGACTCAAATTATTGGCACCCTGATAAAGATTAGCAAAAAATACAAGCTATGCTGAAAAGATTTGAAAATGTTATTATTTTTACGAATACAATTGCTCAGAAAAAATATATTTTGTTTAACAACTAATATTTTATTTTTCAAAAAGATAGGGGTCATAATTATTGGCACCCCTGTTTTCAATACTCCGGCACCCTCCCTTTGTGAGGATAACGGCTCTGAGTGTTTTTCTAAAATGTTATAAGAGATTGGAGAACACATTGGGAGGGATCTTAAACTACTCCTCCATACAGAATCTTTCCAGATCATTGATATCCTTTGTCTGTGCTTATGGCCCTCTTCAATTCAAACCACAAGTCCAGAGACTGAGATGGTCATTGCAAAATGTTGATTTTGTGGTCAATTAACCATTTCTTTGTGGAATGTTATGTGTGCTTGGAGTTACTGTGCTATGGCCAGAAGACATGAAATTAGACATTTCTGGCCACGCAAGAAGGATGTGATAAACAGAAAAGAACCGCATACCTACTGTAAAATATGGAGGTGGATCTTTAATGTTATGGGTCTATTTTGCTTCTACTGGTCCCGGGGCCCTTGTTAAGGTCAATGGCATCATGAAATTTACCCAGTACCAGGACATTTTAGCCAAAAGACAATAACTCCAATCACACATCAAATTCCACAAAGAAATGGTTAATTGACCACAAAATCAACATTTTGAAATGGCTCTCTCAGTCTCTGGACTTGAACCCCATTGAAACCCTGTGGTTTGAATCGAAGAGGGCACTCACTCCATTAGCACAGATGAAGGATATCAATGATCTAGAAAGATTCTGTATGTAGGAGTTGTCTAAGATTCATCCCAATGTGTTCTCCAATCTCATAAAACATTTCAGAAAAAGGCTCAGTGCTGTTATCCTCACAAAGGGAGGGTGCACAAAGGGAGGGTGCACAAAGGGAGGGTGCTGGAGTATTGAAAACCGAGGTGTCAATAATTGTGACCCCTATCTTTTTAAGAAAAAAAAAGTATTGTTAAACAAAATCTCTTTCTGTGAGCAAAATTGTATTAGTAGAAAATAATAGGATTTCCTCTTTTTTCAGCATACAATATAGCTTAGTATTTGTATTGTGTATTTTATACAGTATTTTCTGCTCATCTTTATCAATAATTTATGTCGTGACTTGATGTCCTACTGGTGGAAATAATAGAATAGAATTTTTAAAAATGCACTCATACAATTCTCTAATATACAGTAAATAGTTAAATGAATGTCAGTAAAGACGTTCTATATATAAAATATTCCTGTACCAATAAAAATAATGATGAAGTGATGCTGGAATACATTGTACGATAACTGCTAATCTGCAGTTTCACTTATGCATGAACTTCATTGTCATTTTCGAGAAGGGTGGTCAATTTAATTTAATTCAATTAACTTAAAGCAGTTGCTTCTCAACAATAAGAAATTCAAAAATGTGATTGTGGGATCCCTCATGTTGCGTACAGAAAGTTTAGCAACAACATTTAAATCTGAATATGATGATTTCTATGATCTGTTGTGTCCCCACCACCAATAACCAGCGTTATTGAGCCTTGAATGACTGGCCTTTGTATGTTTGTGTCTTGGCAAGGATAATGTATTGCACATTTGTGGACAATGTGAATCCATTATCTGGTGCATAAATATGATATAGGGGGGTGGTATATGGTCAATATACCACAGCTAAGGGCTGTTCTTAGGCACGACGCAACACGGAGCCGTGGTATATGGCAGCCCCCCGCACCTCTCTGATTCAGAGGTTGGGTTAAATGTGAAAGACACATTTCAGTTGAATGCATTCAGTTGTACAACTGACTAGGTATCCCCCTTTCCCTTTCCCTTTATTGGCCATACACTATAAACCCCTGAGGTGCCTTATTGCTATTATAAACTGGTTACAAACATAATTAGAACAGTCAAAATAAATGTTTTGTCATACCTGTGGTATACGGTCTCATATACCATGGCTTTCAGCCAATCAGCATTCAGGGCTCGAACTACCCAGTTTATAATATGATATAATCTATAATAATACAGAGGCCATTACAGAGGCATCGTATAACAGTTGTCCATGGCCATCAGTATACTATAGTTGTTAGTTTTAGTATTTCGTTTTAGTATTTTCACTCTGGGGTCTATAGTCCCATTCAGCAAACAAATCACATTTTGCGTGTTTAGTAATATGTAAGCAAATGAAGGAATGTATCACTTAAAATATTGAGTTCATACTTTTGAGAGTGGAACTGACACTTTGTTTGACTATGTGTGTGTTGGAAAGAGATTAAGCATCAATTACAGTAACGATGACATTAAAGTGCTGTCATTTCAGTACCGGTATGTCTACTTTCGATCTTATCGACTGTCGCCGTCGGCGGATAGAAATGGAGTTACTGTACTGAGCAGAGGTTACTGTGCCAAAGTGCTCCATGGGACAGTTCTCTCAGAGACAGGTCAGCTGGAGGAGCAGAATAGAGGATACACAACCACACATCACACACATAACTGACCACTTGGATTTTTTAATGAAGGGGTTTTTAATGAGTTCAAAAATAAAGTCAGTTTTAACCTGTTTTGCAGTGGTGTAAGTAAAAATACTTTAAAGTACTACTTAAGTAGATTTTTTCAGTATCTGTACTTTACTATTTATATTTCTGACAACTTTTACTTTTACTCCACTACATTCCTTAAGAAAATATGTACGTTTTACTCCCATACATTTTCTCTGACACCGAAAAGTACTCATTATATTTTGAATGCTCAGGCAGGACAGCTATATGGTCCAATTCACGTATCTATTAATATAACACGTTGTCATCCCTACTGCCTCTGATCTGGCTGACTAAACGCAACTACTGTGTTTGTAAATGATGTCTGCGTGTTGGAGAGTGCCGCTGGTTGTCCGTAAATAAGAAAACCAAGAAATTCTTGCCACCTGGTTTGCTTAATATAAGGAATTTGATGTAAAGCATTTTGTTGTACTTTTTACGTATAACAATTTAGTACTTTTTCCACCATTGTAATTAAGTACATTTAAAACCAGATACTTTTAGACTTTTACTCAAGTAGTATTTTACTGGATGACTTTCACTTTTACTTTAGTCATTTTCTATTAAGGTATCTTTACTTTTACTCAAGTATGACAATTGAGTACTTTTTCCACCACTGCTGTTTAGTAGGATTGTGCACAATATAGTACAGAACTGCGGTTAATCCACTTTTGTAAATTGACGTGACCCATTTCTTTTCAACACAATCCTGTCATATCAAGACTCACTACTGCATGTTCCAATAGCACAATTTGATTTATACCACATACAGCACACTGTTACAACTGTAGATGCCTATCTAAACCAAATTACAGTACACTATAGGTTGTTGTTCATCAAACAAACTTGTCGTCTGTCTGTGAAGCCTGTGTGTACTGGCATTAGTCATAGTGTCATATTCTGAGGAGGTTTGTGGCTTCTGAGTGTATACCTGAGAGATTAATTTCAAAGCTGACATGAAACATAACATTTCCACACGTCAACCAGATATACAGCCTCCGCCACTTATTTTTTCTACAGAGGTCAGATATAAGACGTGCTAAAAACATCTGTGAAATATGCTGTACTTCATCAACCACAGAATTGACAAAGACCTTTTAAGCCCCAGATTGCTACACAAGGACTTCAGGGGAAATGGACTTAAAGATAATATCATGAATGGATATAATTTAATACGACATGTTCTTGAGATTCATTTCACTTCATGCTGCAGACTGTGAAATGCCACTCAATATTTATTGATATGTAATATGATCGACATATCAATTGCTTGTGTAATGTTGAACTTTTTAAGTCATTCTTGCATTGTGTCAGTCCCTTGCGGGCTATGAATTTCCAAAACCCTAGTAACCAACAGCACGTTATCAACCTAACTTACGTCAGCAGGTGATATGATCTGCCCTCTGAGTTTCCAACCCCCTCTTCTCTCACCCCTGATAGCTTGAAAACATCCTAAACGTCTGGCATCGATGGAAAAACACTAAGAACCAGAGGCGTGGGATATAATCTATTTATCACAAACCCAATCTCTGCAATTTACCTATTTATACAAATACATTTTCCAACTTGCTATCTGCCATTTTAATTTCTCAGAAACATTACAAAAAATGATCACATTTAGATAATTTCACTGTCTCCTTTTTCCTATAGGTTGAATGGCGTTGTCTCAAACAGTTTCCAAACCATCTCCTATCCACCTGCCCATCTTCTCTTTCCATCACTCCTCCCTTCCTCCTCCATACCTCTAAGATGATCCGAGTTCACAACACCCAGTACTCCCTCTTCCTGCGCCAGGCAGATGTCCTGCGTCGCTCGGGGACACTGTGTGATGCTGTTATCTCAGTGGAGAGCAAGGTGTTCAGGGCCCATCGGCTGGTGCTGGCCTGCGTTAGCAAAACCCTGGAGCATCAGCTCACCCTGCAGGCTGCATACTCAAACCAGCACGATCGCCTCAACCAACCTCACCACTGTAGTCTGGAGCTCCTCTCTCCACACACCTTCCAGCAGGTCCTGGACTTTGCATACACCGAGACACTGGAGGTCCCTGTGGATGATCTTCCCCAGCTTCTGAGGGCAGCCAAGCTCCTGGAGATGCATTCTCTGGAGGAGCAGTGTCGCAGCCAGCTGAAGAGAAATCGGGGGTGCCTGAAGAGAGAGAGAAGAGAGTTGAGAGAAATAAGAGAAGTGAGAGGAACAAAAGAAACTGGAGAAATGACAGAAACAAAAGTTCAGATAACAGAGGAGAGAGATGAGAAAGAATCCCTGAAAGGAAGTCCCATTCCAGAAGAGGGGGATCCCCAGACAATTCCCTCCGTTGATCTGGAGCCCCAGAGCAGCCCATTCACTGAGGACCCCACTTTTCCTGACAATAGGGATAACTCCTCTGGTTCATCACCACCACAGAGAAAAAGGCCAAAGCCACTCACACCCACACTAGTGGCCACCACACCGCCTCCATCCAGAGACAGTGTCATCGCCACCACTGCTGCCACCATCCAACCCCCTCCCCCTCCTCCCCCAGCGTCGAGGGTCATGTGGCACCAAGTCAACACCCTGAGGAAGATGGCCTTGAACTATAACGACATCCTAGCAGCCAGTTCCTCTTCCCTTCACCCCTCACAGCACCTGGTGACATACCCCTTCCACCTCTCCACTCCCCACATGTACCCCCTGCTAACGTCCTCACGCCCGCCCCAGGTCCACAGCGCCGTCCTGGGCTACCCGGGCATCCTGCATCCATACCATCACCCTCTGCTCTCTGGGTCTCGGGAGCTGGGGGACATCCTGAAGCAAGGTCTGCTGGGAAAAAGAGACCCGATGGATAAAGTGTTGATAGGTGGAGCACCAGGGGAAGGGCAAAGGTAAGACCACTCTGGAGGGGTTTTATACTACAGACGTTTTGGTCTTCATTCTTCTCCTTCTTTCCCTGTTCTCATTTCTACAATATAGTTCAGAATCTCCCTAATTTGTTTACATTAAGTAACACATATCGACACAGCTATCTGACTCATTCTCGTTTGGGTGGATCTGAGTGAAAGTTCTAGCCTCCTGTTCTTTCCTATAAGCAGAGTTTCCCCTGTCTCCAGTTAACCCTCTCCTGTCTGTCATATTCACATGATGTACAGTGGGGCAAAAAAGTATTTAGTCAGCCACCAATTGTGCAAGTTCTCCCACTTAAAAAGATGAGAGAGTCCTGTAATTTTCATCATAGGTACACTTCAACTATGACAGACAAAATGAGAAAAAAAATCCAGAAAATCACATTGTAGGATTTTTAATGAATTTATTTGCAAATTATGGTGGAAAATAAGGAATTTGGTCAATAACAAAAGTTTCTCAATACTTTGTTATATACCCTTTGTTGTCAATGACAGAGGTCAAACGTTTTCTGTAAGTCTTCACAAGGTTTTCACACACTGTTGCTGGTATTTTGGCCCATTCCCCCATGCAGATCTCCTCTAGAGCAGTGATGTTTTGGGGCTGTTGCTGGGCAACACGGACTTTCAACTCCCTCCAAAGATTTTCTATGGGGTTGAGATCTGGAGACTGGCTAGGCCACTCAAGGACCTTGAAATGCTTCTTACGAAGCCACTCCTTCGTTGCCCGGGCGGTGTGTTTGGGATCATTGTCATGCTGAAAGACCCAGCCACGTTTCATCTTCAATGCCCTTGCTGATGGAAGGAGGTTTTCACTCAAAATCTCACGATACATGGCCCCATTCATTCTGTCCTTTACACGGATCAGTCGTCCTGGTCCCTTTGCAGAAAAACAGCCCCAAAGCATGATGTTTCCACCCCCATGCTTCACAGTAGGTATGGTGTTCTTTGGATGCAACTCAGCATTCTTTGTCCTCCAAACACGACGAGTTGAGTTTTTACCAAAAAGTTATATTTTGGTTTCATCTGACATTCTCCCAATCTTCTTCTGGATCATCCAAATGCTCTCTAGCAAACTTCAGACGGGCCTGGACATGTACTGGCTTAAGCAGGGGGACACGTCTGGCACTGCAGGATTTGAGTCCCTGGCGGCGTAGTGTGTTACTGATGGTAGGCTTTGTTACTTTGGTCCCAGCTCTCTGCAGGTCATTCACTAGGTCCCCCCGTGTGGTTCTGGGATTTTTGCTCACCGTTCTTGTGATCATTTTGACCCCACGGGGTGAGATCTTGCGTGGAGCCCCAGATCGAGGGAGATTATCAGTGGTCTTGTATGTCTTCCATTTCCTAATAATTGCTCCCACAGTTGATTTCTTCAAACCAAGCTGCTTACCTATTGCAGATTCAGTCTTCCCAGCCTGGTGCAGGTCTACAATTTTGTTTCTGGTGTCCTTTGACAGCTCTTTGGTCTTGGTCATAGTGGAGTTTGGAGTGTGACTGTTTGAGGTTGTGGACAGGTGTCTTTTATACTGATAACAAGTTCAAACAGGTGCCATTAATACAGGTAACGAGTGGAGGACAGAGGAGCCTCTTAAAGAAGTTACAGGTCTGTGAGAGCCAGAAATCTTGCTTGTTTGTAGGTGACCAAATTCCTTATTTTCCACCATAATTTGCAAATAAATGAATTAAAAATCCTACAATGTGATTTTCTGGATTTTTTTTTCTCATTTTGTATGTCATAGTTGAAGTGTACCTATGATGAAAAATTACAGGCCTCTCTCATCTTTTTAAGTGGGAGAACTTGCACAATTGGTGGCTGACTAAATACTTTTTTGCCCCACTGTATATTATGGATGTAGATGGTCATTCATATTAGCTGTGTCCAAACCACAGAACAGCTGCTGAAGTCATGTTATGTGGTCTGTCCCTTGATGGTGGCATTACACTGTATCTCGTTTCTGGTTTTACAGTGAAGCTACTTCCTCTTTTCTAATGCAGAGACATGATGTACAGTATGGTGTAATTGAAAGGCTCTATAAAGCAGTTTTCTGCATAGTATCTAAAGGGGGAGCCCCCTTAGTTTCTCCCCTCCCTTGCAAATATCAACCATGAAAGACATTCAGATCCACTACGGATCAGTTACAAGCTGTTTCAGTCCTGTTCTTAAACAATGTCTGCCTATTTTTTATTTAACTTTTATTTAATCAGGGGAGTCCATTGAGCCCTGAGGACAACACATTTTACACGAACATTCCAATAAAAAAATATATAAAGAAATGCAGTTTACAATTTGGTATAAGGTCCCTGTAATACACATTGCACATTGCACACACACACACACACACACACACACGCATGCATAACATGATACATACTGCACTCCCTCGGATACCACCTTGACCTCCAGGTCAGAAATAACATGTGGCTCAGATCAGAGTACGACAAAGTACTACAGAATGAGTGTAAGTAGTCTTAAAACTGTGTTTATGTGATCCTGTTTCAGTGTGGAAACTATCGGTCGTCAACATCTCTCTGACTTCCTCCTCCCTCCTGTTGCTGATCTCTGAGGTTTTTCTGATATCTCTGGCCATTTCATTTAGGTGGCGTAGGAAACCATCTAGCAGACTTTGTAGCAGATTTGTCACTTTTGTTTATTTGGGGGATTTTAGGGCCATAAAGAGCATTAACACTCTTCCATTCATCTCTGAAAAATCATTCACCTATGGTTTTTCAGTCTAGCTAACAAAGTGCGTCAGATGCTGTGGAAAGTCCCTTTTCTATGTGACACTTAACATACAGTACCATTGTAACGCCTGGCCTCTTCCTCAGAACCCCAGCCTACGATTGGGTGCTTACATTTGACATCAATAGACAGGTACATATAGCCTGCGGTTGGAGAGGCAGGGGAGAAGGACAGGATGTCACAAGATGGTGTGCAAATCAATCTGCTTTGGCATGACACTCATTGCAACACATCAACTGGGTTATCTAATAGTGGTTCGGTGACCACCATGCTCACGTGTTTGCCTTACAACAGTTACATTGACTCTTGTCCTTGAAATAAAGTTTTATCTTCTATGGGGCCAGATACTCCCAGGAGCGTCCAGGAAGAACCCAGGACTGTCAGCACTGCAGCAAGGTCCTCCTGGGCAGCTCATGGCTGCAGGGCTCAACCACCAACCCCTCAGGTACTGTAATGTCACAACATTCACTCAGTGCTTTTTCACTAGACCTCTAACTGGGGTACATTGCAAAAAGCATAATCTCAAAATGTGAATATTGTATTGGGAGCTGTACAGAACTAAGACGTGACTGTATTCTTAATATTCTAATGGATACATGGCAGTGACATTTCTAACAGTGTGACCCTTAACCTCTATCGTCATAGGGACAGAGCATATAGGAAACATGAGAGAGAGAGAGAGAAGAGTGCCTGAGGGAGAACGAGAGAGAAAGAGAATAAGAGAGTGAGAGAGAAAGAGTAGGGGAGATAAAGGAGCGAGAGAAGCATGTCTTATGAAGAACGAGAGAAAGAGAGTGAAAGAGTGAGAGAGAGTGGGGGAGAGAGAAAGAGTAAGAGAAAGAGAGTGAGAGAGAAAGAGAGTGTGAGAAAGAGAAAGACAGTAGGAGAAGTGTGCCTTAGGGAGAATGAGAGAGAACGAGAGAGAAAGAGAGTGAAAGAGTGAGAGAGAGAGAGAGAGAGAGAGAGAGAGAGAGAGTGGGGGAGAGAGAAAGAGTATGAGAGAGAGAGAGAGAGAGAGAGAGAGATACAGAAACAGAAAGACAGACAGAGTGAGTGAGTTGTGGCTTTGTGCTGGCGGTGCAGCAGTGCGGTAAGCTGGCAGAACAAACAGTACGTTCTGCAATGTGCTGGTGGTTTTGATACAGTGCCAAAGGGGAAAAAAGCGTACATCTTTTTTTCACTCTATGTAGGGTGGTCAAATCAGCCTCACATCTTTACAGTCTGTGTTTGTGTGATGGGGTTAGCACTGTCACTCGCTCGTTACAGTACGACTGAGAGACGGTATTCATGTGACTCAAGATTATCTCCACTGATTGTCTCCACCAAATTGAATGGACAGCCAAGAGTAACACATTTAGTTGAATAATGAGTGTTTCACTGACTTCAACTGGTCACTTTTATCAGACTTGATCATTTTAGTCCTCATAAGTGGGATACTTATCAAGCTTAGACATCAGAGGTTTGTGTGTTCTAAGCGAGAGGCCAAGGAAGGTTTGGACAGGAAGCTAATTGAGAACAGGCTGAATTTTAGTGAGAGAGGAGTGAACACTTTATTGTGGTCTTGGTCCTTGCTCTCCCGCACCTCTCTCTCTCTCTCGCTCCCTCTCTCATCTCAATCTCCCTCTCCACCCCCCCCCCCCCCTCCCCACCCCTATTCAGCACCCTGTATGTGTTCTACAGAGCCCCATAGTAACTGTGTAAAACAGTTACTCGGTCAGATTATAGAGAAATACAAAGGTACACGATGAGAGGAAACCAAGGTTCTTCTTGTCAATTTGAAGCTCGTGAAAGAATGTGGTGTATTTATAGAACTATCTCTGGTAAAAGGAGGTCTTAGTTATCATTATCTAGGTGTGTGACAAACACAATTATGCTACATAACAGTTGTATAATACCATTTCATACAATACCCACTGTAATTAAAAAAAAAAAAAAGTAATCTTTGAACTTATCGTCACAAATGAAGACAACAAAAAATGTTGAGTGAAGAAGGTTGCTGCTATGACAACAGTAAGCCTTTACAGTCATGAGTGTGACCCCTGTCCTACAGAGAATCCATCTGCATGAATCCATCTACTCATCACAAAATACTAAATGAAAAAAGGAATTTATATGACATGGAATGATTACAATTCTACCCCCACCCCCTCTTGTTGCTCTCTCCTCCCCAGGCTCAGGTGAGACTTCTCTGGGGTGTAAGTACTGTGATCGTGGCTTCAGGGTGGAGCGGTCACTGTCGTCCCACCGGCGAGATCAGGGAGGAGAGAAGCCCTACCAGTGTAAACGCTGCTCCAAGAGGTTCAGTCTCAAACACCAACTGGATACACACCACCGGGTACACACAGGTATTATATCCCCCTGTGTGTGTGTGTGTGTGTGTGTGTGTGTGTGTGTGTGTGTGTGTGTGTGTGTGTGTGTGTGTGTGTGTGTGTGTGTGTGTGTGTGTGTGTGTGTGTGTGTGTGCGTGTGTGTGTGGTTGGGGGTGTGTGTGTGGTTGGGGGTGTGGGTGTGTGTTTTAATGTGTCAGTCATTGTGTATGTGCTTGCCTGCTCACTCTCAATGTCAACCCCAGGAGAGAAGCCGTTTGAGTGCCGTCTGTGTGGCCAGCGGTCAAGGGACTACTCAGCCATGATCAAGCACCTGCGGACCCACGGCGGGGCCACACCCTACCAGTGTACTGCCTGCCTGGAGTTCTGTAGCAGCCTGGCTGCCATGCAGAAACACCTGAAGAACCACCCGCTGCAGGACTTCCCCCCAGACTGGACCATCAGCAGCACCTACCTGTACACATGCCATACCTGAGCTAGCTTGAAGGCAAATGTAATGTCAATAGAGAATAATTTTACTGCCAAACAACTACATCTCAGGGAAACTAACTCATAGCATGTAATGTACATACATGGTAACAAGACACCAGTTACCGTAGAATTTATCCATGTACTCCAAAAGTGCATGGAGTACGTCAATGCATATTTTCACCACTAGAGGGACACTGGGTCTCAGAAAAGAACGTAAAACATGTCTTGCATCAACAGCATTATCATTATCAAGCACAGTATTATTACCATTCTATCATGGCTGCACCTGAAGACAGTGGCGGTTCTAGACCATTACAACTGGGGGGGCCAAGCTGGGGCCAGTTGTACTGTTAGAGGGGCCAGTTGTACTGTTAGAGGGGCCAGTTACATTAGACGTTATTGTTGTCATATTGTTTTCTTCACTGCATTGCAGGCATTAGCAGGCAAAAGACCATGTTCATTATCATTCACCAATTTATTTGCATTTTCTGTCTAATAACGGATGTAAAAAAAAAAGAACAAGAGCAAAAATTAGTTATGTAAAAATTATTTCATACTCCACATTTAGGGGGGGCACAAGGGGGTCCAAAATTGTTGTCACAGGGGCACTGCCCCCCCCCCCCCCCCCCCCCCCCCAGAACCGCTAGTGCCTGAGGAGTCAGTCACTTCCAAGAGACAAGGAAAGGAAACATCAAGACTATTTAGAGGCGGCAAAAATGTGTCCTTGTTTCATATGAATGTTTCCATCTATGTTTGTCCGTTATCTCTCTCAAGACAACTTGGAGCAATCGTTTTGTACGCAAATTCTTGATTTTCATTTAGCCATATGTGTTTAGTACGTTTAGATCTTGTTAGATTCATATTTACAGTGCCTATAGAGTCTGCACCTCCTGGAATTATTTTGCACGTTCTTTTGCATTACAAAGTGGGATAGAAAAATATTTAATTAATTTTTTTAAATCATTAATCTACACAAAATACTCCCTAATGTCAAAGTGAAAAGAAAATTCTACACATTTTTACAAATGAATAAAAATTAAATAACTAAAATATAGTACCTGCAGAACTACTCATCCCCTTTGTTTAGGCAAGCCTAAAAGAAGTCAAATGTGTCTTAACAAATCACATAAGTTATATGGGCTCCCTCTGTGTGAAATAATAGGGGTTGACATGATTTTGGAACGACTACCCCTTTCTCTGTCCTCCATACATACAGCCAAGTATTGAATTTGAAGCACATATTCAACTACAAAGGCAAGGGAGCTTTTTGAAAGCCTCATAAAGAAGACCACTGATTGGTAGATGGGTAACAATAACAAATCAGACATTGAATATATCTTTAAGCATGGTCAAATTAATAATTATGCTGTGGAGGATGCATTAAACCACCCAGACACATCAAAGATGCAGTCATCCTTCTGATCTGAGCTGCAGGACATGAAGGAAACTGCTCAGGGATGTTATTATGAAACCATTGGGGATTTTAAAACAACTACAGAGTTCAATGGCTGTCATGGGAGAAAACTGAGGATGGATCAACAACATTGTTGTGACTCCACAATAATGACCTAAATGACCTGAGTGAAAAGAAGAATAAAAATATAAAGAATAAAAATACTCCAAAACACGCATAAAAGGCACTAAAGTAATACTGCAACAACAACAAAAACATGGCAAAGGAATACACCTTTTGGCCTAAATGCAAAGCCTTATAATGTACTTATCTAATCAAGGTATATTAGTGTCTTCCACTTTGATATTACAGAGTATTTTGTGGAGGCCGTTGACCAAAAAAATACAGTTAAATCCATTTTCATTCCCACTTTGTAACACAATATAATGTGAATAAATCCAAGGGGGATGTAGCCTTTCTATAGGCACTGTATATTTGCTTTAGCCTATTGCTATTTTAATGATAGTATTGATATAATAAATGTATTCATTTGGCAGATGGCCTGTTTTTGTATTGAATGTAGATCCTCACACAGTCACACCCAACAACAAAGAAACAGTAGCCTGTCAAACCGTTATGACCATTGATTTGCTCTGAACTTGAGTATGAATGCGTTTTGGCATAAATTACACAGCAGCTGGCATGCAGAGTGTATTTGCAATTATTATCTCTTCAGAGAATTGATGTCTTAAATAAATATTTATTTATTTTGACAGGTTGTCTGTGTCAGTGTTCTACCATTTTACTTACAGTATTTTTTAGATAAAACTATAATCTCATTATTAAACAATATCTAACATCTTATTCATCTGGTCCAAACAATCCTCATAATTTATCTGAACTATCTATCTGAAAAGATATCTGAATAGCAGTATTCACTAATGCAGCACTTTAAACAATCAACGCCACGGTCAGTCTTAAATAAACGAATGTTCTACATTTAAAATTACAGTTGCTTATTATTTTAAAATAAAATATTTTAGGCGATTATAATCAGTTAATGTGGAAGCCTGAGAGCACCTGATATCAGAGTAGTAATCTGATCCTGGCTCCCATCACACACGTTCACTTCACCCGTTCCTCTTGGATGTTGTCTATAGTGAAGCACCCACCGTGCGACGGCCGCTTCTCCTTCTCCTCTTCTCCGTCTCTCTCTCTCTCTCTCTCTCTCCGCCCAGTCAACACAGTTCTCGGAGTCGTCGCTGGCCTTGGAGGGTGCGAAGAGCGTACACTCCACCAGGACGTTAAGCTGCTTGGTCTCGCGGGCGCTGCAGTGGGGTGGAGTGGAACCGACGCAGGTCCACCCGGAAGGAGCCCTTCTCTAGGGTCATGCATGGCTCACATCGAGCCCCCCACTGTATCAATTTCAATTTCAATTTAAGGGCTTTATTGGCATGGGAAACATATGTTAACATTGCCAAAGCAAGTGAAGTAGATAGACTTTTGTTTATGTCTCTATGTAGGAGATATTCGCTTGGCACGTCATACCTGGGAGAGGAATACAGTCAGTCCAATCACTGCATCTGGACATTTTAGCAAACAAGCTACTGAATACTTTCTGCTGCATAGCCCTCCAATGCAATGCATTGCAAATGATACATCATTTGAACTACATTTTTTCCAATTACCCTATTCTGCCACAAGAGGGCACTATGAGCCAAAACCTGCATCTGTTACGGTTGTACATAATAACCAGTCTCTTTGTAACCACTGCTCCTTAAATTCTACTGTATGTTAGAAACCTCGCTCCCCTTCTGATGCATAGAGCAAAAACCTGAAATTATAATAGCCCATCTGATTGGCCCAATAAATGACATACGCATGGTAAATTGTTGTATGGTTACTTCGGGAATATTTACTCATGGCCATGAACGGTGAGGAATTTATTATACAATGGTTATCATAACAATTGCAGAATAAATAATACACAATACATATCATAATATGAAACATGTATTATGTTTATAAATGAAATATTGTCTACTCGAGAAATGTTTAAATTACAGACGTAGCTAGCCTACAAATGGCAATGGAGAAGGTGAGCCTCTGTTCTACTGTTAAACTGTGCTTCGGAATGGATCGCATAGAGCAAAATACTTGAACTAGCTTATCTATTTACTACTGTGAAGTGGATACAATTAAATAAGAGATGAAGCCTAACCTTACTTGTTGTAGGCTTATAGGGTTTTCAGGAGTATAAAACCACCACAGGCAGAACATTTGAGGAACTTATTTTGCAACATCATGGAAATCAAATAATAGGTAATAGCTTCATGTTCTTTTTAGGAATAAGAGCGTCATTATATTTTCCCCATTTCACAAGGCTGAGCTATTGCATTTGGCTTCTTGCAATGCAATACTTCAACCACTAGAAACTGCTTACACATGGTCTAAAGTTTGCAATGCAATACTTCAACCACTAGAAACGGTGCTTACACATGGTCTAAAGTTTGCAATGCAATACTTCAACCACTAGAAACGGTGCTTACACATGGTCTAAAGTTTGCAATGCAATACTTCAACCACTAGAAACTGTGCTTACACATGGTCTAAAGTTTGCAATGCAATACTTCAACCACTAGAAACGGTGCTTACACATGGCCTAAAGTTTGCAATGCAATACTTCAACCACTAGAAACGGTGCTTACACATGGCCTAAAGTTTGCAATGCAATACTTCAACCACTAGAAACGGTGCTTACACATGGTCTAAAGTTTGCGGGAAGATAAGCACATGCTCACATCAAGTTGAGTTTTTATAAATGCCAACTTTTGCGTGAAAACTCTCGCATGGCATATTTTGGGGCATATTTTGTGCATATGCAAAGTTTATAAATGAGGCCCCTGGTCACTTCAACACTGTGTTAAGGACAGTACTCCAACAGTGCTCACTCAACACATCAGCCACAGTTAACATATGGCAAAACATGCCATAATTAAAAGGGAAAGACACCCATATCTCTGTACATCTGTTGTACATCAACCCATACATCTGTTGTCTGCAGTTATGCCAAATGTCTCAATTTTCTTTTATTGGTTGCATTTGGGCATTTCCTGATCCAGAGACTCTCTTTGGAAGGCTTCAACCTAAAATAAAACCTGCCTGAATAATTTACAAATCTTGTTGTGTGTTTAGTCACTGCCACTTGCATAGTCAGGGACATCACATAAAGTATTTTCCTACAAACATGTTCCTAGACTACTCCCTAGTCTAACTGGCAGCAACCCACCAATCAAGAACCATATAAAACCATGTGCAACAGAACCACTCTGTTAGCGTTTACTCTACACACTGCTGAGATCAGATATACAGTCTGGAGTTGTCCTGGGAACAGTGTTTACAGCAGTAGAAGGATTTAGTAGACAGATAAAGACAGAGTAGGGTGGGGGAGAGATTTTGGATCTAAACCTGTCCACTCAAACAGGGCCTGTTGCTCTAAGCCCCTTCATCCTCTGTCTCAGCAGAATTGTGATGGTGTCCCAGCCTAGCACCACACTGACTGGGGCAATAATAATATAAAGTATACTTTTTTATCCAGAGAGCAACTTACTGTTAACACACATGAGGTGAATACAGGATTTGAACCCACAGCCATGCTGTCGTGTCCGCACCTTTGTGTCCATGCTCCGGCTTATCTTCTCTAAACCAGTGCACATAAAAACACATGGAAAAACAATGGAGTCCACCTGGAAAGCATCTTGTCTTTATTTGGTGACACGAAATACCTCACTGGGGGGATTAATGAGGTTGTTCTTTTAAAGATTATTTAACTCCTTCAGCACAAGGAAACACAAACAACATTTGGGAATACACTACAAAATTTGAACAAAAAAATGTAATGTAATCTGTTAAAAAAGACATATTATATATGAATTTGCCTAGTAAAATGTTGATACTCCGAACACAAGGTAAAAGGTAGCCAGGTCGGCCTACACTCCATCCCTACAGTCTAGGCATCGACCATCGGTCAATGCGTCTGTCTGTCTGTCAAGGCAGACATACTTGCTTATACTATCCTTTAGTCTGGTTACACACATTTGGCTTTTAAACAGTGGCGGTCTGACGTTTATACAATTTTTTAAAATTTTTATGAACATGGCCTTATTTCTATTAGAGCATATTGGATAACTGTCATTCATATTCCATTCACCCAGTTCAATGTAACAGCGATAGGTTAAGGCTAGTGCATGATACTCAAATTGTTTCCATACCCATAATGAGGTTGATACAACCTAGCCTATGAATGAAAGTTTACAACATACAGTAGGTGTATAGGTCAAGAGAAATCTGAGTAATCAAGGTGATAGACATTAACACATTCAATACCGTTTTGCACACTATTGCCTGTATCTAGCTGATCTAGGGTGTAATCATTAGTCCAACAGTTGCAAACGAGAGTTTCTATTGGACAAATTCAGGTATGTTTATGCCAATTTCATTCTGTTTGCTTCCGTTTAAGAAATGTTTTTCAACAGAATCGGTGGAATTTGTTCACCCCTGATCACACGCAAATACAGTTCACTTTCATAGCAGCCACATACAAACAGCATGATCTCTTTGTTGTATAATTCCTTCTTGCATCTACGCGCTCTCCTCCTCTCACCTTTTTCCCTTCGCTTATGGACTTCAGTGCACAAAACCATGAGCTTTCTCTGACCTAATGAAAAAACTTTCCAAGCCAAACCTTCATAACATAACTGTTAAAACTTCTTAGGGATAGCCCCCTTTTTTCAATTTTCGCCTAAAATGACATACCCAAATCTAACTGCCTGTAGCTCAGGCCCTGAAGCAAGGATATGCATATTCTTGGTACCATTTGAAAGGAAACAATTTGACGTTTGTGGAAATGTGAACTGAATGTAGGAGAATTTAACACAATAGATGTGGTAGAAGAAAATACAAAGAAAAAAACAACCGTTTAAAAAAAAAAGAATTCTACCACCATATTTGAAATGCAACAGAAAGGTCCCAAATCTAGCATCTCTATGGTTGTAATTCCGATGGTTGTCCAAGAGAGGGCAGCAGTGTATGTGCAAAGATTCAGACTGATAACTTGAAATATAAGCAAGCTTCATGACATTTAGTGTGAAGTCACCCAGCAACATTTGGGCAAATCGTGAAGGACACATCTACATTACATTTTTCTGCAATAATATCGTCAAATCTGTATACTTGGACATTGATTTAGCTTTTCCAGTATTAGTAGCCATATTGTAAGTTCAACATTTGTAAAACACCCAGGTTTCATAACTCTCCATATTCTTGCAATTTTTGTCCAAAAGGAAAAGGCTTGCTGTCGCACAAGGTTAGCAGAAAAATTGTGAGACAGATACGGGGTTATCGCATACTCCTGTAAAGCCCAGCTCATTGGCTATCTACAGTTGAAGTCGGAAGTCTACATACAATTAGGTTGGAGACATTAAAACTCTTGTTAACTAACTATAGCTTTGGCAAGTCAGTTAGGACATCTACTTTGTGCATGACACAAGTAATTTTTCCAACAGTTGTTTACAGACAGATTATTTCACTTATAATTCACTGTATCACAATTCCAGTGGATCAGCAGTTTACATACACTAAGTTGACTGTGCCTTTAAACAGCTTGGAAAATTCCAGAAAATGATGTCATGGCTTTAGAAGCTTCTGATAGGCTAATTGACATCGTTTGAGTCATTTGAAGGTGTACCTGTGGATGTATTTCAAAGCCTACCTTCAAACTCAGTGCCTCTTTGCTTGACATCATGGGAAAATCCAAAGAAATCAGCCAAGACCTCAGAAAAAAAATTGTAGACCTCCACAAGTCTGGTTCATCCTTGGGAGCAATTTCCAAATGCCTGAAGGTACCACGTTCATCTGCACAAACAATAGTACGCAAGTATAAACACCATGGGACCACGCAGCCGTCATACTGCTCAGGAAGGAGAGGCATTCTGTCTCCTAGAGATGAACGTACTTTGGTGCGAAAAGTGCAAATCAATCCCAGAACAACAGCAAAGGACCTTGTGAAGATGCTGGAGGAAATAGATTAAAAAGTATCTATATCCACAGTAAAACGAGTCCTATATCAACATAACCTGAAAGGCCGCTCAGCAAGGAAGAAGCCACTGCTCCAAAACCACCATAAAAAAGCCAGACTACGGTTTGCAACTGCACATGGGGCAAAGATCGTACTTTTTGGAGAAATGTCCTCTTGTCTGATGAAACAAAAATATAACTGTTTGGCCATAATGACCATCATTATGTTTGGAGGAAAAAGGGGGAGGCTTGCAAGCAGAAGAACACTGTCGTGTCTTTGGCTATGCCGGATTAAGTGATATGACATGCTATTCTATAAAATCCTTTCTCTGTAATTAATATTACCTGATTGAGCTAATCATGTAAATGTAATTAACTAGAAAGTCGGGGCACCATGAAATAATATTTATAGAGCAGTTATCTTCCGAATAAACTCTTAAAGACCTAGTAATATTTTACATTAATAGCAGTCAATATTAATCGTCACCTTATTTCAGTCTCATCTGAAAGTTGTAAATTCTTGGTTATCTTCACGAACCCTGGCTAACAAGTTGAATCAGCAATACAAAATTGGGTTTAATTATTTATTTACTAAATACCTAACTAATCACACAGAATTACATATACACATAATTAATCATACCTTGATTACAAATTATGTCGTAAAGAAAAACATCCCTAGCGGACGGAACAGATATGACAGCTGGTTACCCAAAGAAAAGGGGGTTGGGTTTGAGTGAAAGAGCGGGAAGACTGAAGAACAAAGGGAGAAGCAATGTCTCTATCGTAAATACAGGATCTTATGCATTCTAAATTACCGCCCATTTGGAAAAGGAAAATGCAATAAATATTTACTCTGAGCTGCGCTTCGGTAGGTTGGTGGTAGATGAAAGGCTATGTTGCCCAACAGAGTCCTTTGAAGAATGTCTCTGGTGGTAAATTGGATACGTTGTAGTAACGTCGCTGTGTGGTAGACGGGATACTCTGTCTGTTCTTTCCTAGCCCACGTTTGCAACTGCTGTTGCTAACTCAACGGCTAGGAGGTATCACTTCTGTAGTGAATAAGAGTTCAAAGTTCATACCATTCGCAACCAAAGCTCACGCTGAGGTTGGCTTTGTTCTGTAGTTATTATCTGAACCCTTCTGACATCAGATCGTCATCCTAATGTACCCGGGAACAGAAGGTTACATTTTCGTCAAGGGTTTATATAGTGGAGGGAGAAGGGTGTGTTTTCATAGTTTTATAACCCATGTCTCTTCACAGGGGCGGGCCACTGATTGAGCAGAGCTCTAACCTTATGAAAACCCAAATCTCTCATTTGGAAGCTAAAATGACATTTAATCTTTTCACCAATAATTTTATATTTAAACATTTGGATTGCACAACAATTCCATGTGAATCTGATAACTATAATGTGTAGACTTTCCACTGTACCGTTTGTCAGCCTATCATTGATGAGAATGTCTCAGATGACAACCGAACTGACATCATATTCATTAAGTACCATCGCATATGTTCAACTGATTGGATTCAAAATATGGTTCATTTCCCCCCACCTTCTGATATTCCCAGAATCTCTGTTTAACAAAGGCTATTCAAGAGTCCCTCTGTAGAGTCAAGAGAGAGGGAAGTGAGAAAGGTATTTATGGGGGGGGTCATAAACCTTACCCACAGGCCAACGTCATGACAACCCCATCCCAACCGTGAAGCACAGGGCTGGCAGCATCATGTTGTGGGGGTGGTATGCTGCAGGAGGGACTGGTGCACTTCACAAAATAGATGGCATCATGAGGGGGGGAAATTATGTGGATATATTGAAGCAACATGTCAAGACATCAGTCAGGAAGTTAAAGCTTGGTCGCAAATGGGTCTTCCAAATGGACAATGACCCCAAGCATTCTTCCAAAGTTGTGGCAAAATGGCTTAAGGACAACAAAGTCAAGGTACTGGAGTGGCCATCACAAAGCCCTGACCTCAATCCTATAGATAATGTGTGGGCAGAACTGAAAAAGCGTGTGCAAGCAAGGAGGCCTACAAACCTGACTCAGTTACACCAGCTCTGTCAGGAGGAATGGGCCAAAATTCACCCAACTTATTGTGGGAAGCTTGTGGAAGGCTACCCGAAACGTTTGACCCAAGTAAAACAATTTAAAAGGCAATGCTACCAAATACTAATTGAGTGCATGTAAACTTTTGACCCACTGGGAATGTGATGAAAGAAATAAAAGCTGAAATATATAATTCTCTCTACTATTATTCTGACATTTCACATTCTTAAAATAAAGTGGTGATCCTAACTGACCTGAGACAGGGAATTTTTACTCGGATTAAATGTCAGGAATTGTGAAAAGCTGAGTTTAAATGTATTTGACTAAGGTGTATGTAAACTTCCAACTTCAACTGTAGCTAGCTTTGTTTGACCCCGATTGGTGTATATTTGACAAAGTTACAGTCAATCAGAGATTTATTCCTGATTATTATTTGACCATGCTTGTCATTTATGAACATTTTGAAAATCTTGGCTCTCTCTAATTTTCTCCTTCTCTCTTTCTTTCTCTCTGAGGACCTGAGCCCTAGGACCATACGTCGGGACTACCGGCCGTGGTGACTCCTTGCTGTCCCCAGTCCGCCTGGCCTTGCTGCTATTCCAGTTTCAGCTGTTCTGCCTGCGGTTATGGAACCGCCACCTGTCCCAGACCTGTTGTTTTTCAACTCTTAATGATCAGCTATGAAAAGCCAACTGAAAATTATTCATGATTATTATTTGACCATGCTTGTCACTTATGAACATTTTTGAACATCTTGGCATAGTTCTGTTATAATCTCCACCCGGCACAGCCAGAAGAGGACTGGCCACCCCTCATAGCCTGGTTCCTCTCTAGGTTTCTTCCTAGGTTTTGGCCTTTCTAGGGAGTTTTTCCTAGCCACCGTGCTTCTACACCTGCATTACTAGCTGTTTGGGGTTTTAGGCTGGGTTTCTGTACAGCACTTCGAGATATTAGCTGATGTACGAAGGGCTATATAAAATAAAATTGATTGATTGATTGAATCAAGTGTAGACCGCCCGTGTCATCGGCGCGCCATTAAGGCGTCGCTCTCTGACCAAATTTGGTGTCTTATAGGATATACTACACTCCTAATGATATTGTGAAGTATGGTTACGTTCTAGGATCTCTGAGGAATAAATACGAACATAATTTGACTGGTTGAAATAACGTTTAGGGTTAGATTTTCACAGATTCCTTTCTTTGCAAGTTTTATTTTTTATTTCACCTTTATTTAACCAGGTAGGCTAGTTGAGAACAAGTTCTCATTTACAACTGCGACCTGGCCAAGATAAAGCAAAGCAGTAAGACACAGACAACAACACAGAGTTACACATGGAGTAAACAATAAACAAGCCAATAACACAATAAACAAGTCAATGACAGTAGAAAAAAAAGAAAATCTATATACAGTGTGTGCAAAAGTCATGATGAGGAGGTAGGCAATAAATAGGCCATAGGAGCGAATAATTACAATTTAGCAGATTAACACTGGAGTGATAAATGAGCAGATGATGATGTGCAAGTAGAGATACTGGTGTGCAAAAGAGCAGAAAAGTAAATAAAATAAAAACAGTATGGGGATGAGGTAGGTAGATTGGGTGGGCTATTTACAGATGGACTATGTACAGCTGAACGAATGGAAATACAAAATCGATCATGCATGCTATATGGACCTTTTTAGGATATGAAAAATTATTTTATCTGAGAAAACGACACTTCATGTTATCTCTGGGACCCTTGGGATGATAAATCAGAGCAAGATTTCAGAATATAAGTACACATTTCACCCTCAGAGGTGAATTTATCAAACCTATCGCGGTGAAAAAAGTGTTTTGTTGTTAGGAGCTCTCCTCAAACAATAGCATGGCATTTTTTCGCAGTAATAGCTACTGTGAATTGGACAGTGTGGATATATTAACAAGAATTTAAGCTTTCAGCCGGTATAAGACACTTATATGTACCGACATTTGTTGTTTCAACTAAAATCTGCGATCGTGACACACGGCGCTGCATGATTTACAACTGTCCTGTTGACGGGATGCCTATCCCTAAGAAATTTGAACTGCTACACACAGCCTACATCATTGTCACCATATTAATATCATAGTCAACATAGCTACTAGAAATAACGCGTTAGTAAACACGCTACAAACATGCAGTACAGTGTACAGTAAGCAGCTACATCGGCGGGCCCCGGTGGCAATAAATCAATAAAACCAAAAGCTTACTTCGACTTGGAAGAGTTCCAGTGTTTGATAGCCATAGCCAGCTAGCTAACCTAGCACCCCTCTCTGTTTGAGTAGGCTAAACTAGCTAGCTGCATTTTCTAGTTAAGTGAAGGTGAAAGTTTTTTTTTAAATACAACAAAATATAGCTCTCTCTCTCTCTCGCTCTCTTGCTTCTCCTTAATTTAGGAATACATTAATTTGTTCAAAACTGTTATACTATTGTTTTTCTCTTTGAGTCAACTACTCACAACATTTTATGCACTGCAGTGCTAGCTGGCTATAGCTTATGCTTTCAGTACTAGATTCATTCTCTGATCCTTTGATTGGGTGGACAACATGTCAGTTCATGCTGCAAGAGCTCTGCTAGGTTGGATGACGTCCTCCGGAAGTTGTCATAATTACTGTGTAAGTCTATGCAAGGCCGTGAGACCCACAAGCCTACTAGGTTTTGTATTGAAGTCAATGTGCCCAGAAGAGGATGGAAACTAGATTTCCCCTGGCTACACCATGGTGCTACACTAGAGAGTGCTGTTGAGGCTATTGTAGACCTTCATTGAAAAACCGTGTGTTTTAATCAATTACTTGGTGACATTTGAATATATTTGGTATAGTTTTATCTAAAAAGTTTACCTTTAAATTTTTTCACTGTTTTCATTTTTTATGAAATTCACTGAAGAGGATGGTCCTCCACTTCCTCCTCCGAGGATCCTCAACTGCCTTTAACTAATGAATAAGATGAACAAATAACTTGGACTGTATTTACACAGGCAGCCCAATTCTGATCTTTTTTTAAATTAATTGGTCTTAATTGGCTCAGCTCTTTTGCCCATAATTGACCAAAAGATCAGAATTGGGCTGCTTGTGTATGTATCTCATATCTAATAAATAAGCAGAGGCCTAATGTAGTTGAGCTCTATCTACTACCATGTAGCCACCTCCCACAATCCAACCCTCCTACCCTTTTCCAGGGCCGGTAGCAGAACGAATCAGTTGGACGGGCCTTTGATTTCCATACAGGGACACGTTTTTGCTTTTTCATTATGGGGTATTGTGTGTAGATTGATGAGGGGGGAAAATGGTTCAATCCATTTTAGAATAAGGCTGTAATGGAACAAAATGTGGAAAAAGTCAAGGGGTCTGAATACTTTCCGAATGCACTGTATTTGTGGTGTACCTGGTGAGTTAAGACAATAAGAAATAAGCCATTGCCAAATGGGCACTTTCCTACATATGAATGCATTCTAGAGAGAGACGCACCATATCTTCGCCACACACCCCTCCCCTTCTTCTTGTTGCAACATTTGAAATTATACTCAAGGCACAATATGTTCACACGTTTTAGACGCTTTCACTGACAGCTGCAACTCAATCAGCTAGACCTACTGCCACACATGCACTACCCAAATTTGGGCTTCCCAAACACACTTGTGATTTGAAGCAATCCACAGATAAAAAATAAATAAATGATCCTCCGTGGCAATGTCATGCTCTTTGGTGAAGTATTTTAATGATATTATTTAGACAGGAGTAATTATATAATTTTGGTGTAACATCAATTTACTTTAGGGCAATCCAGCATCCTAACAGTGCACTTTTCACCCACCAACTTTCCTTTACAATTTGCAAGGTGCTGAAACCAGAGATATGTATATAATGATGAGATGTTCATGTCTCCGCCCTTAAAATGGGAGTCTTTGTTCCAATGGCGGGAAGGCAGGCGACAAGTTTAGCTCTGCATATTATTCCCATAGAAACTAATTGGGCTTATTCTGGACAGATTTTGGTGAGAGTGAGCCCTCTCGCTTCATCTGTGCTGAAACGATATCACCAGAGAAAGCACAAACACAAACAGACCCCACAGACCCCCAGGACAGCAACACAATTAGACACAACCAAATCATGAAAAAACAAAAAGATAATTACTTGACACATTGGAAAGAATAAAAAAAACTGAGCAAACTAGAACGCTATTTGGCCCTAAACAGAGAGTACACAGTGGCAGAATATCTGACCATTGTGACTGACCCAAACTTAAGGAAAGCTTTGACAATGTACAGACTCAGTGAGCATGGCCTTGCTATTGAGAAAGACCTGGCTCTCAACAGAAAACAGGCTATGTGCACACAAAATGAGGTGGAAACTGAGCTGCACTTCCTAATCTCCTGCCAAATGTATGACCATATTAGAGACACATATTTCCCTCAGATTACAATGATCCACAAAGAATTCAAAAACAAACCCAATTTTAATAAACTCCCATATCTATTGGGTGAAATACCACAGTGCACTCACAGCAGCAAGATTTGTGACCTGTTGCCACAAGAAAAGGGAAACCAGTGAAGAACAAACACCATCATGCCCATGTAGGCCTATCTGATGCTCTCTGGATAGAAATAGGATGACATGCCATACACTTTCGGTCCAGACAGAATCCGATACAAGGTCGAAACATACTGAGCAGTGTTGCCAACTTAGCGACTCTGTCGAGTATTCAGACCCCTCTAGCGACACATTTTCAAAAAAGCGACTAGCGACAAATCTAGCTACTTTTTCTGGTGTTATTGGAGACTTTTGGAGACTCTGACGTGAAAGCACATATCGTTCTTACTCTTCTCAACGAGCAGCGGGTGCTGCAGCGGGCCACACCCCTCCAAAGCACTCACAGGCGGCCCAGTCCTCGTGCAGTAATCCCTCCCAGCTGCAGTCAGAGCAGGAGATGTTCACCCCTCCGCGTCCAGACTGCAAATGAATCGCGCATGCGGGAAGCCGCCGCTGGCTGATCCCGCCACATTCAGGGCGGGAATATATTAAAAAATAAATATATATATATAATGAAAAAACTAAGTAACTCTGTGTCTCTTTTGGGTCACTTTTGCAGGTCCCAAGCCCAGATAAAGGAGGAGGGTTGGAATTGTGACATTTAAAAAAAAACAAGAATTGACAGAAGAAAGTTCATTTGTAGTTCAAAACATATTTAGGGTGTTTTTTACTCACTTTCTGTCTCTCCCACAACATTATTCCTCTCTTCTACAGCGTTCATCACAATTAAATGCACATGGCCAATTATGCACATTAGGCGATGACGTCATTTAGCGACTTCTAGCTACTTTTAGGACAGCCAATAGCTACTTTCCTTACTGAGGAGTTGGCAACACTGAAATACTGAGACAGAGGGTTGCTGTTTCGCTTGCTCTAACAGAGCCTAGTCTATTCCTTACGTCTTCTCTGAACGAAATGGGCCACTATTCTCATCATTGCTCTGATGACTTGGATACATTTTGGGATGAGTTGAGTAATACATGTGTGCCATGTCATCAACATAATCTGATCCGACCAGGTGAGCTCGACATGCTGCAAAGATAACTTGATTTAAAATAAAGATTTTGATGTTGCTACGTTTTGATGTTTTTGTGTGCACAGCGCGCACTTGTGGTCTACAAACAAATATTATTTTCGATCAGGGTACGAATTTAGTCCAAACTGTGGCAGGCTTGACAATGGGGGAACAGCGGAAAGACCGTTTCGACCGTGTGCCGCACAGACCTTCAATAACGGGAGCTTCGTGAAATGCCAACCCTGTTTTCGTTGCGCTCCAAATCTTCAAAAGCTGTTCGAATGCAACGCAACGACAGACACACACCGCTGTGTAGCAAGGTGAGCGCAAATTCTCTCTGGGATAGCTTCAAATCTTGATAGGAAAATAAAGGATGGCCATTTGTTTTCAATCTGGTGCTACAACTATCTGTGCTTGGTTGTTTGAGTAAAATGTTTAACTGTAGACCCTATGTCTACAGGGACCAGCCACGGTGTTGGAGTGGAGCCCTGAGTACCACGGTGAGTTTCACCTATGATGATGAAGCTGACGATGCTATTTAATTAAGAGCGTCTGTGTGGTAGACTTTGAAGACCACTCTCAAATTTATCATGGCTGTTATTAATCTGTGGACTCTAACTACATCAACAACAGTGCCCCAGGGAGGATATTTATTCACAAATGTTTTCAATTTTGGTCAATGTCTTCTCAATAGGGCAATGAGCAAACAAAACAAATGTATTACATTAGGAATGACAAAATTAATATGTTGACTTCACATAAATTTCAGACTCAACGGGTGCAACGGTCAACAACGTTAAGGGTCCAAGTGTCAACATCAAATCCCACCACAGCCAAACACATTGATCCGACATTACATGTCAACCATCAGACTGCGTGTAAGTTCCAACCCAACCCCCAAATATGAGCCATTTTAGAAGTCATTTAAAAGGTACTGAGTTTGATAATACCAGTCCTTCACCATTCAAAAATATGACTAAACTGTTTTGTTAGGATACTGCTGAACATGTCTAACTGCTCATTGTCACACTCCTCTGTGGTCTTTCAGGGATAGTGCTTACTGTCATCTTGGTTTTCTCTGTACTTGCATTTCTCTTATTCATCTATATTAAGACGAGAAGGAGAAGATCAAGAGCTTTTTGCTTCAGAGGTGAGCAGGATGATGAGCATTAGGGAGAATAAAAAATGTCAAACTGTCATGCTTAACACAGACCAACTGGTTTGACATGTTTGCTTAAAACCGCTTTAACTCTTCCACTTACCTTAGTCTGTGTAAAAAGCACTTTTTTCCTGTCCTATGTTTGAATGGTTGTGGTTTGACACAGATAAGGAGAATACCCACCAACGGTCACAGAGCAGTAAGACAACAGCAGCTGTCAATGAAGAGATTGCTCTGCTACAGTCAGAGACCAGGAGCCTAGAGGACATTTTGAGTGAGTTATCAAGTGCTATTACTAATAGAGCTACTACCAGTCTGTTATTCAGTGGTATTACTAGTACCTCTACATCACTACTCTTCCATAAGTTGCTAAAAGGCTCTTGATGTTTTAGCGCGCCACATGAATTTCAGCACAAATCTCCCATGACATGTGGCTGGTTCAACGAAATGGGTCCCTTTTGTGTCTTTAATATTTTAAGTCGAAATTGTGCCCCATATTTAATTTTAAAAGCCTGTTATATTAAATGAAGTGCCCTTTAATGTAGACCACATGGATAATTCAATGAAGACTGAAAAGACGTTAAACTGTTCCTTTTAAAATAATTGTTTCAAAAGAAACATTAAACATCTAATAGTCAAATCATAGTGTAAAAGCAGGTGAGCTGGTTCTACTCTTTTTGTACATTTTCTGGTGTTTTGAGGTTGAAAACTGAGTGGGTCAAGCAGAACACGTCAACCCTGTTACCCAACAATTTACATTGTGAAGCTTGCATTCAATTGCCCCTCCCTGTTACACACAAGCTTCCATTCCCCGTCAAAAGGGGATTTATGGCTAATTTAAGATGAAATTGTCAACCCTGTTACTTTATTAGTCACTTAATATAGTAGTTATTTTATTTCACCTCTTGATATGGGGAAATCATGTTTTTTATTAAGTTGACCGTGTGCTCTTCATGACAGAATGTTAAAATGAGGTGAAATCAGGTTTTTCTCCACCCAAAAGGGACTCATTTCGTGGAACGACCCATTAATACTTGATTTACGTATTTGGCTCTGGATTGACACAAGTCAGCATTACAGGCATGTCACTCACCCTTAGTGATATTTCCCCTCGTCTCACCAGGTCCTGACCTCCAGTCGGCGCCACTGCAGACGGTTCTGGACAACCTGGATGTTCTAGAGGAGCTTGTGATCCTGCTGGACCCGGAGAGCCCTGGGGTGAAGAACACCAGCCACCTAGCATCTCGCTGCTCATTCCCCGCCACCTGGATTACCTACACCTACTCCCTGAGGGAGAGCAAGAGCCCCCTGAGGGCCGTGCTGGAGGGGGTCACCACCAAGCACCCAGACTGGACTGTAGGACACCTGGCCAGGCTGCTGAGAGAGATGGACCGCAACGACGCAGTGGCGGTGCTCACCAAGCTCAGCTTGCTTAAGGTGTTCTAGTCTGGGTGTGTTCTGTGTTGGGTCCGGAAGAGATGGCTCCATCCAGATACAACCGCGAGTCTCTACCCCCTGCCAAGGCACTGAGATGTAACAGGAGGGCCAGTAGGCGGCATGCTTTTCTTGGGGACCCCAAAGCCCCAAGGCAGTGATTGGGAGCACTGTTATTTTGCATTAGGGTTCAAGTAAGATATTTAACTGCGATAACATGGCACTTATAACTTAATGCAGGGATGTTAACCCCGGTGTCCTGAAAAAGAAGAGCTGCACACTCTAGGAGCTCAGATGCAATAATATACTAACCTAATAACCAATGTTTTGACAGACAACCTGTCTTCATCAGGGTATAATGACAAACACTGTGGGGTGACTAGTTTATATTGTGTCGAAGGACACACACACAAGTGTCTCTAATCATGACCGGGTGTGGCTTGATATCATTTGTTTATTTTCAGATATAAATAGAACATACAAAAAACATGAATGGATAGCATACAATCATAGATAACATTTTGCTACATAGGCCTACAAACATTTATAATGAATAGCAAGATCAAGGTAATGGCTTCAGATCAGTCTACGTTGAGACCGAGGGGAGCAAGGGTCTTTAAAGTAAAGATCCAGGCAGCCTCTCGTTTTAACAAATTGTCGAGGTCACCCCTCTCCTAGGGAGGGTGACGTGTTTGATGCCGATATAACGTAGGTATGAAATCGAGTGTTCATTTTTACCACAAGGACAAGTTCTAAGATAAATAACTGCCTTAGGGAAGCACGTGATAACACCTTTATTTGGGGGTGTTTAAAGGATCTACATTTGTAAGTGACATTGTATTGAGCGTAGCTGTTACACTTGTAGTTTCCATCCGGTAGAGGTGCAAATAGACATTGTGCAGGAGTATTTTGGGGTGGTAAATCAGTTTACCAATTGATCAGAGATTTCTGCCCTGTGAAAATACGACCAAGGGAGGGTCCGAAAACACATTACCGATAGTGTCAGCGGATCGTAGAATGTGGCAATGTTTGTGAACGATTCCCTTAATTTGTTCAGAGCATTTTAAATGAGGGGTAGTGAGGATGCAAGAATGCTGCTTTTTGCAAGACTGTCCTTGAAAGAGATTAAGGGACATTTTAATGTTTGTGCCATTCTTATCTAATTTCTGTGTTCTATACACCAATTTCTGTGTTCATGCAAGTGGCTGACTGTACAAATCACACCTATGAGTAGCTGACATTTGGCAGTAGGCCCAGACCGTGTTTTGAGAACAAACGAAAGATCTCAGATTCAAGGTATCAGCTTAGAGAAAGAAGTCTCGTGAGGTGTTGGTCTGTCACGTTATGAAACAGTATTGGTCAGTCACATGGATGAAACAAAACGGTAATGATTAATGAATTATGCCAAATCATGCAAATATAACTTGTCTGTGTATAGCCGTATATAAGACAACGGTTGGGACTGCCCTGGCAGAGTTTTCTGACAGACATGTGTACTATAGTGCATTGAGTTGGTTGGAACCTCTCCAGCACGCTGACAAATAAACAATTATTCATTTAAGATTGAGTGTCCCTGTGTAAGAATTGGTTATGGATTTTTGTACCCCCCTCTCCTTGAATTTTCTTTGCATCTCAGCCATATTTCTGTCAATCTGATTGTTTTTGATTCGACAGAATTGGCTGTAGGGCAAACTATTTCATGGGAAGCGGGGGTGACAGCTATCAAGCCCTCAAACTGTTACGATCAATAGGTTTCCTGTAAAGATCAGTATATAGAAAATTATCCTCACACAAGATCAAGGAAACTGATTTGATATGTGTCAGATGGCACAGTAAATCTCAGGCGCTCAGAACAAGTGTTAAGTTCCCAACCTGGCCCTCACAATCATTATCATCTTATGTCAAATATCGCATGTCATATTAGCATTTGTTTAATTCAATTTTCAAATGATCAAGTCTGATTTGTTCAAACATCTTAACATCTTTATTAAGCAAATAACATTATAAATAAAAAAAGTGCATAGAAAAATTAAACGGGTTTAGAAATATGTATACAATTATTTACAAACTCAGGGCTTATTTGTACAAGGTAACAAAGACAAGTTCACACATATTTTCATGTCTTTAACACTTTGTTATAGTTTAAAATAACCCTACCATATAGAACATACAGCTTTCTGAACCATTTCTGGGAGAGATCGTCATGGTAACTTCAGGTTTCCAACTAGTGCTTTGCATGCTTCATCGAACACACAGGCCAGCTCTGCAGGACATTAAAACCAAGTTACTCTTATTATATTGTCATCATCCTCTTTTTTGCATTAGTATTCTTTCTGTCAGAACAACTGAGGTAGAATCCTGGCAAGAGGTTGGGGAGTGGAGTGGGTATAGAGAAACCTGCTCTGAGCGGGGTTTTCAGAGGAAAAGGAAGCAAGGTTAAGGATAGCCGTATCCCTGAAACAGATGTATCCTGTTATTGTCAAACTAAGGGTGTTAGATGATTGACACATGGGAATACAGGCTCCATCTCACTGATTGGTCACGCAGGCTGGTGGGCTTAAGCTCTTCCTAACTGGTTATTACATTTCAAAAGGACAGTGCTCATTTCCTTTAGATTATTATCTCTATCTTGAAGGGTTCTCTGTAGCATGCAGATGGGAAGAACAGCGTGGACTCAAATGCTTGATATTCTCCTGTTATATGGCCTGCCGATACTAAGGCCTGCTGTACTTTCTCCATGAAAATTCTACCAGAACAAAGAAATACAATCAAAAACAAATAAAAAATACCTGCTTTAGGACAATGTCTTGTGTAAAGGCTGAAATGTAATACACAACTGTCCCCAAACATCAAGGTTCAAATAAGAGAAAGAAGAACAAAGTAAACAAAAAGAGGAAACGAGGGGAGGAAGATTTCCCACTAGACCACCATTTATACAAAGCACAGCTAGTTTCACCAGTCCAAAATCTGAACAGAAACATGAATAAATACAACTATTCTAGAGCTCAAGCAATCTCTTATTGTAAAGATGTGAACAACAGGGTGTACATTTCATGTCCTAATATGTCTGAATGAACTGACAGCCTTTTCTAAAGTTGTACGACAGCAAACGTTAAGGTGCTGAGTACAGTACTAACGCTATGCTTGAGATCTCCAGTGCACAGGGGTGCTGTCAGTCCACACAGTCGAGTATATATAGTTTATAACACATCTCTTAGTGGTCTAACACAGTGTTCCACCCTTTGTGGATTGCAGAGAATGTCAGAGAGAAGTCAGTACTTTGAGAAATATGGAGTCTGGATTTTGTTAGTTCACTAAAGATGTGCAACTGGAGCGCAGCAAAGCAGTAGGCCTAATATTATTGCAAAAGGTAATCAGCATTTGCCATGATAGTAATAAAATATATTTTTAAATAAAAAAAGACGCACTGAGGTTTCCAGCTAAACTCGTCACTCTTGGATTGGGTAGTGTTTGCTACATACAAAAATGTTGAAGGGAAAGTTCTTAAAGATATGATCTAGCTGCAGCAAACTCTTTAAGGGTGACACTAACCGTTATCTAACCGTTTAACTGAACATAATGGAGGTCCCTTCCCCGGTCTGTGTGAGAGGGGAGTGGAGTATGGATAGAAAAATAGGTATTATTTGCAGGGTCTCTGACCTAGGAGCCACAAAGCCTATGGCCCATCATATCTAGCACCATGGTTCTCTGAAGTCAACGGAAAGCAAATATGTACAACCTGACGCATGATGAGCTCTGTGAAAAATAACTTCAAATAAATAAAACAATGATTCATAAATCAAGTAAAGATGGAGATATGGCTAAGGGATCAACTGTAGAGGATGGAGCCAACATGATTATGGGTGTCAAAATTTAAAAATCTCCCCCTGCCCCCCCGACAAAAAAAGATGAGGAATCTCTCCAAGTCTAGCTTTTCTGGTCCACCCTTATTTCAACAGAAAGTGCTTGACGTTATGGCGTCAAGGAAAATACCTTCATGCAACATAGAACCAGCATAACCACAAGATGTCTGCAGCGTTCAGTATCCTGTTCTCAAGAAACAACCCACGCTATAACGGTAGCTACTTCCGCTCTCTCCTGTGGCGAACTTGCCCAACCTCTGGCAGGTGCATATCGGTTAGGAGCCAATGTGGGCTTATGGATACATGTCCCTGTGTGGCCTCTTCTCTCTTGCTCCCCCATCTCCTGGCCCTGGTTCCTCTCCCAGTCTCTTCGTAGTGGCTCATCCTTTCCTGTATTTTCTCCTCCCCCACCTCCCAACCCAGTAAAACCTTAATTTAAGGCTTTTAACCTCTTCATCTGTTGCCTCTGCTCTCATCCCCTTTCCTTGTGCCTTGTTCCCCCTGCAGAGACTGTGGCAGTACCAAGTCCTCCTCCTGCCCCTAGTTGAGGAAGCGTCTGCATTTCCGGGCCCCGCAGTTGCAGTTGAGCTTGCTTGCTGGGTCTTCGATGGGGAACTTGTAGTCGTAGGTGAGCTCCTCGCCCCGGTAGATCTTGCGCAAGGCGAAGATGACGATGTGCTTCTGGCCCTCCACGTTGATGACGCGCGAGTAGCAGTTGGGCTCGCACGAGTGGTTGATGAAGCGCGCCGCATTGCCATGCATGGTGGCGTCCACCACGTCAAAGTCATCGATACGGAACATGTAGCAGCCGATACCCTGTGGAGGAAGGAGGGAAAAGAGACAGGGGACTTAGTTTTAGTTTAAGGAACATGTATTATGTTGGTATCAATAACATGTATTTATTCAAGCCCACAATTAGTGGACTTAAAACAAATCCACCAAATAAGGTCTCGTTGGGATGAACCATAGGATTTATGTCGTCTCCGCAAACACACTCTGGACTGATTGATCTCACCTTGCCATCGTAGTACTTCTCCCGCTTGTCTGTCAGCACTGAGCGAATGACGATGCCGGCATACTCAATGACCATCTCCTGAGCATCGATGTTCCTCTTGCAGAACAGACCTCGACCGTGGATAGCAGACCTACACCAGAGAGATGTCAGAAGAGGTTCAAGTATGAACAACAGTTCCCATAGCTAATCTCCTTGGCTATTAAAAAGGATGCAATGGATCACATTATTTTTATTATCTGATCCTGAGTCAATGGAAATTCATGTTACTCATTTTGCAGCAGAATAACAGAATAGCAGAAAGGGGAGGGGCAGGAAATATAAACCATGCCTCAGTCCCTAGTTTGCTGTGATAGCTGTAGAGCAGTGGTTCCCAAACTTTCTATAGTCCCGTACCCCTCGAAACATTCAACATCCAGCTGCGTACCCCCTCTAGCATCAGGGTCAGCGCACTCTCAAATGTTGTTTTTTGCAATCTTGGTAAGCCTGCCACACACAAACACACTATACAATATATTTCTTTAACATAAGAATGAGTGTGAGTTTGTCACAACCCGGCTCGCGGGAAGTGACAAAGAGCTCTTATAGGACCATGGCACAAATAATAATCAATAATTTCTCTATTTAACCATCTTACATATAAAACCTTATTTGTTCATCGAAAATTGTGAATACCTCACCACAGGTTAATGAGAAGGGTGTGCTTGAAAGGATGCACATTACTCTGCAATGTTGGGTTGTATTGGAGAGTCTGTCTTAAATCATTTCCCACACAGTCTCTGCCTGTATTTCGTTTTCATGCTAGTGAGGGCCGAGAATCCACTCTCACATAGGTACATGGTTGCAAAGGGCATCAGTGTCTTAACAGCGTGGTTTGCCAAGGCAGGATACTCTGAGCGCAGCCCAATCCAGAAATCTGGCAGTGGCTTCTGATTAAATTAAATTTACACAGAACCGCTTGTTGCAATTTCGATTTCTCTTGTTCAGATATCAGTAAGTGGACTGGAGGCAGGGCATGAAAGGGATAACAAATCCAGTTATTTGTGTCATCCGTTTCGGGAAAGTACTTGCGTAATTGCACACCCAACTCACTCAGGTGCTTCGCTATTTCACATTTGTCATTGTCCGTAAGCTTGAGTTCTTTCGCACACAAAAAAATCATACAATGATGGAAAGACCTGTGTGTTGTCCTCGTTAATGCAGACAGAGAAGAGCTCCAACTTCTTAATCATAGCCTCAATTTTGTCCCGCACATTGAATATAGTTGCAGAGTCCCTGTAATCCTAGATTCAGATCATTCAGGAGAGAAAAAAACATTACCCGGATAGGCCAGTCGTGTGCGAAACTCGTTATCATCATGCAAGCGGTCAGACAAGTGAAAATTATGGTCAGTAAAGAAAACATTAAGCTCGTGTCAATACTTTACCCCTTGATAACCAGCATACTTCTGCATGTTGTAAAAGCGTTACTTGGTCGCTGCCCATATAATTGCATACTGCAGAAAATACACGAGAATTCAGGGGCCTTGCTTTAACTTCTTTGGGATAGGGGGCAGTATTTTCACGTCCGGATGAAAAGTGTGCCCAAAGTAAACTGCCTGTCACTCAGGACCAGAAGCTAGGATGTGGATTTAGATAGAAAACACTAAAGTTTCTAAAACTGTTAAAATTATGTCTGTGAGTATAACAGAACTGATATGGCAGGCGAAACCCAGAGGACAAACCACCTCCCCCCCCCCCAAAAAAACAAATTCAGCTTACCACTGTTTTCAATGGCTAGTACTATAATTATAAGCCCAAGTCCTCCCAAATTGCAGTTCCTAGGGCTTCCACTAGATGTCAACAGTCTTTAGAAAGAGCTTCAGGCTGGTTTTTGGAAAAATGACCCAGAAATTGTAGTTTTTCTAGGTGGCTCCCATTTTGGCTGTAGTGTTTCCAAGCGCGTGGAGGAAAGCGCGTTCTTTCTTATTTATCTCCGGTAATGAACATACTATTCTCCATCTTAAATTGTATCGTTTATTTGTGTATTAGGATACCTAAGGTTTGATTATAAACGTTGTTTGACTTGTTTGGAAAAGTTTATTAGTAACGTTTGGGATTCATTTTGTATGCATTTTGATGGAGGGAAACTGGATGGATTATTGACTGAAGCGCGCCAGCTAAACTGAGTTTTTATGGATATAAAGGACATTATCGAACTAAATGGCCATTTGTGATCTTTTGGAGTGCCAACAGAAGATCAAAGGTAAGGCATTTTTTATATCGCTATTTCTGACTTTCGTGTCGCACCTGCCTGGTTGAAATATGTTTTTCATGTGTTGGTATGCAGGGCGGTGTCCTCAGATAATCACATGGTTTGCTTTCGCCATAAAGCCTTTTTGAAATCTGACACGGCGGCTGGATTAACAAGTTAAGCTTTATTTTGATGTATTACACTTGTATTTTCATGAATATTAAATATTTATAGTAATTTAATTTGAATTTGGCACCCTGCAATTTCACCGGATGTTGTCGAGGTGTCCCACTAGCAGCATGCCTTTCCCAAATTAACAAAGTTAACCATTTTCACTGTAGTGTCCAAAACATCTTCAAACTGTCAGGCATTCCCTTGGCAGCAAGAGCCTCTCGGTGGATGCTGCAGTGAGCAACTGCTTGCATGCGTTATCACTCCACTGTGTCTCCCTGTCATGGCAGCAGCTACCAACATGGGCAGCAGCTACCAACATGGGCAGCAGCTACCAACATGGGCAGCAGCTACCAACATGGGCAGCAGCTACCAACATGAGCAGCAGCTACCAACATGAGCAGCAGCTACCAACATGAGCAGCAGCTACCAACATGAGCAGCAGCTACGTTTGGCTACATATGGACCGTTAGTGGAATTCCCGTGAGAGAGTAACGGTTAATGTGATTGGATGTTAATTATTTCACTAGGCTACCTATATTTGACATTGTGTTGTTATTTTACTGAACACTAGATGATATAATTTTATTTTTGGCAGTGAAACGAGGCTACTCAGGCGAGAAAAAAACCTCACCCAGATGTACGTTTGAAAATATAAATGGACTGTTTGAAAATGTGGGGGGGGGTAAAGTGAACCACATTTTTATTTGGCGTACCCCCGACGGCATTGCGCGTACGCCCGTACCCCAGATTGGGAATACCTGCTGTAGAGAACCACAGTGACTGCTTCCTGTCCAGACAGACCGCAAATGACCTATTGTGGGGTCAGTTTGCACCCCACTGAGAAACGCATGAGCTCTTTAGCCCAGAATCATGATCATAGTCACAGGCTTTGTCCATAGTATTGGCTTTGACCAGGACTAGTTGTGTGCTGACCTGTACACGCCTACAGCCTCCTTTGATGTCCTCTCCAGATGTCTGAAGCGCATGGCCATGGGGAGCTCCAAGCTAGTGGCACGTCTAGGAGAAAAGGGATAAGCAGAGAAGATGATGATGTGCTTCTGACCTTTCACGTTGAACTCTGAGAAAAGAGTCACTAGAGACTCTAAGACACAAGAGGGTAGAACACATTTTTAACGTTGCTTGTCTAGGGGAAGGAGTTGCAGAAACGACGTAATGGTTTAGTCCAACCACAAAGATCACTTTAGGGGAGTTACAAATACAGGAATAGACAACATTTCAATAGTGAATTAGTCACAGCTATAAAAACGATTATGTAAACCTGTAGTTGTACAGCTGGCTCCTTTGTTACTCATCAGGCTGAACGAATACATTGATATGTCTACCAACTGATAAATGGATCATTTGTTGATGTGAAAGTTGTTTTTCAAAGGAACAACATTTGCGGCCATGTACAACAAGTTCTAAGAATGTTCCGCTAGACAAGATCTTTCATGGACTAGCTACTGCAGTATTTAAGCCAAAGTTTCCTTTTTTAAGATATTAGCTAGCTTCCTTTGCGATGGCCAGCATACAATAACTCTGTAATCTGACCTTGTGGATTTGAGTGGGACTTCATCCTCCTCCTCATCGTAGGGGTTGATGTCAGGGAGCTGGCGGTGCTGGGAAGCCAGGAAGTTGAACATGTCGAAGGTGGACTTCCTGTAAGAGAAGACAGGAACAAGGTGTTACGTTAAATTTTACAGTATGCAGACTTTCTTTATCATAGTTATTTTTTGCCCAGCACTGGTGTAGAATTTGGGATGTGTACATCACCCACACACTCTTCATATGTTAATGAAAGGAGCAGCATAGACGTCATACAGGTCTTATTTCCAGCTTACTCAGACTGTGGAGTTGGAGATGACACTCACATTGAAACACAACAACCACAGACATCCTTTGTTCCTCTAAACCTGACAGCTGTCTACATTCAAAACAGACATTTCACCAATACTCCACACAGACACTAGTTTCCACTTTGAAGATGAAAAGTTAGATTAAACAACTCCTTTGTAAGATACATGTTTTAAAATGAAACATGTATGGAAACAGGTGAATTAACACTCAGTTAGCAGGCTCAAGCAAGCTAAACCCCACATGGTAGCAAAAACTAACTAGCAGAAACTGTTAACAAGTTAGAAATTATTTAAACACACTTTGCTGTAGGCTACTAAACTCAGCTAAAAAAAGAAAAGTCCCATTTTCAGGACCCTGTCTTTCAAAGATCATTCATAACAATCCAAATAACTTCACAGATCTTCATTGTAAATGTTTTAAACACTGTTTCCCATGCTCGTTCAATGAACCAAAAACAATTAATGAACATGCACCTGTGGAATAGTCGTTAAGACACTAACAGCTTACAGATGGTAGTCAATTAAGGTCCCAGTTATGAAAACTTAGGACACTAAAGAGGCCTTTCTACTAACTAAAAAACACCAAAAGAAAGATGCTCAGGGTCCCTGCTCATCTGCGTGAATGTGCCTTAGGCATGCTGCAAGGAGGCATGAGGACTGCAGATGTGGCCAGGGCAATAAATTGCAATGTCCGTAGTGTAAGACGCCTAAGACAGCACTATAGGGAGACAGGACGTACAGCTGACCATCAACGCAGTGGCAGACCACGTGTAACAACACCTGCACAGGATTGGTCCATCCGAACATCACACCTGCGGGACAGGATGGCAACAACAACTGCCCGAGTTACACCAGGAAGGCACAATCCCTCCATCAGTGCTCAGACTGTCTGCAGTAGGCTGAGAGAGGCTGGACTGAGGGCTTGTAGGCCTGTTGTAAGGCAGGTCCTACCAGACATCACCAGCAACAACGTCGCCTATGGGCACAAAAAGTGCTCTTCACTGACGAGTCGCGGTTTTGTCTCACTCGGGGTGATGGTCGGATTCGCGTTTATTGTCGAAGGAATGAGTGTTACACCGAGGTCTGTACTCTGGAGCGGCATCGAGGTGGAAGGTCCGTCATGGTCTAGGGCAGGGTGTCACAGCATCATCGGACTGAGCTTGCTGTCATTGCAGGCAATCGCAATGCTGCACGTTACAGGGAAGACATCCTCCTCCCTCATGTGGTACCCTTCCTGCAGGCTCATCCTGACATGACCCTCCAGCATGACAATGCCACCAGCCATACTGCTCGTTCTGTGCGTGATTTCCTGCAAGACAGGAATGTCAGTGTTCTGCCATGGCCAGCGAAGAGCCTGAACTCAATCCAATTGAGCACGTCTGGGACCTGTTGGATCGGAGGGTGAGGGCTAGGGCCATTCCCCCCAGAAATGTATTGCAGGTGCCTTGGTGGAAGAGTGGGGTAACATCGCACAGCAAAAACTGGCAAATCTGGTGCAGTCCATGAGGAGATGCACTGGAGTACTTAATGCAGCTGGTGGCCACACCAGATACTGACTGTTACTTTTGATTTTGACCCCGCCTATGTTCAGGGACACATTATTCCATTTCTGTTAGTCACGTGTCTGTGGAACTTGTTCAGTTTATGTCTGTTGTTGAATCTTGTTATGTTCATACAAATATTTACACGTTAAGTTTGCTGAAAATAAACGCAGTTGACAGTGAGCGGACGTTTCTTTTATTGCTGAGTTTATTTACTAGTTAACAAAAAATCATGTATGTCATAAAATATATTCACCCCACCCAGTATTGTAATCAAAACTCACCAGAAAGCATGTTGTCCTTGGCTCAGACAGTGTAGTAGCGTGGGCACAATAGCATCTCATTAGTGTGCAAGATTTTGAGAATCAGCTGTACATGTGATGGAAGAGTGGACTGCACGTGATGGTAGAATGCACTGTGCATGCAGAGGTTTACAATTCCATTGAATTGGGGATAGTTTAAGCAGAATGTCACAAAACCTAGAATTGCCTTATGTGTATCCCACAAAAAAGGTTCACTGTCATAAGCTAACTTTTTTGATGAATTTAAGCAAAACTCCCAAAAATTCCCATGGAAAATTTCCAGGAATTTACCGGAATGTTTCCGACCCTTTGCAACCCTACTCATGATACCTAGGAAGTATTGGTGAAATGTTTACAAGATATGTAAGATGAATCTGTAAGACAACTGTAAGACTCAGTTTACAAATTACACTCCAAAATAATGACTTCCCTTATAATTTATATATTTAACTTACAGGGCCCCTGAAGTGAACAGAACACAGGGACACTGACCTGAGGTAGACCTCAGAGCGGGCACATCCAGAGGGGTTGACAGGCAGGTCCTCCTCTTGGCTGATCTGTTTAAAGAAGCGGAAGGCGTGGCTATGGCAGCGGCGGGCCCCCTGAAGCTGCTCCACCAGGAAGACCACCGTGTCGTGGAGCAGGCCCAGCATACGGACACCTGTCATCCCAGAGAAGGACAGCTGCCTAAGCCTGGCCCCTGCCCGCGCCTCCTGGACACAGTCTATCACTGCCCTCCAGGCCACTGAGGAGTGAAAGGAGGGGGCAGAGAAATAGAGAGAGAAGAGTAAGACGTGAGTAACACAGCATAACACACAAATGTAATACATATGGAAATTAACCTACATTTTGTGCTAGATGGTTTATTACACAAGTTAATTCTATCCAAGTACGAGAACAAGTATTTTTCATAATCTATTGTTTAGTCACATGTAGAAATAGTGGGTATTTGTGCAAAAATCATTGCCTTGAGAATTGGGAAATGTAATTCTTTCTATACGAACACTCCACAGATAAGACACATGCAGTCTATTCATTTGCCCTGTCCTCCCTGAAACCTCACCCTCTATGCTGTCTGCCTCCACACTGAAGCCGTCATCGCTTTTGATTTCGAAGCGAAGGTGGGGCTGGTCTTGGCTGGGGGGACACTCATCGTCCTCGTCTGATGGCAGCAGCTCATCATCTGAGCACGATACAGCACCTGACAGGATTGAAATACCACAGGGTATTTTCAAATCAAGCACACTTGTTTACAGAGTACAGGTATAAGAAGTATCATCAGTCATCATCATCCAAGTCATCGTCATACAGACATACTGTTCATACGGCACCATTACATATAAGTACCTGAGTATTTGTTCCAGTCAGTCAGGGCACTGCGGCCCACTGCATCCCAGTTCTGTTTGCCCATGTCCCCCCCAAATCGAGGTATAGACAGGCGGTCCCAAGGCCCTGGCCTGTGAGGAATACAACAAGAAAAACACTGAAATCGACTGGATACAGGCTGTATATCACTCACTGTATTAGATACACACTTTAGGGCAGAAATGCAGTGATGACAATTGGAGGTCATCCTGCAAACTAGGCGCTGTATTGTAGATTGGTAAATGAGTGGTGACGGTTATGACAATCTCAGTTATGACTTCAAAAAAGGTTTCTATGCATGACCTGCTCTTTAGTTACTGACCTCTACATAGCCTATCGACAGTTCTATTTCAGGAGTAAAACGCCTTGTTCCATTTGTCATATCATACTATAGGTTACTAGTATGGAGAGGAAGAGTTAAGAAGAAGGTTAAAAATAGCCAGACATGATCTTATCGACACAACAGAGAAGAGGCCCACACTGGAAACACGAGCAACGTGCCAATTGTGAAAAAAAAAATCTTTCAATATGATTCTGACCTTGAGCATTGTTGGAGATGTAGCAAGTTAATCACTTTTAATAAAAATTCTACAAGAGACTCAGCGGACATTAAACATAAAGGCATGACTATTCTTGTATTATTCATTGAAGATATTATTTGTACATTTTACCTCATTACTCACTTCATAAGATCACTGCCCTGATAAGTTCCAAAAGACTAACCTTGTGCTTTCAGAGTCACTCAAGTGCTCCTCCTTTAGCTTGTCCAGGTCCAACACACCTTTCACCGTTGGGGTTTTAATGCGAACACCCCCGGCCCTGCTGGAGACAGCAGCAAAGCTGTCTTTGGGTAACGACAGGTCCTCCTTAGCACTAGGGGGCTCTGGCTCTAGGAAGTCTGTCTTGGACTTCTTTGTGGCACCAATGCGATCTGAAAGGGAGGACACCCTCTTCATACGGACATGGGCACGAGGAGGGCGGGGTGTTGAAACAGACAGTGTGGTGGCTGCGGGCTCGGGTTCGATGAGTAGTCCTGGGGGCAGGACCACAGATTTCAGGGAAGGGTTGTTACGGAATGTGGAGGGACTCAGTATGCGCGGACCGGTCCGGTTGGGGGTGTAGTTACTGGCCATGGCTTGGTTGATGATGGCTTGGGCACTCTCAGTCTTGGTCATGGAGGAACTCCCGTCCTGACCAGCAAACTCAAACAGGTCTGCAGCTTTGTCAGACTTCTTTCTCCTAGAAGTTGTGGAAGGTTCTTTCTTCTTTCTGGGTTTCTTCATCCCTGGTATAGCTCCATCTGCAGATACGCTTGCGTTCTTCCTGGGTTTCTTGACCGCAGTTGCTGCCACTGTCCCATTGTTGTTATGAGTGAGCAGTTGAGTGATGGTAGCTGGGTTCTGAACCACAGGCGTGGCCATCCTAGGGACATGGGTTGGCATGGCAGTCATTGTAACTGGGGTGGACATTGTACCAGCTGCTGCCAAGGTGGCAGACAGGGCATTGCTCTGAAGGAGGCTGGCTATCTGAGTGACACAGTTATAGGAGGGAGAGCTCTGACTGGGCAGCTGGAAGGTGTTGCTCTCTGGGTTCTTCACAAAGATCTGGCCCAGGCGGTTGACCAGCAAAACGTGAGGTGTAGGGTCCACGTTGGGACCACCCACTTCCTTCACAGTAAGGATAGCGTGGCCAGGTAGTCCCTGAGGTAACAGCGTCTGTTGGGGCTCCAGTGGCGGCCTGGGGGTGGAGAAGTTGATGGAGATGGTGTGTCCCATGGCAGCCTCCTTCTGCAGAGACGTGGAGCTGTATCCGTTAATCATCACAGGGGCAGAGGAGGGCTGAAGCGAAGAGAGCATGGGGTGACACTGGGTGGATAGAGCATCGGAGAGAGAGCATATGGAGGGAGAGGAGGATACAATGGTAATTGCTGTGGAGACCATGGCCTGGGATTGTGTGGAGAATATAGGCAGAGAGACTGATCCATACGATGGGAGACTGACGCTTGATGTTGCAGATAAAATGGGATCAATTTGAGAGGACAAATGTGGAAGGGCACTGTCTGGAATAGGTGCTGATAATTTGGTACAAAAGGTCTCCATGGGCTGCAAGACTGTTGACCCTTGGGAGGATGTCAGGGGTTGTAGTGAGATGCTAGTGAGAGGTGGCCTTGAAGAGTTAAAGCCAGGCAAAGAGAACTGCACAGAGGGACTCATTTGTAAAGGGTTCATCGGGGCTATGCTGGGGCTAGGGAAGTCCGAGGAGATAAGAGAAGAGGGTTGAAGAAGCTCCAACAGGGTGCCCTGACTACTGCTCAACGATGGATCTCGTGAACTCTCTGTCAAGTGGTTCATGTAAATGGCAGATCCATCTGTGGGCGATACAAAGTGGCCGCTGTTAGAATCCAAGAAGAGGTCTTTTGGGTCTTGAGGCTGATGGGTTTCCATGGGAGCATCAACCTGGACAGGGACCAGCTCAGTGAAACAGGTGCTGGGGGAGGGAGGATCACACCTTTCAAGAACAAGTGGAGCCCCAGGGACAACATCCAGACTGGAAACTTGAAATAAATCATCTGGGTAGACCGTATCAGGCACCTTAGTATGGACAAAGTCCAGCAGCGTTCCTTGAAGGGGTGCAATCAGCACTGGTTCGTGGGCGTCTAAGGAGGGGACTGAGTTATTTTGCTCTAGAGGAGTTGGGAAGGCGTATAACTGCAGGGGAGTAGTATTCACATCAGCAGGGCTGTACGTTGTAGATGGGTCCACTGCAGCTGGTCTTCGAGCTTCTGGTGAGATCTCAGTTGGCGCAAGGGTCACACAATCCAATTCAGTCCTAGCTAGTTGTGTGGCATTAAAGGCTTTGGATGGATCATGGGGTCTATACACTGGGGGAGGTTTTGTAGCGGGGAGGACAACTCTGGTTGTAGACTTGAATGGGTTGCTAAGGGGTGACTGATCTGGGACAGGGCTTCCAGAGTCTGCACTTAGACCATTTGTTGTAATTTTTACTTCAGGCAGAACATGCGTTTGAGCTGGGTTCTGAACTTGACTGGCGCTCTTCAGTTTCTGAGCCCCATCTGTGGTTGTCATGCTGGCATCACTCTCAGTCCCATCGTCCACGCCGTCCAGCTGAGGGATAGATCTTGAAGAGGGAGAGGCAGGAGCCTGGGGTGGGTCCCTGGAGCCTGTGCGACTGACCACAGTGTGCGAGAAGTCAAAATAGTGCTCCATGTCCTCATCAGAAGAAGTGTTCCCCCAGTCTTGCCTGGTGGATGCAGCTGAGCGGGTCAGGGCTGTACGGGTCTTCGTCTTGCGAACCTCGGGCTCCCAGAACTCCTCTTGGTTGTCGTCGCCCTCCACGTCTATCTGGGCGCCACAGTTCATGGCCACTCCCTCATTCACTAGCGTCTCCTCAATCTCAAGCTCAGTCTTCAACTCGGAGACCATGGCCACGTCGGAGTCCTCGTGGAATTGTGTGAAAGAGCCCCTAAGTGGTGAGGTGCTGTTAGGTGCAGGGTTATCCTCCGGTTCTGGGGAGGCCAGGAAGTTGTGTGGTACCTCCACTGAGTCTGACTGGTTCAGGTCAAAAGACAGCCTGGGTCTAGGGGAGTGCTGGACGGTTGGGGAGAGGGACAGGCAAGGGGAAGGGAAGCTGCCCACACTGTCTTCCCACGGTGGCTGGGGAAAGAGTCCTGAGGTAGAGTGAGTCATGTTCCCGGGGCATCGGGCAGAGGAAGCACTTCGACCTCCGACAGGGCGGGCAGAGGGAGAGGTCAGCAGGATATCAGTAGCACCGAGGGGAAACAGCGGAGAGGTGGGCACGGAGGCCTTGGGATGCATGGAGCCCCCAGTGCGGAGGGTGATTAGTCCAGATCCAGTTGGAGAGCCCAGGGGTGGGGAGGACATATCCCTGCGGGTTTGGGAGTGGGGGCTGTGGCGACGAGGCCTGCGTGTCTCCTCCAGGTCACTGATGGTCAGGATGTGGTGGGGTTTGGACTTGGTAGCTCCTGCAGAAGAAAATCAGATAGCAGTGAGACAACTGAACGGACACACAAACAATTAATGCTTTCTGAGTAATATCTAGAAATCACTCAAAACCTGACAATTGTTTTTTTTATAAAACAACATTAGCCAACCACGGAACAGTTACCTGGGGAGGGCAGAGGCCGGAACAGTCCTCCAGCTGGTCTCCTGATTTTGGGCCTTGCCCCTTGGTCAGGTTTAGGGAGTGGAGCTGAGAAGCTGGGAGTAGTGGGTCGGGAATGTGCCACGTCAACCTCTTGGGCATCAGATTCTAGAGGTGAAGCAACAACAACTCTGTTTCCTATGCCACAGCTAAGTCTTGCTAATATCCACGTTGTAGTGTAAGAAAGCAAACAGTCACACATTCACACAAATATTTATACTGAACAAAAATAGAAACGCAACATTCAACAATATCAAAGATTTCATTGAATGACAGTTCATAAGGAAATCTGGCTATTTAAATCAATTCATTAGGCCCTAATCTATGGATTTCACATGACTGGGAATACTGATATGCATATTTTGGTCACAGATTCCTTAAAAAAAAAGGTAGGGGCGTTGATCAGAAAGGTTTCGGGTACGAGCACTATTTTTGCCTCATGAAGCGCAATATCTCCTTCGCATAAGAGTTCATCAAGCTGTTGATTGTAGCTTGTGGAATGTGGTCCCCTCTCCACTTCAACGTCTGCATGAAGTTGCTGGATAGAGGCAGGAACTGGAACACACGGTTATACACGTCGATCCAAAGCTTCCCAAACATGCTCAAGGAGTGACATGTCTGGTGAGTATGACGGCCATGGAAGAACTGGGACATTTTCAGCTTCCAGGAATTGTGTACAGATCCTTGCGACATGGGGCAGTGCATTATCATTCTGAAACATGAGGTGATGGCGGTGGGTGAATGGCACGACAATGGGCCTCAAGATCGTGTCACGGTATATCTCTGTGCATTCAAATTGCCATCAATAAAATGCAATTGTGTTCGATGTCCGTAGCTTATGCCTGCCCATACCCTCATGCTACGATGGGGCACTCGGTTCACAACGTCAGCAAACCGCTCACCCACACGTGGCCATACAACGTGATCTGCAGTTGTGAGGTCAGTTGGGCATACTGCCAAATTCTCCAAAACAACTTTGGAGGCAGCTTATGGTAGAGAACTGAACATTCAATTTTCTGGCAACATGTCTGGTGGACTCCTGCAGTGAGAATGCAAATTGCACGCTCCCGCAAAACCTGAGACATCTATGGTATTGTGTTGTGTGATAAAAATGCACATTTTAGAGTGGCCTGTTATTGTTCCCAGCGCAAGGTGCACCTGTGTAATGATCATGCTGTTTAATCAGCTTCTTGATATGCCACACCTGTCAGGTGAATGGATTATACATTATTAGTAAACAAATTTGTGCACAAAATTTGAGCTAAATAAGCTTTTGTATGTATAGAAATTGCTATGATATTTTATTTCAGCTCATGAAACATGGCACCAACACTTTACATGTTGCGCCAATATTTTTGTTCAGTGTAGTAGTGATGGTTTGATGCAGTGTTGTGTTACCAGGACTCTCACCTGACTGGGCGCAGGGGCTGTGTGCTATAGTGTTATTCTCTCCTTTGTCAGGCATCTCTTCAGCAGGTTTCTCAGGGACCGGCGGTCGGACCTCACGGATCGTACACGTGTATTTGCATCGCCGCAGTGGGTTCACCGTGCTCCAGTACCAGCGAGAACACCTGCGGAGAGGAGGAGTTGAAAGGAAGTCATAAAATACCCAAGTCGTAATATGCATATTTCTGTTTCATTATGAATTTCTGCTACTTACCGGTAACCCACCGGGAAGAGTTTTCCTTGCTTTGCAGACAGCTCAGTCAGCATACCTAGCTTTTCAATCTGCAAAGAGCCTGAAATCAGAAAATAACTATGATTAGATGAGCAAAACCCATGACCAGTCCTGTGATACTTATACTCAAGTGAGCTAAAAATAACAAATGTAATGTGTTGAGAAAATATACCAATCATCAAATTGATGTTTTCTGGCTCCAGTCCGGTCAAGAACTTCCTGCGAAGACTGATCCCATCAAAGTCCACATACATCCTCCGATTCACCTCAAACCCTTGGCCAGTGATGATCTGCAATGAACAAGAACAATGTACACATGCGTGAGGAAACTCATAAAAAAACATAACAGTCCCACTGCTGAGTAGTCCCAGGACTTTACCTTGCCACTGATGAGGTCTCTGTGTTTGTAGCAGTACACCTTCTTGTCGTCCTGGAATACACAGTTGCGGGAGCGGGCACACATGAAGTGGTAGTTGCTCTGGCAGGAGGTCAGACAGCAGCCTACTGTGGCACCTGTATGGTTACAGCGCTCACAGCGCTGAGGGAACAAGAGACAGACAGGTTAGATCAGTCCAGGAGGAGAGAAAAAGGGTGGATAATGAGTTTGAGAGAGATGATGGACGTTGGACAAAGATACACAAACTACAGCTGCTGGAAAAACAAGAATGTCACTGCACAAATAAAGTGAAGCCTCACCATGAAGCGCCCCCTAGCGACGGCACTGTGCACGTGCATCAGAGAGCCATTGTCCTCCTCGAACACCTCGGCGGACCACATGGAGCAGTTGATGTGAGCCCATTCGTTCTGGCCCAGGTACAGCAGCCTGCCCGCCTCCTGAGGAACACACGGAGGAGGTTAGAAATACAGAACTGGTGGGTTACCTACTGTGTGGATTTGGTTGACTTAATTTCCTGTGAGTCAAGGGCTGTTATGTTGAACAAGGGTATGAAGGCTTAGTGCTCTGAAGTCAGAGTGTGGTTTGTGTTTCTTTCCACCATGCTGCTCAGAAGTGTTACTCACATTGGACTTAGCATCTCCATACTTTTGGCACAGTGAGCATTGCCTCCCGTCGTCCTTGGACCACCCTGTGTCTAGGTCAGCCTTGGACAGCCGTCCCTCAGACTTGAATGGACGTCCCTCAGACATGGATTGCAGTCTGGCTCTTCCCCTTTTCCCTGAGGGACAAATGCCAAACATCAAACCAAAACAATTCCCTCAGGAAATTGGTTGATTCAATATTTTCTTTCTCATTGTTTTTCCTCCCCTCAGTTGTGTAAAGTACCTTTGAGTTTATTAAGCCTGAAATCCCTGTTTTTCCTAAAGTGGAGACCCCTGGTTGGCTCTGTGATCAGTGGGGTGGTGGGGTGAGGCACCTCTTCTTGTTTCACCTCCAGGCGTGGAACATTCTCCGTCTGCAGGGTCCCTAGAGGGGCCCTGGACCTTAGCTCCTCCCTCTCACGCCACTGGGCATACACATGCTCAGTGGTGGGGGGCTGAACCGCATGGGACAGCATCCCACTGCAATGGGAAAGAGAATGGATGGAGAAATGGAGGGGTGAGGAGATGAAAGAAGAGGAAGTCAAGTTCTATGTTAGACACCAGTGCAAAACTCAAATTTGGATGGTTTAGGCAAACATCTGAGTTACACGTGCACACAGTTACTCAAGTTAGGATTTGACTTTGCGCATACAACTGAGACAGTGGCTCACATCTAGCTAATTATGATTACACTCATTTACATTAAGAAACAATTCATGTTTATTAATCAATCTTGCCCCCAGAAGATAAGGTGACAGACAGGTTAAGTCCTGAGCTTACCACTCTGTGCATCACCCTACAATGAGCTAAATGAAGTCACTACTCTGTGTCTTCCATCGCAGGGAAGGAAAGATGTGAACTGGGAATGTGTGGGAGAGGAGGGGGACTGTCCTGGCTTTAACATACAGAAGAAGAAAATAATTATAAGACTAACTTCTGTAACTTCCTGTCACATTGGATTTGAATGACTTTTCCCCCACTTTAAGGTCATTGTTGACAGTACAATTCAAATCAACTTCTCATCTCCCATCAGGATGTGAACAACAGGGGTGTCATACAAATGTGTGGCAAACCAGAAAACATAATCAGTTGCGCCACTGAATGTAGGCTTATGCTGCTTCATGGGAAAATACATAAATCACTGCAGGGAAGTAGTGAAGCAATATATCACAACCCAACGTTAAACTGGAATTTCATTGAAATCTTCCCATATGAGTCAATATCTGATGACATGGTAAATTCTTCAACCTAAGTGTTAAATCCCCAAATCCTAATGTCTGAGAAATAACTCCCAGACAGATAACCTTCTAAGAGCCTTGGTAAGTCGTACGCCGAGTTCAAAAGCATAACAAAATCTAGGTTTAACAGACTAGGACAGGGATCATCAACTAGATTCAGATGTGGGTCGATTCTCTCTTGAGCAGATGGTCAGGGGGCCGGAACATAATTACACATCATTTGTAGACTGCAAAATGATCGCAGGAAGCCCAAACAGATATAATAATTTGACTAAAACAATAATTTCAAAACCTGCTTACATTGGTATAAAACCACATATTTCTCTATTATGCATGGGAAATAAAATCACTGTGGGCCACCAGTTGAGATACCCTGAACTAGGAGATATGAGGAGCAGATTGCTACTCACATAGGCAGGTCTTTGGATCGGGGGTCCCACACTTTGGGGTCCTGACTGTTGAACCAGTTGAAGACCTCCTCCAGAAGCTGCAGAGAGAACAGTGAGCAGAGGGTAATCTACACTCCTCTGTTGGCCATTTTACAACATGTACTGCTTTTTTCTTTCCAATAAACATTGCAAATATTCTTGGATTCAACCATCTTCTATGACTTTAGTTTGAACCAAGTGAACCTATGACCAACAGGGGAGTCATGACCACCAGAACCACAGCCCTACAGAGCCCCATAACTCATTCCCAATCACATAGTGTTCTGCTGACTAGACAGCCATTTGGAACAGCAGACACCACAAGACATATACTGAGGACTGATATCACTGAGTGAGTACAGACCATGTATTGCGTTAGGATGAGGGTATTCAAGTGTCTGTTGTCTAACTTCTGATATTGAATTTTATGAAACATTTAAACTAGTGTGTACAGTCTATACACAATACTTCAAAATAAGTTGAGTGTCTCAAGCAAGATGAGCGTAAACAGCTGTGTTCAAAGTGCAACCAAGTATAGTGAGAACATTTGTATATCCGTTTACTATCGTGTGTGTGCTTTTAACAAAAAAGCTGTGTTTATGTAGCTAAAGTACAGGAAATCGTGATAACATTGCAGAAGGCTTACAGTTCAACCAACTGTTTTGTGTCATACTGAAAGTACTGTGCTTGTAGCTACATGGTCAAGTAAATATTTCTGATTTGTACTGTACAATTGCCTATGTAAAGAGCTTTCCCCCCAGAGTGTTGCTGTCTGAGTACTCAGCTTTTACCTTCAAGTAGTAGGAGCGGGCCAAGGCTGTGGGCCTTTCATCCTCCGGTAGAGACTCCTCCTGATCCAGACGCCTCCGCACCACTTGCACCACATCTTCATGGAATGATTTCTACAACATCAAGAGACATAGAAATATACAAACATAGTTATTTAGCTGACACTACTCATTCATCTTCCTTTGAAAATGTTCCTTCAAATGAGAGTTAATGTAGAAGAGATCCTGTCCTGCCAATTCAGATGCTATATAGACAGACACTGACCAGGGTGGTGTAGAGGCCTTTGTCAAACTTCTTGCCCACAGCACGGAGGTCACAGACTGGCTGGCCCTCCGCTCCACTGTCAGGGTCAACCTGGGTCACGCACTACAGGAGGGGAATATGGACAAATTTAGTATGTTACAGAGAAACAACACTGAACATATAGCCACACAAGCACTTATGTGCAACAGTTCAAGAGGAACAGGCAAATAGTCCTAGCAGATCTCTGATATCAGCTAATAAACTTTTTAAAAAGAGAGGAGAGAGTCGTTGCACTCATTCTTTGAAATTATTTCTTCAGAAAAGCCACATGAAAACGTGACTACAAGTCATGATAGGTGTTAAAATGCCTGCTGCTATTTTCAGCCTGCGCATCCTGTCTCATCTAGCATCCTGTGGTAAGAAGCATTGTACGGCCTGGTATCTCCCACCTGTGAGCAGGTGATGAGGTGCTGGGTGAGAGTGGAGGTGAGCAGGCAGGCCAGCACCTTCTCTACCCCGGCCCTCAGCTCCATGTGGAGCAGCTCCCTCCAGGCGCTGGGCTGGGACTGGCTGCAGGGCCGGCAGGAATACGCCACACTCTCTGGCAGGCTGGATAAAATCTCATACAGGTCACCTGGAGGGTAGGAGGGACGGACAACCATCAGAACCATTCCTTCACACTACATCAAAAGCATGGGAGATAACAGCAGGTGATAAACTCAGATTTGTTCTGTCCCAGATAGTCGTCATCTGTTCTTTAGACCAATCAAAATTGTAAAACACATTTTTTCAAATATAGACACGCTCTATGAATTTGAATAAAATCAACTATATGCACTGAGCTTGTCTGATGCTTTAAGCACACTGTTTGATGAAATAATTAAGACAAATTACTCATGAGGGAGGGAACCCATTGGCCATGCTGTGTAAAAACATTTATAACAAATGACAGCAAGTCTCTCCTCCCTGGTGCAGCAAACAGACACCACAGCAAGTGTTTATAGCGCTTTACATGCCAAAGCTGCAACATAATAACAGCGATTTTGTTTCTTACTTGTTTCTAAACTGAAAAGTTCTGTTACCGAAATACCTACATTTGTTAAGGAAAAACATTCCCTAGACCCTTGTTCTCTTACGTGAAACATGTATGCATGTGACCAATAGGGCCTGGCCTATAGCCTATCATAATCACATCAATAAATTGGTTCTTACAAAGTCCGAACACATGACAGCAAAATGGGTGTGAAAAAGAAACTCGAAAGTGCCAAGAGTGAGCAAAGCTGTCATCAAGGCAAAGGGTGGCTACTTTGAAGAATCGCAAATATATTTTCATTTGTTTGTTTACTACATGATTCCATGTGTTATTTCATAGTTTTGACATCTTCACTATTATTCTACAATCGAGAAAATAGGAAAAATAAAATAAAAACCCTTGAATGAGTAGGTGTTCTAAAACTTGACTGGTAGTGTATATGGATAATTTATAAAACCAGGCATGTTTAACAGTTAGGCTATTCATTAATTAAGTTGGTGTTTCCCCTCAATTTTCTTAAGACAATTAAGGCAAGACCTGTTTCCTCGTCTCCTCATTCAGCTGCTGCCTCCTTCGCATTGTTCTCAACATCAACATGCTGGTTAAGTTTGCTATTATGCACATAGCAACATAAAGGGGAAAGGCGCCAATTCAACGGCGCACTGTAGATTATGTTTCAGAACCACTATCCATCGCGGGAGAAAGCGCATTTGTTATAAAATAATATTCTATTTATTAGCGTTGCACCATTATTGTTACATAATATAACCATTTACAATTTCAGTAGCACGTTTTGGAGTTATGGGCTGTGCCATCCTCATGGCCTCGGCAATGGAGCAGTCCACTGAGATAGGCGTGAATTAGACAGTTGGCTTGTGCACCATGAAGAAACACATACATTTGGGACTGTTCGACAAAAGAAAGCTCAGTCGACCAACAACCCATCGACCAGTCCACTTAATGGGGTCAGCCTTAATAGAGATACAGTGCCTTCAGAAAATATTTACACCCCTTGACTTTCTCCGCATTTTGTTGTGTTACAACCTGAATTTAAAATTGATTAAATTTGTCACTGGCATACACACAATACCCCATAATGTCACAGGGGAATTGTGTTTTTCTACATTTTTACCAATTAAAAATGATAAGCTGAAATGTCTTGAGTCAATAACTATTCAACCCCATTGTTATGGCAAGCATAAATAGGTTCAGGAGTAAACATTTTCTCAACCGTTTACTGCAGTGGGCTAAATCAGTGTCACACAGGGTTTCTTTGTAATCTTTTATATATTTATACTTTTTAACCCTTTTTTTCTGGCGACCAAAGTCAGCGCACAGAAACCCTGTGCGACTCCTTGTGGCGGGCCAGGCGCATGCACGCTGACTTTGGTCGCCAGTTGTACGGTGTTTCCCCTGACACATTGATGTAGCTGGCTTCCGGGTTAAGCGAGCATTGTGTCAAGAAGCAGTGCGGCTTGGCACGGTCGTGTGTCGGAGGATGTATGACTCTCGACCTTCGCCTCTTCCGAGTCCGTACGAGAGTTGCTGTAACTACCAATTTGGATATCACAAAAAAGGGGAGAAAAAAAGGGTTAAAAAGTATAAATATATAAAAGATTATGGGACAAGATGGGACAAGGACATCCCGCTCGGCCAAACCCTCCCCTAGGCCTGGGATCGAACCCGGGTCTGTAGTGACGCCTCAATCAGTTCTTCCATGGCCTGCATACTCACCAGACATGTCACCCATTAAATATGTTTGAAATGCTCTGGATTGACGTGTACGTCAGAGCGTTCCAGTTCCGCCAAGATCTAGCAGGTTCGTACAGACATTGAAGCGTGGGCCAACAATCCACAATCAACAGACTGAACTCTACACGAAGGAGATGTGCCGCACTGCATGAGGCAAATGGTGGTCACACCAGACACTGACTGGTTTTCTGATCCACGCCCCTATCATTTTATTTAAGGCATCAGTGACCAACAGAGGCATATATGTATCCCCAGTCATGTGAAATCCAAAGATTAGGGCCTCATTTATTTCAATTGACTGAGTTCCTTATTTGAACTAACTCACGTTCAAATTTTTTGCCCAGTTTACTTTTAAACAAAAGTATACACCTCACACACATAGTCATGGGCTTAAAAAAAAAAAAAACAGTACCATGTCAGAGAGTTGAAATGTATTAAATTGAGTTTGATTCCAAATATTACACTTTATATACATGTAGCAGCGTGATGTTGTTCCCCTAGATTATGCACCAAGTTGCACACAAGGACCAATTCAAATAGGCCAGGTCAAGAGGGGATGTTAATAATTTGATAATAATAATTCAGTGTATTTTTTAAAATTTAATTACAGCTGCATAGCTAATGTTTTTATTTGGTGTACAAACACTTTTTCATATCAATATTGTACATACATGTGATTGTAAAAGTTTTGTATATTTTGGTTTGGCCCATCGCGGGTTATCTGTATTTCCATACCCCCTTATTGTTCTCTTTTGCCTGACCTTCGGCTAGCAAGGTATGTTGTCCTTGGCTCCGAAATTGTTTAATATAAAACCGTCATAATGTTACAGAATGTACTGTTTTGCAACCATAAGTTTGTTACAATGTGGACAATATAAAGATTTATGTTAACAAGTTTCACAGAGCTCACTAACTAGGGTACCTATTGTAACTTGTGAGTACTTGGGACAGTGTTTGAGTGAGTGTCCATGTGCTCGCGCAGGTGCCTGAGAGCTGTGACTGTGCCAAGGGTTAACATAATGTGTGTTGTCTCTTCGTGTGCAGGTATGTCTTTTATTTTGTCAGAATTATGTTCTGTATAATTTTACTTGTATTGTATGGTGTGCTGTTGTGCATCGAATGTGTGCACGCAGCACCTGTTATTTCCTTTTGGTTCTCTTTTGCCTGACCTTCGGCTAGCAAGGTCCCTTTGAGCTTTGACTGCGCCAAGGGTTAACATAATGTGTGTTGTCTCTTCGTGCGCAGGGCAAATAAAAATAATTCACGAATTCAACCAGTAGACCTTCAGTTGTGGCGGCGTCCTAATTAAAAGTACACAACGCAGAACGAACCACGCTACATACACATCATAAAATACTAAAATAACGAAAGCCATTTGACAAAGAAACATCACATTTTCGGCGGGCTTTTTGTTTTTCATTTAAATATTATTAACGTTCGACCCATGAGGCCACTAGACGGTGATTTGGTCATTTTGCTGCAGGAAAGAGTTTTAACATGTCGCATAATAAGTTGCATGGACTAACACTGTCCAATAATAGTGTTTAACATGATTTCTTAAATCTCTGTACCAAATACACACATTATCTGTAAGGTCCCTCAGTTGAGCAGTAAATTTCAAACACAGAATCAACCACAAAGACTAGGGAGGTTTTCCAATGCCTCGCAAAGAAGGTCACCTATTGCTAGATGGGTTAAAAAAAGCAGAAATTGAATATCCCTTTGAGCATGGTGAAGTTATTAATTACAGTTTGGATTGTGTATCAATACACCCAGTCACTACAAAGTTGCCAGAGAGGAAGGAAACCGCTCAGGAATTTCACCATGATGCCAATCGTGACTTTTTAAAAACAGTTAAAGAGTTTAATGGCTGTGATAAAAGAAAACTGAGGATGGATCAACATTGTAGTTCCTCCACAATATTAACCTAATTGACAGAGTGAAAAGTAGGAAGCCTATATATACTAAAAATACTCCAAAACATGCATCCTGTTTGCAGTAAGGCACTAAAGTAAAACTGCAAATAATTTGACTAAGAAATTAACTTTGTCTTGAATACCAGTGGTGTAAAGTACTTATGTAAAAATACTTTAAAGTACTACTTAAAGTTTTTTTTCAGTATCTGTACTTCACTATTTATATTTTTGACAACTTGTACTTCACTACATTCCTAAAGATGTACTTTTACACCAAACTTTTCCCCTGACACCCCAAAATACTCACTACATTTTGAATGCTTAAGTAGGACAGGAAAATGATCCAACTCACGCAGTTATCAAGAGAACATCCCTGGTCATCCCTACGGTCTATGACGGACTCACTAAACACAAATCCTTCGTTTGTAAATTATATCTTTTTTTTAAACAAGAAATTTGTGCTGTCTGGTTTGCTTAATATAAGGAATTTGCAATGATTTAAACTTTTACTTTTGATACCTAAGTATATTTAAAACCAAATACTTTTAGACTATTACTGGGCAACTTTCACTTGAGTCATTTTCTATTAAGGTATCTTTACTTTATCTCAAGTATAACAATTGAGTACTTGTTCCACCATTGCTGAATACAAAGCATTATGTTTGGGGCAAATCCAACAACACATCACGGAGTACCACTTTTCATATTTTCAAGCATGGTGGTGGCTGTATCATGTTATGGGTATGCTTGTCATCGGCAAGGACTTGGGAGTTTTTTAAAGATAAAAATAAATTGAATAGAGCTAAGCACAGGCAAAACCCTAGATGAAAACCTGGTTCAGGTCTGCATTCCAACAGATACTGGGAGACAAATTCATCTTTCAGAAGGACAACAACCTAAAACACAAGGCGAAATATACACTGGAGTTGCTTACCAAGAAGACTTTGAATGTTTGAGTGACCTAGTTAGCTTTGACTTAAATCTATGCAAGACTTGAATGGCTGTCTAGCAGTGATCAACAACGAACTTGACAGAGCTTGAAGAATTTAAAGAATAAATGTGCAAATACTGTACAATGCAGGTGTGCAAAAGCTCTTAAGAGATTTACTCAGAAACAGCTGTAATCACTGCCAAAAGGTGAGTATAACATGTATTGACTAAGGGGGTTGAATACTTAATCAAGATAAGTTTATTACCAAGATGTTATTATTTTTTATAATAAAAAAAAGTTAGAATCTCTCTATTTTGAGTAGACGACAAATAAATCCATTGTAATCCCACTTTGTAACAACAAATGTCCATGTGGCCCATTGGCATCGGTTACTTCTATCGTTACTTCATATAGAATAATAATTACTTGGGGAAGGTAGTGTATAGATTGTATTGGGGGGAGGGGGGAATAATAATGTCTCAATTTACGATGTGCTGGTCCTAGGCATCCTTGTATGTAGCCTAGTGTTTATCGCCTTTTCCCGCTTCTTCCTATCCTCAGACAAGGGGTCTCTCCAACTGGAAGGGATTCTTCCATCTTGTCCAGGGCATCATCTGCACTTGTGAATTCCATTCTTTGCTTTCCCTTCCATACTGACAGCATTGCCAGGAATTGTAGATGAGTTTTGATTTCACTTTTCTCCAGTGACGGTCTGATCGGAATGAAATCGTAGTGTTTTTTTCGCAGCCTAGCAGACAGGTCCTGGATGAATCTAACGGATTGGCCGTGGATTTTAATCTCCTTACACCCCTGTGCATTCAGAATGTTGACTTTAGTCTGATAGTTCCACAATTTGAAGATTACCATGCAAGGATATTTAGCAGAGGTGTGGACTCGAGTCACAAATATGACAACTTGCAACTCGACTTTGACATCAATGACTCGTGACTTAACTTGGACTGGAGCTTTTTGACTGGAACTGACTTGATATCCTCCCCAAGCCCAAATATAAAAAATGATGCTATTAAAAAAGTGTGCAGCACGTCAACTCTTCATTTAACGGATTACAGTTTGAATCAGACAGCATCCAATCAAATTGTGCCAGCTGAGAAAAAGTTGCACGTGGCAGTGCAGAGGAACGTTGGCGGGTGAATTCAGATGGAGCCCTTGGAAAGATGATACCCAAAATTATTCTTTTTGGATATAAAGACTACGCAGTATCAACAAAAAGCGAATTGGAACTTGCAAAACATGCGGGAAGAAAATTACAGACGGAGGCGCAACAACTTCCAATTTCGACATTTGAAGCTGCACAAAGAACGGTAAGTCGTGGCTAATATAGCCGACAGCTACATAATTTATAACTTTCTCATGGCTACCCATGTATTTCCATGGAAATATAAAGTTTATTTGCAAAGTGAAATCAGTTTGACCACGTAGCTGGAAAGGGCTTCTTTTTCCTCGTCTTCTGGTGAAGACAATAATCTCATGTTTCGTCTCGTTCTACAGTATTTTCAATTCCTCTTCCAAAGTTAGCAGCTTTGTTTCCAAAAGGCAAATTTTGTCGTCTTGTTCGCTCACACACATGCCTTGTTAGTACGTGTCTGACACGATAGACGACTTCCTTTCGAGCAAATCTACTTTTTTCACCACAGATTGTAACCGTTTGTTTTGGTGAGCATCAAGAGCCTTTTAGCTACACTTTCCTGGATATCCTTTAGACATTCATTACTCTCATTTGCATCTCCAAGTTGTTCCTTGTCTTTTCCTCTGAGGGAAGCCATGGTTGTGTCGCCGCGTCGCTTTACCAACTGATTGGTTCGCTGTTATTCACAGATTCCCACTCACTCTCTCCCAGGTACTTGAGGATATATTGATCTAGCAATTTTATGGGCTTAATTTAAACTGTTGTCTGACTTCTACATATAACAGTTTTGTCTGTTAAAAAAAAATAAAAAATAAAAAATAAACAGAGCTACTCACTCCCCATGCATCCTAAACAGAGCTACTCACTCCCCATGCATCCTATCGGCACCCACAATCCCTCTCATATGGCGCCAATTCCAAGGAAAACAAACTGAAACTAGACAAACAAAAAATGTGAGAAACATGATGCTGAGAGCAAAGGCCAAATTCTTCTTAACTGGAGGAAAAAACCCACACTACAAAACACAAGATGGGAAACTTTGTTATTATATGTGTTTCTGGGTAACCCTGACAGCAAAGGACAAAGCAAGGAAGCAGAACTCGAGTCGTGCATTTTCACGACTCCTTTAGGCAGAAAATTACATCTGGGCATTACATTAAATAACTATTTTGAGAATCACCCACGTAATTCATTCGACCTTTCATACTTGTTCTCTATTGGAACCTCCTGCGCTTACTGTGATGAGTCATGTGTTGAATGCTATTTAATGCTACTGGGGTTATTGCACCTGATGCACTGACTTGTGTCTCAATATACACTGTAGGCTTGTCACAATTCCAACATTATATAAACGATACGATACCAGGCGAAGTATCACAATACCGAGATTCAGTGGCCTAGCATCCCCTGGAAGCTTTTCTAAACGTTCTCCAAAAACTTGTCACTGAAATTCACACTTTCACTCAATACAACAAATTGAACTAATAGAATACTGCATAGAATGGCTGATTTGCTCATATTTGCAAAGCTCTACCTGTGATATGGCTGGAGGAATGGGAGGAAGGAATATACATCAGTGGAGGATGCTGAAGGGAGGACGGCTCATAATAATGGCTGGAACATCACAAATGGAATGGCATCAAACACATAGAACACATAGAAATACAAAGGCCTCCAAGCCCTCAGTCCAGCCTCTCTCAGCCTATTGCGAACAGTCTGAGCACTGATGGAGGGATTGTGCGTTCCTGGTGTAACTCGGGCAGTTGTTGTTGCCATCCTGTACCTATCCCGCAGGTGTGATGTTCGGATGTACCGATCCTGTGCAGGTGTTGTTACACGTGGTCTGCCACTGCGAGGACGATCAGCTGTCTGTCCTGTCTCCCTGTAGCGCTGTCTTAGGCGTCTCACAGTACGGACATTGCAATTTATTGCCGTGGCCACATCTACAGTCCTCATGCCTCCTTGCCTAAGGCACGTTCACACAGAGCAAGTACCCTGAGCATCTTTCTTTTGGTGTTTTTCAGAGTCAGAGTCACTCTTTAGTGTCCTACGTTTCCATAACTGTGACCTGAATTGCCTACCGTCTGTAAGCTGTTAGTGTCTTAACGACCGTTCCACAGGTGCATGTTCATTAATTGTTTTTGGTTCATTGAACAAGCATGGGAAACCGTGTTTAAACCCTTTACAATAAAGATCTGTCAAGTTATTTGGATTTTTACAAATTATCTTTGAAAGACAGGGTCCTGAAAATGGGACTTTTCTTTTTTTGCTGAGTTTATAAACAAAACTGACTTTATAACAGGTTCTTTAAATCAGTAGGGCTGATAAAGTCAGTGGTATCATATGGAACGGTACTATGGCATTCTAAAAATGTTGATATTATAACGTTTTGGTACACTGTGCACCACTAATATACTAACACCCGCCCTCAGAACATCCTCAATTCGTTGGGGCATGGACTCTACATGGTGTTTAAAGCTTTCCATAGGGATGCTGGCCCATGTTGACTCCAATGCTTCCCACAGTTGTGTCAAGTTGGCTGGATATTCTTTGGGTGGTGGATCATTCTTGATACTGTTAGATTCTTGGTTATGACTTCTTAAACTTAAAACATTGTTATACTAGAGACATGATACATCAGAAGTAATACTATAGTATCTAAGGAGTGATAGACACTGGTTTTTATATCAGAAGTGAATGGTTATCTGTAGGAGCCAGATGGCTTTGGAACGTGCTGAGTAGAGGGGAGGCAATCACATGATTGCTGTAGGTGATACGGGTGGAGAGTTTAGGATTAGGCATCAAGGGGGTTGAGGTCAGGTCACCTTAACTTCTTTCAGCTAGGGGGCAGAATTTTTATGTTTGGAAAAATAACGTTCCCAAGGTAAACGGACTATTTCTCAGGTCCAGATGCTAGAATATGCATATAATTGACAGATTAGGATAGAAAACACTCTAAAGTTTCCAAAACTGTCAAAATATTGTCTGTGAGTATAACAGAATTGATTTTGCAGGCAAAAACCTGAGGAAACCCAACCTGGAAGTGCCTTTTATTTGGAAAAATCCCTGTTCCGTTGCCTGCCCCTCCTCCATTTAAAGGGGTATCAACCAGATTCCCTTTCCAATGGCTTCCTCAGGCTGTGACCAGGTTTTAGACATAGTTTCAAGCTTTATTTTGAAAAATGAGCGAGATTTTTCAAAACGTGCCAGGTGTCCTTTGATTAGTTCCTGCGCGCGAGAGATGTAGCTCGACATTTTCTTTCTCTGTAGTATTGAATAGGTTACCGTCTGGTTTAAATATTATCGATTATGTATGTTAAAAACAACCTGAGGATTGATTATAAAAAACGTTTGACATGTTTCTACGAACATTACGGATACTTTTTGGAATTTTCGTCTGTCTGAACATAACGCGCAAATCAAATGGCGGTTTTTGGTTATAAAACTAATCTTTATCGAACAAAAATAACATTTATTGTGTAACTGGGAGTCTCGTGAGTCCAAACATCCGAAGATTATCAAAGGTAAGCGATTAATTTGATTGCTTTTCTGACTTTCATTACCAAGCTAATTTGAGGCTAGCTGTTCTTACGGTTTTGTCTAGTGATTGATAAACTCAAACGCTTGGATTGCTTTCGCTGTAAAGCATATTTTCAAAATCTGACACGATAGGTGGATTAACAACAAGCTAAGCTGTGTTTTGGTATATTTCACTTGTGATTTCATGATTATAAATATTTTGATCCCGCTAAAGGGATCCGTGCGGCAAGAAGTTAAGGGAGAAAGAACGGTTTATTACCCCATCACTTCGGCTTCCTGTCGAACCATAAAAGATGCAAGGGTTGGCGAGAATGAGGAGTGCATCTATATACACATACTTGTGATGGAGGAAACATGTTTTGTCTAAATGCAGCTGTATTGACCCTCTGGGAAGAATAAACTTGGTTAAGCTATCATAGTATCCGTTGGACTTTTGACTCAGAATTAGAACCTAACAGTTGGCGCTGCGAGCAGGGTTCGCCACGATTTGCAGTCGAACTAAAGATTCCGAATCAGTGAAACAAGAGCCGGCAACAGAAATAAAGGTAGGCATAGTTCCTACACCTGTTATCACAAATTCTGACATCTTGGGGAGATGACAGTCGTAGGCTGAACCAATTATAGGATACGGACCTAGAAAGCCTGAGCTTATTCAGTAGTCCCATTGTGTTACGACCGGTCATAGCTTTGTGGTATATGCTAATAGAGTAAGTCCAAAGCAGGATATAGTTCCTGTGAAATATAACATCTCAGAGAGAGGGGAAGTCCTGAACAGGGTGGTCCTGTAGAGGGTAAAACCCTAGTGTAGTGACCAGACCCGTAAGAAGGGTGGAAGCCCAGTCGCAGTGGCCGTTAGAGCGCAGGGTGTGAGAGTGTGTGTGTGTGAAGGTTTGAACAAGCTCTATTATAGGGGTTCGAGTCCGCTATTAAAAGGTTTGAGGCCTCTGTTTCTGTGAAACCTTATTGTTGCATATAAGTGAGTTGCTAGTGAGTAGCAATTTTTACATGTGTGGGAAATGTAAGCCTTGTGAGCCGCATTCAACAAGCTTGATGTTGAACATAAGTTATTGGTAGCCAGGCCCTACAGAAACAATGTGTTCTAGAAGAGGTTTGAGTCCTCAAAAGGGGTTATATAGCAATAAAGAGAGGTTGGTTTTATGCCCTGTTGGGGTGGGGAACCATGACAGATTGTGTGGAAATAGGAAGACAAGTGTGAATAATTTTGGTAATGTGTGTTATCTATAATAGTGATATTTGATGCGCAATACTGGAATAAGTCATTACGTCATCCGTATTCTCCAGGAATACATTTGCAGACACTATAGTATTGGTTCTAATACAAGGTATTAAGTGCCGTGACAAATTAATTGGCACAAATACAATAACTATTATCCTAGGAAGTGGGTAGCCCTACCTTGGAAAATAGTTAATCGAAAGTGTGTATTATAGATGGGAGTGAAGAAATCTAAAATACCCTGGACATCTTCGGGAGAGGTTTAGGAATAATAACAATTGATATCGCAACATACGATTTTCCCTGTAGAGCGGAGCTAGAGGATTTTAATAAAGCCATGGAGGTGTTGAAAGAAGCGCACAAGCATTCTACCAATTTGGCTCGAATATGGAAGCAATTGAGCAAACTGGAAAGAATTGGGCAACATTTCCCTGCTGACGGAGAATTCAAATCAAACAAAGAATTCAGGGAGGCAATTATGACTTGGCACAATGACATAAAAACTGAATCAAAAGCTCAATATACCAGCGTGTTGATGTCAGCATTATATCAAAAACAAACCAAAAAAACTCTAAATTAGTAGAGATACTCAGCTGCAAAAAGACTGGGTACGGGAGTGCATTGATAGAATTTGCACTTTGGCTTTGATGGTAGGTTTGCAACCTGTGGTCAAAACGGCAATTGCGGGGGTTGTGGATGAAATAGAGCAAGATGTTTTGAGAGTGAAATTTAACCTGTCTAGCCCCAGCGTTCCGCTAGCGGAACTCCTCCCACATTCCACTGAAAAGGCAGAGCGCGAAATTCAAAAAATATATTTTAAGAAATATTTAACTTTCACACATTAACAAGTCCAATACAGCAAATGAAAGATACACATCTTGTGAATGTCCGATTTTTAAAATGTTTTACAGCGAAAACACCACATATATTTATGTTAGCTCACCACCAAATACAAAGAAGGACAGACATTTTTCACAGCACAGGTAGCATGCACAAAGCCAACCTAACTAACCAAGAACCAACCAAACTAACCAAGAAACAACTTCATCAGATGACAGTCTTATAACATGTTACACAATAAATCTATGTTTTGTTCGAAAAATGTGCATATTTGAGGTATAAATCAGTTTTACATTGCAGCTACCATCACAGCTACCGTCAAAAATAGCACCGAAGCAGCCAGAGTAAATATAGAGACCAACGTGGAATACCTAAATACTCATCATAAAACATTTCTGAAAAATGCATCGTGTACAGAAATGAAAGACAAGCATCTTGTGAATCCAGCCAATATTTCAGATTTTTTAAGTGTTTTACAGCGAAAACACAATATAGCATTATATTAGCTTACTACAATAGCCTACACACAACCGCATTCATTCATCAAGGCACGTTAGCGATAGCAATAGGCACGTTAGCGAATAAACCAGCAAAAGATATCAATTTTCACTAACCTTCCTCAGATGACAGTCCTATAACATCAGGTTATACATACACTTATGTTTTGTTCGAAAATGTGCATATTTAGAGCTGAAATCAGTGGTTATCCATTATGCTAACGTAGCTTCTATTTCCCAGAATGTGCGGATATTTATATTAGACTCTCACCTATTCTGACCAAATAGCTATTCATAAACATTACAAAAAAATACATGTTGTATAGGAAATGATAGTAACACTAGTTCTTAATGCAATCGCAGTGTTAGAATTCTAAAAATATCTTCATTACGACATAAGGCTTATGTTATAGCGAGGAGAGTGGCCAAAACCTGGGCGCAAAACTACTAGTACACAGTTCGACACATATATGAAATAGCATCACAAAATGGGTCCTACTTTTCGTGATCTTCCATCAGAATGTTGGACAAGGGGTCCTTTGTCCAGAACAGTCGTTGTTTGGATTTAGAACATCGTTTTTCCCTCTTGATTTAGCCAGCACACTGGCCAAGTGGCGCGAAGCTCCCCATCGTCAACAAACACAGACAACGCAACACGCCTAACGTCCCGAAAAAATTTAAATAATCTATTAAAACTATATTGAAAAAACATACTTTACGATGATATTGTGACATGTATCAAATAAAATCAAAGCCGGAGATATTATTCGCCTATAACGACAGGTTTTCAAAAGGCAATTCCAGGTCCATCTGCGCGCTCTCCAGAAAGAAAAAAAATGGATGACTCGTCGTGCCAAGATGATTTATTCCACCTCAGACCAAGATAAACACTTCCTTTCTTCTCTCACGTCCTCTTGACATCTAGGGGAAGGTGTATGACGTGCATGTATACTCATACGTGTCATGCCCATTTATAGGCAGGCCCTTGAACAGAGCATAATTTTCAGACTTTCCACTTCCTGGTCAGAAAGTGTGCTGCCAAATGAGTTCTGTTTTACTCACAGACAAAATTCAAACGGTTTTAGAAACTAGAGAGTGTTTTCTATCCAATAGTAATAATAATATGCATATTGTACGAGCAAGAATAGAGTACGAGGCCGTTTATATTGGGCACGTTTTTCCCCCAAAGTGTAAATAGCGCCCTCTATCCTCATCAGGTTAACTCCGCTCACGTCGCAGACCAGCGAGGGGTTAATACGGCCACAGTGAAAGTCACTAACAATCTGCCCTGAAACTTCCTATAAAGAGACTGTAAACAAGGTGGCTTTCCACCGAGTACACACACTTGGAGCTCGGAGCGACAAGACCAAGGGTCCCCGACCGATCATCGCAAAATTTGAACACAACCAACAAAAGGAGTTGATCAAAAGCAGGGGAAGGGACCTTAAAGGGACCAAATTTGGTCTCAATGACCAATTCCCAAGGGAGATAAACGAACATCGAAAGAGACTATATCTGGTACAAAGGCAACAGAGGGGGAAGGGTAAGCGTGCCTTTCTCATTATGGACAAACTCTTTATAGATGGACAGCTATTCCGAGACAGCTCCATAACACCATGGCTGTACTTGTTTGGGAAACCTTTAAAATGTACCTTCAGGAGGACATTCAATTCAATATTCATCAATAACAAAAAAGCAGTTTCTGGCTAAAGACAAGGCTAACAAGGGAAATCCATGAACTAATAGTACAGGTAGATAGCAATACAATTATACTACAGAGATACAAAATAAGTTAGAGGGAAATCAAAAAGAACTTGAGAAACCTATTCAAGAACGATCTAATGTAATCTTTCACAAAAATAAAGCAAACTGGATGGAATATGGAGAGAAAAATAAATAAATAATAATAATTCTTCCTGAATCTCCAATACAGGAACTCTAACAAAAATAATTGTGGTTTCAATGGCCACGGTAAGACAAAGAAATGTAGCGAAAAAACATCTAAAACAGGGAGCTATCGGACATTGGAAGAATGAGTGTAAGGTGATACTAGAACATGCTGCATTCGGATGAAATGCCGTTATACAAGCGTTTGCATCTTTTTCAAAAGAGCAACAACAAATCATTTTGAGAGTAGCAGGAGTGTTTGTGTCATATTGGTGTATAGCCGCGGTTCGATTGATAGTGGCTCATAGAGATTACAGTTTATATGTGAAGGAAAACGTATGAGATCACATCTTATCAAACTTCTTAATAGATGCCAGGATCAAATGTCACAGAGTCCTTGTGATGAGAAATTGGCTACATTTGCAACAGAAAAAGTATTTTGGGTTGAATAAGGCGAAATGCGAAATGCCGGGGAAATGGATTCCGGGGGAATCGATTCTTAAGAGGTAACAATTTCAATTAGCTGGCCAAACACTCCTTGCAAACTTTTTGATCTCATGAGACATTTGTGATTTTATTATGAAACAGATTTCTAGAATTGACGAAAGGGTGGCGGGGTAACGAGGAATTAACATAGGGGTTACCAAACCTAAAATGATTTTTTTTTTTTTTGTTAATAATAAAGATTGTGGTGCGGTTGTGATGGTGGACTCGGTGGCGAGATAAAGTTGCTGTGTTTAAGGGTAGGACATGCTAACTTCTCTGGGGTAGGGGGCAGTATTTTGACATCCGGATGAAAAGCGTGCCCAAAGTAAACTGCCTGTTACTCAGGCCCAGAAGCTAGGATATGCATATAATTGGTGGATTTAGATAGAAACTTTAGTGTTTTCTAAAACTGTTAAAATTATGTCTGTGAGTATAACAGAACTGATATGGCAGGCGAAACCCAGAGGACAAACAACCACCCCCCCCCCCCCCCCCCCCCCACCCCCCCTGGCTGTAGTGTTTCCAAGCGCGTGGAGGAAAGTGCGTTCTTTCTTATTTATCTCCGGTAATGAACATACTATTCTCCATCTTAAATTGTATTGTTTATTTGTGTATTAGGATACCTAAGGTTTGATTATAAACGTTGTTTGACTTGTTTGGAAAAGTTTATTAGTAACGTTTGGGATTCATTTTGTATGCATTTTGATGGAGGGAAACTGGATGGATTATTGACTGAAGCGCGCCAGCTAAACTGAGTTTTTATGGATATAAAGGACATTATCGAACTAAATGGCCATTTGTGATCTTTTGGAGTGCCAACAGAAGATCAAAAGGTAAGGCATTTTTTATATCGCTATTTCTGACTTTCGTGTCGCACCTGCCTGGTTGAAATATGTTTTTCATGTGTTGGTATGCGGGGTGCTGTCCTCAGATAATCACATGGTTTGCTTTCGCCGTAAAGCCTTTTTTAAATCTGACATGGCGGCTGGATTAACAAGACGTTAAGCTTTATTTTGATGTATAACACATTTTCAAGAATGTTAAATATTTGAATTTAGTATTTTTGAATTTCGCGCTCTGTAATTTCACTAGATGTTGGCCAGGTGGGACGCTACCCTCCCACGTACCCCAGAGAGGTTAAATAAAAGATACATAAACATTTGGGTGGATTGAAACAAATGTTTAATGGAGTAAGGACAGTGGATTTACCATTATCATGTTTGGTTTATAATTAATACTTTTGAATTGCTGATTAAAATGTAGCATTGTGAATGCTAACGAAATGTGCACTTTCTTTTCCAGAAGTGGGGGTTTCATTATCTGTCGTTGGAATGTCCCCGGAGACTATGTTATTGGGGAGAGCAGTTAGAGATAAAAGTATTGGAATTTGGCCATAAACAGAGTTCCCAGATAACTAAGGCCTGTTCATGTGTGTTTTTGGGCCTACAGTTTACCACACCCACCCACCCACCCACCCACACCCACACACACTCTACTGGTTATGAATATGCGTTAGTGGTGTTGATAGTGTGGGATTTATTTTGGATGGGGTCTTTTCACTTCCGTTTTAAAATTGGGTATGCAGAAGGATGGAAAGGTTTAAACTGTTTGGAAGGTTTTGAAATGGTTTCTGAAGGAGAGGAAATGAAAAGGGAGAGGAAAATATTTAATGGTGTCGAATGCCCTGTATCCTGACTTTCTGGTGAGGCCTGATCAATCTCATTAGAAATGACCGAAACAGGTGGGATTTAACTATAAAATGAATGAGAAACACCAGTTTCTATTCTATTTTACCATTGCTTTATGAGATACTTTTATTTCCTGATGGAGTTATCAAGAGATGTAATTCTAAGTTGATTGGTTATTCTTGATTTAACATGTTTTTGAATCACGATGCGAATCATGGGTTCGAAGGGAAAATAACCAGTTCCCTCGGGTTCCTGGTTTTTGGGTAAATATACAAATATACTTTGTTCAGTCTGCATATAGACTAAAAATATATGTTAAATAGGGATGACAGTTAATCAAAATGGACTTTGATATGTGAATTGCTGATTTAAAATTTCCGATACAAATTTCACCAGATTGGGACTGCTGGATTGTTGGTGGGATTCTCCGATGGATTAGGGTGCCAACTCCCTGATTGGGTAACTCTTCCGAGAGGTCGCCAGTAAAATAAGGGAGTATGAACTAATGTTGAAAATGGTTTCAACAGTAACAGTATGTTATGCTCTTTGACGTTTGTCTTAGACATGGTGTTAAGAAAATTGGAAATGTAATAATTTATATAGTATAGTTATATAGTCAACGCTTGTCTGGATTTCCTGAAACAGGAAGGAATTTAACTAAACTGTTGTTCTGATCTGAGGTTATCATGGAAGGTGACATCAGATCGTGTCTTAATGCATGGTATGAATCATTTGGACAGAAACTGTGTGTGAACCTCAAAACTCTCCCAAACCGGCTGAAGAAAGAGCGACAAAGGCGTTCAATGTGACAGTGACTTTTAACACTTCAATATGAGTCCGAGCCATTAACCTGGGTACCGGGGGCAGGACTGCACTAGAGTCTTGAGATCGCGCATGTGGAGTGAGCGTGGAGAGAGATAATACACATTTCTCTCATGTTTCTGGGGTGCTGGTGGGAGGAATAGGCCAGACAGGATGGTGATAGCAGCTTAGGTGAGAGGCTCGTGTACGTGGGAAAATCGGACGTATCTATTTGGATATTGAAATTGGGACATTATCAAGGACCATCAAATGTGACAGGCAAGAGTTACATGTGCCATTGGGAAGATGAACTGTAACGCTATAAGAGTTCAGTTTAGAAATGTATATTCTAACCGGGATGATGTGTGCTAGGTTCAGAGGCTTGAATTTGTAGGGGGTGGGTCCCAAAGACTCTCCCCATTATTGATTAAGGGGACCTTAAGATTCATATGTTTTGCTGCAGGCCTAATAATAAGATACTGTTGCTATGTGTGTAAAAACTCTGCCACTTTACGCTGCATAAGCTATCTATATTAGTCTTTGTGGTTAAGCCCTGGCTGTTGCGAGAGTGTGCTTGCAGGCTAGGTCTGAGTCAGACCGAAAATAGATAGAGAAGTAACCACTGTCTGGTTTTGACATTTTGATTTTGTGTGACCATAGACAATGCTAATAAATTCAGAGAAGCTACCATATAAGGTAACCTCAGTTTACTGATACACACATACATTGACGTAGGTGATCATACCACTAGGGAGTGATCACATGTATAAAATCAGCTGTGCCCTTAGGTGGGGTGCAGAACTTACTCGGAAACATGCGTGCTATGTTCCCGTTGTCAACTTCTGTCTGCAATTGCATTAATAAAGGTTTAATTGATTTACTTAAAGATATTGTCTGATTGCTGATTTCACCAATAAGCCAATGATTGACAAGGAACAAGGAACCTACCCCGACAAATTCGAGTCAGACTCAAAGTAAGCACTAAGGACTGTCACTCTATATTTGGGTTGGATCATTTGCAAAATGTTTTAGTTATGATTCAGAGAGCGAGAGAGCGAGAGCGAGAGAGAGGCTCTAAAACGGTGAGGGGTGGGGGCACTGCTAAAATGTATAAGGTCTAGGGAGGCTCTAGAAAACTAATCTCTAAGTATCCTCTGACAGGGAGGTTGTTAGAGAACTCGCTGGATGATAGCTTGGGTCAACCATGAAGGTTTTTTTTGTTCTCTTTTGTCATCAGAATTTGAATGTTAAATCGCATTGATACATAGAGATTGCTGGATGATACGGTACAATTAATTGCAAACAAGGCTCATAGTCTGTATTGCGATAACACACAAGGATGAAAATGAAGGAGATGGCATTGAGACCAGCATCACATGGGTATTGAACGTAACGGATGGACGGTTTTTTCCCCAGTTTTAGTCACATCAAGGGTGGTGTGAAGTTATTAAACATGTACTTTTTCGCTCTTTCCTTTGCAAGTCAATATGTTTATAGGTTTCGTGGAACATCAGAGTGATCATTGTTCCAGAGGAGAGACTGATGTATATTGACGTATTGATTTGAGAATAACTGTAGAAGTGCATTAGGAGTAGTGACTATTGTGTTATGGGTTAGATGGAATGATATATGTGCAAATGTATCTGTAGCAGGAGGCGAGGTACACATGAGGCCTGTGTTTGAGACAGAATGATTACATAGGGCTGTTAAGTGGGGTGGAATGTGACTGGGGTAGAGATCTGTGGGGGCTCATAAATTAAGGTTGTGGTGATAGAGGGGTATCATTCCCAGAGACTATGTATATTATTACAGGAGATGGCTCACAGGAGAGGGAGGACAGCTAACTGTGCACAATATAGGGACTATTATGAGGTTAAACTACAGTTAAACATTACACATACCCAGATCATGGTGAGAGTAGAAGAGATAGTGGTGGCATTTCAGACACTAAGGTAAACTTTCAGGAAACATGTGACTCAGTTTTTTTAGGTTGGATATTCTTCCAAATCATTCATCTCTTTACCAATTTCTAACAGCCGGCGAACACTTGACAGATAACATGCAGTAGTTATTCTCACGGCAGTCGCTGTAGGGACAGTAATTGAAGGAGGCTATATTCATGGGCCATGTTAGTAGTAGCAGGGGTTACGCGACTTACATCAATTTGTAAGTCGCTCTGGATAAGAGCGTCTGCTAAATGACTTAAATGTAAATGTTACTTTAGTAGCATTGTTGGGATATCAGTTTATGAGGACTCCTGCCAAATGGCTGGGTAGCTGGTAACTGGGAGACCGATGGGAGTACCAGGGGCTGTTATTCAAATGCCACAAATTAGTGATCTTGCCATAAGGGGGGAGTCTATGTTGTCAGGAAATGACCAACGCGTTGCAGTGTGTATATCCTCAGGTGAAAGCAGCACTTGAGGAGCAGGAGATAACCGAGGGCACGGGTTGAATTCTGGAGATTGAGTATACATCAAGATACACCAGGCGGGGGTGTTGGGACAGTGTTGGTCTGGTCTACGCACAGTACTCCTTACAGCACCTGCAGCGGTAAAGATCGTCATGTCTCTCCTCGGTGGGTTCACAGTTCTCATAGGAAGTGAGGTCCAACTGCATAATGGGTGAGCTTGAAGACGCCATGACAGAGGAAGCAGAGCTAAAGAGAGAGAGAGAGAGAGAGACTAGATTCCACTGTAGACATGTAGATGGGTTGGGTCAGGGAGCTACTTTAAACATCATAGTTGGGTTAGCTGCTTTATTGGTTAATGCATCAAATGAAAGGATAGATGGTGGGGTAATTGTACTCTAAACAACATTTTGGAGGCATTGATGTAAAAGTCTATACAGTGCTGAGGTACCTCAAAAGGATGTAGTGTTGATTGGGGATACGCACTTGCCTATCAGGTGGCAATGGAGGAGATGGGGAACAAAGTGATAATGACATGGCTTGGGAACACCTTTCGGAACCTGGGGCCGGAAAGGGGAAGACTGGGCGAAAGCATGAGGAGGCTTTGTAGGGCTTTCAATTTTGTGGAATCCAGCAGAAAAGTATCCTCGGCATAGAGTCAGGTGAGAGAGAGTGGGAATTGTCATGGTCTCAGACTTTGGTTTTCATGCATATATAATTATGCATAGCTTAACACATTGTTAATGCTGTTGTTTTGTGTTTCTTTTTGGCTTTCCAAATCCTGTGCTATCACTCTTAAGAACCAGAAGGAGAAAGTGGAAAAGCAGCTCCAGCTGAAGTGGAGGAAGCCAACAGCTTCAGCTGGAATGGCATTCTGTTGTGTGATGAGAGATGGAAATAAGAGCGTGCATATAGAACAGAGGCCATAAGCCTAACTGTGAATGTTAATCATGTTACATTTTTTATTCATGTTTTATTATTATTGTTTGTCCATTTAAAAGTAATTTCCAAGTGTATGTAATGTTGAACAGTATGGAGTTAAATGCTAGAAACAGGGGACTGTTAGATTCTGGGTTCTGACATCTTAAACTTGGAACATTGTTATACTAGAGACATGATAGATCAGAAGTAATACTATAGTATCTAAGGAGTGATAGAGACTGGTTTTTATATCAGAAGTTAATGATTATCTGTAAGAGCCAGATGGCTTTGGAATGTGCTGAGTAGAGGGGAGGCAATCCCGATTGCTATAGGTGATACGGGTGGAGAGCTTTGGATTAGGCATCAAGGGGGTTGAGGTCAGGTCACCTTAAGGGAGAAGGAACGGTTCATTACCCCATCACTTCGTCTTCCTGTCGAACCATAATAGATGTAAGGGTTGGAGAGGAGGAGTGCACCTAAATTGGAGTATATATATATACTTGTGTTGGTGAAGACATATTTTGTTTGAATGCAGCTGTATTGACCCTCTGGGAAGAATAAACTTGTTTAAGCTTTCATAGTATCAATTGAGTTCGACTGAGAATTAGAACCTAACAATAGACACAGAAAAACCCAGCAGCTTTGCAGTTCTTGACACACTCAAATCCATTGTGCCTGGTACCTACTACTCGAACCCATTCAAAAAGGCACTTCAATAATTTGCATTGCCCATTCACCCTCTGAATAACACACATGCACAATCCATGTCTAAAGGATAAAAAAAAAAATCCTTCTTTAACTTCTTGCGAATATAGGGGGTGCTGTTTCGACTTAGCATAAATTGGTCTCCAGATTAAACTGCCTAGTACTCAATTCTTGCTCGTACAATATGCATATTATTATTATTATTGGATAGAAAACACTCTCTAGTTTCTATAACCGTTGGAATTATGTCTCTGAGTGGAACAGAACTCATTCTACAGCACTTTTCCTGACAGGGAGTGAGATTTCAGAAATCTTGGCCTCTGGTCCCAGGTCAGTTTTAATGTCCCTGTGAATGCTATGGGGATACAAACACTGCCTACGCCTTCCTCTAGATGTCAGTAAGTGGTGACAATTTGAATGGAGTCGATTGCGCAATCAGGGCCTGTATAAAAGACCAAAGAGCGGAAGTACATGTCTTTTCTTCCCTGCGCTTGGCGCACGATGGACGTCGGACTGGCCTCTTTCCAAGCTTTGGTTTAGCCAGTAATATATCGTCGGTCATGTTTTTACTCGTTATAGGTGTTAAAAACATCATAAGGTAGTTAATTTAAACCGTTTTATAGCAATTTATATCCGTTTAGTGCGATTTTCTGGCATTTCTTTGTGACGCACTTCCAAGAGCTGGGCACTTTTCTAGTACATGCCGAACGTTAGTGGCCATTTCGACGGGACAAGAGGACATCTTTCGACCAAAAGACGATTAGACCGGAGAAAGGATACATTGCCCAAGATTCTGATGGGAGTTCAGCTAATAGTAAGAACTATTTATGATGATAAATCGTTGTTCTGTAGAAAAATGTTAAACGCATATTCCGCCATTTTCTTTGGGGTAGCTTCGCTTTGGTGCACCCTGTATTGCACAGTAAGGATAATTTAAAAAATGTAATTCAGCGATTGCATTAAGAACTAATTTGTCTTTCAATTGCTGTCCACCCTGTATTTTTTAGTCAAGTTTATGAATATTTATTCATTAGACTAGATCACTGTCCAATATGGCGCCCGACATTTTCAGGCCAGTTTTGCTACTATTCTCATTGTATAACCACGTTTTTTTGTGGCTAAATATGCACATTTTCGAACAAACTCTATATGTATGTTGTAATATGATGTTACAGGAGTGTCATCGGAAGAATTCTGAGAAGGTTAGTGAAAAAATTAATATATTTTGGTGGTGATAACGTTATCGCTCTTTTTGCCTTGAATCAATGCTGGGGTGATGTTTGCACATGTGGTATGCTAATATAACGATTTATTGTGTTTTCGCTGTAAAACACTTAGAAAATCTGAAATATTGTCTGAATTCACAAGATCTGTGTCTTTCCATTGCTGTGCGCTGTGTATTTTTAAGAAATGTTTTATGATTAGTAATTAGGTAATACACGTTGCTCTCTGTATTTATTCTAGTCGAGTTGTGATGGTGGATGCAATTGTAAACTATGATTTCTACCTGAAATATGCACATTTTTCTAACAGAACCTATCCTATACAATAAATATGTTATCAGACTGTCATCTGATGAGGTTTTTTCTTGGTTAGTGGCTATCAATATCTTTATTTGGCCGAATTGGTGATAGCTACTGGTGGAGAGAAAAAATGGTGGACAAAGAAAAATGGTGTCTTTTGCTAACGTGGTTAGCTAATAGATTTACATATTGTGTCTTCCCTGTAAAACATTTTACAAATCAGAAATGATTGCTGGATTCACAAGAAGTGGATCTTTCATCTGGTATCTTGGACTTGTGATTGAATGATATTTAGATGCTAGTATTTACTTGTGACGCTATGCTAGCTATGCTATTCAGCTTTTTTTACTGGTGGGGGAGGTGGGGGGTGCTCCCGGATCCGGGTTTCTGAGTCGGTAGAAGTTAACTTGTCTCCTCCCGTTCATCTACACTGATTGAAGGTAACATCCATAAGGGCTCATAGCTCTCAACTGGATTCACCTGGTCAGTCTGTCAAGGAAAGAGCAGGTGTTTCTAATGTTTTGTACACTCAGTGTATGTTCTCTATTGTGAAAGTGACAGAGATTCTTCCTACAGAAACACACGACAAAAGCTATGTAAACTGCAAGAAAATGTGCCTATTTTCAGAATGGGGTTGTCACCATACCAACACTTTACTAAGGATGTGCTAACAGACCAAGTATCATAATACAGAGTAATATGTATCTACTTCCCTTGCACTGCGAGCAGCTCCAATTATTAAACAAATTTAACAGAAACCACATCACTGTCTGCACACCCCAGCTCGCCATCACGGCTAAATAGCATTTGAAAAGTGATAGAGATGTGCAGAAAGAACAGATGGAGAGAAGCCGCTGAGCAGGCTAACGGCTGGTTAGTGGGACACAGCTGGCTGCTCACAGCTGTCACACGTGATATTGGATGAAGCACTCATTCTGATATGACATATCTGACATCTTGATCTAAACTCTGGTATTCTATTTGTAGGACGCAGAGGGTAGGGATGCATTCTGTACAGTCGGTAGTGATCACACAGGGAGAAGATCTGTTGGGGCCTCGACGTTATAACTCAATGAGTGATACACTACATCTAAGCACTTTTTGTCAGATCTACATGACTCACGTGGATGACCTTCTGTATACTGAGATCAAAAGGCAAATATCACGGAAAAGTGACGAGTTTGCATCCCTGTGAAAGGTACTGCTGAGCATGGGAGCCCGTTACACAGCATAAGTTGGGCGTAACACTAAGACTCACCTGTCAGGTCCTCACACTTGGCATGGACCCAGTGGTTACAGGTGGCACACTGCATCATCTGACTGTCGTAGTCACTGTCCTCATAGCACTTGAAGCAGATCGGACAGTAGTTGCCTTTAGAAAGTGATATCGTCAATATCCTGCCATTCCCATATGAATAGTGAAACCAAATAAATGAGCTTGTCTTTTATCATGTTTTAACATTTGTGTTTGCAGATCGACTTCCCCAAAGCGTTCACTTTATCTTACCTTGGTCGTGGAGCTTGGTGCAGTCTGGACAGAGTCCTTTATCGTGGTTCCACTCGGTGTCCCAACTCTTCCCTGGTGTAACCCCACAGCTTTTACACCTGATGCACGTCATACACACCCAGGCCTTCCTCCTCCTGTTGGGTTTGGGGTAGTTAGGACCCAGGCATGAAGGGTGATAACAGTTCTGACATCTGTCACACTCCAGCAGAGGCTGAGGAACACCAGAGAGATACAGTATTACAGTTACACATAGATTGGTGGAAACACTGATGTCACTGTTTTTTCCTGATCAGTGAAAACCAAAGATGGTGGATATATGAAGATTGTTAATGGCCTGAGTGTGAATTATTGAACAAAATGTCAGTTCTGGTCTAATAAAGTAAGTTCCTCTCCTATAGGCATCAATGCAATATCAGCTAGATCTGGTCTACTTAGTTCATTGACTCTCATTGAAGCAGAAAAAAAACAGATATTGCATTGCTGGTGTCTCACTTACTCTTCAGTCTCTGGGTTAACTATAGACCCTGGATATAGCCTAAAAACTAGTGACCAGGTGGTTCAGTCCTCAGGTGAGACGAGTGACTGGGGCCTTGTGTGGACCCATACCTTGGAGTGCTTGTTTTTTCTGCCACATATATGGCAGCACTTGCAGCGGCGACAGCACCAGTTCTCCTCAGAGGGGCGCTCTGTTGGCTCAAGGCAAAACCGGTGGAAGGGCTCACAGCACACCTGGCAGTACAGCATTTGCTAGGATAGGAAGAGGCAACGGTCTGCAGGTTTAAGACTTTCCAATGTGGATTCAAAAGATCCATGATGGCCATACATTGACAAAAACATCCTACATGTCAAAACATCCTATAGCAAATAGCAGTGTTGAAAACAAAGACATTCCCCCAATGGACATTGTAATAACAGAGCCATGTTGTGAGCCTTTACCTCTTGTTGTCCTTTACTGGCACACAGCAGGCAGACACAGGGGGGCATGATGGGCACAGAGGTCAGGATACTCAGGCCTCCCATCATCCACACATTCTGGAGGTCACAGTCCTCCTGCATGGCAGACAGGGGAGGCTTAGACACAGCTTTCACCTCTCATAGAGGCCACAGCACAGAGTCAGACACAGGAGTGGGAGATACAGAAATGGGAAACAACAGCCTTTTGGAATCTTGATGTAGAAGTACACTGACATCCAGTGGATAGATAAGGGTATTACAGAACTAAACCAAAGACAAAACCTGGTGATAATGGCTAATTTAACCATGGTTATAAATTGAGTAGTTTGGGTCCTGGATGCTGATGGGCATTCTTGCCGTGTATTTAGCATACAATATATCACAGGTATGACGCAAAACAACTTATTTACTGTTATATTTATGTTGGTAACGGCTTATAATAGCAATAAGGCACCTCTGGGATTTCTGGTATATTGGCCATTAAAACTGGGTGGTTCAAGCCCTGAATGCTGAATGGCTGACAGCCGTATACCACGGTTATAACTGGTAAATGAGATCTCTAAAACCACAGCTACAAGAGTCAAGGAAAAACATCTGACCTTGAAGTCCACGCCGATCTTGTGCGTAGGCTCGGAGGGCTCCCTCTCCCTCTGGTCAAATCCATTGGCGAGGGCGGCCAGGACGCTAGGTGGCGTCTGTTCCAGAGGATTCTGGGAAAAATACGACGAAGCATAAAAACAGGCTCATCCCCACCCCGCCTCCACCAACATTCTTCCCCTCTCACCCCCTACCCTCACCCTGGCCCTTGGCCACCCCGGGGTGGCCCCAGTGTGGGATAGCAGGCGCCAGGGGTGGGGAGACCCTTGGTCCTCGGGGGAGGAGGAGGATAGCTCTAGGTCTGACTGGGAGTGTGGGGGGGACTGTGTCATCTGCAGCAGTAGCTGCTCTGCCGACAGCCCCTCTGACTCTCTCTCTCCCTGGTTGTCATCGTCCAGCCAGCTGTAGACACCACCGCTCCACGGGCCTGTCCGCTTCTGCTGTGCCTGTGAAGGGTGGGACTGCTGAGGCCAAAGCAAAAGAGCACCAGCGTTATCTGCCACGAGCACCTAAGCAAGCAGCAGCTTAACTCGAAATCAGAGGAGAGAGAAGGAAGAGAGGACAGGGAATCCCACCATAAGGTGCAGCAGAGAGAAGACGAAGTGAGTGGAAAGATAGAGAGATTGGAGAGAGAGGGGGGGGGGGGGGGGGGGGGAGTGGGTTGTGCAGATCCTTTGTGTTATTCACCTAGGCGACCCAGAAACTGTCAATTCATGCACCGCCTGCTCAGTGGCATCAGAGCAGCAGCCCTGTTGTGATTCTTTACCTTGTCAGTTTTACGGCGACCAGGAGGGACTCGGTGGTGCAGCCTGCGATGTCTCACACCGTCGTCCGATAGGTCTCCCAGGAATCCATCCAGAGAGACAAAGTCTGAAGACAAAAAGGAACCATTGCAGTGGTCATTAGACATACAGTGTTAATACTTCAGAGTTAACGCATTAACTCACAGCTTTGACCGGGATTTTCTAGAACAGTGGTTCCCAATCTTTTTGTAGTCCCGTACCCCTTCAAACATTCAACCTCCAGCTGCGTACCCTCTCTAGCACCAGGGTCAGCACACTCTCAAATGTGCCACCATTGTAAGCCTGCCACACACACTATATGATACATGTATAAATGAGTGTGAGTTTTGTTCCTATAAGAGCTCTTATACGACCATGTCACAAATAATAATAATCAATCGTTTGGCTCTTTATTTAACCATCTTACATATAAAACATTTGTTCATCAAAAAATTTGAATAACTCACAGGTTAATGAGAAGGGTGTGCTTGAAAGGATGCACATTACTCTGCAATGTTGGGTTGTATTGGAGAGTCTGTCTTAAATCATTTTCCACACAGTCTCTGCCTGTAATTCGTTTATGCTAGTGAGGGCCGAGAATCCACTCTCACATAGGTACGTGGTTGCAAAGGGCATCAGTGTCTTAACAGCGTGGTTTGCCAAGGCAGGATACTCTGAGCGCAGCCCAATCCAGAAATCTGTCAGTGGCTTCTGATTAAATTAAATTTACACAGAACCGTTTGTTGCAATTTCGATTTCTCTTGTTCAGATATCAGTAAGTGGACTGGAGGCAGGGCATGAAAGGGATAACGAATCCAGCTATTTGTGTCATCCGTTTCTGGAAAGTACTTGCGTAATTGCACACCCAACTCACTCAGGTGCTTCGCTATATCACATTTGACATTGTCCATAAGCTTGAGTTCTTTCGCACACAAAATAAATCATACAATGATGGAAAGACCTGTGTGTTGACCTTGATAATGCAGACAGAGAAGAGCTCCAACTTCTTAATCATAGCCTCAATGTCCTGCACATTGAATATAGTTGTGGAGAGTCACTGTAATCCTAGATTTGGATCATTCAGGCGAGAAAAAAACATCACCCAGATAGGCCAGTCGTGTGAGAAACTCGTCATCATGCAAGCGTTCAGACAAGTGAACATTATGGGCAGTAAAGAAAACATTAAGCTTGTGTCAATACTTTGCCCCTTGATAACCAGCGCACTTCTGATATTGTGGAAACTGTAGTGTGCAAAACGTCTTTCAAGCTGTCAGGCATTCCCTTGGCAGCAAGAGCCTCTTGGTGGATGCTGCAGTGTACCTAAGCGGCGTACACTGCCGAGAGCAACTGCTTGCACGCGCGTTACCACTCCACTATGTTTCCCTGTCATGTCCTGCCATGTCACTGATGCGTTGTGAAACAGTGGTGTTTGATGAAGGCATTGTCTGTATCGTTTTTGGGGCATTCTCCCCACAGCATTGTCCCATCCATATCCACGGCATCAGGAAGAATTAAGTCCTCCACAATAGTATGGGGCTTGCCTGTCCTAGCCACTCGGTAGCTCACCATATAAGACGCTTCTAGCCCATTCTTATTAATGGTATCTGTTGATTTTATACATGTCTTACTACTCGAAAGTCATCTTAATTCTCTCTCAAAAAACTACCATGGCTTATTTTTCAAATTAGCATGTTTTGTTTCTAAATGTCTGCGCAAAAGTGAAGGTTTCATCGAGTTGTGAGATAGTACTTTTTCACATAACACACTGTGGCTGAGGAGAGGCACTACTCCCAATATAAGTGAACCCCAAATCAATATAGTTCTCTTCATATTTGCGCCTTTTCGATGGTCCAATGTCCCTGTCTGTTGTTCGGTGCTTTCCCGGGTTAGGGGACGGTAGCTCTTCGGCTGCATCAGATTCACAACTGTCAGTGTCCATGCTAGCTGGGCTAACAACAAATGTAGAATTAATGATGCTGGCATTGGATGTGCTCGTGGAAGCAACATAACTTGTGTAGTCGACAGGTGCAGGTGTAGTACTGCTGGTAGTAGCAGTACTACCAGTAGAACTGGTATGTGTCTCTATGGACACAGGCCTTACTAAAATGGACTGTTTGAAAATGTGAAGAAAAAAAAGTGAAATGTGAATCACATTTTTATTTAGCATACTGCCGACGGTATTGCGCGTGCCCCAGTTTGGGAATACCTGTTCCAGAAGATCTGACAATATTAAATAGAGTAAAATCCCTTTCTATTATCACTTCCCAATAATGTTACATTACTACCTTGGATGCGTGGGCCGGGGCCTCTCCTCCGGCCGGGGGAGGCAGAGTTGGAGCCCACAGTGATCTCCAGGTCGGAGTCATAGTCCAGCAGGTCAAAGTAGGAGCGCGGCTTCACACAACGCCGCGGCTGCTTCCTCACAGATGGGCTCTGGCTGTCCCCCACCTCCATCCCATCAAGTTCCTCATTGCTAGACTGAACCACGCTGAGGGAGTGCCGCGGGCGTTTCCCAGGACCTCCAGGGAACTTGCCACTCAAACGACGTGCTTTTCTGTCTTCAATCTGATCGCATCTTTTATATCTATTGGAAAGAGAAAAAAATGGTTCATTTAATTGTCTATTCAATCTATATAATTCAGTAACATATATGCGAGTTGGTCACCTTTGCAATTCTGATGAGCAGTACACTTACATGCAGCACTGTCGCTTCGTATTGGGCCCTCCAAACTTGGGTTTGTCCAGGCAGTTCATGCACTCGCCACAGTCCTCCTCATGGTTGCAGCCCTTGCAGATCCCACACCTCCGAGAGCGGAGTCCAACTGGTGCAAGGCTCTTTTGTTTAGCAAAACCTGCTCCCGACTTCCTGACCTTGGTAACCTTTTGGTCCAGCAGCCCAGGGCTGTCTGGACCAGAGAGAGACTCACCACCTTCAATAGATCAGGTATATAATTATGATATCTTTCATAGGAAAGTCAAAGAAAGTTGTGGAAAGACCAGAACGCATAATGTCACTTAAAAATGTTTGAGAGATTTGCATTGATAATCAGTTTTGAAAGCTTGAGACTCTACCTTGGTTCTTGCCAGAGGGGGATATGCCAGTTCTCTCATGCAGAGGCAGAGCACTGAGTCTGGGGATCATGTCATCGGACACCAGCGCACGAGGCTGGCCCAGCACCACAGCTGCTGCACGGCACACATGCTTGATGCGTGGACCCCCCGCTCTGCGGAACTCCTGTTAACAAGGAGAGGGGGGACAGGGAGGGATGCTGTTATGACATTCATTCATCACAATGAAAAATGTATTTATGACCAGAAAAGGTGGGTCTTAGTGAGGAAGAAACATACTGATACTTTATTGAGTAAGAGACAAAGCAACATTCAGACACATTGAATAGCAAGAGACACTGAACATAAAACATGCAGAGAACAGCACAGACCAGGATTGTGTTCATATGCCCATACCTGTGACAGGGGAGGGTCAGTCATGTTTGAGGCAGCAGGCTCAAGCTGCTCTTTCGATTTCCTCCTTTGTCTCTTCCCTGCTGCATCTCTGGAGCCAGCAGGCCCTGATAGAAGCTGCAGGTAACATGTTTCATCACTATGGGCTTACACAGGAAGCTCTCCAGAGATATCACAATATTGGTGTTAATGAATATCATCCTATTTAATGACAATGAAGGGAAACAAAGCATATTCTGTATCAGAAAAAAGTCCCACCATGCATGTTGTTTACTGAAAAACAATTACTGTTTGCATGGCAATTTTGAAGTGTATTCTTTTTATGAGTGGGACAATTATTACCCCTGAGGACTTGAGTTGTTTCTGCTGGTCAATCTTGTTGAGCTGGACCTTGGCTTTCTTGAGCAGATTGAACATCCTCTTATTGGCCCCTGTGAAGCGAACTCTCTGGGTGGCTCCTTTCTCCTCAGCAGCAGCACGGTCAGCCTCAGCGATCATGTTCAGATGCAGTTCCTGTGGCTCAAGCTTTCCTGCTTCTGGGACAGAGAAAGACCAAAAAGTATGTCACTACTTTCCAGGGTAGTTTAAGCAGTAAAAACATACTCAGAGACATTAAACCAAGTAACATACAAATAAACAAAAATACCAGGTTTACATAATGTGCAGTTATTTATCAAGCAAGCCAGTGTTAAACAACTACCAGCATTAATTGATTGATCTTTGCTTACCTGCAATAACATTTTCAGCATTTGTTTTGTCTTCCTCTGTCAACTCCTCATGTTCTCCATATTGAAATGTTAAGAACTTTGAGTTCATAGTCCGAACACACACAGAGACTTTTCGCACAACCCCAGGGCTATCAAGGTCCTCAATCTTGAGCTTGGATTTGCCTTGCTTTGATTTGGGTTTGCTTGGAGCTGTGATTGTGGGACGTTTCTTTAGACAGATGCTCTTGACTTCATCATCCAGACCTTCCGCTAGCATATGAACAGAAGATTGAAGAGTATTGCAAACACCATCTGTCATCACGTTTTTTCTTCTCTTTTTGGGAAGTCCTGGTTGCAGCTTCTTCAGTCGCTTGTACATATTTAGGTGAGATGTTTGCTTGTTGAACTTGTAGCACCTTTTCTTTTTCTGAACCTCCTGGGGATCGGTTGATGGGTCAGAAGCAATTTGAAATTCTTTGGATAAAAGTAAAGTCTCATACTCGCTCTGTAGAGTTTTGTCCAGTGTATATACCTCCTCACCAGACTCTCCTGGCACATGCCACTTGAAACTGGGATTCCTCAAAAGGGACTTCCTCTTTCCAGACTGCTTTCCGGAGGATAAGCCGTCACTCACGTCAGTGGTTTCCTGTTCGAGTTCCTGAGTTGAGAACAAATCGACATCTAACTGAGCCTCATTCAGAAATTCTTCCTCGTCGATAGGCAGATCAGGAGTAAGCTCTCTACCTGTGCCATCTTCTCGTTTCCTTCCAGTGCGTGGGTGTAAGCCGAATAGTTGGCCTTTCTTCGGGGAGTTTCTACGAGGCAAAACGGACATGCCAGCATCATCCATAAACCTCTGTGGAGTCTTGATCACCCGTGAGGACCGGACACTGACAACAGGCATGATGAAGTGCTTTATGTTTTTAAGGTACTTTGATTTACCATGCTGGTCATCAAAAGCATCAGACTGTGGTTCATCATCCACAGTGTCTTGTATATCCTGCTCCTCCAAAATTTGCTGGGCGAGATCCATTTCTACCTGCTTAGATAGAGTTTTAGGCCTGGCTCTTGGTCTTTTGGTACCAAGGAACTGAAAGCTTGAATTGGGGACCTTTTTCCTTCTGTACTTGGTCTTGAGGATGCCAAGGAGTTTAGAGCTTGCCGGTGTGGAAGCAGCCTCTGGGGAGGAAACTTCCTTTAGGTCTACCTCTTCAACAGCTTCAGGTACCTTACTTTCAGGTGATTTACTCTCATCACTCTTTCTCCCTCTTGGCCTCTGCCTTTGTTTCTGTTTCTGCCTCTGTCCAATCAAGGCTCTTCGCTTCTTTTTGCCATGTTTGAACAGACTTCTATGACGGCGTGGTTCTGTCTTTTCAATAACAGAGGGCTCCAACAGCAGCACCTTTCCACTCTCTATTGGCTGGGTCTCTTGCTCCACCTTTACCGCTGGTTGAGTGTCAGCCAAAGTCATAGGTTCAGATCGGGCTAATTGTATGTTTGAAGTTTCAGATGATGTTGGTGTCTTTGACTTCTTTCTTATTGAACGGCTAGAAGCTATTCTCCTAGGTTTAGAGACAAGAGACAACGTGGAGACCTCCTCTCTCTGTGGTTCCAAAGGGGCCATCTCAGTGTTTGGAGTTTCAGATGTTGGTGTCTTTGACTTCTTTCTTATTGAAAGGCTAGAAGTTCTTCTCCTAGGTTTAGCGACAACAGACAATGTGGAGACCTCCTCAGTCTGTGGTTCAAATGGGGCCATCTCTGTGTTTGGAGTTTCAGATGATGTTGGTGTCTTTGACTTCTTTTTTATTGAAAGGCTAGAAGTTCTTCTCCTAGGTTTAGCGACAACAGACAATGTGGAGACCTCCTCTGTCTGCTGTTCAGATGGGGCCATCTCGGTGTTTGGAGTTTCAGATGGTGTCTTTCTTGACTTCTTTCCTATTGAAAGGCTAGAAGTTCTTCTCCTAGGTTTAGAGACAACAGACAATGTGGAGACCTCCTCTGTCTGCTGTTCAGATGGGGCCATCTCTGTGTTTGGAGTTTCAGATGGTGTCTTTCTTGACTTCTTTCTTATTGAAAGGCTAGAAGTTCTTCTATGTTTAGAGACAACAGACAACGTGGAGACCTCCTCTGTCTGTGGTTCAGATGGGGCTAACTCTGTATTTGGAGATTCAGCGGGTTCAGGTAACATCTGTGTCTTCCCTGGCCTCTTTCTAACTGAAATACTCAAACTTCTTCTCCTTCTAGGTTTAGAGACTGAGGTTTCCACATTGTCTGTCTTCAAAACCTCATTGGTCTGTGGTTCTGCTTCACTGGCAGGTATAGCAGATGGATGTTCCACATTTGGACTTGATTGAAGCTTGTGTTTGTGGGTTGTCCAGGGTTTATGACTTCCCCGCTTCTTCCGTGGTGTAGACATCTTTGCCAGTCTTCTCCTCCTTGCTTTGGGAGTTGGCACAGCATTTGTGTCTGATAAAAAAACATTTTCCTCCAGAATTTCACTTGAATCTGTTGTGTTTACCAGTATCTTTTTTTCTTCCGGCGCAGGACTAGTTTGATGGATCAAGAATGATGGTTTTGAGCGTTTAGGTTTACCGGGTGAGGAGACCTTTTTTATCTGAAGGGGTGGAACAACCTTTGCCACAGTATCACCACAGTCAGTTTGAGTGGCCTCCTCTGGATGTGGTTGCATTACCTGTCCCACTTCAACATGAAGAGAGGACTTTTCCTCAAGAGACGAAGTCTCCTTAGTCTTCTTCTTGGAAGACTTCTCATTATGTGTGTGCTCAGCATCTCTGGAAGTGGTAAAACTTGTGGCCTCTTTTTCTTCGGGGTTCTCTACACTCTTGATCACACTGGGTTCAAAAAGAGAGTCTTTGTCTAATTCAGTGGTACTCTGCTGCTTCTCTGTTCCTTTGACAGTATTTCCAGAGCCCTGCACTTGGGTGTCCTTTCTTTTCCCCTTAACTAATGTAAGTGTCCACACAAACTTGCTTCGTTTCTTCTTACGAGATGAGCCTTCCAATTTGGGGTTTCTGATTTTAATCAGCTTAAAACTTGGAATCCCGATTATGTCATCGTCATTTTTAAAAGCCAGACCGTCATTGGATTCAACAATTGACTTTTCAGGTTCTGTGGCTAATGGAACGTGGATTTCTGTAACCATCTTCTCTTCTTGATGTGCCTTGCTTTGTTTACGCTTACTCTTTCTGGATGGTGGTTTGGCTTCCTCTATTCTTGAAACCTCTAACAAAGACTCTGCCAGACATACTTTATCATTGCTCTGGTTTTTTGATTCTGTTGTTACAAGGCCTTCATTTGTTTCGGGGGGTGGATTAGTAGTTCTACTTCTTCTCCGGATCACCAGTTTATTGACTTCAGTGCTTACCTCTGTGGTTCTTTCTTTCCGTTTGAATTTCTTAATGTCTGTTTTTGGCTCTGCATTTCCACTTTCCAGTGCAATGTCCTGTTTGCCTGTTGATTTTATACCCCCCTCTGATTTTTGGTCATCAACCTCCCCAACTTTGGCCCCACGTTGAACACAGGGTTCAGTGATCTTGGAGGCAGATCTACCACGCCTCCTTGCCGGTATGGCTCCTCCGCCTCCCTCATCCTCAGTGCCATTCAGATGCTGTGCCTCATCAGCTTGTGTCTCTGTCTTTAATTTGACATGGGCACAGGAGATCTGGTCACCTTTGACGTCATTAGCTTTTGATTGAAAATGTAATCCTTTTCCCTTCAGCTTCTCCACAGATTTTAGACATCCTCCCATTTCCTTTCTCACCGCCTTCTTGGCCACCAACTTGATGGTAATCCTTGGAGTTATAGCTGCCCCGTTTTTTGCAGGACGCTTCTCCTTTGCTGGGTTTGAGTGCTTGTTTTTTGAACCCTTCCTACCATCCTTGGAAGGCACTGCATCAGGCGGAATTGCACAGTGGACCTCTTGTGAAGATGGTGCATCTTCTTTAGGAGTTGGAGACCCATCTGTCTCCTTTGGGGTGACTACAAGAGGTAGCTTCTCTCGTATCCTTTTTGATTTTGTTTTGACAGGATTACCTTATGGAGGAAAAAAACATGAGGAAATTACTATCATATCTAAGCTGATATACAATGCCTTCAGAAAGTATTCATACCCCTTGTTTTATTCCACATTTGTTGCGTAACAACCTGAATTCAAAATGGTTTAAAATTAAATTTCTCACCCATCTACACAATACCCCATAACGACAAAGTGAAAACATGAAAAAAAAGAAGAAAATTGCTAATTTATTGCAAATGAAATACAGAAATCTAATTTACATAACTATTCACACCCCTGAGTAAATACAAGTCAGAATCACCTTTGGCAGTGATTACAGCTGTGAGTCTTTATGGGTGAGTCTCTAAGAGCATTGCACCACTGGAATGTAGAATATTTGCACCATACTCTCTTTAGAATTATTCAAGCTGTCAAGTTGGTTGTTGATCATAGCAAGACGGCCATTTTCAAGTCTCGCCATAGATTTTCAAGCAGATTGAAGTCAAAACTGTAACTAGGCCTCTCAGTAACCTTCAATGTCGTCTTGGTAAGCAACTCCAGTATATACTTGCAGTGATGGAAAAAGTAACAAATAAACATTAATAAAAAAATGACTCAAGTAACAGCGAAAGTCACCCAGTAAAATACTAGAGTAAAAGTCAAAGTATTGGGCTTTAAAAATACTTAAGTACCAAAAGTAAATGAAATTGATAAAATATACTTAAGTATCAAAAGTAAAAGTATAAATACATTACAAATTCCTTATATTAAGCAAACCGGACTGCACCATTTTTTTTTCTGGATAGCCTGGATAGCCTCAAACACTTTGACATCATTTACAAATGAATAATTTTGTGATAAGTGAGTCCGACAGATCAAAGGCAGTACGGATGACCAGGGATGTTCTCTTGATAAGTGTGAGAATTGGACCCTTTTCCTGTCCTGATAAATTCAAAATGTAACAAGTAATTTTGAGTGTCACAGAAAATGGAGTAAAAAGTACATTATTTTCTTTAGGAATGTAGTCAAATAAAAGCTGTCAAAAATATACAGTTGAAATCTGAAGTTCATATACACTTAGGTTGTAGTCATTAAAACTAGTTTTTCAACCACTCCATACATTTCTTGTTCACAACTATAGTTTTGGCAAGTCGGTTTGGACATCTACTTTGTGCATGACAAGTAATTTTTCCAACAATTGTTAACAGACAAATTATTTCACTTCACAGTTAATACAGGTAATGAGTAAGGAACAGGAGGGCTTCTTAAAGAAAAACTAACAGGTCTGTGAGAGCCGGAATTCTTACTGGTTGGTAGGTGATCTAATACTTATGTCATGCAATAAAATGCAAATTAATACGATGTGATTTTCTGGAATTTTTTTTAGATTCCGTCTCTCACAGTTGAAGTGTACCTATGATAAAAATTACAGACCTCTACATGCTTTGTAAGTAGGAAAACCTGCAAAATCGGCAGTGTATCAAATACTTGTTCTCCCCACTGTATATGTATAATATATATATATATATATATATATATATATATATATATATATATATATATATAATATTTGTCTATCTATATAGCCACATACATATATACATACATATATACAGTTGAAGTCGGAAGTTTAAATACACCTTAGCCAAATACATTTAAACTCAGTTTTTCACAATTCCTGACATTTAATCCTAGTAAAAATTCCCTGTCTTAGGTCAGTTAGGATCACCACTTTATTTTAAGAATGGGAAATGTCAGAATAATAGTAGAGAGAATTATATATTTCAGCTGTTATTTCTTTCATCACATTCCCAGTGGGTCAAAAGTTTACATGCACTCAATTAGTATTTGGTAGCATTGCCTTTAAATTGTTTAACTTGGGTCAAACATTTCAGGTAGCCTTCCACAAGCTTCCCACAATAAGTTTGGTGAATTTTGGCCCATTCCTCCTGACAGAGCTGGTGTAACTGAGTCAGGTTTGTAGGCCTCCTTGCTTGCACACACTTTTTCAGTTCTGCCCAAAAATTTTCTATGGGATTGAGGTCAGGGCTTTGTGATGGCCACTCCTGTACCTTGTCTTTGTTGTCCTTAAGCCATTTTGCCACAACTTTGTTAGTATACTTGGGGTCATTGTCCATTTGGAAGACCCATTTGCTATCAAGCTTTAACTCCCTGACTGATGTCTTGAGATGTTGCTTCAATATATCCACATCATTTTCCTTCCTCATGATGACATCTATTTTATGAAGTGCACCAGTCCCTCCCGCAGCAAAGCAACCCCACAACATGATGCTGCCACCCCCGTGCTTCATGGTTGGGATGGTGTTCTTTGGATTCGCAGCTCCCTTTTTCCTCCAAACATAACAATGGTCAGTATGGCCAAACAGTTCTATTTTTGTTTCATCAGACCAGAGGACATTTCTCCAAAAAGTACGATCTTTGTCCCCATGTGAAGTTGCAAACATTAGTCTGGCTTTTTTATGGTGGTTTTGGAGCAGTGGCTTCTTCCTTGCTGAGCGGCCTTTCAGGTTATGTCGATATAGGACTAGTTTTACTGTGGATAGAGATACTTTTGTACCTGATTCCCCCAGAATCTTCACAAGGTCCTTTGCTGTTGTTCTGGGATTGATTTGCACTTTTTGCACCAAAGTACATTCATCTCTAGGAGACAGAAACCGTCTCCTTCCTCAGCGGTATGACGGCTGTGTGGTCCCATAGTGTTTATACTTGCATACTATTGTTTGTACAGATGAACGTGGTACCTTCAGGCGTTTGGACATTTCTCCCAAGGATGAACCAGGCTTGAGGAGGTCAACACATTTTTTTCTGAGGTCTTGGCTGATTTCTTTGGATTTTCCCATGATGTCAAGCAAAGAGGCACTGAGTTTGAAGGTAGGCCTTGAAATACATCCACAGGTACACCTCCAATTGACTCAAATGATGTCAATTAGACTATCAGAAGCTTCTAAAGCCATGACATCATTTTCTGGACTTTTCCAAGCTGTTTAAAGGCACAGTCAACTTAGTAAACTGCTGTATGTACTTCTGTATGTAAACTTCTGACCCACTGGAATTGTGATATAACTCACTATAAGTGAAATAATCTGTCTGTAAACAATTGTTGTAAAAATGACTTGTGTCATGCACAAATTAGATGTCCTAACCGACTTGCCAAAACTACAGTTTGTTAACAAGAAATATGTGGAGTGGTTGAAAAACAAGTTATTGACTCCAAGTATGTAAACTTCCGACTTCAACTGTATGTATGTATATGCCATTGTGTTGTAGGTTATCGTCTTGCTTAAAAGGTGAACTTGTCTTCCATTGGCTGTTGGAAAGCACACAAACAAGGTTTTCCACTAGAATTTTGCTTGTGCTTAGATCTATTCTGTTTCTTTTTGTCCTTAAAAACTCACTAGTAGTTGCTGATGACAAGCAAACCCATAACATGATGCAGCCACCACCATGCTTGTAAATATGAAGAGAGATACCCAGCGATGTGGTGTGTTGGATTTGTCCCAAACATAAAGCTTTGTATTTCAGGACTAGGGTTGCAAAGGGTCGGAAACTTTCCAGTAAATTTTTTGAATATTTAGGCAAATTTTCCATGAAAAGTTAAGCCCAGGAATTTTGCTAAAATTCATCAAAAAAGTTAGCTTATAACAGTGAACCTTTTTTGTGGGATACACATAAGGCAATTCTAAGTCTTGTGACATATTTTGGTTAAACTACACCCAATTCAATGGAATTGAAACCCTCTGCATACACAATTCATTCTTCCATCACATGTGCAGTGCACTCTTCCATCACATATATAGCTGATTCTCGAGATCTTGCACACTAATGAGATGCTATTGATGCCAAACTACTACACTGTCTGAACCAAGGACTACATGCTTTCTGGGAAGTTTTGATTACAATACTGGGTGGGGTGAATATATTTTTTATGACATAATTTTTTGTTAACTAGTAAATAGTGGCCTTCAGAAAAGTGTGTTTAAATAATTTCTAACTTGTTAACAGGTTTTGCTAGTTAGTTTTTGCTACCATGTGGGTTTTACCTTGCTTGAGCCTGCTAACAGTGTTAATTCACCTGTTTCCATACATGTTTCATTTTAAAACATTTCTTACAAAGGAGTTGTTTAATCTAACTGCTTAACTATTTATCTGTACATGGAATTGTATTTTTTATTTTTTTTACTCATTTAAAAAAAAAAATCTTGACAGGAAAATGCCACGGGCAATATCTGACGTGTGGAGACATTTCACTGCAGCTAATGTAGAAGGAAAAGCTGTGTACATTTGCAAGTACTGTGCCAAATCATATGTGAAGAATGCAACAAAGATTAAAAATCATCTGGCAAAGTGAATAAAGTTCCCTCAGAACCCACAACAAGCAACCTTTGATAAAAGTCATTCTACTTCTATTCGAGGTGAAAATGATAAGACACCCTATTGATAGCAACAGCTCATGGTCCTCCTGGAATCAGAAGTTTTTTTTGACTCAATGGAGGAACGTAGTCAGAGAAATGCTGATGAATGTCTTGCTCGAGCTGCGTATGCAACTGGTTCACCTCTGATGCTCACAGGCAATGTGTATTGGAAGAGATTTCTGAATGTTCTTCGCCCAGCATACACCCCTCCAACCAGACATGCTTTATCTATCATTTGCTGGATGCAGAGTTTAACAGAGTTCAAGTGAAGGTCAAAGAAATCATAGAGAAAGCAGACTGTATTGCGATCATCTCTGATGGGTGGTCGAATGTTCGTGGGCAAGGAATAATTAACTACATCATCATCTCCACCCCTCAACCAGTATTCTGCAAGAGCACAGACACAAGGGACAACAGATACACTGGTCTCTACATTGCAGATGAGCTGAAGGCAGTCATGAATGACCTTGGACTACAGAAGGTATTTGCACTGGTGACAGACAATGCTGCGAACATGAAGGCCGCTTGGTCTAAAGGGGAGGAGTCCTACCCTCACATCACACCCATTGGCTGTGCTGCTCATGCTTTGAATCTGCTCCTCAAGGACATCATGGCACTGAAAACAATGGATACACTTTACAGGAGAGCCAAGGAAATGGTTAGGTATGTGAAGGGTCATCAAGTTATAGCAGCAATCTACCTCACCAAGCAAAGTGAGAAAAATAAGAGCACCACATTGAAGCTGTCCAGCAACACCTGTTGGGGTGATGTTGTCATCATATTTTACAGTATCCTGGAGGGGAAGGAATCTCTCCAAGAAATGGCCATATCACAGTCTGCCGATATGGACAGCCCAATCAAGTGGATCCTCCTGGATTATGTATTTTGGGAGAGAGTGGTAAGTAGCCTGAAACTCCTGAAACCTATAGCAGTAGCCATTGCACGGATTGAGGGAGACAATGCCATCCTGTCTGATGTTCAGACTAGAGGTCAACCGATTAATCGGAATGGCCGATTAATTAGGGTTGATTTCAAGTTTTCATAACAAATCGGTAAATCAGCATTTTATCTTTGAATCACAGCCTACTTCGCCAAACGGTGATGATTTAACCTGTTTGGGCTGCAGGGGCAGTATTGAGTAGCCAGATAAAAGGTGCCCATTTCAAACGGCCTCGTACTCAATTCTTGCTCGTACAATATGCATATTATTATTACTATTGGATAGAAAACACTCTCTAGTTTCTAAAACCGTTTGAATTATATCTGTGAGTAAAACAGAACTCATTTGGCACAAACTTCCTGACCAGGAAGTGGAAAGTCTGAAAACTATGCTCTGTTCTAGGTCCTGCCTATAAATGGGCATGATACGTATTAGTATACATGCACGTCATACACCTTCCCCTAGATGTCAAGAGGCAGTGAGAGAAGAAATGGAGTGTTTATCTTGGTCTGAGCTGGAATAAATCCTCTTGGAATGACGTGTCACCCATTTCCTGTTTTCAGGAAGGCGCGAGAAGGAACCGGGGATTGCCTTCTGAAAAGCTGTCGTTATAGGCGACTACTATCTCCGGCTTTGATTTTATTTGATACATGTGACAATATCATCGTAAAGTATGTTTTTTCAATATAGTTTAATCAGATTATTGAAATTTTTTCGGGAGTTTTGCCGTGTACCGTTCTCTTCCGTTTGTTGACATGGAGAGATTCGCGCCACTTGGCAAGTGTGCTTGCTAAATCGAGAGGGAAAAAGGCCGTTCTAAATCCAAACAACGATTGTTCTGGACAAAGGACCCCTTGTACAACATTCTGATGGAAGATCAGCAAAAGTAGGACCCATTTTATGATGCTATTTCATATATCTGCCGAACATGTTGTGCTAGTCGTTTGCGCCTAGCTTTTGGGTACTCTCTCGCTATACCTAAGCTGTATGTCGTAATGAAGTTATTTTTAGAATTCTAACACGGCGATTGCATTAAGAACTAGTGTATCTATCATTTCCTATACAACATGTATTTTTTAGTTATGTTTATGAATAGCTATTTGGTCAGAATATGTGTGTCAGAAAAAGTGTCAGAAAAATATCCGGACGTTGTGGGAAAAATATGCTACATTAGCACAATGTATAACCACTGATTTCAGCTCTAAATATGCACATTTTCGAACAAAACATAAGTGTATGTATAACCTGATGTTATAGGACTGTCATCTGATGAAGCTTATCAAGGTTAGTCAAAAATTATATATCTTTTGCTGGTTTGTTACGATCGCTAACCTTTGCTACTGGGGAATGGCTTGTGTTTCTGGCTATTGTGGTAAGCTAATATAACGCTATATTGTGTTTTCGCTGTAAAACACTTAATAAATCGGAAATATTGGCTGGAATCACAAGATGCCTGTCTTTCATTTGTTGTACACTATGTATTTTTCAGAAATGTTTTATGATGACTATTTAGGTATTTGACGTTGGTGTCTGTAATTATTCTGGCTGCTTTCGGTGCAATTTCTGATTGTAGCTGCAATGTAAACTATGATTTATACCTGAAATATGCACATTTTTCGAACAAAACATAGATTTATTGAATAACATGTTATAAGACTGTCATCTGATGAAGTTGTTTGTTGGTTAGTTTGGTTGGTTCTTGGTTAGTTAGGTTGGCTTTGTGCATGCTACCTGTGCTGTGAAAAATGTCTGTCCTTTTTTGTATTTGGTGGTGAGCTAACATAAATATACGTGCTGTTTTCGCTGTAAAACATTTTAAAAATCGGACATGTTGGCTGGATTCACAAGATGTGTACCTTTCATTTGCTGTATTGGACTTGTTAATGTGTGAAAGTTAAATATTTCTAAAAAATATATTTTGAATTTCGCGCCCTGCACTTGAAGTGGCTGTTGTCATATTGTGGCCGGCCTCGGGCTTGCAGCCAGAAGAAGTTAACAAGCTCATTCGCGAAAAAAATCACTGTCGTTGCACCAACTTAACCATAAACATCAATGCCTTTCTTAAAATCAAAACATAAGTATATATTTTTAAACCTGCATACTTAGTTAATATTGCATGCTAATGTAACAGTATAACTATAGTCCGACCCCTCGCCCCGACACGGGCGCGAACCAGGGACCCTCTGCACACATCAACAACAGTCACCCACGAAGCGTCGTTACCCATCGCTCCACAAAAGGGGCCAAACCAAAATATACAAAACTTTTACAATCACTTGTATGTACAATATTGGTATGAAAAAGTGTTTGTACACCAAATAAAAACATTAGCTATGCAGCTGTAATTAAATAAAAAAATACACTGAATTATTATTATTATTATCAGATTATTAACATCCCCTCTTGACCTGGCCTATTTGAATTGGTCCTTGTGTGCAATTTGGTGCGTAATCTAGGGGAACAACATCACACTGCTACACTAACATGAATTTATTTTAACTAGGGAAATTGTGTCACTTCTTGCACAGAACGCAAGAGCAGAATCAGGGTATGTGCAACAGTTTGGCCCGCCTGGCTCGTTGCGAACTGTGTGAAGACTATTTCTTCCTAACAAAGACCGTAATTAATTTGCCAGAATTGTACATAATTATGACATAACATTGAAGGTTGTGCAATGTAACGGCAATATTTAGAATTAGGGATGCCACAAGTTAGATAAAATACGAAACAGTTCCGTATTTCACTGAAAGAATAAACGTTTTGTTTTCGAAATGATAGTTTCCGGATTTGACCATATTAATGACCCAAGGCTCGTATTTCTGTGTGTTATTATAGTATAATTAAGTCTATGATTTGATAGAGCAGTCTGACTGAGCGGTGGTAGGCAGCAGCATGCTCGTAAGCACTCATTCAAACAGCACTTTCCTGCATTTGCCAGCAGCTCTTCGCTGTGCTTCAAGCATTGCGCTGTTTATGACTTCAAGCCTATCAACTCCCGAGATTAGGCTGGCAATACTAAACTACCTATTAGAACATCCAATAGTCAAAGGTATATGAAATACAAACGGTATAGAGAGAAATAGTCCTATAATAACTACAACCTAAAACTTTTTACCTGGGAATATTGAAGACTCATGTTAAAAGGAACCACCAGCTTTTATATGTTCTGAGCAAGGAACTTAAATGTTAGCTTTTTTACATGGCAAATATTGCACTTTTACTTTCTTCTCCAACACTTTGGTTTTTCATTATTTAAACCAAATTGAACAGGTTTCATTATTTATTTGAGACTAAATAGATTTTATTGACGTATTATATTAAGTTAAAATAAGTTTATTCAGTATTGTTGTAATTGTCATTATTACAAATATATATAAAGATAAAATTTGCCGATTAATCGGTATCGGCTTTGTTTAGTCCTCCAATAATCGGTATCGGCGTTGAAAAATCATAATCGGTCGACCACTAGTTCAGACTCTGCTTGCAGATGTAAGAGAAGAAATCCGTACTGCCCTGCCCACTTCACTGTTGCTCCAAGCAGAGGAAACTGCAGTTCTGAAATACATCAAAAAGCGTGAAGACTTCTGCCTGAAGCCCATACAGGCCGCATTGTACATGTTAAACCCCAAGTATGCTGGCAAGAGCATCCTGTCTGGTGCAGAGATCAACAAGGACAATGGTGTCATCACTACCGTGTCTCGCCACCTTGGCCTGGTTGAGGCAAGGTCATTGGCAGTCTGGTGAAGTACACTTCCAAGCAAAGGCTTTGGGATGGAGATGCAATATGGCAGTCGTGCCAACATCTCATCAGCCACCTGGTGGAAGGGACTTTGTGGATCTGAGGCTCTTTCCCCTGTTGCCATCATCATCCTCCAAATCCCACCCACATCAACCGCCTCAGAGCGCAACTGGTCCTTGTTTGGGAACACACACACCAAAGCACGCAACAGGCTGACCAATACAAGGGTTGAAAAATGTATGGCCATCTGGGCATATTTGAGGGTTTTTGAGCCTGACAACAAGCAATCTTCAACAAGGTTGGAAAGTGACAGTGAAGATGAGGTCTCAGTCTGATGTTCACAAGGTGGACATTGAGGAGGTCCAGTGAGAAGACATGGAAGCCTGAGAGGAAGACAACCAAATCTTTAGTTTCTAGACTATCATTTTACAGATGTACAGTGGGGCAAAAAGGTATTTAGTCAGCCACCAATTGTGCAAGTTCTCCCACTTAAAAAGATGAAAGAGGCCTGTAATTTTCATCATAGGTACACTTCATCTATGACAGACAAAATGAGAAAAAAAAATCCAGAAAATCACATTGTAGGATTTTTTATGAATTTATTTGCAAATGATGGTGGAAAATAAGTATTTGGTCAATAACAAAAGTTTCTCAATACTTTGTTATATACCCTTTGTTGTCAATGACAGAGGTCAAACGTTTTCTGTAAGTCTTCACAAGGTTTTCACACACTGTTGCTGGTATTTTGGCCCATTCCCCCATGCAGATCTCCTCTAGAGCAGTGATGTTTTGGGGCTGTTGCTGGGCAACACGGACTTTCAACTCCCTCCAAAGATTTTCTATGGGGTTGAGATCTGGAGACTGGCTAGGCCACTCCAGGACCTTGAAATGCTTCTTACGAAGCCACTCCTTCGTTGCCCGGGCGGTGTGTTTGGGATCATTGTCATGCTGAAAGACCCAGCCACGTTTCATCTTCAATGCCCTTGCTGATGGGAGGGTTTCACTCAAAATCTCACGATACATGGCCCCATTCATTCTGTCCTTTACACGGATCAGTCGTCCTGGTCCTTTTGCAGAAAAACAGCCCCAAAGCATGATGTTTCCACCCCCATGCTTCACAGTAGGTATGGTGTTCTTTGGATGCAACTCAGCATTCTTTGTCCTCCAAACACGACGAGTTGAGTTTTTACCAAAAAGTTATATTTTGGTTTCATCTGACCATATGACATTCTCCCAATCTTCTTCTGGATCATCCAAATGCTCTCTAGCAAACTTCAGACGGGCCTGGACAAGTACTGGCTTAAGCAGGGGGACACGTCTGGCACTGCAGGATTTGAGTCCTTGGCGGCATAGTGTGTTACTGATGGTAGGCTTTGTTACTTTGGTCCCAGCTCTCTGCAAGTCATTCACTAGGTGTGGTTCTGGGATTTTTGCTCACCGTACTTGTGATCATTTTGACCCCACGGGGTGAGATCTTGCGTGGACCCCAGATCGAGGGAGATTATCAGTGGTCTTGTATGTCTTCCATTTCCTAATAATTGCTCCCACAGTTGATTTCTTCAAACCAAGCTGTTTACCTATTGCAGATTCAGTCTTCCCAGCCTGGTGCAGGTCTATAATTTTGTTTCTGGTGTCCTTTGACAGCTCTTTGGTCTTGGCAATAGTGGAGTTTGGAGTGTGACTGTTTGAGGTTGTGGACAGGTGTCTTTTATACTGACAACAAGTTCAAACAGGTGCCATTAATACAGGTAACGAGTGGAGGACAGAGGAGCCTCTTAAAGAAGTTACAGGTCTGTGAGAGCCAGAAATCTTCCTTCTTTGTAGGTGACCAAATTCCTTATTTCCACCATAATTTGCAAATGAATTCATTAAAAATCCTACAATGTGATTTTCTGGATTTTTTTTTCTCATTTTGTCTGTCATAGTTGAAGTGATGAAAATTACAGGCCTCTCTCATCTTTTTAAGTGGGAGAACTTGCACAATTGGTGGCTGACTAAATACTTTTTTGCCCCACTATGTTGAAAACGTTTTTGGGAGATGCTATGGATCGTTCAATATTCCCTTTCTTTTGTTGTTCAGTGAAATTATCCCATGTGACGAGTCAACTCATTTAATTAAAGTTCAATTCGTAACTAAAATTGTTTTTTTATTTCTAGTGGAAGGATTTAATAATTTGCAATTATGTCTACTTATGATAAGGTATAAGGTTTATGTTTCTGTCTCCATATATGGTAAATATATCCAATGCAAAAAACATCTACATTTAAATGGTATTAATATTAATTTGCATATAGTTCCATTCATTCCCATGGAAAGTTTCCACGTCTGAATATTCCCCAAAATGTGCAACCCTATTTCTCTGGTCACATTTTTATTTATGAAGCATACCATAGTTTCCCAGAACAACAGCCAGTCATGTGTTCATTGTAAAGAACACAACAAGAGAAAGCGGGAGCTGGTGAGTCCATAGCGTTCTAAATCTTTCGGCAAGTCTCTCTCTGTGTGGCGCATGAGGTGATAAAGTTACACTTGTATGCAATTCACTACTAAATGTTAGCCATCAGATATCTTAAAACTGTCTAAGATGTGCTATACTCTACAGCTGTGTATTTGGTTACTTGTTAGTTATCTAAGTGGCTGAATTAATAAGGAGACAGGCGGTTCGTTTTCTGCCGTGTTTGATAAGTCAAAGAGCTCTGGATGAATCTGTACAGTTACCATTTTTTCTCTGTCTTTCCAACTATCTTTTTTTCATCCTTTCTGTTCTCCCATCTTCTCAGCGTACAGATGCTGTTCTTCCTTCAGACAAGCATGCATTACAACTTGGTTTATTTGCACAATTTCTCTCATTCACTTTAGCTTGTAAATGTCCACACCAGAAATGGCTACTAGCTATACTTGTATAACTCGATGAGCTGGATTTGTCAGTCTTTGCAATTGGTTTGTTCTAGAGGTCGACCGATTAATCGGAATGGCTGATCAATTAGGGCCGATTTCAAGTTCTCATAACAATCTGTAATCAGCATTTTTGGACACCGATTATGGCTGATTACATTGCACTCCACGAGGAGACTGCGTGGCAGGCTGATTACCTGTTACGAGAGTGCAGCAAGGAGCCAAGGTAAGTTGCTAGCTAGCATTACACTTATCTTATAAAAAACAATCAATCTTAACATAATCACTAGTTAACTACACATGGTTGATGATATTACTAGATTATCTAGCTTGTCCAGCGTTGCATATAATCGATGCAGTGCCTGTTAATTTATCATCGAATCACAGCCTACTTTGCCAAACGGGTGATGATTTAACAAGGGCATTTGCGAAAAAAGCACTGTCGTTGCACCAATGTGTACCTAACCATAAACATCAATGCCTTTCCTAAAATCAATACACAAGTATATATTTTTAAACCTGCATATTTAGTTAATATTGCCTGCTAACATTAATTTATTTTAACTAGGGAAATTGCGTCACTTCTCTTGCGTTCTGTGCAAGCAGAGTCAGGGTATGTGCAGCAGTTTGGGCTGCCTGGCTCGTTGCGAACTGTGTGAAGACTATTTCATCCTAACAAAGATCGTAATTAATTTGCCAGAATTGTACATAATTATAACATTGAAGTTTGTGCAATGTAACAGCAATATTTAGACTTAGGGATGCCACAAGTTAGATAAAATACGGAACGGTTCCGTATTTCACTGAAAGAATAAACGTTTTGTTTTCGAAATTATAGTTTCCGGATTTGACCATATTAATGACCCAAGGCTCGTATTTCCGTGTGTTATTATAGTATAATTAAGTCTATGATTTGATAGAGCAGTCTGACTGAGCGGTGGTAGGCAGCAGCATGCTCGTAAGCACTCATTCAAACAGCACTTTCCTGCATTTGCCAGCAGCTCTTCGCTGTGCTTCAAGATTGCGCTGTTTATGACTTCAAGCCTATCAACTCCCGAGATTAGGCTGGCAATACTAGTACATATAAGAACATCCAATAGTCAAAGGATATGAAATACAAATGGTGTAGAGAGAAATAGTCCTGTAATTCCTATTATAACTACAACCTAAAACTTCTTACCTGGGAATATTGAAGACTCATGTCAAAAGGAACCACCAGTTTTCATATGTTCTCATGTTCTGAGCAAGGAACTTAAACGTTAGCTTTTTCACATGACAAATATTGCACTTTTACTTTCTTCACCAACACTTTGTTTTTGCATTATTTAAACCAAATTGAACATGTTTCATTATTTATTTGAGACTAAATTGACTTTATTGATGTATTATATCAGGTTAAAATAAAAGTGTTCATTCAGTATTGTTGTAATTGTCATTATTACAAATATATATATCAAATTAAATTAAAATAGGACGAATAATCGGCATCGGCTTTTTTTGGTCCTCCAATAATCGGTATCGGCGTTGAAAAATCAAATCGGTCGACCTCTAGTTTGTTCATTTGCGCTCGTTAGCATTTAGCTAAAAGCGTCCATGAGAATTCGCCATTACTTGTGCTAATTTTGTTGGAAATCTGGTAATAGACTGCCAATGGGCCTTTTGAGCCCCTTCTGTGCTATACCAGTTATACCGTAAATCCCGGGATGGCAGAATAACGGTATGAAAATCTCGATTCTGCCCAAGAATAATAGATAGGTGGCAAGGGATGGGAATAGGTTTAGAATAGGCTAATACTTACTTTTGGAGGGATTTTGTCTGGACCGTACAGGGCCTTTATATCCTTTACGATCAGATTCAAATCCTGTGAAATCATCTTCCTGAAAGGCAAGGTCAGATTATTAACTTTGGACACCCAACATTCTTTTTCCGACTGTTTCACAATTTTTCATAACCTCACAACAGTTTGATAACGAATATGTATTTGAAATTGATGAATAGTAGTTTACATGCAACAATTAGGCCTAAAAGCTTTGAGAACAGTGACAATAACCTAAAATACATACGCCTGAACACAACTAGGCCTATGCAATAGATAGCTAGTACTGGTACTGTTAACTCCAAAATATTTTTTTTATATCCCAACCTTGAGGGAGAACAGTAGCATGGCAATCAAAAATTATTTAAAATTAGATTGTGTAATGTCATGTAGTGAGTAGATAATTCCCTGGTAATGGAATTACGCTGAGCCTCCTATTTTTTTTTACATTCAATATATTCTAAACAAAAAACATTGATTTCAATGTAGAACAAACCATACAACTCTATGCACAAGGACTACTTTGAACAATTTACACAGAAAATTTAACGAAAATAGATTTACTGGAAGAACTGTGCAGATGCTAAATTTGGTAACAGTAAAATCTCCCTGTTTATGCAACTGCATTTCCCAAAAACTTCAAAGATGTTTGCAGAAAGAATGGAGTGTCAGCTATGACATGACACCTTGACTTTGAAAATCTATTTTGGTTATTGAATACACTATGTGAAGTGAATTTACAACCGGTAATGATAACTATGATAGCAGAATTACCTAATCAGTCCCTGATCTGTACTACACAAATGCATAATTATGGATATGAATGTCACTCTTCATGGTGTCCTGAATTAGGTACACAAAGGTAAAAATATGCAATATCATACTTTGCATATATGGGTATTATTCTACACACTGGCCATTATTCTCATGATCTCATGACCAAATTTGGTTGGTCCGGATGAAATCTGAACCAATCATAGACTTCTATGTAGGGTACAGTACAGCACAGTTCAGTACTAGGGATGCAAATTTCAATTAATTTTGCTGCCGACTAACTGATATCATTAACCGGTCAATAAACAGCTACATTTTTCCAAACAGTAAAATGGCGTGATCGACCAAAAATACTATACATGGAAAAGGAGCCACCATTTTTCATTAAGAGCTTACATGCAAACATTCAACATTAGCAAGCCTATTGTCTTACAGGCAAAAGGCTATAGCCTATTATGGAACATGCAACGCTTGTAATGAAGCAGGAAATAAAATGTAATTTTCAAACATTGGCCAAAATGCATTATGTGGGAAAACACAGTTCTAAAACAGTGCACCTAATGCGAGTGGTTTCATGTGTGATAGATATTAAAATCTGTCACACAAAAAGATGGGAAATCTAACAGCAACAATTAGGATGAGTTGCTAATATGACTAGGATTGTGCCTTTGGTTTCTAGACAACAAAAGAAAGTTGATACGAAAACCAATAGAACAGTAGCAAAATTAAAGTTAATGGCATAAGAAAGTTTATATAAAATAATTGCCTCCGTTTTTATGGGCTACCTTGAAGCAAAGTAAGACATGCCTCATTTGAAGTCAAGTAAAACTTTCAGGTTTCAAACAATTATACTGCCTAAAGCTCATGCTGCAGTGGTGGGTGACGCACTGCTAGCCTGACTATGGTTTACTTTAGCATATGTACTCGAATGGGGAGCGAGCTTAAATTATGAGTTGAGATTGAGAAATAAAAAGTTATATATAAAAGCACGTTTCACACCAGTACCATCTTTTGAGGAGCTGCTCTCCGACAGGTGATAGGCTATTCTCTGTATGCTGTGCGCGTGTGACAGATAAGATACATGACAGCCAACGGAAATACACATGGCCAATTTAATTCCCCTAAATTATGAAAAATTAACCTATAGACTGATAAGCATGAGCGGTCAAATGTATTTTCGGCTGCTAACCAATTAACGGTTAACTGTTAAGATCCCTATTCAGTACAGTAGACTACTGTACCAAACTTTACTGTACCAGGGGTCACGTTAGAGTTCAGAAATCAAAATCTGCATTTTAAACCATCTCCCATGCGTTTTATGTTGAAAGACAGTTTTTTTCTTTTTTAATAGAGTGATCAGGGGCATGCAACTATAGTTCTCCTTTACAGAAAATACATTAGTGCATCACATTCAGCAGAAAATAGCTTCATTTTCATTAGATGACAACAGAAGTGCAACACTATTTGGCTAGCAGCCATACAAGTAAATTAGCTTAAAATGAAAAAAGGCATTTTTTGCAAAAAAGATGCATGGCTATCATACACCGCTCAAAAAAATAAAGGGAACACTAAAATAACACATCCTAGAGATCTGAATGAATGAAACATTCTTATTAAATACTTTTTTCTTTACATAGTTGAATGTGCTGACTACAAAATCACACAAAAATTATCAATGGAAATCAAATTTATCAACCCAAGGAGGTCTGGATTTGGAGTCACACTCAAAATTAAAGTGGAAAACCACACTACAGGCTGATCCAACTTTGATGTAATGTCCTTAAAACAAGTCAAAATGAGGCTCAGTAGTGTGTGTGGCCTCCACGTGCCTGTATGACCTCCCTACAACGCCTGGGCATGTTCCTGATGAGGTGGCGGATGGTCTCCTGAGGGATCTCCTCCCAGACCTGGACTAAAGCATCCGCCAACTCCTGGACAGTCTGTGGTGCAACTTGGCGTTGGTGGATGGAGCGAGACATGATGTCCCAGATGTGCTCAATTGGATTCAGGTGTGGGGAACGGGCGGGCCAGTCCATAGCATCAATGCCTTCCTCTTGCAGGAACTGCTGACACACTCCAGCCACATGAGGTCTAGTATTGTCTTGCATTAGGAGGAACCCAGGGCCAACCGCACCAGCATATGGTCTCACAAGGGGTCTGAGGATCTCATCTCGGTACCTAATGGCAGTCAGGCTACCTCTGGCGAGCACATGGAGGGCTGTGCGGCCCCCCAAAGAAATGCCACCCCACACCATGACTGACCCACCGCCAAACCGGTCATGCTGGAGGATGTTGCAGGCAGCAGAACGTTCTCCACGGCGTCTCCAGACTCTGTCACGTTTGTCACATGTGCGAGTGAACCTGCTTTCATCTGTGAAGAGCACAGGGCGCCAGTGGCGAATTTGCCAATCTTGGTGTTCTCTGGCAAATGCCAAATGTCCTGCACGGTGTTGGGCTGTAAGCACAACCCCCACCTGTGGACGTCGGGCCCTCATACCACCCTCATGGAGTCTGTTTCTGACCATTTGAGCAGACACATGCACATTTGTGGCCTGCTGGAGGTCATTTTGCAGGGCTCTGGCAGTGCTCCTCCTAATCCTCCTTGCACAAAGGCGGAGGTAGCGGTCCTGCTGCTGGGTTGTTGCCCTCCTACGGCCTCCTCCACGTCTCCTGATGTACTGGCCTGTCTCCTGGTAGCGCCTCCATGCTCTGGACACTACGCTGACAGACACAGCAAACCTTCTTGCCACAGCTCGCATTGATGTGCCATCCTGGATGAGCTGCACTACCTGAGCCACTTGTGTGGGTTGTAGACTCCGTCTCATGCTACCACTAGAGTGAAAGCACCGCCAGCATTCAAAAGTGACCAAAACATCAGCCAGGAAGCATAGGAATTGAGAAGTGGTCTGTGGTCACCACCTGCAGAACCACTCCTTTATTGGGGGTGTCTTGCTAATTGCCTATAATTTCCACCTTTTGTCTATTCCATTTGCACAACAGCATGTGAAATTTATTGTCAATCAGTGTTGCTTCCTAAGTGGACAGTTTGATTTCACAGAAGTGTGATTGACTTGGAGTTACATTGTGTTGTTTAAGTGTTCCCTTTATTTTTTTGAGCAGTGTATTTCTATTGTTCATCATAGAAAGAGCGCAGCCAGCTACATTTCCTAAGGTGTTGCTTGAAGTTAATCTTGCATTTTACCGGAGAAAAGTAGGCTACACCGAGAAAAATTGAGAAGTCCAACTGAAGCACAAAAAATTTGTCTGATGCCGAGCAGAAATTACTATAAGAAGCATTTTAGATCTGTGCTTACAAAACGCAGCAAGATACAGTATAATGACAAAGCAAAAACAGGCTTAGACATTTTTGCAAATGTATTAAAAATAAACTGAAATCTCACATTTACATAAGTATTCAGACCCTTTACTCAGTACTTTATTGAAGCATATTTCAGGTCTCTCCAGAGATGTTCGATCGGGTTCAAGTCCGGGATCTGGCTGGGCCACACAAGGACATTCAGAGACTTGTCCCGAAGCCACTCCTGTGTTGTCTAGCCTAGTGGTTAGCGCATTGGGACAGTAACCGAAAGGTTGCTGGATCGAATCTCTGAGCTGGCAAGGTAAAAATCTGTTGTTCTGCCCCTGAGCAAGACAGTTAACACACTGTTCCCTGGGCGCCGAAGACGTGGATGTCGATAAAGCCAGCCCAAGAGAGGTAGAGTTAAATGCAATAGATACATTTCAGTTGGAGGCATTTAGTTGTACAACTGACTAGGTATCCACTTTTCCCTTTCTTGGGTGTGTGCTTAGGGTCATTGTCCTGTTGGAAGGTGAACCTTCACCCCAGTCTGAGGTCCTGATCGCTCCGGAGCAGGCTTTCATCAAGGATATCTCTGTACTTTGCTCCGTTCATCTTTGCCTCAATCCTGACTAGGCTTTCAGTTCCTGCCGCTGAAAGAAAAACATCCCCACAGCATGCTGCTGCCACCAACAAGCTTCCCTGTAGAGATGGTGCCAGGATTCCTCCAGACGTGACTCTTGGCATTCGGGCCAAAGAGTTCAATCTTGTTTCTCATGGACAGAGAGTTCTTTAGGTGCCTTTTGGCAAACTCAAAGCGGGCTGTCATGTGCCTTTTACTGAGATGTGGCCTCCATCTGGCCACTCTACCATAAAGGCCTGATTGGTGGAGCTCTGTCAAGGAACTTTGGAGCTCTGTCAATCAGAGTGACCATCAGGTTCTTGATAGCCTCCCTGTCCAAGGCCCTTCTCCCCTGATTGTTCAGTTTGGCCGGGCGGCCTGCTCTAAGAAGAGTCTTGGGGATTCCGAACTCCTTTCATTTAAGAATGATGGAGGCCACTGTGTTCTTGGGTACTTTCAATGCTGCAGAAATGTTTTGGTACCCTTCCCCAGATCTGTGCCTGGACACACACAATCCTGTCTCGGAGCTCTACGGACAATTCCTTGCTCTGACAAGCACTGCCAACTGTGGGACCTTACATAGACAGGTGTGTGCCTTTCCAAATAATGTTCAATCAATTTACCACAGGTGGACTCCAATCAGGTTGTAGAAACATCTCAAGGATGATCAATGGAAACAGGATCCACCTGCGCTCAATTTCGAGACTCATAGTAAAGGGTCTGAATACTTACATAAATAAGGTATCTGTTTTTATTTTTTTATAAATGTGCTATAATTTCTAAAAACCTGTTTCGCTTTGTCATTATGGGGTATTGTTTGTAGATTGATGAGAACAATGTTTTTTTTTATCCATTTCAGAATAAGGCTGGATACGTTCCGAGTACACTAACAGTATGCCAATGGGAGGGAGGACAGTGGCCGGTGATTCAACGGTGGTTTGTGACTACTATGATTTCCCATTGTTGACAATTGCAGTAATTCCATTAATGATTACTTAATAATTGATAAACAAATATGGGTTATCGGTAAAAACATGAACTAATTGGTAGGTCTACATTTACTTTTTACTTCTGTGAACTTTCGTTATCCTCCCTCCATCTGAGGGAGAGAAATTTATCTTAGACGTGGGATTTTGGTAACGGAATTACAAGACACAAGGAAAAGTTTCTAGAACTTAAAGGCAAATAATTTCTCTAAAACAAAATATAAATTGCTTATATTAGTTGGCAGGGGGTCTTTACTTCAACATTGTGTTGATGTATTTCTAATACCTTTTATGACTTCCTGGTAGATATTTTTAAAGACCCTTTCCCATCTATTTTGCCAGACATCAATGCCAATTATTAATATTAATTTTTTGAAACGTTTTTTCTTATGCATCTGTTCCTTCATTTACCAAAAATAGACTTAGCTTTCATTTGACACCCAATCTGATATGCGCCTACAAACTTCACGTTGGTGCTCATGGGTCCTTTTACATGGAAATTACCAAGTATAGTGTAATAGGTTACTGCCTTCTTGGAATAGGTCTCCCATGTCAAATGTTTACCATCACTTGGATGACCGGTTATCGTGCTAGTCTTGAGCACCAAACTACACCATTACAAACCCAACACAAGTGCACTGGACAAGCCATTACATCAACTAGTTAAGTTAATCATTAAAAAAAAACTGTCCAAGCACATCCTTCAAATTCTCTTCTCCTCCAGGTAATGCAGTTTTGTTCATGGATGGCGAGGCATTACCAAGAAACCAGCAGCAATTTACCCAGTCATGCCTGGGAACTGGGGAGGGGTTGGGCCTCTAACTACATCTGTACATGCCTGCTAATATGCAAATAAAGTCGATAATGTGGCAGCAGCATTTTGTCAGCGAATGTGGAGCTAGATTTGAAGTCAGATTATTAACATATGAATACTTAACATCATTAGGTAGGCCTAGGTCATTTATGTCAAATTGAAATATCTAATATGCTTGGTGGTCCTCTCTTGCTTGTAATGAAATAGAAAATGGACTGCAATAGCAGGCCAAGTAACGTTTACATCTCACATCATGGCAAATTTACCCACTACCGGGTTTCGTTATCATAGTTTTCCCTCCAATGACTTCTCCAACAAGCTAGTTACATTAGCAAGCGTTGCATTAATTGACTCAGTGACTGCGACAAAAACTGACCTGGGTGATACTCTGAAAACCATGTTTTTGAAAGGAACGTGAAATTATCCCCATAAACGGTAGTTAGCTAGATATAATTGAGAGTAGGTATCTGACGTAGCCCCTCCCCCTCTTGAATTCATAGAACCATTTATGTAGCTACGTTCGTTACTCACTGCAGCAATAACAGGCATAAACCAGCTAAACACTAATTTAAGACAAATACCTGGCTAACTAGCGTGGGTGTAAGTTATTCGTGGTAAATCGTATGTCTAACTATCCGTAGAGCTCCAATGCAGACAAATATTACATTAGCCTTCCCCTTTGTTAGCTAGCTTTATTGACGAACATCTCATGAAGTCGCTCCTGCTAACGCTAGCTAACTAATGTTGACACTTAAAGCAAAGTATTATGAAACGGGGCTAACTCTACATGACATACACACAACTACACACCAACACAGGTAACCAAAATGACATGATAAAAGAAGCAAAAATATACTAACTCCAGCAGCGATTTGGGCTCTCACCTCTTCGCTCCCACTTGAGCTGTACCCAGCCTCCGCTAAGCTCTTGTGGTTCGACTCTATCCCAAGTAAGCGCAAATGAGACTGGTCCTCGTTTAACGATAGTACCAGGCTTGTGGGCCTTGGGCCTCCAGCATTAGTCACATCGTCAGCTTCTGCCCCTGATCGGTCGAGTTGCCAACGCTTCTCAGAACGCAAGCGGCTGTGAGACGACCAAGGCCGACCAGGGAAGCGACCTCGGGGTGCAGCAGTACCAACTTGGCCTCCTATGGCAGCCGCGGTTGCTGATCCGCATCCCGCTGCCGCCATCATAGCTTCAAAAACAACACCGATATCAACTTGAGGTGAGACAAGAGGGAAGGCGCGAGATAGGGAGGGGGGACCCCGCAAGCCTGCCGGGAAATGAAGTAAGTCCAAGAAAAGCTTCACAGGGTAACTTGCAAATCTTTATATAAATGATGATTGGAATTTATAGGAGTGGTGTGTGCAATGCAATATGTAATGCAAATAATAAACCCATTTGATATTAAACAAAGGACACATTGCTCGATCATCGTTTGATTCCAGCCATTACGATTATTGATAATTAACTACAAGGCCCAGCTTCCCTCCATGCAAAAAAAAATACACATTTTGTGAATGGCCATCTACCGCTGTACCAAGATGTTTAGGCTTGTCCCCATTCCTCAGTGGCCGAGCGGCATGTCCTCGTCTTCTGATATGATCATACCGAATGAACCACTGTACATTATGTGCACGCTCCTTACATGAGAGAGAGTCAATGCACTTAAATCAAGCTCTAAACATAATTTGAAAAGAAGAGAGTCAATGCACCTGAGTCAAGCTCGAAACATAGTTTGAAAAGAAGAATTGAAAACATTCACAAGTCTAGGCCTATATTTTTTGCATTGATAAGAGAATAATTGTGGTTGTATATTGTAGTAAACTTCATTGATGGAAAATATTCACAGAATAAGACAGGCAGGTTAAGAGTAATTTTGCAACTGCAAGGCACATATTTTGCATATCTTTTGCATGGCAATTCACATAATCTGCACTGTCAGAAATCATGGGTGATTTACTACAAGCAAAAGTGAATTACACTGTTGAAATATATTTTAATTTAATTGCCAAAACATACGTTATTATTTACGCTATCTGAACTACATTACCCACAATGAACTGGCGGGGGGGCAGCATGGACGTCACATCCCCCTCTATAGAAAACTGGAGCAGGAAGCGGAAAGGAACGAGTTGAAATGCTCTTTTGTGTTGATGTTTTGAGCTGTTTAACGTTAATTTGTCAAGCAATTCAGAGCTATTTGACATATATTTAATTAAAGATTACAGGTAAAAGCCTCGGAAAATATTATTAATGCTGTCTTTTCTGTAATAGTGGTTCCTATAGAGGACAATTGCTGTTAACATTGTAGCATATATTGTTAGCCATCCAGCACGCACTATTTTCGACTGCTTTTTCGAAACTTAGCTACTAGCCTACACATTTCCCCTTAAAATATTTCAATAGTTCGCAAAATTGGTGTTTATATATGTTATTTTATCGTGTAATCTGGGAAGATAGCCAGGCAAAAGTTGGGTGGAAACACAAGACTTGTTCCACTGTTATCAATAGGGGGCACCCTCATTTTACAGACGGGCAGTTCAATGAAGCCGAAATGTGCCCGTCTAGATCTTCAAAAGACCCTCTCACTTTTATACTCTTCCTTCGTACTTCAAGGTCTCTTTGAAAAGCTGTCAATACGAAGGGGGAAATAACAGGAAATCGACATGAACCTAGAGCGCCTTCCCAATGAGGAGAAACTCACCCTCTGCAGGAAATACTATTTAGGTAAGTTGGTAAGTGAACTACCAAGTGTTGTTGTGCTCTAATTATAAGCCACGTGAAATCCCCTGGCATGGTTCAAAGATAAAAACATTACATGAACTACCCAATGTTAGTGTTGTGAATTGATGTTTTCACAACGTTGTGTGTATGTGTATACACACACACAGTTGAAGTCGGAAGTTTATGTACACTTAAGTTGGAGTCATTAAAAATCATTTTTCAACCAGTCCAAAACCACAAACTATAGTTTTATTAAGTCGTTTAGGACATCTACTTTGTGCATGACACAAGTCATTTTTCAAACAATTGTTTACAGACAGATTTCACTTATAATTCACTGTATCACAATTCCAGTGGGTCAGAAGTTTACACTAAGTTGACAGTTTGGAAAATTCCAGAAAAGGACGTCATGGCTTTAGAAGCTTCTAGGCTAATTGACATCATTTGAGTCAATTGGACGTGTACCTGTGGATGAAGTCGGAAGTTTACATACACCTTAGCCAAATACATTTAAACTCAGTTTTCACAATTCCTGACATTTAATCCTAGTAAACATTCCCTGTAATTAGGTCTGTTTTTTTTTTTTTTTAAATGTGAAATGTCAGAAAAATAGTGATTTATTTCAGCTTTTATTTCTTTCATCACATTCACAGTGGGTCAGAAGTTTACATGCACTCAATTAGTATTTGGTAGCATTGCCTTTAAATTGTTTAATTTAGGTAAAATGTTTCGGGTAGCCTTCCACAAGCTTCTCACAATAAGTTGGGTGAATTTTGGCCTATTCCTCCTGACAGAGCTGGTGTAACTGAGTCAGGTTTGTAGGCATCCTTGCTCGCACATGCTTTTTCAGTTCTGCCCACAAATTTTCTATGGGATTGAGGTCAGGGCTTTGTGATGGCCACTCCAATACCTTGACTTTGTTGTCCTTAAGCCATTTTGACACAACTTTGGATGTATGCTTGGGGTCATTGTCCATTTGGAAGACCCATTTGCTATCAAGCTTTAACTCCCTGACTGATGTCTTGAGATGTTGCTTCAATATATCCACCATTTTCCTACCTCATGATGCCATCTATTTTGTGAATTGCACCAGTACCTCCTGCAGCAAAACAACCCACAACATGATGCTGCCACCCCTGTGCTTCACGGTTGGGATGGTGTTCTTCGGCTTGCAAGCCTCCCCCTTTTTCCTCCAAACATAACGATGGTCATTATGACCAAACAGTTCTTTTTTTGTTTCATCAGACCAGAGGACATTTCTCCAAAAAGTACAATCTTTGTCGCCATGTGCAGTTGTAAACCTTAGTCTGGCTTTTTATGGCAGTTTTGGAGCAGTGGCTTCTTCCTTGCTGAGCGGCCTTTCAGGTTATGTCTATAGGACTCGTTTTACAGTGGATATAGATACTTTTGTACCTGTTTCCTCCAGCATCTTCACAAGGTCCTTTGCTGCTGTTCTGGGATTGATTTGCACCTTTCGAACCAAAGTACGTTCATCTCTAGGAGACAGAATGCGTCGCCTTCCTGAGCGATATGACAGCTGCGTGGTCCCATGGTGTTTATACTTGTGTACTATTGTTTGTACAGATGAACGTGGTACCTTCAGGTGTTTGGACATTTCTCCCAAGGATGAACCAGACTTGTGGAGGTCTACAATTTTTTGGGGGGGTCTTGGCTGATTTCTTTGGATTTTCCCATGATGTCAAGCAAAGAGGCACTGAGTTTGAAGGTAGGCCTTAAAATACATCCACAGGTACACCTCCAATAGGCTAATTGACATCATGAGTCAATCAGAAGCTTCTAAAGCCATGATGATATAATCTGGAATTTTCCAAGCTGTTTAAAGGCACAGTCAACTTAGTGTATGTAAACTTCTGACCCACTGGAATTGTGATACAGTGAATTATAAGTGAAATAATCTGTCTGTAAACAATTGTTGGAAAAATTACTCGTGTCATGCACAAAGTAGATGTTCTTGCCGACTTGCCAAAACTATAGTTGGTTAACAAGAAATTTGTGGAGTGAGTGGTTGAAAAACAAGTTTTAATGACTCCAACCTAAGTGTATGTAAACTTCCGACTTCAAATGTATGTGTGTGTGCAGTAATACTGTAATGACTTTCTCTCTCTCTCAGGGGGATTTGCATTCCTTCCGTTCCTGTGGCTGGTGAATGTGGTGTGGTTTTTCAAAGAGGCCTTTGTAAAGCCAACATATACTGAACAACTCCAGATCAAAACATGTGAGTACACAGAGACAGTTCTGTGAATTAATATAGCTAAAGATTCCTGTACAAATGATTAGTTGTCCAGGTTTGTTGTGGCTTATCCACATACTGGATAAATAATACATTTATGTTACAGATTGTGTGTCTTATGAGATGTAGGCCTATGATCCATGATGAGATAAGATGATCCAGCTAAAACAAAGTTGGCTTTGTATTAGTTTAACATTAGTGTCAGTATTGGTGAAAGAATGCAGTTTCTATGCAAACATGACTACAATAAATTACATCCCTCTTTCAGATGTAAAGCGTTCAGGGCTGGGGTTGCTACTGTGGGTTGCAGTACTCACCACATGGATAACCATATTCCAACACTTCAGAGCAGAATGGGGTGAGGTGGGCGACTACCTCTCCTTCACCATTCCACTTGGCATTCCCTGAGACAGACAAGGCGGGGAAACAAGAACGCTTCCTACTGTATAAAACTTGACCATGACAGAATTAATAGACAAATCTAACAGGTTGAAATAGTTAAATGTGTAGTTGATCTCAATGGATAATCATAGTAATTTTTTCTGGGCTTTAATGAGTGGGAAGATTCCTGTGAACACTGCACCTCCTCCCCAAATTGTGTCTAGTGTGTGGATTTCTCAACACGTTTGAGTACATTTGGAAGGTTAAACAGGCGAATGGTATGTATGACAAAAATAAATGGCAAATTCATAAACTTTCTAAATTAAATGGAAGTGTATGCTTTTTTTATTTGCTGTAATAAAGTTTTGAACTTATATGCTAGATCGTGGTCTAGTGTGCATTTCATTAGACATTTGGCTCCTATGGATAATATGAATGGTATGAGTATAGCTTTGGATAACAATATCCAATTGGCTTTGTGTTTAGTAAGTCAGTATTTGTGTAACACTGCTCACGATAACAACATACTTATTCCAGATAATTTATTCATAGTCTCCTTTGTACTCTCACAGTGTAAACAATTCCGACAGTGATGAGATATTAGCCAGTAAAGTACTTTATGATTGCAGCATTATGATTAAGTCCTTAAATGAGGTCCGCCTTAGGCCAAGCTCTTATTATGAAACTCAATGCCTCTGTAGCAAATGTTACCCCCCCCCCCCCCCCCCCCCCCCCCTCTCTTCAGGATCATGGTTGATGCTGTTTTTAGGTACTCAGTCAAAGACTACTTCTATTACCAACCGACTCCATGGCAGGAAGGACACGTCATCCCACCAGCTCCAGTACTTAACACATGTCCATTGAGTCTGCCAAGGTTGTGTAAGTCACACAACTGTCTGCTCTAAATGGGGTCAAGAGGCAGTTGATGTAAACCCAAATCAGATGTGTGTGATGGATGGTCATAAGATACCCAATCGATGAGGTGCTAAGACCTGTGGCATACTGGAGGCTTATATGACATTGTTGTGCATGTGGTGTCAGTGTAATTGTAGAACATGATGTTCACCCTGCATGTCATATAAGGTCGTTTTAATACGCCCCCATTCTTCTCCAGGACAAAGTGGCTCGGGGAGACTGGCCAACATTAGTCACGGATTTGTTCATCCCTCTCTTTGGGATTTCAATCTCTAGAAATGACAGAATTATATAAAAATATTGAATCATTTTTTATTTTGAATAGAAAGATTTCCAAATAAGGCCAATGTGATTGAAGATTAGTGTGCTTAACACCTGCTTCACATTGATCAAAAGATCATTACATAAACAATGTAAAAGAAAATTCTGAAGTATGTAGACCTATAAAATAAATATCGTAACATCTTTAACATTCCAGTGTTTGGGAAAATATTTTTACATGGTGTGACATTGACAATGTTTGTGACCTTTTTCAACCTCTGTTTAATAAGCGGAGGTAGAAGATAAAAATTCCCATTCCCCAATTATTAACCCGGGATAAGCACAGTTTATGCAGTGTAGGCCTAATGAATAATCATTTTAAGCCTGTCAGAAAATGAAATTGCAATATTTAATCACTTTTCAAGGAATATGTAACAGCAATTATTGAGCAGTCCAGTCCGTTATGCAGTGTATCCCTAGAAGGAATCGTCTGAACTGTTGCCTGGCAGAACACTGTATTGAGATTACCGCTTTTGGCTGTGTTGAATGCCAATTGCCAAATCACCAAAAGGGGCTCCACCAGAGCTCTCAACAGGTGTCAAGGAAAACAACCATGATAGGTTAATTAAAAAGGTGCATGAGGTGGAAACATTCCTATTATCACACGTACACTGGCATGAGAATATTGCCACGTTTCCGTGGTAGTCGGAACTAGGAAACTCAAATTCCCGACTTGCTAACTGGTCGTGGTTACAGTATACAGTACACGTGCCGCATGCAATCAGTTAGCAAATCAGAAATTTACGAGTTTCCTAGTTCTGACTAGTACTTGAACGCGGCATATCACCCTTTACTGTCAGATGCTGTCTGGCACGGATGCACTGTTTGGGAGGATCACCCCTATGATGTTATTTTTAAACAGACAACAGCAACAAACTCTGAGAAAGTGAAATTGTATAATGCATACAAATGATCTAAAATTAAATGAAAAAGCGATATGATTTTGAAGGAGGATTGTAACAGTTAAAAATGCTATATGATTTTAATGGAGAATATGGTAACAGGTCCTCGTATATAGGTTGATATGATAGGGAGGAGTGTTCCTTAAGGCAGGTCCCTATTCTATCGAAGCATTTGATCACAACTAAAACAAAATCATAATTCCCAGGGGGTCTGGTGGTGAATCCAAAGCAATCCAGGGTGCTCCACAGCGAAGTTCCCGCCTCATTATGTAACTCCTGCTATCATAAATACAGACCTTAACTGGCACTTCCACAATTTATGTCAGGGAAAAGGGCAGAGTCAGATACACGGACGCAGCAATCCATCCTATTGGCAGTCAGAACATAATACGATTTGCAGGCATCTCATAACGGTAAACGCTAATGACTTCTGCGTCTCTGGGATTTTACACTGTGACCCTTCCCAGCAACAATTTGAAAGGTCTTTGAGGGTCAAGCGGATTTGGTATTATTTACTGCAATATTCCAGATTTGACAAGGGCTATAAAAACCATCGCTGTGGCCTTTACGAATCAAGCACTTTCTGAACCTCAGCAGTGAAGCAGCGGGTATATACACTGCTCAAAAAAATAAAGGGAACACTAAAATAACACATCCTAGATCTGAATGAATGAAATATTCTTATTAAATACTTTTTTCTTTACAAAGTTGAATGTGCTGACAACAAAATCACACAAAAATGATCAATGGAAATCAAATTTAGCAACCCATGGAGGTCTGGATTTGGAGTCACACTCAAAATTAAAGTGGAAAACCACACTACAGGCTGATCCAACTTTGATGTAATGTCCTTAAAACAAGTCAAAATGAGGCTCAGTAGTGTGTGTGGCCTCCACGTGCCTGTATGACCTCCCTACAACGCCTGGACATGCTCCTGATGAGGTGGCGGATGGTCTCCTGAGGGATCTCCTCCCAGACCTGGACTAAAGCATCCGCCAACTCCTGGACAGTCTGTGGTGCAACTTGGCGTTGGTGGATGGAGCGAGACATGATGTCCCAGATGTGCTCAATTGGATTCAGGTGTGGGGAACGGGCGGGCCAGTCCATAGCATCAATGCCTTCCTCTTGCAGGAACTGCTGACACACTCCAGCCACATGAGGTCTAGTATTGTCTTGCATTAGGAGGAACCCAGGGCCAACCGCACCAGCATATGGTCTCACAAGGGGTCTGAGGATCTCATCTCGGTACCTAATGGCAGTCAGGCTACCTCTGGCGAGCACATGGAGGGCTGTGCGGCCCCCCAAAGAAATGCCACCCCACATCATGACTGACCCACCGCCAAACCGGTCATGCTGGAGGATGTTGCAGGCCGCAGAACGTTCTCCACGGCGTCTCCAGACTCTGTCACGTCTATCACATGTGCTCAGTGTGAACCTGCTTTCATCTGTGAAGAGCACAGGGCGCCAGTGGCGAATTTGCCAATCTTGGTGTTCTCTGGCAAATGCCAAACATCCTGCACGGTGTTGGGCTGTAAGCACAACCCCCACCTGTGGACGTCGGGCCCTCATACCACCCTCATGGAGTCTGTTTCTGACCGTTTGAGCAGACACATGCACATTTGTGGCCTGCTGGAGGTCATTTTGCAGGGCTCTGGCAGTGCTCTTCCTGCTCCTCCTTGCACAAAGGCGGAGGTAGCGGTCCTGCTGCTGGGTTGTTGCCCTCCTACGGCCTCCTCCACGTCTCCTGATGTACTGGCCTGTCTCCTGGTAGCGCCTCCATGCTCTGGACACTACGCTGACAGACACAGCAAACCTTCTTGCCACAGCTCGCATTGATGTGCCATCCTGGATGAGCTGCACTACCTGAGCCACTTGTGTGGGTTGTAGACTCCGTCTCATGCTACCACTAGAGTGAAAGCACCGCCAGCATTCAAAAGTGACCAAAACATCAGCCAGGAAGCATAGGAACTGAGAAGTGGTCTGTGGTCACCACCTGCAGAACCACTCCTTTATTGGGGGTGTCTTGCTAATTGCCTATAATTTCCACCTGTTGTCTATTCCATTTGCACAACAGCATGTGAAATGTATTGTCAATCAGTGTTGCTTCCTAAGTGGACAGTTTGATTTCACAAAAGTGTGATTGACTTGGAGTTACATTGTGTTGTTTAAGTGTTCCCTTTATTTTTTTTGAGCAGTGTATATATATATTATGGTTGAATTATTTCTTGCTTCATTCTAACAACTTCTATTAGGCTAATATTTTCTCGAGTAGACCTACATTTATTGGACTATAATTTTTCCCATTTGCTATTTCTTCCTGTGGCCTAGAATATTTGTAACATCATCGGCACATATGGGTGTGAAAGGCTGTAGTAATCACTGGATATTTTATTTTGACCTCAGACGTGAAATGGACTTTGATCTGCCACCCACTTTGCCAGCCAGTGGTATCGCATGGGAGAGGGTCCTCCCGCCTCTTCTTCCCAGGCTGAACAGGACATTCGGGCTGTCCTCATTCACGCCGTCGGAGCGGCTCACCCCAGTGACGGAGCACACTGGCCCTGCACAGGTAGGTTTATTCCCGTTACACTGCATGCATGCAGTGCTCTAATTTCTCACTGATCAAACAATTTCTGGATTCATTTTTCATGACTTTGTTCTGTATCAATGAGTTAGCCTTGATTAATTAATTTTGTGTTTTACGTTCTATATTCTACTGACATTTTAATGAATGCCCATTTACGGCAGGTGCTCTTGCATTTTCTTATCGTTTGAACAAGATTACATAGAAGTAGATTAAACGAGCAGCAATAGTGTCAATTTGAGTAGTAATATTGGGTATCTTCCCCTGTTGCCAGGTGTGTTGTGACCACAGTCAATTCACAGTTCAGGTTGATGTGAAACACTTCAACCCAGAGGAGTTGATGGTCAAGGTGACAGGAGACTTTGTGGAGGTCCAAGGGAAACACAAAGAGAAAAAAGTAAGCAACTACTGTGTTGCATGTATTATGCAAGAGTTGTTCTCTATTCATAATCACACTTCCATAGTTTGTGATGACATTGAATATAGCCTGGTTACTATGCAATCCGTTTCTGCTTCAACCAACCACTGACCAGACTGGAAACCAGACCACTTGTGTTGATGAATCGTTATTGGAGACAGGAGGCCAAGTTGAGACATTGGACGAGGTGGATAAGGTATAATAAAGGCAGTTTATTCAAAGGTAAAGATATGTCAAATCGTGCGGCACGGCCCCGTTCGTCTAGCTCGTATGGAACTGTCGGAAGAGAGGCCAAAACATAGTGTGCAGTTCATTTATACAGTAAAATGACGTAGGTTGAATCTGGTAGTCTGGCCTTCTGATTGGTCGATCTGGGTCGTGGGTAGTCCTGTTCGGGCCTGGTGTCGACGTTCCATTGGCTCTTAACATTGTTCTTTGTCTTCGTTTCCCATCCTAGAAAAGAATGTGTATGCGTGTTGTTGTTGCAGGGGCCTTTTCTGCGTGTGTGTGTGTGTGTCTGTGGTTGGTATCTGATGAGAGCAGAATGTGTCTGAGAGGAAAGAGGGGGTGGGTGCATTTTGTACAAAGGATAGCTTATGTTGAGAAGTTGTTATAACAAGTTTCCAGTATCTATTACAATTTCTTACACTTGTTAGCCTGAAAAGGAGCATTCCTCACTGACCGTGTTCACTATAAACATGTGTTTGCAGGATGGGTCAGGGCTGGTGACGCGACAGTTCAACCAGCGCTACACGATTCCAGAGGGAGTGGACTCCATGGCTCTGGAGTCGGCTGTGTCGCCTGAAGGCATCCTCATCATATCTGCCCCTATGCTGCAGGGGGAGAACTCCACACACCGGTCCCACTCAGAACCATGAGCATACACGCGCTAGGAACAAACACACACAATCCATAGGAACCAGTGTTGGGGAGTAGTAAACTACATGTAGTTCAACTAGTAATTTAACTACATTTTGCAGTAGCTTGGTGGCAGTTCAAATCTTGGTAGTATTTAGTAGTTAGCTACACTACATGGCAAAAAAAGAAGTTAACTACTGGAATTACACTACTTTTTTTGCAAATAGAAAATTAAATATGGGTGTAGTAAGCAATCATTTCCTTTCTTTTTCAGTATTACTCCCTTCTAGTTCTCACTTGAAACATAGTTGTTTAATATGCTAAATTACACATTCTGTTAACATCTTACTCCAGAGTGAACTGTCTTTGCAATTTGTAGTCTGACATTTCAAACTTAAATATGATAATTTATCACGAAGTAGTTTGATGTAGTGAACTCTTTTCAAATTAATTTTAGTTAAAGAAAATAAAAATGTAGTTAAAGGTAACTTTATTGTAGCTTAACTTCTTTCAGTGTGAAGTAATTGGTAGCTTGGTAAACTATGCACACACACAAATACAGGCACACTCCTCCAGACATATCAAACACTCACCAAGGAACTGGTGCCTGCCTGTACCAAAACACCCATTAACTATGCCATCACACCATTAAAATTCCCTACTCTCTCTCTGAGGTTTGTACATATTAACAGGACAGATTCCTAATTTAAAAGCATCCCTCATCCTAAAGAATCCTATTTAACTCAATCTTAAAATGTTTTTATGGAACCATTCATTGTAAATATGATATAAAACCATTGAAAATTTTGATTTGTATTGTGTGGAGTGTCTAATGCCCTCTAAGTCATGAGTAAATGTTTTAACACTCAGAGATTTAAGTATGTTCACAAAACCCAACAGTAAGGTTGTTGTATATTTTCTAACTATTTATTGTAAGAGAATTAGTAAAAAATAAATGCACTATATATTTCTGTACAAAAATAAAATAAAAATGCTGTTGAATAGATTGGTTGTTTCTGTTCCATGTGTGCGTGCACACCACCAGTGCTCACTCTTCCTGGAATTCATCCAACAGCGAGTCCACCTCACTGAAAGAAAAAACATGTTTTTAGAGCATGTTCTATGGTTGCTTCAACACTTTGCATAGCCAAATATTATATAACTCTAGGAATCAAATGGGTCTGCAATGTGAGAAAATAAAATGTAACATTTTACTCCAAAGACAAAAACCAGCATAACATCATGATTTAACTATACAGTGCATTCGGAATGTATTCAGACGCCTTGACTTTTTCCACATTTTGTTATGTTACAGCCTTATTCTAAAATTGATTAAATTGTCCCCCCCCTCACCTACACAATACTCCATAATGACAAAGAAAATAGGTTTTTAGAAATGTTTGCAAAAAATTAAATAAAATCTCAATCACATAAGTATTCAGATCCTTTACTCAGTACTTTGTTGAAGCACTTTTGGCAGCGATTAAAGCCTTGAGTCTTCTTGGGTATGACGCTGCAAGCTTGGCACACCTGTATTTGGGGAGTGTCTCTCATTCTTCTCTGCAGATCCTTTCAAGCTCTGTCAGGCTGGATGAGGAGCGTCGCTGCACAGTTATTTTCAGGTCTTTCCCGAGATGTTCGAACAGGCTCAAGTCCGGGCTCTGGCTGGGCCACTCAAGGACATTCAGAGACTTGTCCTGAAGCCACTCCTGCATTGTCTTGGCTGTGTGCTTAGGGTCATTGTCTGGTTCTAAAAACCTGTTTTTGATTTGTCATTATGGGATAGTGTGTAGATTGATGAACATTTTTTATTTAATCCATTTTAGAATAAGGCTGTGCCTTCAGAAAGTATTCATACCCCTGGACGTATTCCACATTTTGTTGTTACAGCCTGAATTCACAATTGATTAAAAAAAAAAAAAAAAAAATCTCAACCATCTAGGTTTTTAGAACTTATTCCACATTTATTGAAAATGAAATATAGAAATTTGTAGAAGCACCTTTGACAGTGATTACAGCTGTGAATCTTTCTGGGTAAGTCTCTAATAGCTTTTCACACCTGGATTAGGTAACATTGGTCAATTATGCTTTTCAAAATGTTTCAAACTGTCAAATTGGTTGTTGATCATTGCGAGAAACTTTTTCAAGGCTTTCCATAGATCATCAAGTAGATTTAATTCAAAACTGTTACTCGGCCACTCAGGAACATTCACCGTCTTATTGGTAACCAACTCCAGTGTAGATTTAGCCTTGTGTTTTAGGTTACTGTCAGGTTAATTAATCTCCCAGTGTCTGGTGGAAAGCAACGGAACCAAGTTTTCGCCTGCTCCATTACGTTTTTTTTATCCTGAAAAATGACCCAGTTCTTAACGATTACAAGCATACCCATAACATGACACAGCCACCACTATGCTTGAAGATATGGTGAATGGTACTCAGTAATGTGTTGGATTTGCCCCAAACATAGCACTTTGTATTCAGGACAAAAAGTGAATTGCTTTGCCACATTTTTTGCAGTTTTACTTCAATGCCTTATTGGAAACAGGATGTATGTTTTGGAATATTTTTATTCTGTACAGGCTTCCTTATTTTCACTCAGTTATTTAGGTTAGTATTGTGGAGTAGCTACAATGTGGTTGATCCAGCCCCTGCAATTTCCTATCACAGCCATTAAACTCTAACTGTCACCATTGGCATCATGATGAAATCCCTGAGTGGTTTCCTTCCTCTCCAGCAACTGAGTTAGGAAGGACACCTGTATCTTTGTAGTGACTGTTATTGTTACACCATCCAAAGTGTAATTAATAACTTCACAATGCTCAAAGGGATACTCAACGTCTGCTTTTTTCCTATTCTTTGTTTACCCATCTACCAATAGCCACCCTTCTTTGCAAGGCATTGGAAAACTTCACTGGCTATTGTGGTCGAATCTGTGTTTGAAATTCACTGCTCGACTGAGGGACCTTAAAGATAAATGTTTGTGTGGGGTACATAGAGGTAGTCATTCAAAAATCATGCTAACCACTTTTATTGCACTGTGAAACAATGCAATTTATTATGTGACTTGTTAAGCACATTTTTACTCACAAATTTATTTAGGCTTGCCATGACAAAGGGGTTGAATACTTGACGCAAGACATTTTTCAGCTTTTAATTTGTAAAGATTTAATAACTTAAATTTAGGCTTTAACACAAAATGTGGATAAAAGTGAATACTTTCACAAGGCACTGTAATTACTCTGAAAATATTTTAAGTTCATTATCTTAATGAGTAAAGGTCAATGAAATAAATGACGAAGGATGTACTGTATCTAGGGAACATATACCAGTTCTTTACCTGATTTGCTCCTTCACCCACTTCCTCTGCTGCCTTAAGACCTTCAGTAAGGGGTCATCTTTAAACTCCTGCTCATCTGAATCTTAAGGGGGAAAAGATATGCAGTTAAAATGTCACTGTGCAGATAACAAAAGTAACTTCAGGAGCATTTGATTACATTACCGATTCTTTTTGTTGTAACTTCAGCTACTTTCTAGCAAAGCTATGCCAGGAGTTCATAATATGTTATATTAGAGCACATGTTAACTGTACACAGGTATAAATAGCCAGAAATGTACACATGAACACAAGCAAGGTGAAGTGAAAATAGATAACTGGCACTGGTCCATACGGTCAATGTACTCCTGTAACAGAGAGGACAGTGGCATCACTCAATTGTTATGCCGCCCAAAAGACCCCTTTAGCATTTAGGGAAAAATCCTAACTTATTATTTAGAGTAAGAAATGCATGTATAGGAATGGGATATTCAGGAAAAAGTTCAAGTTAGGATTCAGTCCCGGTGGAACTTGACTGGAGGCTATATATACACACACTATTATACAGCCAGAGTCTACTCCACCTCTGCTACCTAGAGTTAAGGTCAGCAGTCCCCACTGCACCAGGCAGTCTCACCTTCAGCCTCCTGCAGCAGCTGAGCTACAACCTCCTGGGGCTGCTGTGCACTGGGAGGCGGGGCAGGGGACTGCGGGGGCGCATATCTGGGAGAGTCAGAGGACACAGGGGTTCTGGGCGGGTCTGGGGAGTCCGTGGTCAGGAACAGTACCTCTGAAACTACCTGCCAAGGTAAATTAATATGCTTTACTCAGTTAATATCTTTATTTAAATTAAACTAACCTGGATAAATGAATAAAGTAAATTAATATTATTGTAAGACTTAAATTCATAACAGCCTTTCTTCAATGTGTTAATGGCATCTAGCATCAGTGATGCTGATGACCCACGGTGTTTGTTTTTTAGTTTTTTAGGGGTGGATCAGCTTAATATTGCGGGAAAGAATGTTGCTTCCATCAATGTAATTGTCTGCATCATTTCCAATCCCCCATATATTTTTGGGGTAAATATATATATCCATACACACATGCATACATATACTGTATATACATACCTATATAGGCATACATACTTTTTAAAAGAATATACCTTTATAATTATTCCTCGCAAACCCTACCACCGATCCCCCAATTGGAGTAAACTAATAAACACTTTGGCTTTTACCTTCAATTTATACACATTTTACAGACACAGTCTACTTTACAATAGTTATCTTGTTTGTTCTTAGTCCTTCCTCTTTTTTCTGATGTCCATCCAGTTTGATTTCTATTTGTAACTGTGCTATTTCACAAAAGTTCCAAACCTATATACATTTTACAGATCCCGTATGTTTTACATTGTTTATCTTGTTATTAGTCCCACCCTTCAGCTCCATTCAACCCTTCCCATCTATCTCTCAACATCATCCATTTCGGATTTCTATTTGCCATATATTTTTCAACTGACCCACAGTGTTAACTGACCTGACCCAGGGCGCTGTGTATGGGAGAGGGTGGTGGAGCACGATCTCCAGGGCAGCCCTCTCTCACTATCCCCGGCCCCCTTTCCTGTTGCCCCCAGTCTCTGCTGGGCTCCTCCCTCCATGGGGTGACCCTGTCTTTACCTCTGGTGCTGTGTTGGCTCACACTCCAATCTGCATAGCTGGGCCTCTCAGCATGGTCCCTGTCACCAACGTGACACCTACAGAGATATTGTCATTGAGTTTACAGACTGGGCCACATGTCATTCAGTCAAACTGTCACCCCTCTTATATACAGGTCATACCTGGCTGATTTCTTCTTTCTGCAGGAAGGCCCTGTCCGCTTCTCACTCCTCTCCTTCTGTAGTGTCTCCTTTTTTGTCCTCTCGGTTCTCCTCTGTTGAACTACCCACTCTTCCTCTGTGGTCACAGACAAGGCAGGCGGTGGTGGCGAGGACTCATGTTTACTAGTGGGCTCCTCAGTGGAGGTGTCTGTGGAGCTGGACTGGGCTTTGGGCTGCCTGACGGTCCGGTCGGCCCCAGAGACCTCACTCCTCTTTGGGTTCCTCTGGTGGCTGGGTGGAGGGGAGTGGGGCTGAGTGGTACAAGGAAGGATGTCACAGAGAAGGTGCATGTGGGGACGGGCCGAGGAATCCGACTGCAACTTAGAGACGGTGGGGCTGGAGATGGGGAGGGAGGGGGCAACTCTATGAGAGGAATAGGCAGGGAGAGGATTCCGCTGTACCTAACGAAGGGGAACAAATCAAATCATATGATCTGTGATTAGCTAAATGCATTGGAAAATACTACCACACAATGGCAGACATTTCAAAGAGACTTCAAAACCTCTTTCTAATAGCAGGTGTAGTAGACAAGGGGGTAAGTACCTTGTGTGCCTGCCAGCTGACAGAGTGCTGATGAAAGGTGTAACCCTGCTGTGGGTTTGACTGAACCCACTGACTGGCCTGCTCCATCTTCCTCCTCAGACGCCACTGAAACAGGATGTCCTCCTCTGGGCGTGTGCGGGGGTCAGGGGGACCAACCACAGACGGTTTGGGAGCGGTTCCAGCATAGAGGTCTGCTGAGCTTAGGTTCCCCACAACTTGAGGAAGCGGTTACACAAGAAGAGTTATTGCAATATGTGTATTCAGATAAAGTGAAAAAAGAAAGTTGCAAAAGGAAACTAAATCGTGACCATGAGAAATGAGGGACGTGGCAAGAGCACAGAATAAGAGTGGCTCTGGGAGTTTGAAAAAGCAATATCATGTGGTTGAGACAAGGGAAATTCATGCAAATCAGATGTTTTGAACTTCCCAACCCCCATGGCTCACCAGTGGTTGAGTCGATAAGACTGGTAACTATAGGCCTTCGGACTGGCTCATCTATGCTCACAGGGGAGGAAAAATTGGAGCAGCCCAGGCCCTCAGAGCTGATGGGAATAGATCCACTACTGAGTGAGTGCTCACTGAAAACATAACATTTAGTTTTTGTAAGACTAATCCAAGTCTCCTCATTGCAACTGACTGAATTACATTTAATTGACCCCAACCCTGCTCAGTGTATTCCATTCCTCCCAGCATATCTACCTTCTGTGTAGCAGTCTACTGGCTTTCTCCTGTAGATGCTGTATCTCAGAGTCTCCAAGGTCATCGTGAGAGGAGTCTGACAAGCCCTGCCAGGGCATCAGAAAGAGAGATGCCAGTGAGTGCACCAGAGGCATCATCTCCTGTCACCATTTCTATCACCAACATTCACAATGTTGTGTAACTGAGCCCTCAGCGGGTTCTGTTTTGAACACGCTTTATGGATCAGTTCTATAAAAGCTCACGTCAGTTGCATATCGAGTTTAACTCATTCCCTCAGGGATATGCAGCAAGCTGGATATGGAGCGATGTTTTGACCAGAAGGGGTATTAACGAAGGCATCAAACACAGTTGCATAATCAAAGGGAACAGCTTCTAACTAGTTCATATAAACAGTGGTTGGGCAGAACATGTCGTCTGGTGTTGGTATGCAAATATTTATGAGGAGCGGCACTCTGCATGGGGAGTCTTTCTTCTAATACATCTCAGCCATTCTGGCTCTTGCACACTTGACAGAATTACATACACCTGTCTAATACCAATATATCTCACCATCTCAAAAAGAAACTTACCAGGACGGAGCATGAACAGGACGATGATGTACTCACCATGGCACTAAGATCAAGGAGTCCCCTGCATGGGGAGAGGGTGGTGCCATGCCGAAACTGCCCAACTGGACTGAGGGTGGTGGCTGAGTCTTTTCTAAGGGAAAGGCCTGTGTACATAAAGAAATAGGGAATGAACGAGAAGACATTGTATTTTACTGTTTATACATACAGCATATTTATTTATATACTTGATATATCTCACTAATATAGCTACTGCTGTACATATTCATCCGGTGTATAGATTGCATTTTGATGCAGTGCTATTTGGGTTGTTAATTGGATTCGCCCTGACGTTCTTGATTTCTTTCCTTAAATTTTTTATTTTTATTATTTGACTGCATTGTTAGGAGCTAGTAACATAAGATTGTCGCTGCACCCGCTATAACACCTCCTAAACTGTGTACACGACCAATAAACTTTGATTTGAAATGGAGAGCAGAGCAAGACAGTTGGTCAAATACATCACAACAGTCACTAGATTCCTTGTTTTCTAGAGCCAGCAAATCTTTTAGTGATTTTCAATGAGATGTAAAGAATAATGAATGATCCAAGTGAAGTACCTTTGTCAGTGGTTTGAGTGGGTGTAGAACTGGTGGGTAGAGGGGAGGAGGACAGCCACCAGAAAGGCTGCTGGCCCTCTCCCACCATTGCCGACATCTGCTGACGCTCCTCTCGACTCTGTGGCCTTCCGTGACGAAAGCGTTCAATGTACCTGGAAAAGGAATTATTGTAGTTACTAATGAGACTTGTAAAGGGCATGAAACCATAAATCAATACAAAAATCCTATGACCTCATCACCTGCAAGCTTATTGTGGATATCATGATACACACTATAATGAAGACATACATAAGGATGCAGGGTCACAAATGCTGTATGACATGTCACAAATAAAACAAATTACCATCATGTAATTCTAGAAATAGTATTAAGCATACTTTGCCAACACTGAATCTTCCTGCTCTCCTCCCCCAGTGGAGACCAGGGACTTTCCCGATGTCGGGTCCCGTGTCAGTGTGTCTGTGTTCGGGGAGGCGGCAGTGTTGCCCGGGGAGGACCCAAGGTCAGTGGAGGGCCAGGACTCTAAGAAACTAGGCTGGGCCTCTGTGGCAGGAGGAGGACAGAAGACAAAGTGGTTGGCTGCCCCGAGGAAGCACTGGTCCTCTGGGCTCAGTGAGTGTGTCTGGAGAGGAGGGCTGGACAGCTGGGCAAGGAGAACAGGGCTCAGGGTCTAAGACAAACCAGGAAAAAAGCTACAGTTTGATGAAGAGACTAATGACAATACATTTATTTACTGTATTGGAGTATGTGTATTTGGAAAAGACCCCGACAGCCCCTGAAGTCCAGTTTACAGTTTTCCTCTGTTGCTTTGGAAGCTTCTTGGTGCGTGAGGGGTAGTAATGTGTTTTTCCCAGAGGTGGGTCTGGCGGGAAGGGATTCTTCCTTGTGAACAGAGCAGCACCACTAAGAGAGCAAGAGAGACAAAGGTGACCATTTTCATTGTGGTAAAAACATATCGTTCTGGTTTGAAAACGGTAGCTCTGCATTCCTAATTACTTGTTCCACGTCTCACCTGGATTTCATGTTGACAGTACCACCGGCACCAACTCACACACTGGGCAGAGGTGTTATAGCCCACATGTAGACAACTCTTAGCTATAATCATAGGATGAGACAGTGTTAAAGTGTGTGTCAGGTAAATGCATAGCACACACGCATTTGATTTAACAAGAGAGTGAAAAGAGACAACTAGCTAATTAGCTAGCTAACAGCATTGCAGTTTAAAACTGTTTTTATTCATTTAGAAAGGCTAGATCACTGACATCGATTACGTATTAAATACTTTTTTTAAAGCACGTACTTTCCATGTAAATGTTACTTGAGCATCTCGATTTGATCACTGCCTGGGTTGATTCAATGAAAGGAAAACATAGTGCGCCTTCCGGGTTTTTATCCGGTTTGGGCTTGTATCAGTTACCGGGCAACCAAACGGCGAAATAAAATAGTTAGATTAGTAAAATCATATGCATAGTCTAGACAATTAGTTCTACCTTTGTAAATGGTACATTCCTCGCAGGATAACCTTTTATTCAACTATTTGACAGATTCAATAATCTAGAGTTTATCTTTACCGAGAACATCATTATCGACAACGATCGATTCTGGCCAATCTAGAAAAAGTTGGTAAGTGACAGACATTGATTTGAACCAATGATACTCGTGTAGTCGACTCCACATTGTACAACCAGTAGAAAGGAAGCGACCTGCGCGCGGAAGAGGAAAGTCTTCTGAAACAAATCCGACCACCGCGGAAACCAACCAACCAACCAGCCAGCTGGCCAGCCTGTTAGTTGTTGGAGGGTAACAAAACTATGTTCTATGTATAGATACGTGGCATTTGGACATTAATTCTACAATCATTTTCTGCTGATGAAAAGTTATGTATCAAATAGACATAATTCGAATAATGCGTATATACACGCTTACTCAAGAAAAGACTGCTTCAATTTGCGTTAGTTTACGTTAACCAGTTACTTTAGCTAGCTACGGCATCCAGGCACAACAACAGTCCTCTTGGGTCATTTAATATCTAGCTACATATTTTGCATCAGTATTTCCCTGTACATAATCTTTTTAGCAAACTTGTCGTTGTAACTAGCTACCAACTAACTTGTATTTTATCTTTTGTTTTGGGGATTTCTGAATGTCAGTGTGAACGGGTAGACTGATCATGCATCACGTCAAGATCAAGACTGAGAAGCCAGGTGAGCGCTTGAACATTTCAAAACCAAAAACCCATTCAGCTGACGATACAGTGGTACCTAACACTATCTACTGGAATTATTATATCTCTCCTAAGTAAAGTCGACTGTTTATTTATATTTGTCAGATGCAGAGGGGAGTGGTGCACGCAGCCGACTAGATGCAGTATTACAGGGGCTGGTAGAGAAGAGTGACAGTGAGAGGTTGGTGTTTTTACTTTATTTGGAAAGATACAGTACATTAACTGGCTTGACACTGAAACGTACAGCTTCCGGAACCTTTCCTTGGCTGTGCACTGTCTAATCAAGCTTAGGTGATGGGAAATGTTGGTTTTGCTGTTTTTCCAGGGAACAAAATGAAGATGAGACAAAGATGGCAGAAGAGTCTCTGAGCAAGTATGGCTGTAACATTTTTTTTCCCCTTCTGGTATTCCAACTTTCTATATTAAATGAAGTATGCTATTGAGACTCACTCAATAGCCTATTGTGGTTCCACTACTTCTGTAGTTATTCCGATTGCCTGTTTCTTCCATAGGGATGTGTCTCCATCTTCTGCTGGGAAGCGGTAAGCCTTATTTGAGTTTTTTAAACACATCTGACTGTGTGGCTGTTAGACACTGAAAGGCCTTGACCTGTCCCCTTTCCCTCATCGTTGATGTTATAGGCCATCGTCACGGTTCCCACAGCACCGGAGGAAGAAACGGAAAGAGATGGATGATAGCTTAACAGAGAGTAACCAACATAAACAAAGTAAGTCCGCTGCAGATGTCAATCCCCTGCCAAACACAGATCGTTTGACTTTTAAAAACCTTTTCTCTCACTCACTGACTACCCTTCAAGCTCTAGATATTCACCTACATATACAATCATTTGTTATCCTCCCTCTCTGCTAGATGCCTACATTATCAAGTTGTTTGACCGCAGTGTGGACCTGGCCCAGTACACCACCAGTACCCCACTTTACCCCATTTGCCGGGCCTGGATGAGGAACAACCCGGCGGTCAGAGAGAGAGCTGCATCCCCAAGCCCCCCACACAGCATGGGGGAAGAGGAGGTAAGCTCACAACCAAAAAGCAGGACAAAGATGCCCACAATGTGGGCATAAATATATATTTTTCATTAGTGCTCTCTGTCCATATTTGTTTTCTCACTTTTTACCTGCATCTTGCCAGGCTGCAGACATGCTCAATGGTAAGGGACAGAATGTGTATCGCCTTCCTCCGCCCACCTCCTGTCCTCTCAACCCTTCTGGAGATCCTGTCAATCTGAGGATCCCGCCCACAGAAAAGCCTATCGTCAGCAAGGTACTGTATAACATCTGCTACGCCTAGGCGTCATTTTCATATTTGCCACAGTAAAACGGTTGATTGCTTCAACCTGTCTGTCTTTGTCACCAGTCTACAGATACATCTCTTGTGTCTGGTCCCCTCATATACAACCACATAGAACGCTGGAAAAAGATCAGGCAAAAGTAAGTCTAATCACAAAAGCTAACTTTGTTGACATGAATAGATTGTGGAGTCGAATATCAACTATTGAACCGAATGTAATGTTGATTGGGAAAAAAGTTGATACAAATTCTGTCACAATGTAAACATTGTTTATCTAGCTGCGATCAATCTTATTAATATACATAACTGTTCAGATGGAAAGAAGCGTCCAACAAGAATCAGCTGAGGTATAGTGAGAGCATCAAGATCCTGAAAGAGATGAAGGAGATGTACGACCGCTAGCTGGGAATCCCCCAGGCAGTATCCCACAGCAGAGGGAGGAGAAAAGAATAGAGCAGGTAGGAGCCACGGGGAAGTCATCTATCCCAGGACGCTGCCCTAGTCCTCTCCCCAAGGAGGACATTGTGTGACAATGTCAGAGGAGCCTCATGGAGCCCATTTCTACCATATACTGCTACAATTAGGGACCCAAAGTCCTCGTTTTGAAAATGTAGCAATACTTTCAGTAAGTTGATGCTTCTGGTGGGCCCAAGTTCATCTGTTTAAATAATTATTACATGTTTTTTGTCATATTACAGAATATCTGGTAATGCATTATTATAGTCTGTTGTCAATCACAACAATGTGTCATGAAAAGTTTGTAAACAGGTTGAGTAGTGTGCAACATTTTGTCTAAATTCCGGGATACTCTGAATTAATTCCAGGCTTCCAGTGGTAAATATTTGTGTTTTTAGGATCACCAGTTTCCCAGACAAGCAGTGCTCTTGTGAATATTTTTTGTTTAATAAACATTCAAAAGAAAAGTCTCTCACACATCTAAAATGTAAAAGTAAAAATGTAAACTGAAAGAAAAAAAAGATTTATAAAAAGTTGTAAAGAGCTATTGTAATCTATTCATCGCTATAATATATCTGCCAGTGCTGTTTTTACAATTGATTGATGAAATGTAATTCAAAGGATTTCTCCACGGCAAATATTTTGGGAGAGGGTTTTTCAGAAGGATCTTGTCATCTGCAGGTCAGAAACACAGTCCACATGGATGAAATAGGTCCAAGATATCTATCACATACAGGCAATAAATGTTCTGTTTGTTTTGGATCACAAAGGAATGTTGTCTCAAGTAAAACAATTGTAAGTGTTTTTCTTTGGTCAGATTTCAAAGAGTCCTTTCAGGAGTCAACTCTTATATTAGCTACAAGCAAAATATTAACAGAAATTAATAAATGACCTTTATTAGTTATTTTTGATACCAAATTTGATCCGTCTGGTCGAAGTCTTGTAAGATTTTGAAATTAGAGTTTTAGGAATGTTATTGTTTATTTGTGTGTGAGAATTTCCCCATAATGTCAACATAACATCCCCATAATTTTCCCATAACATCAAAATAAGGTCTCCATAACTTCAACATCACTATAACAGAAGTTAAATCTGGTAACTCCATCTACATTGCTTGCTCTTAAAGCAATTTGTGACAACTACTGATGTAAAAAGGGCTTTATAAAATACATTTGATTGATTTGATTACCACCATGAAAACCACAATGACAACAGCTACTGACCATTTCAAGTCCCATAACTACAGTATAGATACAGTCAAATTACTCTGTAATACAGATGTACTAGCCCTGTCTTTTGCAGATGTCTCACACCTCAGTTTCCACTTTACTATCAGACTGGTCACCAGTGGGGTGTAAATGTCCTCTTTCTCCTGGATCCAGAGACTCAGACTTACGGGAGATCCGGGAGAGATGGGAGTTCAGGGAGCGCGTTGATGACACAAAGTTCATCCCGTGGTCCTCTGCAAAAGCGTTCTCGAATACGAGCAGCACGGACTGACGCAGCTTCTTCTGGAACTCATCACACATGAAGACGTACAGGATGGGGTTCAGGCAGCTGTTGAGGAATGCCAGGCTAGCAGACAGGGGAATCCCTATATGCACGACCAGCTTGAGGCCTTGGTTGTCTTCTTCCATGATGTCCAGAAACTGGAAGACCTGGAATGGCATCCAGCAGATGAAGAAGGCCAGGACAACGGAGATGGTGATCCGGAGGGACCTGCACGTTCTTCCTTTCTGAAGGCGCCTGATGCGTATCCATATGGCAATGTAAGAGCCTATGATGACCAGGAATGGGATGAGAAAGCCCAGCAGAAAGCGGAACACAACCAAGTTCCTGTAGGTGGAAGAATGGGGAAATGAATAACTGCACATTGTCCTATTATCATGGTGTATGATCTGCCGAAAGATGGTGAATGGGAGGCTGCAGACCAATGAGGCTAGCCAGATCCCCACACAGATGACCTCAGCCCTGCGTGGCGTGCACTTGTTATGGGCCCACACAACCACCCACGTGGACAGACAGCGGTCCAGACTGATGGCCGCCAGGAGGAAGATGCTGGCGAACATGTTGAGCACAGTCACCATGCTGTTTAACTTGCAAAGGATGTCACCGAAAGGCCAATCATAACCACGGGCGATGTTGATGATATAGAGGAGCAGAAAGGAAGTGAAGAGGAAGTCTGCCAAGGCCAGGTTGAGGAACCAAACAGAGTTGACAGTCTTCTTTATCCTGCAGCTCGTCACGTAGATCACCAAGCCGTTGCCAGTGGGGCCAAGCACAAACGCCACACAGTAGACAACCAGAGATGTTATGTCCATCCCAGTTGTCACATCGGAATATACCATGGTAGAGTTTTCTGAAATTAGAAAGAAATATTACCAATTGTCTTTTAGGCTCCAACACATTGTAGTCTTAAATATAGTGCTGATTAGTAGACTTGTCTATAAGAGATTATTTGAAACGGATGTTATCTGAAAGGGAAGTCAGTATCTTGCAAAATAGTGTATATTTTGTGCAACCTTGCACACGTCTACTGCACTGCTATAGATAAGCCTTAAATATCTATTTGTTTATTTGGATCAATTATTCACAAGAAATGTCCCAATGGAATGGTGAAAAAGAGAAGGTTACATTGTGGTAATTTGTTACCCCAGTTTTCATTCATTTCCCACCTACTATGACCAGGTATGACTTTCAACAAGGAAAGTCATTAGATTTATAGAAGACATTTAGTACATGACTTAGCCCTCATATGTTCTCTATTCACTCATAATGCAACAATTCTAATGCATAGGAGTTTCTAAAAAATTAGTAAAAAGCAATTGACAAAAATCGAGATGACATTAAGAATTGCATGTTTGTCATGAAACTCTACTTCTACAAATGAAGCATCAGTCTGAATGAAAAGTTAAAGCACCCGGTGCAGAGATCATAAGGGTAGAAAAAAATAGACTATAAAGCGTCTTACCCATTTCCATCTTATTCTCTATAGCAATGAATATCATCCACTCTCTCGCCACAAATGAAACAGCTCTCTCTCGCGTGCGCGCGCTGTCGCCCTCTGCCTCCCTCCCTTTCTCTTCAAACATCCTCTCAAAGTTTAAAGTGTCTTATTTCATATTTGAAGATGGTATGGCTTAGGGTTGAATAACAGGAACTGGGTTACCGAGATTTCCCTGTCAAACCTACTCCATTTTCCCAGTATGAATAACTGCGAGAAACCGGTAATTTATAATGAATTATTTATATGAACAGGATCAGCATGATGTGAAATGGAATTCTTAAATTATATGCCATATCTAAATCTGGCTTCTTTGGAAAAAGTACTAAATTGTCATACTTGAGTAAAAGTAAAGATACCTTAATAGAAAATTACTCAAGTGAAAATCAGCCAGTAAAATACTACTTGAGTAAAAGTATTTCGTTTTAAAAATACTTAAGTATCAAAAGTAAAAGTATGAATAATTTCAAATTCCTTTATATTAAGCAAACCAGACGTCACAATTTTCTTTACTTTTTTTTTTTATTGTCGGAAGCCAGGGCACACTCCAACACTCAGACATAATTTACAAACGAAGTACGCGTGTTTAGTGAGTCCGCCAGATCAGATGCAGTTGGGATGACCAGGGATTTTCCCATGATAAGTGTGTGAATTGGACCATTTTCTTGTCACTGTAACGAGTACTTTTGGGTGTCAGGGAAAATGTATGGAGTAAAAAGTACATTATTTTCTTTAGGAATGTAGTGAAGTAAAAGTAAAAATCGCCAAAAATATAAATAGCAAAGTAAAGTACAGATAACTCATCAACGCTTCTCAGTATGGAGTGCAGTTCACAATGCATGTATCATCTCATCATGGTAACTTTATTTTTTCTTGTGAAAGGTAGGACTACATTTGCTGCAACAGCCTATGCTACAGTAATATAAGGACTGAATGCGGTCCAATTTACTCTTCTCCATCTGGTTTTCGGGGTCACCATTTTTTTCACTGTAAAGATGCATTTTTAAATTGCAGCTGCAGAGTTTTAAAACAGCCTATCACTCGAATATCATTACTTTAAATCAGTGTGCATGCAAATACTCTTTCTGTCTTTCTCGCTCCATCCATTCCATTCAAATTGCATCCAAAATAGATAGGCCTAATCCTGGTCAAGATTGTTATACTGTACAGTGCATTCCGAATGTATTCAGGCTCCTTGACTTTTTCCACGTTTTGTTATGTTACAGCCTTATTATTAAATTGTCCCCCACATAAATCTACACACAATACTCCATAATGACAAAGCAAAGAATACTTCCTGAATGCATTCTATAGCCTATAGATCTTTGAGCCTACCTCTTTCAGGTAATAAATGAAATGCAGTATTAGCCTTATTAGCCTTTAGCTAATGAATGATGGGTTATGCATAGGTTAAGCTTCTAATTTATAGCGGTCTCTTGCATAATCCACACCTATGCTCCACTGGCCTCTCTCCTTAAAAAAATGATCCTTAGCTCTTGGAGTCCCAGGAAAAGCTAGACTAGAATAATAGCTTGCTGGACATTTTTTTTATCATTATTAGACTATCAGACTATTCGAAGAGGGATACAGTCTCTTGTTTGCTGAATGTTAGATAGGCCTACAGCAGCCAATGGAACTCACAGGGAGTTTAAAAGAGGAGAGAATGCACGATGGTAGGCTCTGACAGTTATTTATTCAGACCCATAACTGGTCAATCTTCATGGAGTGAATAGATAGCCATCTGCATCTTATTCTAGTCCTATATTTATTATTCAAGGGTGTCATTACAATGGCGAAGATAAGGACAACAAAACTTATTTAATTTAACTGTTGAAAGCAAAGAAGGAATGAAGCAACAATGGAGAAAGAGGAGGTAGGCTATTACACACATGGTAAAACATTAAGGTAAATGTTTTGAAAGGTATATATGTCAGCCTGCAAATTATACACATTTTAAAATAGGCCATATTATATTTACAAATATAAATGTGACTTTGTAGGCCTCATGTCCTGCACCAGCATCACGTTCTCTCCCAGCTTCATGGTTTGAATGAGGTCAGTAATTCCAGTACTTATAATACAATACAGTATACTAATACAGTCCACACTCAAAAAGATTAGGCTACTAGAGCTTGTTTCCTTTATTTTCCCAAGAGAGCATGTATACATCTATTGGCTTTTATGTTTTTGTGTAATGTGCGGTAGCCTATATCATAAACAATGTATTGGATAATGGCACTATCATTTGGGCTTGGGATCACAAAATGTCTTTGATGTATGGCTCATCAGGCTTGGATGTTCATGCCGATCAAAGCTCTAATCAAATCCAGACACATTTATATGCTTTAGAATGGCACTTACGGTTTTGGCATGAAATACCGGGTTCGTCGTGTGACAAGTCATTTATGTTCGGGATGTAACATTTGTAAAATACCAGGAAAATATTTAACCCGGTTATGGCTTGCTTGACACATTTTTTAATACTTTCCATATTTGCTGTCTGGGGAAAAGTTGGGAGGCAAAAAAAACTTTACTTTCCCAAGGACAGTTCACACATTAAAAAAAATAACATAACTGCCAAATGTGTTTTAGTAAGACTATCCAAGGGTTACTATTAATGAATGCAAAGTTTTTTTTAAATGCATGTGTGTGTTTTGTTTTGTTGATGGATATGGTTATGTTTTTCCTGAATGGTCTCTCGGCACTGCTCTGATTTCAAACAGAAAAAAACTTTATACAACTTTAATTGAATGCATCTTTTTCAGTTACATTGAAAACAATTAGACTGTGGCAACACGGTGAGCGGCTGTGCATGAGACAGGTTGAAATATCACTAGCTGATGGGAAAGCTAGCCGGATCAAGCCTGTGTGACATCACACACTCATCTGTGGGACCACTGTTTGCAGGAAGAAGAGTTTGTGTGAGGAGACATGGCTGCTATTGCAGCTGGGGTCCACTGTGACTCTAGTTGGATGCAACGGTCTGGTCAATCCAGCCACGCAGGTAGGCGACACGGGAGTAGACGGCAGGGGTACTGACGTTGCAGTTGGTGGTGCCCTAGGACACGATACCCAACTGAAACCACACGCCACTGCTCTGACACACCAGAGGACCGCCGGAATCACCCTGGAGATGGAGGAGAGGATAGGAGCACTGGCACTGGTATAGATTATGTATTAGGGGCCGAGTTGTAGCCTATCTGACTTCCATTGTCATGCCATTGCCAGAGAATTTGGTTAAACAAATCTGTACCTGGCTACTTTAAGATAGTGCATGTTTTGGGTGAAAGGTTATTGCTGGATGAAATTATACGAGAGTGATTAGAGAGAAATGCTCAGTAACTGACTGGAGAAAGGTAGCCTCAACTTGCTCCAGGAGGACATGGGAGGTCATGTCCTAACCTGACACTCCGGAGGCTCCGGCGCAGATCATGGCGTCAGTGATCCTGTTCTGGCCCCAGTACTGCTTGCACTGAGCAGGGCTCAGAAGAGGAAGGGCCACCTGCTGGAGGATACGGGGGCTTGCTGGGGACAGGGGACATGGTTAGGAAGGAGCTCAGTGCTCTAATGAAAGCTGAGGTGGAAACATTGGCACAATACATTTTACATTTTAGAAATTTAGCAGACGCTCTTATCCAGAACACCATACTGTAGTGAGTGCATACTTTTCCGGAAATAATGCAATAGTGCTATATTTGCAAGTGCAGTGTGTGGGAGTTTCTTTCCACTAACTGAGATTGAGGAAGGAAATCATGTTGCAAACATTAGGCCTTTAGCTATGATGCAGCTGTTTTCTTAAGAGCCATGCCCATGCTGACTGGTTTACTGATAAAACAGTTTTTGTGTATTTTACCATCCATTTGCACATACTCTTGTATTAACTGTAAATCTATCATGTATCAATAATGGTTCAGTAGCTTGTGTGGCCACTCACAGGTGGTGCCAGTCTTGCCCCAGCCAGTGGTGACAAAGTGGGTTCCAGGGGGGAAGGGGGGAAGGCAGTGCTAGAGGAGGCCAGGCACACAGGGGACACGCGGGAGGTGATCTGGACGGAGGAGGACAGCTTCAGCAGGGTCAAGTCGTTGTTAAAGTTCTGGCTGTTGTAGTAGGGGTGGGTGATAGCCTACAGGGATCAGGGAAAGATGTAGACACAGATAGTGAAGTGATTCATCTTCGAAAGTGAACAGAATCTCAGAACTCTGGTAAAACCTATGAAGCAGGCAGGCATGTTGTGGTTAAGTGAGCGGATCTCTCCCCAGGCTTCTGGACTTACCCTGGAGATGCTTTTGACCTGGATGGGGTTACCTGAAGGGAGACTTGCCAGGGCCAGGAGCCAGATACGGCATTCTGCCCGTTCACAATCTTCAAGCCGCTCACCTGCGGCGGGATGCTAGGCACTCCGCAACCTAGGGCACAAACACAGTCTCAAACAACACCCTATCCTCATATATAGTGCACCACTTTTGACCAAAGTCCTACATAGTTTTGATTGGCCTCAGAGTATGGACTGACATGCCTTCAGTAACTACCAAAGTATAATACAACACTTCACCTCCTTTTTGGCCAGGGCTTCTTTTAGCTATTCATCTCATTAGGACTTACCTATGTGAATAAATAAAGGATCAAAAAGATCAAATCAGTTCATGTTACCAGACGTTGATGATGACACCACTCACCCAGGGCTGAGGCCATCAAAGCGAGAGCTGACGATCCAGAGCATGGCCATAGTGTAGTAGACTGTGCTTGACGTCTCTTTGTCCCTCTCCCTCTTATACCCTGGCAGGCCCATCAGTCATGTCTCCCACTCACCCACGGGTTCCCCGAAGGTCTGATAGAGCTGGGAACAGTCAGGTGGAACAGGTGGGAAAACCTCACGCCTCAGGGACAGTCAGATACACGCTTGTGTTTGCCATGTAGTGAACTGTACTCTATGTGGACCAGGCCTAAGCAAAAAAGGCTTTGCACAATGATTCCAGGGAAAGATGCAGTCATAATTTTTTGTCTTTATGCTGAGTGGAAAATATGCCCAGACCCCAAATTTGGTCCTCTGAAATGCCCTTGATGCCTATTTTTCTGGTTTCTTATCACGCTGTCCAATTGGAGTTCTGATGATGGGCAGAACAACAACATCTTATAACCGTGTGTTGCAATCCCACAAGCAGGGTGGAAAACCATGGTCAGACCATTCTGTTTATATGCAGCTGAACGTGACCGCAAAACGATCAAAAACAAAACACTTGATTAACATTATGGATTCAGATCATATGTTTTATGGAGCCCTCTGTGACAAAAACATTTGTTTTATTAAGAAAGGAAGATATTGTTTATTCATCTATACAAAGTAGCAGTAAGGACATGTGTTCAAATTGCTATTCCAGATCATACTTTGACACATTTAAAATGCCACTACATTTGAGGGTTGTAACAGAGGGCCCACCACCATGAGGATGAGGCCACTGAGAAAACCGCCAGAAAATAGGATCTTATCCCATTAAGTTTTGAGAAAGAGACAAGTTTATCAACCAATCAGGAACAAAATATACATCTGCACATGGTGCTGTCTTCACATATCATAATCACATACATACCTATTTCTACTTCTTCATAATAAGATTGCTACAAGATGAATGTCACTTTTGAGGGAACTTTTCCGATGAGCAATAGTGCAGATGTTCATACAAGTTTATAAGACTAAGCACTTTGTGAAAACTGTTAATGTACAAAATTAATTTGTCAAATCTAACCCCAGGGAGGGTATTTGGGAGGAAGTTAAAGAAAAACACAAAAAATGCTTATCAGAATCCAGCTTAATTGGTTGTGATATATTCAATCTGATTAAAGTGAAGGTTGTGTGAACTGCACAACAGCACAAGGCTGTAGGAGCCTGCCATAGATATAAATATTACACAGGATGTTCTCAAGAAGGGAAGTGATGACACAGGCCAGGTCTGCAGTAGGTTTTGTGTGAAGCCTGGGAGCTGAGATGTGGATAGGATGTGGATTCTTTCCTGTAGATGTCAGGGATTTTAGTCGACCTCCTCGATGTTTGGGCCAGAGGAGGAGCCAGCTCCAGCACCTCCAGGGAAGCCTCCAGGCATACCACCTGGCATACCTCTGGCAGGCCTCCGGCACCCTGATACAGATTGGTAATGATGGGGTTACACACCTTCTCCAGCTCCTTCTGCTGGTGCTCATATTCATCCTTCTCTGCCGTCTAGATAAAGACAAGGGGAGAGACGAGAGAAGAAGGGAGAGAGTATGAGAGGGTAAGAGACACAGGTGGTGATCAGAATATTCTATCTTATATGATTTATTTGTTTCAAACATACTGTGAAGCCTACTTTTACCATGGGAGGAAATGCATCAATGTGAAACCATTGCTAACCACTAAGAACACGTCCTCCGGGCTGATCTTTTCCGCAAGCTTCTCGTCGTCCACGGTGCTCTTCATGTTGAAGGCCAGGGACTCCAGCGAGTTCTTAGCTGTGACGTTCTCCTTCTGTGCCTCGTCCTCAGCCCTGTACTGGTCAGCCTCTTGCACCATGCGCTCAATGTCCTCCTTGGTCAGACGTCCTGGGGATAACAAGATACAGACACATCATTATATAATTGCCCATATGTGACATATTCATTATCTCCTACTCTCTCCTGTTGTCTCTCTTTCTTTTTGGGACTCTTTTCTTTGAGGAAAGGGTTGGAAATAAATAAGATAGTTGATTATGTCGTGAGGTTCAAGGTTGAGGAGGCATACCTTTGTCATTGGTGATGGTGATCTTGTTCTCCTTGCCGGTGTTCTTGTCCACCGCAGACACATTGAGGAGGCCGTTGGCGTCACTGTCAAAGTCAAAGGTCACCTCGATCTGGGAGACACCCCTGGAGGCAGGGGGGATTCCGGTGAGCTCAAACTTGCCAAGGATATTGTTGTCCTTGGTCATGGCTCTCTCCCCCTAATACACCTGAGAAATAAATAATGGAAATGGATTAATACTAGATAGAATCATGGAGGGTATATGTGATCTGGCTACTTTACACAAATGTTGGCAGCTGATAAAAGACTCACCTGGATGAGCACTCCGGGTTGGTTTTCTGAGTATGTTGTGAAGGTCTGGGTCTGCTTGATGGGGATGGTGGTGTTCCTCTTGATGAGCACGATCATGACCCCTCCCGCCATCTCAATACCAAGGGACGTCCAGCAGCAGCAGGTCCTGCACACTCTCTGACTTGTCACCGGCCAAGATGGCAGTCTGCACAGCTGTGGAGGACAGAGAGGAGATGTTGGATGAAACACAGTGACATTTTCCTGCAACACACTGAGATACCTACAGACGCCATAAGCCAGAGCCTCATCAGGGATGATGCTCTTGTTGAGGTCTCGCCCATTGAATAAGTCCTGCAGAAGCTTCTAGATCTTGGGGATACGTGTGGAGCCTCCCACCAGGACGATGTCGTGTATCTGGGCCTTGTCCATCTTGGCATCTCTCATAGACTTCTCCATGGGTTCCAGGGTGCTGCGTAACAGGTCAACGATGAGCTCCTCAAAGCGAGCCCTGGTAATGGAGGTGTAGAAGTCGGCACCCTCATAGAGGGAGTCAATCTCGATGCTGGCTTGGGTGCTGGAGGAGAGGGTGCGCTTGGCCCGCTCACAGGCAGTGCGCAGGCGCCGCACCGCCCTCTTGTTGCCGCTGATGTCCTTCTTGAATTTACGCTTGAACCCGCTGATGAAGTGGTTCACCATGCGGCCTCTCAGGTGGGTGTCGCCGGCGGTGGACTTGACCTCAAAGACACGTCTAAGGTGCCGCCGCCCAGGTCGAAGAACAGGACTCTTGCGCTCACCGCCGAACTGATAAGAGAGAGCAATTAAGTCAGTAGGACTTTCAAAGGACTAATCAAGCAGACCTTGTGTGAGTCGTACAAACCAATGTTTTTTTGTTTGTTTTGTGGTTCCTGTACCTTCTTGTCCAGGCCACAGGTGATGGCTGCAGTGGTGGGCTCGTTGATGATACGCAGGACATTGAGTCCAGAGATCACTCCAGCATCTTTGGTTGCTTGGCGCTGGGAGTCGTTGAAGTAGGCAGGGACTGTGATGACAGCATTGTTCACTGGCTGAAGAGGGAAAAACAATATTAGTTAGGTCTAGTGTGTATCATCCCTAAATAGATTGTCAGTTGGAGTTATTAACATACAATGTATACCCATCCAATCTTTTCAAACCTACATGGGGTGCATGGAGTGGGTAGGGGCTAAGACTAGATTTGGAATTGAGGTTTTTCATTTGGTTAGTCAGACTCCCTACCTTGCCCAGGTAAGCTTCAGCATCTCCTTCATCTTGGTGAGCACCATGGAGGACACCTCCTCAGGGAAAAATGTCTTCCTCTCTCCCTTGTACTCTACCTCCATTTTGGGCTTGCCACCATCGCTCACCACTGTGAAGGGCCAGTGTTTCATGTCCGACTGTACCACGGCATCATCAAACTTACGACCAATCAGACACTTGGCATCTTTGGACACAGGGATGGCAGAGTAGGGTTGATTTTTAAAAGTAGGATGAATTTGTCTGTGGACACTGGTCTAAGGTCTGTTTTGCATTTCCCCCTAATGGATTGCGGTGAGGCTGATGGATTTAAATCTAGTACTTTAAGGCCCTCAAGTAGGGACTACTGATAACAACAGGCAAGAGGCTACAGCGCTGAGCTTCAAATAAACCTTGATTCTGTTCCCTTTGCCCACTAGAGGCTTCATCTAACTACCCACTGTGTGTCAAGGTGAGGTGATGTGCTTACTGAACACGGTGTTGGTTCATGACCACCTGGTTCTTGACAGCGTCACCGATCAGCCTCTCCGTGTCGGTGAAGGCCACATAGCTGGGTGTGGTTCTGTTGCCCTGGTCGTTGGCGATGATCTCCACCTTGCCATGCTGGAAGATGCCCACACAGGAGTATGTGGTCCCCAGATCAATGCCTGCTGCTAGTCCTTAAGACATCCGGCAACAACAAGACCTGAATTAAAGTTCATTAGTGAGAGGAGAATTACTTGAATTATTTGAGAATTACGTAGGCCTACAGTATCATACAAGAATGTTGAAAGATGGGGGGCGCTAGAGAGCGTGCTATGGAGTAGACGTGCTTTGCTAGAGCTCCACTCAATTCTGAAACAAATTAGTATTTATCTTAACCTCTCACAACCTATAACTTCAAACAAATATGACAAAGGGGAGAGGCACCAAAAAAGGGGGCGCTAAACAAGATAATTGGAATGAGATAGACAACGAACCAATTTCAACGTCGCCGACCCACGAGGAGCTAGCTGAAGAGGCTAGCTTCCAAGAGTTCCCCACAGATCCTACTCAAAGTGACATACTGGCTGCCATAATCGCACTAAGCAAGAAGGTGGACACAAGGTTGGCTGATATCTCAAAGAGTATTGGGACTTTGGCCGAAACTGTGAAGGCAACTAAGAGAAGGGTGCACGAGGTTGAGCAGACGATAGTCGATCACGAGGCCAGGCTACAGGACATAGAGAAACAGTGCGCAACGTTCAAAAATGACAACAAAACCCTGAAGGCCCGACTGGAAATGCTCGAGTCGCATTCAAGACGCCAGAACATCCGAATATGTGGGATCCAGGAGGACACTGAGAAAGGGAAACCCAGTGAATTTGTCTCGGAGCTGATACCGGCATTGCTGGGGAGTGAACACTTCAAAACGGCCATCCTGATCGACCGCGCACACAGATCACAGGCAACGAAGCCGGCCAAGGGCGGGCCACCAAGGCCATTCATTGTAAGGCTGCACTATCCCCACACCAGGGATCTCATCCTCAAGCTGGCTAGTCAAAAGTTCCCCCTTAACTACAACGGAGCCAGGGTGTCTTTCTACCCAGATCTTACCTTGGAGGTGAGGAACCAACGGAAAGAGTATGATGAGGTACGCAACAAATGCAGGGCGGCCAACATCCGATATGGATTCCTCTTCCCAGCCCGGTTTAAGGTGACAGTCGAGGGATCAACACGTACGTTTGACAACGCAAAAGAGGCCGATCTGTTCTTGACAAGCAAGCTCCCCGGCTGAGGATACAGAACGGCTAAATGGCCAAATACAGGCCAGGAATGTGTTTGAATTGAATTTCCGGCCTATGTCTTTTCGATCAGAAGATCAGAAATTGGGACTTATAGGATAGGTGAGATGTTGTGGCTAATATAGCATTGTTTGGCATGTCATGTTTTGGCGCCACTCACCCCCTAACGTGAGAGTTAAGTTAAGTGTTATTTAATATTAGTTTATATGCGGAGCATCTATAGACGACGAGTTAGTTCAAGCTGTATGTCTAGACACCCTAAGGTTTGTGTGTTAGCCAAGGAGTGCTTCGTTTGGGGAAGTCACTCAGTAAAGGGATGGGAGGGGGGATGGGGTCTGTGTTTTATGTTCACGTTTATTAATACAGGTGGCATGACAAGCTCCCGTACGGCGGGACGTTTTTCTTCTGGGTTTTGTATGACAGCAGCAATTTGCTTTAAAATAAGAAATGCCACATAGTGACCGAGCACAGAGTAGACCAGGTGGAATAAAGATAGTCAGCTGGAACTGTAATGGATTAGGGCATGTCGTGAAACGAGCTAAGGTTTTTTCTCATCTTAAATCACTGGGTGCTGACATAGTGCTTCTTCAAGAAACTCATATTAAACGCTCGGCGCAGGCCAAGCTACGAGTCAGCTGGATCGGTCAGATATACCAGTCTAACTTTGATGCAAAAGCGAGAGGGGTAGCAATCCTGATAAGGAAAAACATTCCTTTTGTTTACTCAACCTCGATTTCAGATCCTAATGGTCGGTATATTATTGTTGCTGGTACACTGAATTCAAAACCAATAACCTTGGTCAATTTATATGGACCCAATTTCGATGATCCATTATTTTTTCAAAGGGTATTTAAGGCCATACCAAATATCTCGGATACAAGTGTTATTGTTGGAGGTGACTTTAACTGTACGTTAGATCCTCTTTTAGATAAACAGCTATCAAGGTCACTTCAACAATCAAATGCCAGTGTCTGTCTAAATACATTGATGACAAACCTTAACATTGTCGATATTTGGAGACTGACGCACCCAACAGACAGGGATTATTCTTTCTTTTCATCAGTTCATAAATCATATTCCAGAATTGACTATTTCTTGTTGGACTCCAAACTAATTTCAGCAGCTGAATCGGTTACCTATCACCCCATTCTAATTACGGACCACTCTCCTCTGTCCATGGTGCTGAAACTCGACAATATGTCGACAGGTCGGCGACCGTGGCGCTTAGACGCATACCTGTTGAAAGATGAGGCTTTTTGTCAGTATTTGAAGGAGCAGATTGCCTTTTTCCTCAGAACTAACGACACGGGGGATGTTGACGACTCCACCCTTTGGGAATCTCTAAAGGCTGTGATTAGAGGTTACATTATTTCTTATACATCAGAGAGGAAGAAACGTGCCAATACTAGGCTGAGAGAAATTGAAAGAGAGTTAGGGGAACAGGAGAACGTTTTTAGGACAAATTCCTCATATACAGTCCTTGAGAAGATCACAAAGTTAAAATATGAATACAATACCATCCTTTCGAAACGGGTGGGCTCTTTACTTGCTAGAACGCAACAAAGTTATTTTGAACTGGGGGACAAACCACATAAATTATTAGCAAGACAGCTAAGGCATGTACAGGCATCTAGAGCTATTCACAAAATAAAAGACAAGAAGGGTAAAATAGTAACAGATCCGCAGGACATTAATAAATGCTTTGCGCAGTTTTACTCAGAGCTATACCAATCAAAATGCGATGCTACTGATCCACAAACTATGGAACGCTTTCTCGCTGAATGTGAACTTCCTAAACTAGACAGGGGGGCAGCTGCTGCACTCGATGCAGGGATAACCTTAGAGGAAATTAACACAGCGATAGCACAATTTCCAAACAGCAAGGCCCCGGGGCCCGATGGATATGTAATAGAATTCTATAAGAAGTACTGCGCTAGTCTATCTCCACTTATGTTGCGAATGTTTCAACAATCAAAAGAAAATGCCAAACTCCCGCAAACACTGTATGAGGCTACAATAGCCCTGATCTTGAAAAAAGATAGAGATTCCGTGGAGATGTCGTCGTATCGCCCCGTGTCGTTACTCCCCATAGAAAACAAGGTGTTGACAAAGATATTGGCAAACCGATTGAAAAAATATATTTCCGACATCATACACCCTGACCAGACAGGTTTTATCCCGGGCCGACATATATACTACAATTTGAGACGCCTTTTCAACGTAATGTATCATGATCATAAAGTTGAGGCAGTGGTAATAGCTCTTGATGCAGAGAAGGCGTTTGATCAGATTGAGTGGAAGTATATGATGTCGGTTCTGGAGCATTTTGGGTTTGGAAAGGAATTTATTAATTGGATAAGAATTATTTATGCACACCCAATGGCCTCCGTGGTGACCAATCAGGAAATGTCGCAGTCATTCCGCCTGTTCAAGGGGTGCCGACAGGGGTGCCCTATTTCGCCTGCTCTCTTCGCTATAGCCATGGAACCCCTTGCTACTCGCATTCGGGCATGTCCCGATATAGCTTCTGTTAAAATAAAAGACACACAGCACAAAATTTCCCTATATGCAGACGATGTTCTTTTGTTTTTGTCCAAGCCTAAAACTTCTATTCCACCCTTACTTAACTTGATAAACACATTCGGCTCCTTCTCTGGCTACAAGATAAACTGGCAAAAAAGTGAGTTGATGCCAATATCACGGCCGGTGGATATGCAATTTCTGCAATCTACCCCGTTTAGAACAGTGAGGGACAAGTTCACAAGCCTTGGCATTGTAGTGACAAGAGACCTTGATCAGCTATTGAAAGCGAATTGGGACATGAAAATATATCAGCTTAAACAAAATATAGATTTTTGGAAAACTCTGCCTATTTCCTTGGTTGGTCGTATAAACGCTATTAAAATGGTTGTCCTACCCAGGTTTCTTTACCTCTTCCAATGTCTACCCAATTTCATACCACAAAGCTATTTTAAGAAACTGGATTCAATAGTAACTCCATTTTTATGGGATAACAAGGCAGCCAGAATTGCAAAGAAGCATTTATGCAAGTACAAGATAGAGGGGGGCTTTGGCCTTCCTCACTTCAAACTGTATTATTGGGCTGCTAATCTGAACATTGTGTCTTTCTGGAGGGAAAGTTTACCTGAGATGAGACGGAAGGATATGCCTTCATGGCTTTTGATTGAGCAGGCCTCCTGTCAACGTTCCTCACTCCCTGCACTTGTTAATAGCCCATCATATGTGAAAAAAGCCACTTATGACTCCAATCCAGTCATTTGTCATACGCTTAGGATCTGGAAACAGATTAGGGATTTTCTTAACATACCCACTGTTTACATAGACAGCCCGATTAGCCTGAATCATGCTTTCCACCCTGCATTGGATGATGTGGTGTTTTCACAGTGGAGGGAGAAGGGGCTCACAACAATTGGTAATCTATACATAGATGGTCAGTTAGCTTCATTTCAACAACTACAGGCAAAGTTCAACATGCCAACAACACATTTTTTCAGATACCTCCAAATCAGGAATTTCTTAAGGACACATATCCCACAGTATGGCATGAAGCCAAATAGTCCTACATTAGATAGCTTGATCCTTGTCAAACCCCATTCAAAAGGGTCGGTCTCTAGACTGTATGATGTGCTACAGGCCCACATAGAGGTATCCACAGACACCATTAAAAGGGCTTGGGAACAAGAACTTGGTTCAGAAATCTCAAATGCGGACTGGATAGAAGCTCTCAGGAATATTAACCACAGTTCAGTGAATGCCAGACACAACCTTGTACAGTTTAAGGTGATTCACAGGTTACACTACTCAAAAGTAAAACTGCATAAAATATTCCCGGACACCTCACCACTGTGTGAGAGGTGCAAGCAGGAGGAGGGGACGTTGACCCACTTATTCTGGACATGCCCTAAATTACATGCTTACTGGGCTCTCATTTTTGATTACTTATCTAAGGCCTTTGATAGAGTTCTAGCCCCAGACCCATTGATCGCTCTGTTTGGTACAGTTGATGGGAATAACCAGGAAGGGAAAGCTGTCTCTCTTTGTACTCTATTAGCCAAAAGGCTCATATTGCAATTTTGGAAATTGGAGACTGTACCTACCTTTGAAATGTGGTTACGGGATTTAGGGAATGTAATACATATGGAAAAGATTCGATACAACACCTCCAATAGAAGTCCATTGTTTTACAAAATATGGCAGCCGATACTGGATAAATGGTCTAGTCCCGCTTCATAACTGGGCTGACGATCTGCTGCTACTCTGTGCTCTACTACACTCAATATTTATTTTTGGCTTAACTACACTGCTTGTAATGACTATATGCTGTCTTCTTATACATGTACCACCTAATAGGATTTTGTTTTATTTTGTGTATGTGTGAGTTAACTTTTGTTTTGTCCTCTAAAGTGGCCATCCCATTCAACTGTACAATGAATGTCATTGTTTGTATTGCTGTCTTTTTTACTTTATTTTTATTGGAAAATAATAAACATATTATAAAAAAAAAAAAGAATGTTGAAAGATACGTTTCATGAAGACGATATTGTTATAAAACCGTCTCTTTTGAATATTATCAGTTATTAGTAGCTAGCAACAGGTAGTTGGATGACAACAGTGAAATGTTTCAACATGTGTTGAAAGCCTTTGGTGATAAAGGTCATCATGATCATGTATGTGCATGCGTGTGTATGCATGCACACGTGCACGTCTTTGACACTGTGTGTATTCCTTCCCTGAATGTCCCTGTCATTCACAGAGAGCAGATGCAGTCCCACGTGAGCCCCCAAATTGGAAGTGATCCCCGGGGCTCAGCTGTTCTAGAAAGTGCTGTCATGGCAACATGCCAACCAGGGGAGTGATACCAACACCGCAACTCCTTAAAGCAGCAGTACCACCAGTAGCATGCCACCAGAGCCAACAGGTCACCCTCCCCTCCCTCATCCTGTTCTCCCCTCTCCACAGATCCTTCTGGCAATACAACACCCAACTGTTACCAGCCAGGCTAAGTCAAAGTGATGTATTAACAGAGTGGCTTTTTTTTCGACAGCTGAATCCCACAAACTACCAACACATTCTATTAATATGGCTCATAGATCTGTTGTTGGAACACGGGTTGGATTAAATTAAGTGATTATTAATGAGCTGTTAAGTAAAACTGGACTTAGCCAATATCATATGTACTGGGCAGTTACCTTGTTGAAATACTTACTACTGTACTTCACTATTGTGTAATATGCAGTTACTATGGGCCTGGACTGTAATAACAGTAAATGCCTTAGAAACCTCACTGCTGGAGAAGGAACTATGATATACATTCAAGCTGTTACCTCACAATTAACTAATACATTAAGTCAGTGGGGAAACAAGGGGGGATTGTTGAAATTGAAAAATGGTGAACATGCTAAACAGGGCCAGATCATGTGGTGAGGCCCAAATATTTGGTCGTAAAAAAAGTTCTTAAATGTTTGGCAAGTAAATACTGTACCTAATTCTGTCATACAGCCACTCACTATATTCTTGTGAAAGGATAAAAGTAGCATTTCTCATATTCGGAATGGATTAAATAGACAAAGCCACCTCACACAAACTACTGGTACTGGTAAATTCCTTATCACTTATGATCTAATTCTGTTACTCCTGGTATATTCATTTAATCTGAACAAACACATTACTATCCTTTTTATGTATTTTTTAAAACGTATCTAAACTCAATAAAGGAATGTACCTTTTTCAGGACCCTGTCTTTCAAAGATAATTCGCAAAAATCCAAATAACTTCACAGATCTTCATTGTAAAGGGTTTAAACACTGTTTCCCATGCTTGTTCAATGAACCATAAACAATTAATGAACATGCACCTGTGGAACGGTCGTTAAGACACGAACAGCTTACAGACGGTAGGCAATTAAGGTCACAGTTATGAAAACACTAAAGAGGCCTTTCTACTGACTCTGAAAAACACCAATAGAAAGATGCCCAGGGTCCCTGCTCATCTGCGTGAACGTGCCTTAGGCATGCTGCAAGGAGGCATGAGGACTGCAGATGTGGCCAGGGCAATAAATTGCAATGTCTGTACTGTAAGACACCTAAGACAGCGCTACAGGGAGACAGGACGGACAGCTGAACGTCCTCGCAGTGGCATACCACGCGTAACAACACCTGCACAGGATCGGTACATCCGAACATCACACCTGCGGGACAGGTACAGAATGGCAACAACTGCCCGAGTTACACCAGGAACGCACAATCCCTCCATCAGTGCTCAGACTGTCCGCAATAGGCTGAGAGAGGCTGGACTGAGTGCTTGTAGGCCTGTTGTAAGGCAGGTCCTCACTGGCAACAATGTCGCCTATGGGCACAAACCCACCGTCGCTGGACCAGACAGGACTGGCAAAAAGTGCTCTCCACTGACGAGTTGCCGTTTTGTCTCACTAGGGGTGATGGTCGGGTTCGCGTTTATCGTCTTCAGGAATGAGCGTTACACCGAGGCCTGTACTCTGGAACGGGATCGATTAGGAGGTGGAGGGTCCGTCATGGTCTGGGGCGGTGTGTCACATCATCATCGGACTAAGCTTGTTGCCATTGCAGGCAATCTCAACGCTGTGCGTTACAGGGAAGACATCCTCCTCCCTCATGTGGTACCCTTCCTGCAGGCTCATCCTGACATGACCCTCCAGCATGACAATGCCACTAGCCATACTGCTCGTTCTGTGCGTAATTTCCTGCAAGACAGGAATGTCAGTGTTCTGCCATGGCCAGCGAAGAGCCCGGATCTCAATCCCATGTTTGGTCGGAGGGTGAGAGCTAGGGCCATTCCCCCCAGAAATGTCTGGGAACTTGCAGGTGCCTTGGTGGAAGAGTCGGGTAACATCTCACAGCAAGAACTGGCAAATCTGCTACAGTCCATGAGGAGGAGATGCACTGCAGTACTTAATGCAGCTGATGGCCACACCAGATGCTGACTGTTACTTTTGATTTTGACCACCCCTTTGTTCAGGGACACATTATTTCATTTCTGTTAGTCACATGTCTGTGGAACTTGTTCAGTTTATGTCTCAGCTGTTGAATCTTATGTTTATACAAATATTTACAAATGTTAAGTTTGCTGAAAATAAGTTGACAGTGAGAGGAGTTTAATAACTATCGGTGCTAAGCATACCATACATACCAATGTACTCATATTTAGATCAACTGCGTATATTTCATATGTGCATGATTAGTGTTCAAGCATGGATTATGCACATCGACAGAGCAGACACCATTGGGTGTGGTGTATGACACTATGACAGTGTTTGTGACATACAGTGAGACCAGGCATGACACGGAGGGCTCACAGGCACAATTTCCACTGGTCAAGCATGTCCGTGGACACTGGACATTGGACATGTGTGTCCAGAAACAGAAAGTCTTTCAATAGACAAATCATTTAAACAGGCTTGACAATAACTTTTGGCTTCATGCTACTTAAACACTGCTTAAACAATTTGAGATAAGCTTTATGCTAGTTCTTAATGCTCCTCCGTCAGCCAATAGTTGACATAAAGCTTGCTAGTGTCATTATGAGAGTGGAGTCATGTCCCTTGAGTTGGACAGGAGCTGGCAAGTCAAGCTGAAAAAGCAGAGCTGAATGCAACGCTTGTTAGAAAAGGAGTTACCTTGCTCAGTCAGTTGTGCAACGCTTCAAAGATTACCACACAAACCACAGAACAACGGCTGCTCAATTCCACTGAAGCGCTCCTTTTCCTGGACAGAAAGACTAAGAGGACGAGTGTCATGTCTATACAGAGTATATAACTACAGACAGACAGCAGACGGCTCACTGAGATTCCATCAGGGAATCAGGTGACTCAGCCAGAGAAAGTTCCAGGCCCACGTAGCTTGTGTGCCCATTCAGTGCTAGCCAACTAACTTTATCTGGTATAGGAGTTAGCTGAATTGCTGTTAGACATGTCAGTGAATAAAAAGAGTAGAAATTAGAAAAGGAAGACTATTGTATTTTCTTTCTACATTTTATCTTAATTCCTGTTTTATAAAAAAAAAAAGTGAAACAAGTTTGTCCTGTCCACAGAGAAAGAAGGAGGTTCTCTCAGGGCATGTTTAACTTGGTTCACATGGTCTGGGGGCTGTTCAGTTCTTCTTCTACTGTGAGAAGACTACAGATAACTCCTACCAGCAGCCGGCCTGTGGATTCACATTCATTAGAAAAGCAGGAAAGCAAGCAGCAAAGCACATTCTAGTTTGTACAGTAAATTACATGCTGTAATGAATTGACAGTATTTTGGAATAAACGAAGCATTTTTTTTAAATATAATTGTCTGAACCTTTCACAGCACGCTCCATGAAAATACTACACTAACCATGAAAGCATTCGCCAAGGGTTTAAGTCAAGTAGGTCACACAAAGGCTATTCTAAAAAGGTTAAATTAAGAAAAGATTCACACGCCTTTAATGTCCCACAGTTTATTACATTTAACCCTTATATAATAACAGTCCATACATACAATGACAATCCTGTCCCTCCAACATACTGAAACCTATTCTTCACTCTCCAACTCGCAGGCCAAGGAACTGAAATGTCAAGCAGCTATACATCTGGAAATAATCCTCAATTTTTTTATGAATTGCGCCAAACCCAATTATACTCGGAATTACATGTTCACTCCTATCTGCCTAAAAGACATGGACACCTGAATGTGATATCTCCTTTCTGGCAATTAGCTGGATCCGAATAAAACATCTTTAAATAACCAAAAAACTAACCCACACACATAATATCAAACTTTCACTAAGCAAGATTGTGACAAACATGTATATTTATTATAGTATTCCAGACAGTGTGCTAATACTGTCTGGAAGGGTTCTGGGGGCCTACACCCCCCCCCAAACAGGTCAAAAGAAAATTGAATTACAGGAAATGAGTTTTAAAAATGCAAAATTCTCTCAGCCTCATGGCAAAATGTGGAGAATAGATTGGGACTAGCTATAAAACTGCAGTATGCCACTGTATTGGCAATGTGGCAGAATGCTAAACATGCTACTCGTCAATGTTTAGGGATTCCCAGAGGGATGTCCTGTCCATACTCTGAGCTATTTCAGGAGAGGTGACACACAAGTACGGTCTTAAAATGCAGCCAGGGCTGAGGGCTCTTGTAGTACTAATCAAACCTGACCCCACCTTCCGGCTCTTTCTCAGAACTGAACCAATGAACAGCTACTCCGGTCACACAGGTCCACTATGACACATAGGTCAGCAGCTGGCATCCTATTTTACATCCTTAGAAATAGACTGACTAGAACAGGCATCCCCATAATTCTATTTTCATGTTTACCAATCACCAGGGAGTCACAACACATGCAAACTGTTGCTACATGCAATTTGTCAGTGGTCTTGATGCAGTTCCAAGACTTGTTTTCTTCCAGTAGTATCACATATTATATAGTTGAATCTCAGATCAAGGGTGAGAACCCCTTCTGGCCACATCATAGTCCTAATTATTATTATATCATTTTGTAAATAGTGCTTTCTTCTAAACTCACCAAGAAAAGCATAGAAATCAAGGCTTGGCGTAGGCCAAACTCCAGGTGAACGTATGTAGCTAGTTCAGCGTTGCACACCTTTCTAAATAATTAATAGATATGTTTAAATAGATACAAATTAGCATAATCAGATACAACAACGAGAGTCCAAATTGATAGAATTGTTGGTAAGTAAGCAGCGTCACTCACTGAAGGTAGATCCCACAGCAATATTATTACTTTAACGTTAGTGTACAAGACATGTAAATAGTACACACTCCTCTTAGGAAATAGGTCCCTTGTTTTGAGTCCACCACACAGTTACTACAGGTTGTAGCTGAATGTTCAAGAGGTTAAGTTAAGGACTGATCTGGGTTCAGGAGAAGAAGCTGCGGAGCTGGAACAAGAAGTGTCCCTCCTTGTTTTTACTTGTCCTGCAGCGGCCATTCATATAGTCCCAAGCAGAGCGCTTACAGTAGTTGTAGAAATGCTCCTCTGCTTTCTTCAGGGTGAGGTTCAGGTCCAGAGTTCCCTGCAAACTGCACAGAGAGAAACACGGAGCGAAAGACTGATGAGTCTGGTTGTATTGCTTTGTAATGAAAAGGCAAATATTTCAGAGGATGGACGGACGCGCACACACACACACACACACACACACACACACACACACACACACACACACACACACACACACACACACACACACACACACACACACACACACACACACACACACACACACACACACACACACACACACACTGTTGGTGAACTGGATGAGCTGCACGTCGTTCCTACAGCTCAGCAGGACATCTCTGTTGTCCAATAATATGGTGGCACAGATGAAGAGTTCAAAGGTGAATTCTGTGTTGACGGCCTGTGCCTCAGACACTGGTTTATCCTCTGGAACCATCCCAGAACATCCGTTACAACACAAACAAATCACAAGAAGGATAACATACCATTGTTATAAGCAAATACAGAAGGACCAAAATGGGCTTCTGTAAATTCATATTACTAATTGTATGGACATATACACAACATGACCAAAAGTATGTGGACACCTGCTTGTCGAACATCTAATTTCAAAATCAGCGGTGGTCCCGTTCTGTGAGTTTGTGTGGCCTACCACTTCGCGGCTGAGTCGTTGTTTCTTCTACATATTTCAACTTTACAATATATAGTGTATTTGGAACCATAGGCTGTGCACTGTTTCTTATGTACTGTCACACATCACTGTCTCACTAGCCTGGGACTTGGAAGGATGGCCACAGGAGACTACCGTCTCTCCTACACCGTGACTACCGTCTCTCCTACACCGTGACTACCGTCTCTCCTACACCGTGACTACCGTCTCACCTATAAGTGACTACCGTGCCTACCGTCTCACCTATACCGTGCCTACCGTCTCACCTTCAGTTGAAGTCGGAAGCTTACATACACTTAAGTTGGAGTCATTACAAATCGTTTTTCAACCACTCAACAAATCTCTTGTTCACAAACTATAGTTTTGGCACGTTGGTTAGGACATCTACTTTGTGCATGACAAGTAATTTTTCCAACAATTGTTTACAGACAGATTATTTTGCTGTATCACAATTCCAGTGGGTCAGAAGTTTACATACACTAAGTTGACTGTGCCTTTAAACAGCTTGGAAAATTCCAGAAAATGATGTCATGGCTTTAGAAGCTTCTGATAGGCTAATTGACATAATTTGAGTCAATTGGAGGTGTACCTGTGGATGTATTTCAAGGCCTACATTCAAACTCAGTGCCTCTTTGCTTGACATCATGGGAAAATCAAAAGAAATCAGCCAAGGCCTCAGAAAAAAAATTGTAGACCTCCACAAGTCTGGTTCATCCTTGGGAGAAATGTCCAAATGCCTGAAGGTACCACGTTCATCTGTACAAACAATAGTACGCAAGTATAAACACCATGGGACCACGCAGCCGTCATACCGCTCAGGAAGGAGACGCGTTCTGTCTCCTAGAGATGAACGTACTTTGGTGCGAAAAGTGCAAATCAATCCCAAAACAACAGTAAAGGACCCTGTGAAGATGCTGGAGGAAACAGGTACAAAAGTATCTATATCCACAGTAAAACAAGTCCTATATTCGACATAACCCGAAAGGCCGCTCAGCAAGGAAGAAGCCACTGCTCCAAAACTGCCATAAAATAGCCAGACTACGGTTTGCATGGGGACAAAGATCGAACTTTTTGGAGAAATGTCCTCTGGACTGATGAAACAAAAATATAACTATTTGGCCATAATGACCATCGTTATGTTTGGAGGAAAAAGGGGGATGCTTGCAAGCCGAAGAACACCATCCCAACCGTGAAGCACGGGGGTGGCAGCATCATGTTGTGGGGGTGCTTTGCTGCAGGAGGGACTGGTGCACTTCACAAAATAGATGGCATCATGAGGTAGGAAAATTATGTGGATATATTGAAGCAACATCTCAAGACATCAGTCAGGAAGTTAAAGCTTGGTAGCAAATGGGTCTTCCAAATGGACAATGATCCCAAGCATACTTCCAAAGTTGTGGCAAAATGGCTTAAGGACAACAAAGTCAAGGTATTGGAGTGGTCATCACAAAGCCCTGACCTCAATCCCATAGAAGATTTGTGGGCAGAACTGAAAAAGTGTGTGCGAGCAAGGAGGCCTATAAACCTGACTCAGTTACACCAGCTCTGTCAGGAGGAATGGGACAAAATTCACCCAACTTATTGTGGGAAGCTTGTGGAAGGCTACCCGAAACATTTGACCCAAGTTAAACAATTTAAAGGCAATGCTACCAAATACTAATTGAGTATGTACACTTCTGACCCACTGGGAATGTGATGAAAGAAATAAAAGCTGAAATAAATCATTCTCTCTACTGTTATTCTGACATTTCACATTTTTTTAATAAACTGGTGATCCTAACTGACCTAAGACAGCGAATTTTTACTAGGATTAAATGTCAGGAATTGTGAAAAACTGAGTTTAAATGTATTTGGCTAAGGTGTATGTAAACTTCTGACTTGAACTGTATACCATGGCTACCGTGACTACCGTCTCACCTAGACCGTGACTACCGTCTCACCTAGACTGTGCCTGCGGGCGATCCTCTCCTGGTAGCGGGCGCGGTCCACCTGCTGGGAGATGAGCTCCAGGTGGTCACAGCTCAGGATCTCAAAGAGACGCAGGGCGTCACAGTGCTCAAACTCTCTTTGGAAACCCAGCAGCAGCCATCTGGGAGAGGGGACACACATAAGTGTAAGTATACATATTTCATGCAAATACACCCCTTCAAATTAATGGATTCTGCCATTTCAGCCACACCTGTTGCTGACAGATGTATAAAATCGAGCACACAGTCGTGCAATCTCCATAGACAAATATTGGCAGTAGAATGGCCCGTACTTAAGAGCTCACTGACTTTCAACGTGGCACCGTCATAGGATGCCACCTTTCCAACAAGTCAGTTCATCAAATTTCTGCCCTGCTAGAGCTGCCCCAGTCAACTGTAAGTGCTGTTATTCTAAAGTGTAAACGTCTAGGAGCAACAACGGCTCAGCCGTGAAGTGGTAGGCCACACAAGCTCACAGAACGGGACCGCCGAGTGCTGAAGTGTGTAAAAATCGTCTGTCCTCGGTTGCAGCACTCACTACCGAGTTCCAAACTGCCTCTGAAAGCAATACATTTTATTTGTAAGCTTCATGAAATGGGTTTCCATGGCCGAGCAGCTGCACACAAGTCTAAGATCACCATGCGCCATGCCAAGCACCGGCTGGAGTGGTGTAAAGCTCGCCGCCATTGGACTCAGTGGAAACGCGTTCTCTGGTGTGATGAATCACGCTTCACTATCTGGCAGTCCGACGACAGAATCTGGGTTTGGCGGATGCCAGGAGAACTGTAAAGTTTGGAAGGCCCCTTAGTTCCAATGAAGGGAAATCTTAAAACTACAGCATACAATGACATTCCAGATGATTTTGTGCTTCCAACTTTGTGGCAAAATTTTGGTGAAGGCCCTTTTCTGTTTCAGCATGACAATGCCCCTGTGCACAAAGTGAAGTCCATACAGAAATGGTCGAGATCGGTGTGAACTTGACTGGACTGCACAGAGCCCTGACCTCAACCCCATCAAAAACCAACTGCGAGCCAGGCCTAATTGCCCAACATCAGTGCCCGACCTCACTAATGCTCTTGTGGCTGAAGGGAAGCAAGTACCCGCAGCAATGTTCCAACATCTAGTGGAAAGCCTTCCCTGAAGAGTGGAGGCTGTTATAACAGCAAAAGGGGGACCAACTCCATATTAATGCTCATGATTTTAGAATGAGATGTTCGACGAGCAGGTGTCCACATACTTTTGTAGTGTATGTACTGCAAACACATATAGATGCAGTATATGCGTGTGTGGTGTGTACCTGTGACAGAAGGTGAAACTCTCCATGCTATCTGTGATCAGGTGGGTGTGGAGCTGAGGGTCCAACTCCTTCAGCAGTGCTGCCTCCAGCTCTGAGTGACAACAATCAAAACGTTAATAACATTACCTTATTATCAAGTCTACCATATTATTACACATGTACAGAGAAGACAGACAAATAAAATAAAAAACATCATTAAAACTAACAAACCTATCTTCCTGTGCAGGCCGTCAGCGCGGAAGTCCTTGGAGAACTTCTCCATGTAGCAGGAGAAGCTCCAGTAGGTGTCCACCTCAGAGTCCAGAACCTCCAGGAATCGGCTACAAAGGTCATTCATCCCCTGGGCATAGCTCACCTCTGACCCCCAGCACATCAGCATGACACACACAGTATGAGGAAGGTAAGTAAATACAGTTACTTTAGCTTACTACTAAGACTAAGGGGATAATTTGAACATGAAATATGCGTGTACATTTCTCGTAAACTCTGAATTTACTTCCATGGCAGATAGGGGTGAAAACGTACACGCACATTTGTCAAATTAGGATTGTGTGACATTTTACTACGCCAACATATATTTCGCCATTAGAGGGCTCTCTAACGACACTCTTTCTTTCAGTGGTTGGGTGACAACCGGCTCATGACTGATGACCAATATACAGTATTTGCAGCACTAAAAACTGAGATAGGCAGGATCAAAGATAAACAGAGAGAGAGAGAAAAGAAAGAAAAAAATGACAGAAGAGAAAGAGACAATAGGAGAGAGAGAGAGAGAGAGATTACCTGGGTGAAAAGCAGCATATGTGATGAGAATATCCCTCAACACCAGCAGATTGCCCAAGCCTTCACCCCTGTAAAAGCAAACAAACCGTCAACACTAGGGTTGCAAAGGGGGAGAATGTTACCGGTAACGTTACCCGTACACTACTGGAATATTGGACACTTTCTAGGATTTTAGGTCATTTTCATAACATGTAACAGATAAAATAAGATGTTTTAAAATGTGACAAAGCTGTTAAACATAATCCTTAATATGACACATTAATTTTTGAATACAGTTGGTGTTTAATATGAGTGTTTCAGCATGGAATATCCTTTCTATCTTTTTTATACGCCTTTATTTATTTTACTATGGGTATGTCAATATGTCTTTGTTGTAAATGTTTAGGGCCGAACTGGTGGCATTTGTGAAAAAAGTAAATAGTGGAAGAGTTGCAGAGGTAATTGCAATCAATGTCATTATATTTAATATGTTTTTTCATTATGTAGGTCTATCCACTAGAACATAACTTTTTTTTTGTAACCCCACCATGTAAAAACAGTGATGTAATAAAAGGCCAATGTTAACTTTTTTAAATTGGGTCTATGGCAGTCTATTTACAAATCAGTTTGACAGTACTTCAATCTAAAGGAAGTATGGGTTGAGGTGACAAATGCATCAGAAAGGTATTGGGAAGTTCAGAAGATCATCAGGCAATAATTTTGCATGGTATTCAGTGTAGAAAAGATCATAATTGATGATATTATTTCCCCCCCAGTCTGATTTAGAGCCTGGTCTTGTCCACTCTGTTCTAATGAGTCCTGCTCAGTGAGGGAAACAGAAGACACATACGTATTCCTTATCTTTCAGTGAAGGCGTCATAATATTTTGTAGGTAAACCGTAAAAAATTGAGACACATTTGTAGGAAGAAAACAGAAACTGCTCTGTTTATTACAACCGTATCTAGCAGCTACTGGAGGTTACTGACAGAACCCTGGTTCTATGAACCAAGAGCAATTATTCATATTTTTTATTTCAGTCGCAACCCATAGTTTGGGAAACGCTGCACTAGAAACTAATGGACAATATGGACACACAGATGTAAAGATTAAAAAAATATCACTATTTTTATGTTTTTTTAAGTTACCATAGATAAATGAACTGTTAATTACCAAAATGACTGACAAAATCTGATAACTTTGGTAAATGACCAGTAGTTTTGTAACCCTCGTTAAAACAAATCAGATCAAATACACTGATACCTCACACAAAAAGACTATGTGATCCTTAAAATGAGAGACTACATGTAGCCTACTGGCTTTATATGGGTTGTAATGTCAAGCTAAAAACCTTTAACGTTGTAACGACACAGCCTTCTTATCCTAAAACCAACAACAGGTAGTCAGTGTGTCACTGCTTATACATGTTGACAGAGAACGAACACTTAAGGCCCTACTCCAATATGCCCTGTTGATTTAAGTGTTGAACTGTTTGTAGCTGACAGCCTGCCAGAGGAGTTTAAACATAAATCCTGTTAAGCTTCCTGTTTCTGTTAAGTGTTGAGCAATGTTCCCTGTAAAGGCATCAGCATGCTTTAGTTCGTCAGGCGCCTAGCCGAGCTCGGCTAACCGAAACCAAACTAATGTGATCGCTTACTCCAATAAAAAAACCTTTGCTTGAAAAACAAGAAAAAAAGTGGCAATAGTACTGTTTGTCCATTTTGAGATGCCGAAGCCAGTATACACTTCCTCAATAAATCAGGATTAATTTAAGATAAAATTAATGACAGATTTCTTGAGTTGAGGTTTTTCCAGAGGAGATCTTAATCGTGCAATTTTGCATCTGACTAGAATGTTTGGTGCAGTATTTCTCAAGTGAACAAAATGTGCATGAGGACGAGTCATCTCTCGTTGAATGACAACAAGCACTTCATTGAAGAATCCCTACTGGTGACCAATCTCCGACGAGGGGGCGTAGACTCTGGCTACCGACTTACTATTTGATCACCACAAAGTATTGAGTATTCATCTGTGAGAATTTCATTGGCGCTCTGTCTCAATGTACAGAGACTGAAGTTGATAATACCTCCCGGGTGGCGCAGTGGTCTAGGGCACTGCATCGCAGTGCTAGCTGCGCCACCAGAGTCTCTGGGTTCGCGCCCAGGCTGGGCTGGGTTCGCGCCCAGGCTCTGTCGCAGCCGGCCGCAACCGGGAGGTCCGTGGGGCGACGCACAATTGGCATAGCGTCGTCCGGGTTAGGGAGGGTTTGGCCGGTAGGGATATCCTTGTCTCAGTATGTAAAAATGTAATAAAATGTATGCACTCTACTGTAAGTCGCTCTGGATAAGAGCGTCTGCTAAATGACTAAAATGTAAAATGTAAATAATGAACTAAAGCCACTCACGAGTAGTAGGGTAGGTTTCTGTCTGTCCGAGGCACGTCCTTGTCGATGATTCGGATGGCCTCTTGGAGCTCCTCCAGATCAAAGGTCACCCGCTCAAACAACACCTGGGTTCAGGGGTCAGAGAAACAAAGATATTAGTGATCCGATGGACTATGTCATCATCTCAGACTTCAGTCTGTAACATACTGTAGACTGTAAAGGTCTGTAACAAGACATCTCAACCTCTGACAGTGTGACCAGCTGTTAAGAGATTGTAAAATATAATAATATATATAATATTCAGTAATACAATGACAGAGTGAATTATATTGTAAAATATAATATATATAATATTCAGTAATACAATGACAGAGTGGATTATATTGACATGTCCATGAATATAAAACACAGTTTGTAGCCTAACACCCATATCCTGGTGCAATATAAACTGACAACATTTCAAACAGCCCCAAGCTAAATTACTGTAGTACATTTTCAATGCATAGCACTTCTGTTGAACATATTAACTATGAATAAGTGAATGGTCAATAGGGAAGGTGAATGGTAATTTTGATCTGTTACACTCAAAAATGTAAAGAGGTAGAAGCGGTTAAACCATATACTTTGCAGGGGTTTTGAGTGTACTTTTTGAGGCTGGTGGTTTACCTGGGCCTGTAGCTCCAGGAAGGACAGCCTCTCCCTGACCTCATCACTCTGGTTCTGAGCCTGCAGCTGGACCCTGTCCTGCCTCACATCGAAGTACCGCACCGCTTCCACCAACTCAGCTAGAAACACACACAGGGAGGGAGGAAGAGAATTATAGACTGGTGAGCGAGAGTGAAGGAAGCAACTTTACAGGAGGAAACAAGGGAGAATTTACGAAATTGGTTGAGCTCAGATTCCAGCATAAAGTTGATGAGTCTAGAATGAGGTGTTGAACAACAATAGAGAAGAAAGAGAGAGAGAGAGAGAGAGAGAGAGAGAGAGAGAGAGAGAGAGAGAAAAGAGAGTATAAGTTGATCTACATCCGGGCCCTACCATCGGTGCCATTTATACGCAGTCGGACGGCGGCAGGAAAAAGCTGCTGCCACTTCCTCTTCATGGAGTGGTAGCGGACGTTGAGCTGCTCCTGCAGTAGGGGGCGCTCCAGAGAGGTGGAGCTGCAGGGGTACATCCCGAACAGGAAACGCCACACCTGGCCACGCTCCGAAGGGGACACACCACCTAGACACATACAGCACAGGTTGAGTCCAGATACTTTATAATGGCTTCTTTCCTCCTGTGTGTTCCTTTTCCTCACTCCTCAACCTCACTGATGGGAAACAACTGGACAGGTGAGAGATGCAAAGACATGTCCACTTGGTGTTCTGGACTGGTAGGTCTGTCTTTAGCTTTTTAACAGAATCGACTCAGGTGATAATGGTGAGACAAGGACTTTTGCATAATTTCACAGGAATGTGAAGACAAGACTAGAACTAAAATATAAAAGATAAGCTATTGGATCACTTGGCCTCTGACTAGATATACATATACACTCCTCAAAAAAATAAAGGGAACACTTAAACAACACAATGTAACTCCAAGTCAATCACACTTCTGTGAAATCAAACTGTCCACTTAGGAAGCAACACTGATTGACAATAAATTTCACATGCTGTTGTGCAAATGGAATAGACAAAAGGTGGAAATTATAGGCAATTAGCAAGACACCCCCAATAAAGGAGTGATTCTGCAGGTGGTGACCACAGACCACTTCTCAGTTCCTATGCTTCCTGGCTGATGTTTTGGTCACTTTTGAATGCTGGCGGTGCTCTCACTCTAGTGGTAGCATGAGACGGAGTCTACAACCCACACAAGTGGCTCAGGTAGTGCAGCTCATCCAGGATGGCACATCAATGCGAGCTGTGGCAAGAAGGTTTGCTGTGTCTGTCAGCGTAGTGTCCAGAGCACTCCGTCTCATGCTACCACTAGAGTGGTAGCATGAGCTGTGTGTGTGTGTGTGTGTATGTATATATATATATATATATATATATATAAAAACTTTTATTAAATGTAACCTTTATTTAACTAGGCAAGTCAGTTAAGAACAAATTCTTATTTACAATGACAGCCTACCCTGGCCAACCCCTAACAACGCTGGGCCAATTGTGCGCTGCCCTATGGAACTTCCAAACACGACCGGTTGTGATACAGCCTGGAATCGAACAGCGTCTGTAGTGACGCCTCTAGCACTGAGATGCAGTGCCTTAGACCTCTGCGCCACGCGGGAGATAAAGTGGCTAATTTATTCCTTCTAGCTACCACGCGGGAGATAAAGTGGCTAATTTATTCCTTCTAGCTACCACGCGGGAGATAAAGTGGCTAATTTATTCCTTCTAGCTACCACGCGGGAGATAAAGTGGCTAATTTATTCCTTCTAGCTAATTTATCCCTAAACAAACTAGGCTTCTCAAGGAATGAGTGGCTTATAATGGTTAGTGTGCAAAACAAGTCTTGATCCCCAGCGTGGAGACCTTTAGCCCCCTTCTTAGAGCTCTGACAGGGATCATTATATAATGTTTTTGCACCATAGTCACTGTAGCTAATGATATCGCGCCAGAGGAGAGAAGGAATGTGCATCGATGAAAGAGGGAAAGGGGGGGCGGATTTTTCCATGTTCCTGGTTACATTTTCTGATAAACACAGTCACAGTAGTAACCCCTCTGTAGTTGTATACCATGTACCTAGCTCACAGAGCTCTACCTTGCGTGCAATGGAAGACTCATGACTCATGATTTTCAGCACGACGAAGCCCTAGGGGTTACATTTACATTTACATTTTAGTCATTTAGCAGACGCTCTTATCCAGAGCGACTTACAGTAGAGTGCATACATTTTATTACATTTACATACTGAGACAAGGATATCCCTACCGGCCAAACCCTCCCTAACCCATAGGGTTCCTACGTCAGTGGGGGGTTCAGTGTTTACAGTCAACACTATGCACCCTGAGTCCTACATCTTGGTCATATACTGTAGCTGTTTCCCCTAACCACTGATACATGGTCAGATATTTTGTCATCCCTAAATGGTTAAGGTTATGATTGGTAGTTGGATAATCTGATCCTAGATCTGATGTTAAGGTCCATTTCACCTTGAGCTTGAAAACATGTGAGTGAAGGCCCTGAGTGTACCGGTGACTGTAATTTACACACTGATGCAGATAGAAGCTAGAAAGTATACTGTCCCCAGCTATTCACCCATTCATACACTCCTCTTGTTTTCCCTCAGGAGCAGCTGTCTGTGGACTGTTGATGTCATACCCACAAACCATGACTGCTGGATTTCATGTGAATAAGGATTTTTCCTCCCTCTGAACATAATCTGTCAGATCACACCAAAGTCTTGACTGGTAACTGTAAAACCAAACCATTGTCTGTTTCTAACAGTCTTTGCTTGAGGGGTCTCAGTGAGGTTTGATTACATGGCTTTCTAGAGAATGGTTGAACTGTAGTGCAGTCAGCTAGCTCCTCAGGCAAACATCACTTGACTTCCTCTTGACTTGTAGATAGTGATAGAGCAATACCAAATATGGGAAACCCAGCACTGGGAAACAATTTAACTTTACTTAATTTAAACTTTGTGATAGGCTCCAGCATACTGGCCCATAATGTTTGTATATGAAATAATTGTCAATAAATTAATATGTTGAATTATGAATTGCTGAATTGGCAGTGATTCATGCCCATCAATTTCTCTTTAGGATATCGTATCCCATCCTTACCATTCTTGAAAATGTGCATCCGCAGCCTGGACTCGTCCACTCTCCCCTCTACGTCCATAACGCTAGGTAACCCGAGAGGTGTCGTGGAAGGAGCAGGTGCGTTTACCAATGGTACTTGGTACAACTGCTGGTTGCCAAACTCCGCCGTGACATGATTGCCAGGTGAACTTCTTCCCGTTGTCCCATTATTTTCCTTTGTTTTAAGGGGAGTCCCACATACCCCGAGTTCTTTGGCGGTACTTTCACGACCGGGAATATCGAGTGCAGGTGAGTGCGGTAACCCGTTCTCCTGTAGAGTGTCCATGATGTATATTCTCACTAACGACACAAAGTGTAAAACACAAACATCCCTCCTCGTGATACCGGTTTGAGTGCCCGCTACATTTGTTTGTTGCAAAATAAAAAGTAGCGTTTTACGTTCCTTTCACTGTTATGTTTATGCTGCGCTCCGATTTTAAATGGAATATGCTTCAATACACAGGAGTTAGGACATTTCCCAATTCAGGCAGGAATCCATGATGTGGAAGACTTCTATGCTCTGCCCACTTAAACCTCAGTCATATGACTGAACCTTACTGTTTTGTGTGTGAGGCCTACATTCGGGGTTTTATGTAGGGTTGATAGCCGCAATTCTTCCGCTACAGGAGCATTTTAACACCACCTAGTGGTTTTTATGAGACAACTATTTGTACTGTATAGGGCGAGGCTACACATGGTCAATCTGGCATAAGCGTTTGAAAAGTGAAACGCCTTCATTCATATTCTTGGCATTTTATGATGGACTAGGCCTACAGCTAACTAGTCTAAACTGCTCTTTTATCACCCTACACCCAAATCTTTACATTTCCTCCCACACTATGAATGGAAGTGGTCTGTGAAATGCAGATTCAGTGCAATACTAAAAGTACAAACTAATGACTAACATAATGACCATACAATAAGTTGGGCCTTTTTCCATTAATTAATTGAGTAACTACTTAAGATTTTTTTATTTAACCTTTAAATTGTCCAAATTACATCTTTAAGAACTGATTGTGAGGCTTCCAAGCACTATGATGACCAACAGCTTCACTGCCAGGAAAGCATAAAAATAAAATAGTTGCATCTCTGAAGTATTCTCCTCTTCTGCACCTTAAGAACAAAATCATATTGAAAACATTAACTACAAAGGGAAGGACAACTGTCATCTGTATGATAACTTGATAAATTTTTGACCAATACAATAGTAAGGGAATAAATGTGATTTTTTTTTACCTAATATGTGCATTTTCTTTGTTGTGTTACCTGGGATAACTGAGGTAAATATTAACCCATAAGGTGTAGGCTTAGCCTCGCTGAGGAGGAGTCTTGTCCCATTGCCATGGTACTGCTTGTCCTTCCCATTGACGCAGCAATGCAGAGTGCAGAAGTAGTAGCCTATGTCATTCAGCTCTAACCAGATCATCAGGATGCTTGTGTCTGTTGTGTTCAGGTCGTAGGTTTTCTGAAACCTCCCCTTGAATCGGGGCAAGTCACCCATCTCCCTCCACACCTTCCTCTGGCCATGTGTGGCCGTGTTGATGTACCATTCTGCCCTGCAGCCAGTGATAAGCTCTCCGCTGTCCGACAGGACAGGGCATCCCATGGAGACTTTCTGGCCCAGTGTGCTGGTCACCACAGGGTTCTGGTCCACCCATACACGACAGAAAGCCTGATGAGGGACTGGACAACAGAATAGACAAATACTTATGACAAATGTTCTCGTTATGGTATAATTAAGCAATAAGGCCCGAGGGGGTGTGGTATATGGCCAATATAGCACGGCTAAGGACTGTTCTTATGCACGACGCAACGAGGAGTGCCTGGACACAGCCCCCTTAGCCGTGGTATATTGGCCATATATCACAAACCCCTGAGGTGCCTTATTGCTATTATAAACTGGTTACCAATGTAATTAGAGCAGTAAAAATACATGTTTTATCATACCCGTGGTGTACGGTCTGATATACCACGGCTGTCAGCCAATCAGCATTCAGGGCTTGAACAACCCATTTTGTAAATAACTATATTTCTGTCAAGAGGATGACTTTCTTTGCCAGCAAGACAAAAGAGAGTATACAATAGTGAAACTAGTTTACACCTGTTTAGATCTCTCCCATAGTTAACATTTGGGTTTGTGTCTGCCAACTGCACAAAACTAAATTAAAACCCAAACAAGATAAAACCATTACCTTTGAGAAGGATGATCACAATTAGGACAATGTGAAAGGTAGTCATTCCTTACAGCAACAAGAAGAGCCAAATAATTAGCATGTTGTATGATAGCAAAAGTCAGATTTTATGGGTTGAATAGTGGAAGAATTTCATCCAGATAAGATAAATTTACTAAATGTGTCATTAAAGTCTTACCTTATGCCCCCAAATAGTACCGCAACAATTACAATAACCAACTTCACTTCCTTAAGTTCATTTCCTGATGCTCTAGCTACACTCTTGAGGTAAAAAAATATAGAGATATGAGTCAAACCCACTGTGGTTTCCAATGTAGGTTTGTGTGAGCAAATGTCAATTGGATGTGGATATCAGAAATATTTAATGTGTATGTTTAAATCATTGACCTTGCAAAGGCCTAAAGAATATAAAAGTGGATTTGTTTTTCTACTTTAAAAGTTCCAGAGAGGGGTGAGAGAAAGACAGAGAGGGGTGAGAGAAAGACAGAGAGGGGTGAGAGAAAGACAGAGAGGGGTGAGAGAAAGACAGAGAGGGGTGAGAGAAAGAAAGAGAGGGGTGAGCGATAAAGAGGTGAGAGAAAGACAGATGTGTGAGAGATAAAGAGATCGAGACAGGGATGAGAGAAAGGCAGAGAGATTATGAGAGATTTTTTTTCTGCGTTCCTGATCATGCATCAGTTACACTCATACTCACTACCCCAAAATCCCCACCCCGTGGCAGCCCCTCTCTAGTAGAACACCATGTACCGCTAACAGAGCTCTACCTTGTGTGCAATGGAAGCCTCATGACTCAGCTTTTCAGCATGACAAAATCTCTTCGGCAACCACAGGTTAGAGATGATTGTGTTTACAGTCCAACACTCAACCCTGGGTCATATCTCTCTTTCTCATATCTCCCTTACTGATAGAGTGAGAGAGAGAAAAACATTTAGTTCCTTGACAGTTGTGGGAATGTACATTTTTAGTTACCCATTGGTTCTGGGAACGAAGCCATACGTTTCCTGACCGGTAAAATGTTATGTTTTTTAAACGTTCTGAAAACAGAAGTGAAAATTTAGCCTGTTCTGGGAATGTTAATTTTTAGGGTACAGGGAGGTTCTGAGAACGTTTCATTATGGAACCCTGAAAGTTTTCCTGGAACATTTTATTAACATTGAGATCAAAAATGATAGGCTATTTGAAGGTAATTAAATAACATTCTGAGAACATGTTTCAATAACAATGTTGGCCTAGTTTGGGTTAACTGTTTTGAACCCATGGAAATTCATTTGTTTAGGAATTTTTATTGTTGTGGCAAGGCATCTGTGAGATTCAAACCTATGATCTTCTGTTTTCTATTCATGGAATTAGTCCACTGCGCCAACAGGATGTACAAACAGGCCCAATTTCAAAGGAAACAAGCGCTCATTAAGATTAGGTGCCGATAGAGAGAGTTTTGTTGATGCTGAGAACGGAATGTTTTTAAATTTAAAAAAGGTAACATTCTTGCATAAAAAAAAATGTATTGTGTTTTTTATAGAAAGTTATCTTAATGTTCTAAGAACATGACGTTAAATAGAACCATGAGGAAAACCTGCAGAAAACATGTTGAAGTACTGAAATTTCCACCTAAGAAACATACGGTTCTCAAAACGTAATGTGCCATCTGGGTATCCTGCACCGTACCCAGAATGTTGTGGGAAGGTTGTGTTCAAAATAACCATAGGACAACCACACTCTCACCAAGCTCTAAGAAGGGGCGGCAGGCAGCCTAGTGGTTAGAGCGTTGGACTAGTAACCGAAAGGTTGCAAGATCAAATCCGCGAGCTGACAAGGTAAAATCTGTCATTCTGCCCCTGAACAAGGCAGTTAACCCACTTCCTAGGCTGTCATTGAAAATAAAAATTTGTTCTTAACTGACTTGCCTAGTTAAATAAATGTAAAAAAATAAACATAAGGTTCTCAGAACATTATGTGCTAGCTGTAATTAGCCAACAGTTTTCACATTTACACAAAACTTCCTAAAAATGTTTTGTTCAACCATCATCATTGGTGGTTGAACAGGAAATAGGAAACAGGAAATATACATGCAATACTTTTGACAACACTCTTGTTATAACTGCTTGTCACTCATTTTATTGGAACCATTTGGCTTTTAAGATGTGTGTCAGTGCCATGGTCACTACTGGTGTTTTCCTTGGACCTGTAGCCTCCTGTTTTGGCACCTCTTTTCACAACACAGTGAGTATCCTCTGTAGATTTGAGTTTTTATTTTGTTATTGCTGTTGTTTTATTTTGTTGTTGCTGAACCAACATTATTTCCCAGTGCTTTACAGTCTATGCTATGCTTGTTGGTCAGTGGTAATGTTGTATTTGGTTGACACAATTATGATGGGAGCGCCATCTGACACCAGGCATCTTTAACACAACATGTAAACGATATTAGGAATCCAATGCGTCATTAGTTAGAGTTAACTTTCAAATCTCTCTGTTGGACCAGATGAGCCCATTGATGTGGATTGAGATGATGCTCATTTTGTCTCAGGCCTGTGGCACTAGTGGTATGTGATTCATTTGTATGTCAATATGCACTCAGTGTTTTCTTATGCTATGTCTAAACAACATGAACTGAATAATACTTTTGTTGTTAATTCAAACACAGGTGTGGATTGGAAAGCTGATTACCCGAAGGTTGTTTTTACCAAAATGGGAGAAGATGTGACCATACCATGCAATGTTACCTATCCCCCGTCCCCATCTAAAGAGCCTGTCCAGGCCTACTGGAAACGCCTGGGAAATACTAAACTAAACATCAATGATAATGACAAGAATGAATTCCTCTATCACCCCAACAACACATTCGTAATCAAGAGTTTTCAGACCAGGACCAACCTGACAGGAAATGTCACTAAGAGAAACTGCTCCCTGAAGATCAATATAATTCAACATGGCGACATTGGGCGCTTCTACTACTTGAGAATTGCCACTGGAGCCGACAACTTCAGTTTTAATAAAGAACTTGTCTCCATTCAAATATCTGGTAAGCAGTAGAGGATGCAATGTAAAGTGCCTTTGTTCAGTGTGTCATTCATTTGATTTGGAGGAAACTAATCCCTACTGTATTTTGTCCATTCAGGAACCTCCGGGACTATTTCAACCATACCAAAGGACAAGTCAAACACAGGTGAAGTATTCAGCTTAGAATTTTCACGTACACACCGAATTTAAAATGTTGCTCTGAATCAGATATTGGTTTACTTTAGAAATTACCAGTAAACCTGACACAGTTGATAACAGCAATAACAATGTCTTTGTCTCCTTCTCAGTTGATTCCACAACTACAGTCCCACTAGCCACCACAGAATGTAAGTAGACTCTCAGGGCCAGTTTCACAGACCCACATTAAAGCCTAGTCTTGGAATTAAAGGTATGCTATATCTACAGTGCCTTCAGAAAGTATTCATACCCTTTGACTTATTCCACATGTTGTTGTGTTACAGCCTGAATTCAAATGGATTCAATATTTTTTTCTCACCTATTTACATCACAGGAGGTTGGTGGCACCTTAATTGGGGAGGACAGCCTCATGGTAATGACTGAAGCGGAATTAGTGGAATTGTATCAAATACATCAAACACATGGAAACCATGTGTTTGATGCCATTCCATTTACTCTGTTCCAGCCATTATAATGAGCCGTCCTCCCTTCAGCAACCTCCACTGATCTACATAAAATACCCCATAGTGAGAAAGATAAAACATGTTTTTAGAAACGTTTGCAAATTTATTGAAAATAAAATAATGAAATATCTTATTTACATAAGTATTCACAACCCTGAGTCAACCCTGAGCTTTGGCAGTGATTACAGCTGTGAGTCTTCCTGGGTAAGTCTCTAAGAGCTTTGCACACTTGAATTGTACAATATTTGCACATAGTTTTTTTTAATTCTTCAAGCTCTGTCAAGTTGGTTGTTGATCATTGCTTAACAGACATTTTCAACTCTTGCCATAGATTTTGGTAAGCGACTCCAGTGTAGATTTGGCCTTGTGTTTTAAGTTATTGTCCTGCTGAAAGGTGAATTTGTCTTCCCGTGTCTGTTGGAAAGCAGACTGAACCATGATTTCTTCTAGGATTTTGCCTGTGCTTATCTCCATTCCGTTGCTTTTTATTTAAAAAACCTAGTAGTTTTTGCTGATGACAAGCATACCCATAACATGATGCATCCACCACCATGCTTGAAAGTATGAAGAGTGGTACTGTACTCAGTGATGTTAGATTTGCCCCAAACATAATGTTTTGTATTCGGGACATAAATGTAACAATAAAAGAAATAATTTGCAAACAGGATGCATGCTTTGGAATATTTTTATTCCGTACATGCTTCCTTCTTTTCACTCTGTCAGTTAGGTTAATATTCTGGAGTAACTACTATGTTGTTGATCCATCCTCAGTTTTCTCATATCACAACCATTGAATTCTGTAATTGAAATCACTGCGTGGTTTCTTTCCTCTCTGGCAACAGAGTTAAGAAAGACACATGTATCTTTGTAGTGACTGGGTGTATTGTTACACCATCCAAAGTGTAATTAATAACTTTAGCATGCTCAAAGCGATATTCAATGTCTGCTTTTTTTTTACCCATCTACAAATAGGTGCCCTTCTTTGTGAGGCATTGGAAAACTGGTCTTTGTAGTTGAATCTGTGTTTGAAATGTACTGCTTGACTGAGAGACCTTACAGACAGTTGTATGTGTGGGGTACAGAGATGAGGTAGTCATTCAAATATCATGTTCAACACTATTATTGCACACAGTGAGTCCATGCAACTTATGCGACTTGTTAAGCAAATTTGTACACATATATACAGTTGAAGTTGGAAGTTTACATACACCTTAGCCAAAAACATTTAAACTCAGTTTTTCACAATTCCTGACATTTAATCCTAGTAAAGATTCCCTTAGGTCAGTTAGGATCACCACTTTATTTTAAGAATGTGAAATGTCAGAATAATAGTAGAGTGATTTATTTAAGCTTTTATTTCTTCATCACATTCCCAGTGGGTCAGAAGTTTACATACACTCTATTAGTATTTGGTAGCATTGCCTTTAAATTGTTTAACTTGGGTCAAACATTTCGGGTAGCCTTCCACAAGCTTCCCACAATAAGTTGGGTGAATTTTGTCCCATTCCTCCTGACAAAGCTGGTGTAACGGAGTCGGGTTTGTGGGCCTCCTTGCTCACACACGCTTTTTCAGTTCTGCCAATACATTTTCCATAGGCTTGAGGTTAGGGTTTTGTGATGGCCACTCCAATACCTTGACTTTGTTGTCCTTAATCCATTTTGACACAACTTTGGAAGTATGCTTGGGGTCATTGTCCATTTGGAAGACCCATTTGTGACCAAGCTTTAACTTCCTGACTGATGTCTTGAGATGTTGCTTCAATATATCAACATCATTTTCCTTCCTCATAATGCCATCTATTTTGTGAAGTGCACCAGTCCCTCCTGCAGCAAAGCACCCCCACAACATGATGCTGCCACCCCTGTGCTTCACGGTTGGAATGGTGTTCTTCGGCTTGCAAGCCTCCCCCTTTTTCCTCCAAACATAACAATGGTCATTATGGCCAAACAGTTCTATTTTTGTTTCATCAGACCAGAGGACATTTCTCTAAAAAGTACGATCTTTGTCCCCGTGTGCATTTGCAAACCGTAGTCTGGCTTTTGTATGGCAGTTTTGGAGCAGTGGCTTCTTCCTTGCTGAGCGGGCTTTCAGGTTATGTCGATATAGGACTCGTTTTACTGTGGATATAGATACTTTTGTACCTGTTTTCTTCCAGCATCTTCACAAGGTCCTTTGCTGTTGTTCTGGGACTGATTTACACTTTTCACACCAAAGTACGTTCATCTCTAGGAGACAGAACACGTCTCCTTCCTGAGCGGTATGACGGCTGCGTGGTCCCATGGTGTTTATACTTGCGTACTATTGTTTGTACAGATGAACGTGGTACCTTCAGGCATTTGGAAATTGCTCCCAAGGATGAACCAGACTTGTGGAGCTCTACAATTTTCTTTCTGAGGTCTTGGCTGATTTCTTTGGATTTTCCCATGATGTCAAGCAAAGAGGCACTGAGTTTGAAGGTAGGCCTTGAAATACATCCACAGGTACACCTCCAATTGACTCAAATTATGTCAATTAGCCTATCAGAAGCTTCTAAAGCCATGACATCATATTCTGGAATTTTTCAAGCTGTTTAAATGCACAGTCAACTTTGTGTATGTAAACTTCTGACCCACTGGAATTGTGATACAGTGAGTTATAAGTGAAATAATCTGTCTGTGTAAAGAATTTTAGGAAAAATGACTTGTGTCATGCACAAAGTAGATGTCCTAACCGACTTGCCAAAACTATAGTTTGTTAACAAAGAATGTGTGGAGTGGTTGAGAAACGAGTTTTAATGACTCCAACCTAAGTGTATGTAAACTTCCGACTTCAACTGTATATATTATACCCCCCCCCCCTAATTTGAGTAAACTAATAAACAACAACACTTGTTGTCTACTTCCAGCTCATACAAACAAGGGGTTGAATACTCAAGGGCTTGTAAGTAAGCATTTCACTGGAGCATGTGACAAATACCATTTATTTGATTTGATTTTACATTTTAGCTTTTCATTTTTTACTTTGCCAACATTTCTACAAACATAATTCCACTTTGACATTATGTTGTATTGTGTGTAGGCCAGTGACAAAAAAATCTCAATTTAACCAAGAAAATAAATTCAGGCTGTAACACAACAAAATGTGGAAAAACTCAAGGGGTGGGAATACTTTCTGAAGGCACTGTATCCATTTGAGAGAGGGTCTGTTGATTTTGCATTGGGAGGCAGGTAGCCTAGCAGTTAAGAGCGTTGGGCCGGTAACTGAAAGGTTGGTGGTTTGAATCCTTGAGCTGTGAAAAATCTGTTGATGTGCCCTTGAGCAAGGCACTTAGAACTAGTTGCTCTGGATAAACGTGTTGACTAAAATGTAAAAAAAATATAAATTCAAATGAATAATGGAATTAATAAATATTCCTCAGTCCTAATCAGAATGTTTTTCACAGTGTTTGAGGACGCGCTATCCACGACCACATATATTGCCACCACGGTCCCAGTGGTTGCAGTTCTACTGGTTGGTGTATTGGGGATTGTTTGGTTCTTCAAGTACAGGAAAAGGTGGGTCCGGTTGATGGGTATCCCCAGAGGGATGCACTCAAGCTTGACTGACATTGATCCATTTCTATAGCAACATCATGTCCCCTGCCTTATATTAGTCATTGCAGATACATTTGAAATACATTTTTCTCACATTCACTAAAATAACTGAATTGATTTAATAGGTCCAGGGGTGTCACTAAGCAAGAGTCTGGATATTATGCTAATTTCACCATGACAACTCCAACGACCAAACCTGAAAGGTATGCTTAAAACTATGAAACATCCTTCATTAAATTGCTAGTTTAACATATTTCGTTTTTTCTTCTGAACATTACTCTAAAATGTGTTCTTTGAGTTGACCTACAGTGTCAGTGAGATACTTGTCTTCCCCTATCTCCACAGAGTCAAAACTACAAAGAAGAAAGATGACACCCAAATTCCTCCTCCAAAGGTCATCGATGAGCCCGTCTATGGCAACGTCCAGGTACATTACAGCACCCTGAGCAGATCTGTTTTAAACTGACAGTACTCTTTATATTGATATCAACAGTCTACATGTACTAAGTCATCAGCTTTGGACACACACTGTTTGACTCAACGTTGTTTCCATGTCATTTCAATGACATGACATTGAAGCAACGTGAAATAGATGTTGAGTTGACTTCTGTGGCCAGTGGGTACTAAATATGTTAACCATGTTGGCCATTTAGTGTTGTGTGCATAGCTTGATGATAGCCCTTTCCCTACCTTCCCTGCCTGATTTCTCCATTTCTCTTTACAGGGTCCAGACGATCCGATGGACAGTATGGATTAAATGGACAATGTATATGCAAATGTGGATCATGCAAAACAGTGATGAAGCTGCATCTCAGATATCAGCACTGCTTAATAATACTTGTTGAATGTGTGTGTGTGTTTTATCTTGATTGTTTTCTTGTCAAAAGGCAGCTTACAGTGTCAGCCCTCATTTTTCATATCCTGTTTGACTTTCACTTGGTTAGACAATAATATGTGCAGTTTGTTTGTTAAATGTAATATACATAATTCAGTATGTAACTATTTTTTAAAGGACTGGCTTTCAAATAAATATACTTACTGAGATGATATGCTACCGGTTGTTTGATTCAATCTATGTCAAAACATTTCACAAAAACAGATCTCGCAGTCCTATATTGACAAGCATTCACAACTAAACGTAACATTTGTGCTGAGTTGGACAGAAACATATTGCCAGAAATTGATTTTTTTTTTGACTAAGGTTTTCTGGGTAGAAAACACATTTTGACACATGAGATTCACGTGTCAAAGTCAATACATTTTCAGAGTTTTGATTGATTGAGTTTTAAGTTTTCTATGTTGCGTATGTGAACAAAAGGTATCTGATAAGAAACTTTGCAGACAATAACTGCCACTGTTATTTTTTTTTCCAGAGTGGATGCATATATAGGCCTTGATTTTGGTACTCAAATGCAAAGTCTCAGGGTAAGAGTGGGTGAAACTCTGGCATATTACTGGACATGAACTAAGGAAACACAGAGAAGGTACTTCTGCGTTCTTATTTTTTCAGTTCAAACTCAAATACATTGCCTTCCGTGTTTGACGAATGAGAGCTGTTCCAATTGCCTTGGTTTTAGGATTTAATCTCTACGGCATCGGTTTTAACACATTCCCTCTCTTTTCTTCCACAGTCACCTGAGATGGAGATCAAACTGCTGTTTCAAATTTTGCTGTTATACGGTATCTCCTTAAAACCGCTTAAAGGATCACACCCTTTTTTTCAATTTTTATCTAAAATGACATACCCAAATCTAACTGCCTGTAGCTCAGGACGTGAAGCAAGGATATGCATATTCTTGATACCATTTGAAAGGAAACACTTTGAAGTTTGTGGAAATGTGAAATTAATGTAGGATAATATAACACATTAGATCTGGTAAAAGTTAATATTATTATTATTTTATTTTTTTCATCATCTTTGAAATGCAAGCAAAAGGCCAGAATGTATTATTATAGTTTAGGTGCAATTTTGGCCACTAAATGGCAGCAGTGTATGTGCAAAGTGTTAGACTGATCCAATGAACCATTGCATTTCTGTTCAAAATGTTGTATCAAGTCTGCCCAAATGTACCTAATTGGTTTATAACTGTGCACTCTCCTTAAACAATAGCATGGTATTCTGTGCAGTTAGATTAACAATAATTTAAGCTTTCTGCCCATATCAGATATGTCTGTCCTTGTCACTCCCTGATCTTTTCACCTGTCCTTGTGCCTGTCTCCACCCCACTCCAGGTGTCACCCATCTTCCCCATTATCCCCGGTGTTTTTATACCTGTGTTTTCTGTCTGTCTGTGCCAGTTCAACCAGCGTTTTTCTCTGAGCTCCTGTTTTTCCCAGTCTGTGTTTTTCTCTCGTCCTCCTGGTTCTGACCCTTGGTCAGCACACCTGCCTGACCATTCTGCCTGCCCCTGACCTCGAGCCTGCCTGCCACCCTGTACCATTTTGGACACTGACCTGGTTATGAACTCTTGCCTGCCCCTTGGACTATAATAAAGGTCAGAGCTCAAACCATCTGCCTCCCGTGTCTGCATCTGGGTCTCGCCTTGTGTCGTTATAGTCCTGGGAAATGTACTTGTTACTTACAACTTCATGCTAATCACATTAGCGCACGTTAGCTCAACCGTCCCGCGGGGTGGGGTTAATTTCCTGATAATATTACAGCAGTCATGTTTGTTCAAGCTGTCTATGTACACTAGGAAGGATTTCTTTTAACTCGTGATTGACTTGAGCCCAATGACTGCTCCAGTGATCCATGGGGTCCAGTCTCAGGTCAGCAGACATCCCAGGTGGTCAACAGACATCCCATGTATCCTGTACATTCTGTTACCCTCCCACATGGACACATATCACAGACTATGGAGGCTCCTGATAAACCCTCTCCTGGTGGGGGAAGGTCAACTGAATCTACAACCTACAGGAGAACACCAGGTGGCCCCAGAGTTTGCACCCAGATCCTGGGAGACCTGAGCAAGGGAAACTGCATCTTGAGTATTGATAATGTTCAGCGCGATGACATTTGACCATTCTGTTTCAGGACTGACATGCCAGAGTACAACCAGTTCTCCTATGTTGGTAACATGGTTTGCATAAATTTTAAATTCGCCTATGTTAATTTGGTTGAGGATTTTTTGGCTATCTGTATCCTGTTGAATTGTTGAAAGTGGCTTATTAAATGTGCCTTTCAAAAGGCCATATATCAGTCTTTGACTAATTGTTCAATGAATGCTTTTCTTCCGTGTCATGCTGTCCAGTCCCCCCTTTCTGTCAGTGAGGGAGGAGGTGAAGGAGGAGGAGGTGGTATCTGCCTTCTGCTATGTGTTTCACTCCTGCCCATCTGATCCCCCTCTCCTCACCTGGAGCCACTCTGGAACACCCAGCATCCAATCACAGCAGCATACCAAGGGCCAGTGGGAGGTGACCATGACCTTTACCCCCACCATCACTGATAACAACCAACCTTTGTACAGTGAACCGCTCAAAGACTCTCATTGTCAAATGTCACTCTCTATGTCAAAGTCCTATATGGTATAAATGAGAGTGGTTATATTTCCTGACAATGTTGTTCCAAACCAAGTGGCGTGGCAGCTGTTGGGCTGAACAAACAAACACATGATTGTTGCTTTGTGGGAAAGAATGACCCAGTCACTGGCTCATCTGCGTTGTCAGTGGTGATTTTAGCATGTACATCTTGGTGGGGCAAACAAAAAATGTAAAAATTGGGATGCATGCCAGCAAAGCCACTACACAACACAAAAACCCTAAACATTAGATGAATTGCACTATAACAGTGACAAACAGTGCCCACAAACTTTTAGGGCCTACATAAAGCTGCCCCAACGGCAGAGTTCCAAAAGCAGTCCCCAAACCTTACCACTGCTACACCTGGCTATCAGCAGAGCCTTGTCTGGCAGCGAAACAGTTAATTCAGCCTCATATACTGCCTTAAAAAAAAATACCTGATATGGCTGACCTAAACAAAAGTGGTTTCTACTGACAATTGAGATGTACAAACTATGGCAAGCGGATAAGAGGCAATCCGTAATTTCGAAAAATACATTAATGAGCGAGCTAGGACGAACGTAGTCAATATAGCTATTTGTTCAGCCCTTTTGAAATGTACAGCGACAGAAATCAGAACATGGGCCGTTCTTACAGTGTTCTCCCTGTACACCAAGTCAGAACCGTAGGATAAATAAAGAGGGCATATAAGCAGACAATGAAATCTCTTACAATATTCAATAATTACATTTCTCTAAAACAGATTATAGGCTACATGTGCACCACCAAATTTTGTCATCAAAATCTGGCATTCTCTGGATTTATGGTGCTTTCAAGATAACTGGAAACTCTGCAAAAAACAAGGTTGAATCATGAAGTCAGTGATCTTCAGATCGTAACTCTAGAAAGAGCCCCAAGTTCTGACTTACAATTCCGATTTTGATGACCGTTCAAAACGTATTTACCCAGTCGGAGCTTGTTTTTTCCTGAGTTACCAGTTATCTTGAACTCACTGAAGTCAGATTTCCCAGTTCCGAGTTAACAGTTGTTTTGAGTGCGGCAAAAATCATGCTTGATTGACAGCATGGCCAATGTTGAATGTTTATCATTTTAAACTTGGAAAAGAGACCCTTAAACCAATATGTATCACCACACAGTCACTCCACTAAATAGTAGGCTAGTGATTGCTTTGCAATGCTTGCAGTTAGCTACTGATTCCTTCCAAACCACTCATTGTTGAATTTGCAATTTCCAACTTGTTGTCCAATGGCTAATGAGCACTGATACGATTTATCTACAATTTGTCTTAATTATTTATCTTTGTATGGCAAGGATTAAATAGGGTTTGCCAGCAGATTGTCAGCTTGATTCATGATGATGACTGCTAGCTAAGATTTTGTGTCACGTTCGTCGTATGGAAGAAGAGAGAAGGACCAAGGCGCAGCGTGATACGAATACATTCTTCTATTTATTTAACACGAAACGAAGAACACTTAAACAAACTAATCAAAACAACAAAACGAACGTGAAGCTATATATATATATATATATATATAAAGTGCAGACACAAGCAACCAATACATAGACAATAACCCACGAAATCCCTAAAGAATATGGCTGCCTAAATATGGTTCCCAATCAGAGACAATGATAAACAGTTGCCTCTAATTGAGAACCAATCTAGGCAACCATAGACATACAAACACCTAGACTAGAAAACACCCCATAAACATACAAAACCCCTAGACTAGACAAAACACATAAATCCCCCATGTCACACCCTGACCTAACCAAAATAATAAAGAAAACAAAGATAACTAAGGCCAGGGCGTGACATTTTGAAAGTATGATGTTGACATGATCAGTCCAATCAAAGCTACTGTAGATATAACGTGATTTGACATCATTTTATCTGTGGCCAATGACCTTGAGCCTTCTTGGAAGGGCACTTCTAATGTAACTCTATGGCAGCACCCAAGGGGCTTGCATTTTCTAGCTCTACCCTTAGATTTGGCGGTGATGTAGTGTCCCCATGAGTGACAGAACACTGAGCCAATCACGGCTCAATTAGAGATTATTACCAACCCCTACGCTCCGAATTTTCTGCTGGCTGCCCCCCCACCACAGAAATCACTAAGCTAGGCTGAAACACATGCATTTTGGAGCTGCCTTACTCAAGAAAGAAAAAAAGAGACCATATTTGCATGCAGCTTAACTAACTCAATGATTATTTATTATGTTTTACATTGTTTGCAAACTGATATGTGACATGTATTAATAAAAAAAAACATAAGCATTTCGCAGCACCCGATATAACATCTGCTAAACTATGTACGTGACCAATACATTTTGACCTTACCGAAGCTCTCTACTGCACTGCTGTCAACACAGAGGGACATGGGTGCTCCAGACAATGGACAATCACGGTAGATTGTAAGTACCAAGCATTTATAACTTGTATTCCCCAGTTTCTCCTTTAGTCAGGTAGAGTCAATTGACAAGCACTTCCTATAACTAGATACATACATTCATGTTTCTCACTAGTTTTGGTTGTCATGCCAAGTTAACAGGGGTAAACCTATTCCCCCTCAGGAGACTGAAAAGGTTTGGCATGGGTCCTCAGATCCTCAAAAGGTTCTACAGCTGCACCATCGAGAGCATCCTGACTGGTTGCATCACTGCCTGGTATGGCAACTGCTCGGCCTCCGACCGCAAGGCACTACAGAGGGTAGTGCAAACGGCCCAGTACATCACCGGGGCCAAGCTTCCTGCCATCCAGGACCTCTATAACAGGCAGTGTCCGAGGAAGGCCCTAAAGATTGTCAAAGACTCCAGCCATCCTAGTCATAGACTGTTCTCTCTCCTACCACACGGCAAGCGGTACCGGAGCGCCAAGTCTAGGTCCAAGAGGCATCTAAACAGCTTCTACCCCCAGGCCATAAGATTCCTGAACATCTAGTCAAATGGCTACCCAGACTATTCACATTGCTGCCCCCCCCCCTCTCCACACCACTGCCACTCTCTGTCGTCATCTATGCGTAGTCACTTTAATTAACTCTACCTACATGTACATACTACCTCAACTAACTGGTGCCCCCGCACATTGACTCTGTACCCGGCACCCCCCTGTATATATTGTTATTTTTTACTGCTCCTCTTTAATTACTTGTTACTTGTAGCTCTTATTCTTTTCTGTATTTTTTTAAACTGCACTGTCGGTTAGGGGCTCGTTGTCACGAACTTCTATGGGAGAGAGAGAGGACCAAGGCGCTGCGTGTGAAAAATACATCTTCTCTTATTTAGAAGAAGAACAACGAAACAAAACAACAAACAGACGAACGTGAAGCTATCAAAGACTAAGTACAAACATGCAACATAGACATAGACACTACAAAAACACATACATTCCCCATGTCACACCCTGACCTAACTAAAAAACATAAAGAAAACAAAGAATACCAAGGCCAGGGCGTGACAGTACCCCCCCCCCCCCCAAAGGTGCGGACTCCGACCGCACAACCTGACATAGAAAGGGGAGGGTCCGGGGTGGCCCCATCATGGCGGCGGCTCGGGTGCGGGACGTGGCCCCCACTCCACCATTGTCAATACCCGCTTTGGTAGCCTCCTCCAAATGGCCACCCTCCAAATTAACTCCACTGGATTAAGGGGCAGCACCGGACTGAGGGGCAACACCGGAATGAGGGGCAGCTCCGGACTGAGGGGCAGCTCCGGACTGAGGGGCAGCACCGGACTGAATGGCGGATCCTGGCTGGCTGGCTCTGGCGGATCCTGGCTGGCTGGCTCTGGCGGATCCTGGCTGGCTGGCTCTGGCGGATCCTGGTTGGCTGGCTCTGGCTGGTCATGGCTGGCGGACGGCTCTGGCTGGTCATGGCTGGCGGACGGTTCTGGCTGGTCATGGCTGGCGGACGGCTCTGGCTGGTCATGGCTGGCGGACGGCTCTGGCTGGTCATGGCTGGCGGACGGCTCTGGCTGGTCATGGCTGGCGGACGGCTCTGGCTGATCCTGGCTGGCGGACGGCTCTGGCTGATCCTGGCTGGCGGACGGCTCTGGCTGATCCTGGCTGGCGGACGGCTCTGGCTGATCCTGGCTGGCGGACGGCTCTGGCTGATCCTGGCTGGCGGACGGCTCTGGCTGATCCTGGCTGGCGGACGGCTCTGAAGGCTCATGGCAGACGGGCGGCTTTGCAGGCTCAGTACAGACGGGCGGCTTTGAAGGCTCAGTACAGACGGACAGTTCAGACGGCGTTGGGCAGACGGGCAGTTCAGGCGCCGTTGGGCAGACGGGCAGTTCAGGCGCCGTTGGGCAGACGGCAAACTCTGGCCGGCTGAGACGCACTGTAGGCCTGGTGCGTGGTACCGGAACTGGAGGTACCGGGCTAAGGACACGCACCATCAGGCTAGTGCGGGGAACAACAACAGGGCACACTGGACTCTCAAGGCGTACTATAGGCCTGGTGCGTGGTACCGGCACTGGTGGTACCGGGCTGAGGGCACGCACATCAGGGCGAGTACGGGGAGAAGGAACAGTGCGTACAGGGCTCTGGAGACGCACAGGAGGCTTGATGCGTGGTGCCGGAACTGGAGGCACTGGGCTGGAGACACGCACCACAGGGAGAGTGCGTGGAGGAGGAACAGGGCTCTGGAGACGCACTGGAAGCCTGGTGCGTGGTGTAGGCACAGGTGGTACTGGGCTGGGGCGGGGAGGTGGCGCCGGAAATACCGGACCGTGCAGGCGTACTGGCTCCCTTGAGCACTGAGCCTGCCCAACCTTACCTGGTTGTATGCTCCCCGTCGCCCGACCAGTGCGGGGAGGTGGAATAACCCGCACCGGGCTATGTAGGCGAACCGGGGACACCATGCGTAAGGCTGGTGCCATGTAAGCCGGCCCGAGGAGACGCACTGGTGGCCAGATGCGTTGGGCCGGCTTCATGACATCCGGCTCAACGCTCAATCTAGCCCGGCCGATACGTGGAGCTGGAATGTACCGAACCGGGCTATGCACTCCACGGTAAGTACAGGGAGTATGCGCAGGTCTCCTACCTGACTTCGCCACACTCCCTTTTAGCCCCCCCCCAAGAAATTTTTGGGTTGTACTCGCGGGCTTCCAGCCTTGCTTCCGTGCTGCCTCCTCATATCGCCGCCTCTCTGCTTTCGCTGCCTCCAGCTCAGCTTTGGGGCGGCGATATTCTCCTGGTTGAGCCCAAGGTCCCTTACCATCCAATTCGTCCTCCCATGTCCAGAAATCCTGTGTAGGTGGGTCCTGTTGCTGTTTCACACGCCGCTTGGTCCGATTCTGGTGGGTAATTCTGTCACGAACTTCTATGGGAGAGAGAGAGGACCAAGGCGCAGCGTGTGAAAAATACATCTTCTCTTATTTAGAAGAAGAACAACGAAACAAAACAACAAACAGACGAACGTGAAGCTATCAAAGACTAAGTGCAAACATGCAACATAGACATAGACACTACAAAAACACATACATTCCCCATGTCACACCCTGACCTAACTAAAAAACATAAAGAAAACAAAGAATACTAAGGCCAGGGCGTGACACTCGTAAGTAAGCATTTCACTGTAAGGTCTACACCTGTTGTATTCGGCGCATGTGACTAATAAAATGTGATTTGATTTGATTTCCTTAAGATCACAGTAATTGGAGAAGTTCCAGAGTTATGGTAGCTCATTGCACTTCTGAAGTGGTCTGTAAAAAATATGCTGTGTGGCTATAAACAAATGGTCCATATTCTCCCAACAGACCTTCCAGAAAAGTATGCAGATTACTTGGGCTGCACCAACGAAACCACACATTTGACTTGTCAACCTCTACAGTTTTAGTGGAGGAGGAGTTTGAAGATAAGGACACTATATCCTGCACTCCCAGAAATTAGTATGGGGAGGCTTTTCTCACCAAATACATTCAATATATTTAAATGTTTCTATGCCTTTCAAATCATATGAAGAATTTGTTCAAAAACATGTTTTGTGAAACTTTATTTTTTTCTCTCCAGATTTAATCATGTATAGAGAGCTACAATCAGAACCTAATAACAATTAATAATTGTCTGTATTTTGATTTGTATTCCCGTTACCGATATGTTCTTATAGAGAGGGTCAAGAAAGCTGACAAAATCACTATTGTGAAATAGCTCAAACCCCATGGAAATAAACAGACGTTGAAAATCTCAATAAATGAAACAGCAACCCCAAGTGGAGAAACACTGAAAGTCCCACACTTGTATTCTATCCTCAGATTACCCTCAAGACACAATTTCAACAGACAGCTGGGGAAGTGGGAAACAAGCTATCGTTAAATACTGGTTGATTTATTGTGCATATTAAACATTTTGTAAAAACTCTTCTGAATCACCCAAGCCATAGATGATAAACAAATGCCTTGTAAAAGCCATAACACAAAGCCACAGCCCAAATAAGAATGTACCATATTCATTAGCCATAAGAACAATAAAGCTACATCAAGCTAACAAATATAAGCAGTCACCAGCTCTGCTAGATTGGTTTAGAATGTTAATATTTTGCTGGAACCTTTAACAGACTTAGTACCATGGCCTCTGGGCCAGCTGACTTCCACATGCTTCCTGTTGTGTTCACATGTTACCATAGACTTCATCATCTCCACCATCACACTCGTATGGGTCACCATCCTCTTCAGCCTACAGGAAACCAGATCAGAGAGATCATCAACAACACCTCTATTGTTTTTTATATCCTTTTTATTTAGAGCAAACTTTTCCCAGATCTCTACAGCAGCTGTAAATGTCTGCAGTAGAACCACAGTACATACCTCCATGTTGCCATATAGGTGATTGTTGGTGTAGTATTTTGTGTGGATTTCACTGCTGGTGTCTGTCTGCTCTTTCCTGTGGATAGTTAGGGCCACTCTCAGATGCATTCTCTTCATTTGATAAGACACAACAAGAGTAAATGTAGGCTAATGGGTTTTAGCAACTCATCAGGATGTATACATTATAATCACAGACAGAACAGCCTGTAGAAAAATACCTTGATGGTGTGGGATCTGAGGAAGCACACTTGGATGCATCAATGTCCTGCTTGCTGGTTACTGGCTGGTCACAATGACTCCTCCCGCTGATTAAAAAAATGATGCCAAGTTGAACAAACAGAACAAAACAGCTAATAACAAACACAAATCTGCGCAGCTCACTTCAAAAATAAATACAAGAGTAACTTACACCTTCTTGTTCAATACGCAAGCTGACATGGGAATTAGTATTACTACCACCACTAATGCAGCAATACCAATTGAAACGTACAGCATCAACTTCTTATCTGTCCAAAAACAAATAAATATGTTTTATTAATGTACCCATAATATCCTTTATGATGTTAATACTGTATGTAATACTTCATTTATGATGCTTCTCCCCCACTGTTTCCCTTACCATTTGTGGACACAGTCAAGGACAAGGTGGTATTGCCCTTTGTGTTGCTGGCATGGCAGTGTAAGGTCTCTGAGAAGCCTAGTGTCCTCTGTAGGGTCACCATGGTAACTGACCCATGCATCTCCACCTTGGTACTGGGCAAGGTGGGCAGGGGTCCAGCCGGAAGAGACCACTCCACAGTGGCGGTGGGCTCCGAATCCACAATGCACAGACAGGTCACCATGGACATGTCTGAAGTGCAGGCAGAGCCCACTTTGATCTCAGGGGGTCTGGGATGAGAATGATAAACATTGGTTTCAAATGAAGAGTATTGTCTTCATATTATATACACAGAAAGGACATGATCCATATTAACAGAATGGCGGCATCTACTTACACTCTACATTGAGCTTCAGTGAGCTGGAGTGGCCTTGTCCCTCTGTGTTGATGTCAGTGCAGTAGAGGGCTTCAGTGAGTCTGGTCACATTCTCCAGTGTGATGGTAGGTCCCGTGGTGGGCAGAGGTCCTCTGCTGTTCTGCCATCTGTAGCTGTGGGCTGCAGGGTTACTGTCACTGGAGCATCTCAGCTCTACAGAGTCTCCTTCCTTCACACTGGACACTTCCTCAACCTTCACATCCACTGGGGCATCTATGATTAACATCATTAGTAAGAATGCTATTACTATGTAATAAACATCTTAGGACAGATTCAGTGGATCAACCACATGCTTTCAATCTATTTAGATTTCAAAATGGAAGTTTTCCAAATCCAGGCTGTGGAAAAAGTTAATGTTTCCTTTTAAAATAAGTTTAATTCTAGTAGAAAAAAAGAAGGAAGGGATGTGCTGCTAAGGTACACAATAACAGACTTTGGTTGATTCGAGTTTAACTTTTGTCATTTGCGCAGAAGCATTCTGTTTTCAAAGAAATGAAAGTGTAAATCTACCATACAGTGTTATTAACACACAGATGTGTTCCACTTACATTTGACATTGAGAGTTTTGGACCTTTTCACTGTCTTCCCTCCTCTGTGTTCTGCTGTGCAGACCAGAGACTGGTTGTGATCAGTGATGCTGGGAGTAAATGTCAGGGATGACATCACTTACCACTGGCTGTCGGTCAGCTGTTGTGATTGGACACTGGGTGTTCTGGAGAGGCTCCAGGTGACGAGAGGGGAATCAGATGGGCAGGAGTGAGACACAGAACAGAAGCAGAAACCACTTCCCCCAACTTCACCTCCTTCATCACTGACAGAGAGGGGGGGTCTGGAGAGCCTGATATCAGCAAAGAGAAGAGAACAGTTATTGCAGTTCTTTTGAGGTGTTCCTCCACCAGTTCTTGGGTCTGTCCTTTCAGCACTATAATTTAAATCAACAAGAAGCTATAGCTATCATTAGGGTAAATAATGGGATACTATAATACAACATTTGAAATTATCCTTGTCAATTCTTCCAGTGGGAACTTACTGCTCACTGCAATGGAGACCGTGTCATCTTTGTATGTATACTTGTAATGGTCTTTGATTTCAAACCTGAAAGTAAACAGTCCTTTGTCACTGCGATGGAGGGGGTCGATTCTGAGAGAGCAGTTCTTCTGCCGGAGGTCTCCCACCAGCTCTGTACGACCCCTGTAGTCTTTGATGATACTGGAGCTGTCTGGGTGGTATATAACCTTATAGGTGTCTTTTAACCAGATGCCAGTTAATTTGGAGGGCTTCTTCTTTGGTTCTGGGTAGTTGAATGAGCAGGGAATCACGATGCATGAGTCCTGCAGGCCGGAGACTGAGCTGGGCACCTCAGCAGTCCATGACAAGGCATCAACTCCCATCACTCAAATAGCAGTGGGAAATTAAAGGTGTTGGACAGTTAGACATTCAACTGACCACACTGGTTAGTTTAAACAAATTCATATTACTTACTATATACAGTATACAGTTGAAGTCGGAAGTTAACATACACCTTAGCCAAAAACATTTAAACAAATTTGTTTCACAATTACTGACATTTAATCCTAGTAAATATTTCCTGTCTTAGGTCAGTTAGGATCACCACTTTATTTTATGAATGTGAAATGTCAGAATAATAACAGAGAGAATGTGTAACGACTCCCACCGAAGGTGGCTCCCCTTCCTGTTCGGGTGGTGCTCGGCGGTCGTCGTCACCGGCCTACTAGCTGCTACTGACTTTTCCCTCCCCCTCCCTTTTTGTGAATTATTGCCACCTGTTTGTGGTTAGGGTGATTTGTGGGGCTTTATTACCCAGCAGCCCGGCCTGCTGGGTGTGCGGGATTGTTGTGTGTACAGGTAGTACATTCTTGTGTGTCACGGTTCGTGTACGTTGTGTCTTGTGATTTCGTGTTCTCACTTTATGTGGTGGAGCATTACATTTAGAGTGGCGTCGTGTTCACCCGTGTTGGGTATTAAATTGGAACGCTACTCTGAACTCTCTGTCTCCTGCGTCTGACTCCTTCATCCACTACACCCCGGGCATTACAGAATCCCGCACCTCGTTTTCAAGAATGGAGTCAGCAGGAGCAGCGGCCAACCCACTCCCATCTATGGAGGAACGGGTTCTCCACCAGACTACCGTTCTCCATCGCATCGGTTCCGCCATGGATCAAATGATGGAGAGAATGGACCGATGGGAGAGGAGTGGTCTCCTCTCTCCACCTGCAGTCTCTCCAGCTCAGGATTCCTCCTCTCCTCTCTCACCATCCTCCGGCTCCAGCGCTCTCCGTCTTGCGCTCCCGAGGGAGTATGATGGAGCGGCAGTGGGATGTCAGGGGTTCTTGTTACAAATAGAACTGTACCTGGCAACCGTGAGACCCACTCCCTCGGGAGCGGAGAAAGTGAGTGTCCTCATCTCCTGCCTAACGGGTCGTGCTCTGGAGTGGGCTAACGCTGTCTGGAATGGCCCAGATTCAGCAAAGGAGCACTACCCCGAATTTTCCCGCCGCTTTCGTGCGGTGTTCGACCATCCACCTGAGGGCCGAGCGGCGGGAGAGCGACTGGTTCATCTCAGGCAGGAGAAGAGGAGCGCCCAGGATTACGCGTTGGAGTTTCGGACCTTGGCCGCGGGGTCTGGGTGGAACGACAGGGCCCTTATAGATCATTACAGATGTAGTCTCCGGGAGGATGTCCGCAGGGAGCTAGCGTGCCGGGACGAAGCTCTCTCCCTGGATGAGCTTATTGATATGTCCATCCGGCTGGACAATCTGCTGGCTTCCCGTGGCCGTTCGGAGAGGGTCCTGTGCGTTCCACCACCCAGCACCCCTGCACCCATTCCCATGGAGTTGGGAGGAGCCGTGCCGAGGGGTACCGGAGGAGGAGGCTCCCCCTGCACCAGCTGTGGTCGGAGAGGACACACGGCCGATCGGTGCTGGGGGGGTCCATCTGGGGGTCGAGATGGCAGGCGGAACATTTCTCGGTCACCTCAGGTGAGTAAGCACCAGACTCACCCAGAACCCCCCGTTTGTCATATGTTTGTCTTAATTTTTTTTCTTACGTTTTTTCCCTCTTCCCAGCATAAGGCACTAGTCGATTCAGGTGCAGCTGGGAACTTTATGGATCGCGGACTCGCCATCAAGCTAGGTGTTCCGCTTGTGCCGATAGATTCTCCTTTTCCCGTGCACTCCCTAGATAGCCGGCCATTAGGGTCAGGTTTGGTCCGGGAGGCCACGGTTCCACTGGACATGGTGACGCAGGGGGATCATAAGGAACGTCTAAGTTTTTTCATTATCGATTCGCCTGCGTTTCCAGTGGTACTGGGGATTCCCTGGCTGGCTAGTCACAATCCTACTATTTCGTGGAAACAGGGGGTTCTCCAGGGGTGGTCAGAGGAGTGTTCTGGAAGGTGTCTGGGAGTTTCCATCGGTGCCACTTCGGTGGAGAGTTCAGACCAGGTGTCCACGGTTCGCATTCCCCCCGAGTATGCCGATTTGGCAATCGCTTTTAGTAAAAAGAAAGCGACTAAATTACCACCTTATCGACCGGGTAGGGATTGTGCGATAGATTTCCAGGTGGACGCTGCGCTTCCCAAGAGTCACGTGTACCCTTTGTCCCAAGAGGAAACGGTGGCTATGGAGACATATGTCACTGAGTCTCTGGGACAGGGGTACATTCGGTCCTCCATCTCACCCGTCTCCTCGAGTTTCTTTTTTGTGAAGAAAAAGGAGGGAGGCTTGCGTCCGTGTATTGATTATAGAGGTCTAAATGCCGTCACAGTGGGGTTTAGTTACCCACTACCTCTAATTGCTACGGCAATGGAATCATTTCACAGAGCGCAGTTTTTCACAAAACTGGATCTCAGGAGCGCGTACAGTCTGGTGCGTATTCGGAAGGGAGACGAGTGGAAAACCGCATTTAGTACCACATCGGGCCATTATGAGTACTGCGTCATGCCATATGGGTTAAAGAATGCTCCCGCCGTTTTCCAATCCTTTGTAGATGATATTCTCAGGGACCTGCACGGGCAGGGAGTGGTGGTTTATATCGATGACATTCTGATCTACTCCGCCACTCACGTGTCTCTAGTACGCAAAGTGCTTGGTAGACTGCTGGAGCATGACCTATATGTCAAGGCTGAGAAGTGTGTGTTCTCCAAACGAGCCGTCTCCTTTCTGGGTTATCGCATTTCCACCTCGGGGGTGGTGATGGAGGATGAACGCATTAAGGCCGTGCGTAATTGGCCGACTCCGACCACGGTAAAAGAGGTGCAGCGGTTTTTGGGTTTTGCCAACTACTACCGGAGGTTTATCCGGGGTTTTGGCCAGGTAGCAGCTCCCATTACCTCACTGCTGAAGGGGGGTCCGGTGCGTTTGCAGTGGTCAGCAAAAGCGAACGGAGCTTTCAACAGGTTGAAGGCGCTGTTCACGGATGCGCCCGTGTTGGCGCATCCGGATCCCTCTTTAGCATTCATAGTGGAGGTGGACGCGTCCGAGGCTGGGGTAGGTGCCGTGCTATCACAGCGCTCAGGTACGCCACCAAAACTCCACCCCTGCGCTTTTTTCTCTAAAAAGCTCAGCCCAGCGGAGCGTAACTATGATGTGGGGGACCGGGAGTTGTTAGCGGTGGTCAGTGCTCTGAAGGTGTGGAGACACTGGCTTGAGGGGGCTAAGCACCCTTTTCTCATCTGGACCGACCACCAGAATCTGAAGTATATTCGGGCAGCTAGGAGACTGAACCCACGTCAGGCAAGGTGGGCCATGTTCTTCACCCGATTCCAGTTTACTCTGTCATACAGACCGGGCTCCCAAAACATAAAGGCGGATGCACTATCCCGTTGTTTTGACACGGAGGATCGGCCCACCGAACCTACCCACATCCTTCCCGCCTCAAGGCTTATAGCACCAGTGGTGTGGGAAGTGGACTCGGACATCGAGCGGGCATTAAGGGCGGAACCCGCTCCTCCTCAGTGTCCGGCGGGGCGGAAGTACGTGCCGCTTGGTGTTCGGGACAAATTGATTCGGTGGGCTCACGTCCTACCCTCCTCGGGTCACCCTGGGGTGAAGAGGACAGTGGGGAGCCTTCGGGGGAGGTATTGGTGGCCTACTTTGGCTAAGGATGTTGGGTTTTATGTCTCCTCCTGTTCGGTATGCGCTCAGAGTAAGGCTCCTAGGCACCTTCCTAGAGGGAAGTTACAACCCCTCCCCGTTCCACAACGGCCTTGGTCACATCTATCCGTAGATTTCCTGACCGACCTTCCCCCGTCTCAAGGGAATACTACGGTGCTGGTGATTGTGGATCGGTTTTCTAAGTCCTGCCGTCTCCTCCCGTTGCCCGGTATCCCTACAGCCCTGCAGACTGCGGAGGCCTTATTCACCCACGTCTTCCGGCACTACGGGGTGCCGGAGGACATCGTTTCTGATCGGGGCCCCCAGTTCACGTCCAGAGTATGGAGGGCGTTTATGGAGCGTTTGGGGGTCTCGGTCAGCCTTACCTCCGGTTATCACCCTGAGAGTAATGGGCAGGTGGAGAGAGTGAACCAGGAGGTGGGTAGGTTTCTGCGGTCGTATTGCCAGGACCGGCCCGGGGAGTGGGCGAGATATATCCCTTGGGCCGAAATGGCCCAGAACTCTCTACGCCACTCCTCTACTAACATGTCCCCCTTTCAGTGTGTATTGGGGTACCAGCCGGTCCTGGCACCATGGCATCCGAGCCAGACCGAGGCTCCTGCAGTGGAGGAATGGGTGCAGCGCTCCAAGGAGACATGGAGGGCCGTCCAGGAATCACTTCAACAAGCTAGTGGACGGCAGAAGAGGAGTGCTGATCGCCACCGCAGTGAGGCCCCCGTGTTTGTGCCGGGGGACAGGGTCTGGCTCTCGACCCGAAACCTGCCCCTCCGCTTGTCCTGCCGGAAGCTGGGTCCGCAGTGTGTAGGGCCCTTCAAAGTCCTGAGGAGAATAAACGAGGTGTGTTATCGATTACAACTCCCTTCCTATTATCGTATTAACCCCTCGTTTCATGTGTCTCTCCTCAGGCCGGTGGTAGCTGGTCCCCTGGAGTACCTCGTGGACTGGGAGGGGTACGGTCCGGAGGAGCGGTGCTGGGTCCCGGTGGGGGACATTCTGGATCCATCGATGTTGAGGGATTTCCATCGCCTCCATCCGGATCGCCCTGCGCCTCGCCCTCCGGGTCGTCCTCGAGGCCGGTGTCGGCGCGCTGCGGGAGCCGCGCGTCAGGGGGGGGGTACTGTAACGACTCCTACCGAAGGTGGCTCCCCTTCCTGTTCGGGTGGTGCTCGGCGGTCGTCGTCACCGGCCTACTAGCTGCTACTGACTTTCCCCCCCCCCTCCCTTTTTGTGAATTATTGACACCTGTTTGTGGTTAGGGTGATTTGTGGGGCTTTATTACCCAGCAGCCCGGCCTGCTGGGTGTGCGGGATTGTTGTGTGTACAGGTAGTACATTCTTGTGTGTCACGGTTCGTGTACGTTGTGTCTTGTGATTTCGTGTTCTCACTTTATGTGGTGGAGCATTACATTTAGAGTGGCGTCGTGTTCACCCGTGTTGGGTATTAAATTGGAACGCTACTCTGAACTCTCTGTCTCCTGCATCTGACTCCTTCATCCACTACACCCCGGGCATTACAGAATGATTGATTTCAGCTTTTATTTCTTCATCACATTCCCAGTGGGTCAGAAGTTTACATACACTCAACTGGTATTTGGTACCATTGCCTTTAAATAGTTTTACTTGGGTCAAACGTTTTGGCTAGCCGTCGACAACCTTCCCAAAAGAAGCCCATTCCTCCTGACAAAGCTGGTGTAACTGAGTCAGGTTTGTAGGCCTCCTTGCTCACACACGCTTTTTCAGTTCTGCCCAAACATTTTCTATGGGATTAAGGTCAGGGCTTTGTGATGGCCACTCCAATACCTTGACTTTGTTGTCCTTAAGCCATTTTGCCACAACTTTGGAAGTATGCTTGGGGTCATTGTCCATTTGGAAGACCCATTTGCGACCAAACTTTAACTTCCTGACTGATGTCTTGATGTTGCTTCAATATATCCACAATTTCCTTCCTCATGATGTCATCTATTTTGTGAAGTGCACCAGTCCCTCCTGCAGCAAAGCACCCCCACAACATGATGCTGCCACCCCCGTGCTTCACGGTTGGAATGGTGTTCTTCGGCTTGCAAGCCTCCCCCTTTTTCCTCCAAACATAACAATGGTCATTATGGCCAAATAGTTCTATTTTTGTTTCATCAGACCAGAGGGCATTTCTCCAAAAAGTACGATCTCTGTCCCCATCGGCAGTTGCAAACCGTTGTCTGGCTTTTTTTATGCCGATTTTGGAGCAGTGGCTTCTTCCTTGCTCAGAGGCCTTTCAGGTTATGTCGATATAGGACTCGTTTTACTGTGGATATAGATACTTTGTCCCTGTTTCCTCCAGCATCTTCACAAGGTCCTTTGCTGTTCTTCTGGGATTGATTTGCACTTTTCGCACCAAAGTATGTTTGTCACACCCTGACCTTAGAGAGCCTTTTTATGTCTCTAGTGGGTTGGTCAGGGTGTGATTTGGGGTGGGCATTCTATGTTGTGTTTTTCTATGTTTCTTTATTTCTATGTTTTGGCCGGTATGGTTCTCAATCAGGGACAGCTGTCTATCGTTGTCTCTGATTGGGAACCATACTTAGATAGCCCTTTTCCCCTCCTTTCAGTGTGGGTAGTTAGCTTTGTTAGTGGCGCTTTGCCCTGTAAGCTTCACGGTTGTTTTTCGTTTGTTGTTTTGTTGGCGACATTTTAAATAAAAAGAGAAATGTACGCTCACCACGCTGCACCTTGGTCTTCCTTCAACAACGGCCGTGACAATGTTCATCTCTAGGAGACAGAAAGCATCATCTCCTTAGCGGTATGATGGCTGCGTGGTCCCATGGTGTTTATACTTGCGTACTATTGTTTGTACAGATGAACGTGGTACCTTCAGACGTTTGGAAATTTCTGCCAAGAATGAACCAGACTTGTGGAGGTTTACAATTTTCTTTCTGAGGTCTTGGCTGATTTCTTTGGATTTTCCCATGACGTCAAGCAAAGAGGCACTGAGTTTGAAGGTAGGCCTTGAAATACATCCACAGGTACACCTCCAATTGACTCAAATGATGTCAATTAGCTTATCAGAAGCTTCTAAAGCCATGACATAATTTTCAGAAATTGTCCTAGCTGTTTAAAGGCACAGTCAACTTTGTGTATCTAAACTTCTGACCCACTGGAATTGTGATACAGTGAAATAATGTGTCTGTAAACAATTGTTGGAGAAATGACTTGTGTCATGCACAAAGTAGATGTCCTAACCGACTTGCCAAAACTATAGTTTGTTAACAAGAAATGTGTGGAGTGGTTGAAAAACAAATTGTATTGACTCCAACCTAAGTGCATGTTTAATTTCCGACTTCAACTGTACATGCCATACCTGAAAGCCAAAACCAGTGTGTAAGAAAATGCCATGATAATTTTTCAATCCCCATCCTTTCCTCTCAGTGTTGGACCTGCAGGAAAAAGGAAAAAGTTACTCTCCATAGAATATTTAACATGACATTACTTTTAATGTCTAAAATCCAATTACTTACTTACTTTTATCTTTCTTGCTGTTGCCTGATAGGGATTTGACATATAAAGGAAATATTACCATCCTGCTGACACTACCCATTTCACATCTAACGTGATTTTTTTATTTTTAAAATTCATGCATTTTGTCTTTGACTGAAATTAACTCTTCCCTTGAGGGTTAACCCCCTAAAATGTAATGTCTTCGACATTATTTTTTCACATTGCCAAACTCAAAGGTTTTCAGAAGCAAAAGGTGAAATCTCTTGAAATTAGCATAACATCTTTTAAGACTGTTACTGTACCTTTCCTCCATGTTATCTTTAGTCAGTAAGAACATAAACTGTGGTAGAAAAAGGATGAAAAATAACTCACTAGTAGATTGGGAGATTCAGGAACAAACATTACAGACTATATTAAAATGCAATGAAACATTTTTATTTGATCACTGTTGTTGTTGAACATCTACACATGTTCATAATCAATCTGATCAAGAGTAGATTTTCAAGGTACTTTACAATCATTGTATTCTCAATCTCAAGTACATACAGTCTATCTGACCAATCGGATTCCACGCTTCAAGATTGCTTCAATCACGTGGACTGGGATATGTTCCAGGTAGCCTCAGACAATAACATGTACGTATATGCTGACTCGGTGAGCGAGTTTATTAGCAAGTGCATCGGAGATGTTGTACCCACTGTGACTATTAAAACCTTCCCTAACCAGAAACCGTGGATTGATGGCAGCATTCGTGCTTAACCACCGCGTTTAATCATGGCAAGGCGACTGGAAATATGACTGAATACAAACTGCAGTTATTCCCTCCGTAAGGCAATCAAACAAGCAAAGCATCAGTATAGAGACAAAGTAGAGTCTCAATTCAACGGCTCAAACATTAGATGTATGTGGCAGGGTCTACAGACAATCATGGATTACAAAAAGAAAACCAGCCCCATCGCGGACATCGAAGTCTTGCTCCCAGACAAATTAACCAGACAAATTACGCCCCCTTTTTTAAATTTTCGTCTAAAATGACATACCCTCAGCTAACTGCCTGTAGCTCAGGCTGTGAAGCAAGGATATGCATATTCTTGGTACCATTTGAAAGGAAACACTTTGAACTTTGTGGAAATGTGAAAGGAATGTAGGAGATTATTTTGTATTTTTTTGTACCATCATCTTTGAAATGTAAGAGAAAGGCCATAATGTATTATTCCACCCCAGGTGCAATTTATATTTTGTCCACTAGATGGCAGCAGTGTATGTGCAAAGTTTTAGACTGATCCAATGAACCATTGCATTTCTGTTAAAAATGTTGTATCAAGACTCCCCAAATGTGCCTAATATGTTTATTAAAAAACTTTTCATGTTCAAAACTATGCACTCTACTCAAACAATAGCATGGTATTCTTTCACTGTAATAGCTACAGTAAATTGGACAGTGCAGTTAGATTAACTTTTTAGGGATAGGGGGCAGCATTTTCACTTTGGATGAATAGCGTGCCCAAATTGAACTGCCTCCTACTCTGTCCCAGATGCTAATATATGCATATTATTATTACTATTGGATAGAAAACACTCTGAAGATATGGATTTGTTTGCACTTCCTACGCCTTCCACTAGATGTAAACAGTCGGTAGAACATTGAATGAAGTTAATACTGTGATGTGGGACAGGATGGGAGGTGTTTCAGTCAGTGGTCTGGCAGATTGCCAGTTCCCGGTCATGCGCATTCCTCATGATATCGCCTTGCGTTCCATAACTTTTACAGACACGAAGGAATGCTCCGGTTGGAACGTTATTGGATATATATGATAACAACATCCTGAAGATTGATTATCTACTTAGTTTGACAAGTTTATTCGACCTGTGATATAACTTTTTGAAGTTTTCGTCCGACGTTATGCGTGACTTGTACGAGCGTTTGGATATGTGTACTAAACGCGCTAGCAAAAGTAGCTATTTGGACATAAATAATTGACATTATCGAACAAAACAACAATTTATTGTCGAACTAGGATTCCTGGGAATGCATTCTGATGAAGATAATCAAAGGTAAGGGAATATTTATGATGTAATTTTGTATTTCTGTTGACTCCAACATGGCGGAGAAATGTTATTTATATTTGAGCGCCGTCTCAGATTATTGCATGGTGTGCTTTTTACGTAAAGTTTTTTTGAAATCTGACACAGCGGTTGCATTAAGAACAAGTGTATCTTTAATTATATGTAAAACATGTATCTTTCATCAAAGTATATGATGAGTATTTCTGTTATTTGACGTGGCCCTCTGCAATTTCTCCGGATATTTTGGAGGCATTTCTGAACATGGCGCCAATGTAAACTAAGACTTTTGGATATAAATATGCACATTATTGAACAAAAAATACATGTATTGTGTAACATGATGTCCTATGAGTGTCATCTGATGAAGATCATCAAAGGTTAGTGATTAATTTTATCCTTATTTCTGTTTTTGTGACTCCTATCTTTGGCTGGGAAATGGTTGTGTGTTTTTTGAACTTGGTGATGATCTAACATAATCATATGTTGTGTTGTCGCTGTAAAGCATTTTTTAAATCGGACATGATGTGTAGATTAACAAGATGTTTATCTTTCATTTGCTGTATTGGACTTGTTAATGTGTGAAAGTTACATATTTCAAAAAAATATTTTTGCATTTCCCGCGCTGCCTTTTCAGCGGAATGTTGTCAGGGGTTCCGCTAGCGGAACGTGTGTCCTAGAAAGGTTAACAAGAATTTAAGCTTTCTGCCAATATCAGATATGTCGTGTCCTGGGAAATTTTCTTGTTACTTACAACCTCATGCTAATCGCATTAGCCTACGTTAGCTCAAACGTCCCGTGGAAGGGACACTGATCCCGAATAAGTTTTAAACAACTTCTTTGCTCGCTTTGAGGACAACACAGTGCCACTGACACGGCCCGCTACCAAAGCCTGTGGGCTCTCCTTCTCCACAGCCAACGTGAGTAAAATATTTAAACGTGTTAACCCTCGCAAGGCTGCCGGCCCAGACGGCATCCCTAGCCGCATCCTCAAAGCATGCGCAGACCAGCTGGCTGGTCTGTTTACGGACATATTCAATCCATCCCTATCCCAGTCTGCTGTCCCCACATACTTCAAAATGGCCTCCATTGTTCCTGTTCCCAAGAAAGCGAAGATACCTGAACTAAATGACTATCGCCTCGTAGCACTCACTTCTGTCATCATGAAATGCGTTGAGAGTCTAGTCAAGGACCATATCACCTCCACCCTACCTGATACCCAAGACCCACTCCAATTTCCTTACCGCCCCAATAGGTCCACAGACGATGCAATCAACTTCACACTGCCCTATCCCATCTGGACAAGAGGAATACCTATGTAAGAATGCTGTTCATTGACTACAGCTCAGTATTTAACACCATAGTACCCTCCAAACTCGTCATTAAGCTTGAGACCCTGGGTCTCGACCCCGCCCTGAGCAACTGGGTCCTGGACTCTCTGACGGGCCACCCCCAAGGTGGTGAAGGTAGGAAACAACAGCTGATCCTCAACACTGGGGCCCCACAAAGGTGCGTTCTCAGCCCCCTCCTGTACTCCCTGTTCACCCATGAATGCGTGGCCATGCACGCTTCCAACTCAATCATCAAGTTTGCAGACGACACTACAGTGGTAGGCTTGATTACCAACAACGATGAGACGGCCTACAGTGAGGAGGTGAGGGTGTCAGGAAAATAACCTCTCTGTCAACTTCAACAAACCAAAGGAGATGATTGTGGACTTCAGGAAACAGCAGAGGGAGCACCCCCCCATCAACGGGACAGTAGTGGAGAAGGTGGAAAGTTTTAAGTTCCTCGGCACACACATTACGGACAAACTGAAATGGTCCACCCACACAGACAATGTGGTGAAGAAGGCGCAACAGAGCCTCTTCAACCTCAGGAGGCTGAAGAAATTTGGCTTGTCACCTAAAACATTTTAAAGATGCACAATCGAGAGCATCCTGTCAGGCTGTATCACTGCCTGGTACGGCAACTGCACCGCCCTCAACAGCAAATCTCCAGAGGGTAGTGAGTTCTGCACAACGCATCCCAAACTACCTGCCCTCCAGTACACCTACAGCACCCGATGTCACAGGAAGGCCAAAAAGATCATCAAGGATAATATCCACCCGAGCCACTGCCTGTTCACCCCGCTATCATCCAGAAGGTGAGGTCAGTATAGGTGCATCAAAGCTGAGACAGAGAGACTGAAAAACAGCTTCTATCTAAAGGCCATCAGACTCAAATCTCGGCCCACTTTAATAAATTGATTTAATAAAGGTATCACTAGTCACTTTAAATAAAGCCACTTTAATAATGTTTACATATCCTACATTACTCTTCTCATATGTATATACTGTATTCTATACCATCTACTGCATCTTTCCTATGCCGCACAACCATCGCTCATCCATATATTTATATGTACATATTCTTATTAATTCCTTTACATTTGTGTATATAAGGTAGTCGTTGTGAATTTGTAAGATTACTTGTTAGATATTACTGCATTGTCGGAACTAGAAGCACAAGCATTTCTCTACACTCGCATTAACATCTGTTAACCATGTGTAAGTGACCAATTGTCACACCCTGGCCTTAGTTATCTTTGTTTTCATTATTATTTTAGTTAGGTCAGGGTGTGACATGGGGAAGTATGTGTTTTGGTTAGTCTAGGGGTTTGTAGGTTTAATGGGGTAATGTCTTGTCTAGGTGTTTGTATGTCTATGGCTGCCTAGATTGGTTCTCAATTAGAGACAGCTGTGGTTTATTGTCTCTAATTGGGAGCCATATTTAAGGCAGTCATGGGCATCATGTGTTTGTGGGTAATTGTCTATGTTGAACGTTTGTTGCTTGTCTGTGCACTTACGTTATTTAGCTTCACGGTCGTTTTTTGTTAGTTTGTGTATAGTGTTCGTTTTTCGTGTTTTTTCTCTCTTCCACAATAAAGAGATGTATTTTGCACACGCTGCGCCTTGGTCCAATCTCTCACAAGAAGACGATCGTGACACCAATAGCATTTGATTTGATTTGATCAGGGGTGTATTCATTGCACCGATTCTGTTGAAAAACTTGTCTTAAACGGAATGAAACGGGGATAAACATACCTGAATTTATCCAATAGAAACTCTCGTTTGCAACTGTTGGACTAATGATTACAATCTAGATCAGCTAGATGCAGACAAGTGTGTGAGGCGGTATTGAATGTGTCACTGTCTGTTACCTTGACTACTCAAAATTCTCTCAACCTGTGCACCTATGTTGTAAATAAATGTTCATTCATCAGCTAGGTTGTAGCAAACTCATGATGGGTACAGGGAAAATGTGAGCATCATCTAGTAGCCTAAACCTATCGCTGTTACACTGAGCTGGGTGAATGGAATATATGAATGACAGTCATCCATTATGATGTAGTAGAAATAAAGCCATGTTTATACATCTTTTTCATCATCCTCCCTCATCTTAAAGAGCACCGACCATCACTTCTCTCATCACATTGTTTTGTATTTTCTTGTGTGCAAACTAGTAAATAAATAATACATACAATATGTTTTACTGTAGACAATCCATTTTGTAGCCTACCTCCAAGCCATAAGAAATTAATATGAAAACGTTGGGGTGCTGGAACTGAAGGAATAAGGAAAACGTTATTATCACTAGAAAGATAGCATTGCATATGATCTTTTTAATGTCTAAAAGCCAAATAACTTTCTTAGTTTGACAATTATTGCTCTTTCTTGTCAGATAGCCGCCCTCCTTCAGAGACTAAGGGCATTAACGTATAAAGGAAATACACTTCCTATTTCACATCTAACGTGATATATTTATTTTTGCCATCAGGACTTCCCATATTTTGTCTCTGACTGATGTTGGGCTGAGTTAACTCTTCCCTTGAGGGTTACTTTAAAAAAAAATATTTAACCAGGCAAGTCAGTTAAGAACAAATTCTTATTTACACTGACGACCTACCCCGGCCAAACCTGGAGGACGCTGGGCCAATTGTGCGAAGCCCTATGGGACTCCCAATCACGACCGGTTGTGATACAGCCTAGAATCAAACCAGGGTCTGTAGTGATGCCTCTAGCACTGAGATGCAGTGCCTTAGGCCACTGCACCACTCGGGAGCAACACTGCCTTGAACCTTAGACACTGTCACTAGCCGGCTACCACCTGGTACTCTGCCCTGCACCTTAGAGACTGCCCTGTGTATAGCGCATTCAAAAAGTATTCATATCCCATGTACTGTGGAATAAGTGAAGGGGTATGTATACTTTCTGAAGGTTAAGTCATTGAACACTGGTCACATTAATAATGTTTACATACTGTTTTACTCACTTTATATGTATATACTGTATTCTAGTCATGGCTCAATCTATATAACCACTGCTGTACACACCCTTTTTATTCACATACTGTCCATACTGTCATAACACACCATTAACATACATATATATTTATATTCTGGAATCTGGTATGGAAGCTAATTTCCTGCAATTCTATCCATTTTGCCACGGGGTGTTGTACTAAGTTTCTTGGCGTACACATCATGGACAAACTGAAATGGTCCACCCACACAGACAGCGTGGTGAAGAAGGCGCAACAGCGCCTCTTTAACCTCAGGAGGCTGAAGAAATTTGGCTTGTCACCAAAAACACTCACAAACTTTTACAGATGCACAATCGAGAGCACCCTGTCAGGCTGTATCACCGCCTGGTACGGCAACTGCTCCACCAACAACCGCAAGGCTCTCCAGAGGGTAGTGAGGTCTGCACAACACATCACCGGGGGCCAACTTCCTGCCCTCCAGGAAACATACAGCACCCGATGTCACAGGAAGACCAAAAAGATCATCAAGGACAACCACCTGAGCCACTGCCTTTTCACCCCGCTATCATCCAGAAGGCGAGGTGAGTACAGGTGCATTAAAGCTGGGACCGAGAGACTGAAAATCAGCTTCTATCTCAAGGCCATCAGACTGTTCAACAGCCATCACTAACATTGAGTGACTGCTGCCAACATACTGACTCAAATCTCTAGCCACTTTTACAATAAAAAATTGGATGTAATAACGGACAAACTGCCACTCTATATAATGTTTACATACCCTACATTACTCATCTCATACTGTACTCTATACCATCTACTGCATCTTGCATATGCCGTTCAGCCATCGCTCATCCATATATTTATATGTACATATTCTAATTCATTCCTTTACACTTGTGTGTATAAGGTAGTTGTTGTGAAATTGTTAGATTACTTGTTAGATATTACCGCATGGTCGGAACTAGAAGCACAAGCATTTCGCTACACTCACATTAACATCTGCTAACAACGTGTATGTGACCAATAAAATTTGATTTGAGTATTTAAATACTGTATTCTCAGTATAGCTCAATCTAATATTACTGTACATTGCATTTTAGTCAGGCTATTTATACTACCGTACATTTATTTACTGGATTATTGACATAGCACACTGTCGTGTCTTTACTATCATTAACTGAAGACTGATAGTTTTTTATCAAAGATTCTCTGTAATTAGTTATTACGCGATCAACTGATTAAAAACGTAACTAATTAACTAGGAAGTTGGGGCACCAAGGAAAGTATTCAGATTACAAAATTATAATTTCCCAATATAACCTTTCAGATATTTTCATATCTGATCAATAGTCTTCTGATTAATGATTTATTTATTTTACCTCACGTTAGTCTCATTCCAAACGTCGTAAATTGTTGGTTTATCTGCACGAACCCAGTCTTCACTATGAGTCATCCATACATCAATTGTCTTAAATCATTTATTTATTACTAACTAAGTAATTTACAGAAATGCATAAACAAACAACAAACAAATTAAATGTGGTTACAAGAAATGATAGGAGAATCGGCCCTAGTGGGCTAAACCGGCATGGCGGCTTGTTAGACCAAAGGGAAGTGGGTGTCGACTGAGATGAGACACTACAAAATTCATAATTATAACAATTGACATGCTAATCCTTTACACATGAATGCTCACTCATTCGGGAACAATTGCAATCAATATATATATTTACGCTCAGTGTGTCGTCTTGATCGCTGGTGAAAAGTTTGTGTCTTTTGTAGAATTGTCCGTCTCTCTCCCTCTCTCTCTGGGTTGTGGATAGTTCAGAGTGACATTCGTTATAGAATGGATGTTTCGGCGGTTGTCGTTCTTCGTGTTCAATGATACCGAATTCCTAGCTGCAGACTAGTAATTAATATCAAAGACTTGTTGTTATTCTGTCGGTATCGATAGTCTAAGAGTTTAACCACGTGGTATGGTTAAAATATTCAGCAATGGTCTGCAACCTTCAGCCATCTCGTAATTGAGGTAAGCTCGGTCTGGTGATAATTTCTCAAAGTTGGGTTTTATTCGGAATGGCAGAAAAGGGGCTGTCCCAGGATGTCTGACCCTAACTGGGCTCAGGGGTGGTCCTCTGATTTAGTTCAAATCAAAAGGGAATTGTATTTTTCTTCATTAAACAGTCCAAAATCATATTACACAATTATACAAACAGTATCATACTCACTCATTCATCTTATACAACAATTAGAGGTAAACCTCATATCTGAGGCTATTATATAAACAGCGGTATGGTAATGTAGCCACACAGTCTCCCATGAGTTTCCCCAAGTTGTAACAAACGGACCAGTTCGTAGCTGGATTCTTCACCGATGTTTTATACTTTCTCCGGAACATGAAATTTGTTCGTACCTCAAGTTCTGTGAGGTGGAAGAAATCCCTTTGTTCTCTGTGAAAGTGTACCCTCTGCTATACTGCTTGGCCAGGGTCTTCTACTCAGGAATTTACGACCTCTCTCTGACCACAGCAGCGTAGTTGTAGGGGGCAGGGAGAGGGGGATGGGGCTTGCTGTACCCAAACAGGCAACGTCATGACATACCCCCCCTGGTGGTTTGGATCTTGTTTGTCCTGCAAGTTACAATTCAACATAAAATCATGACCACGTGATGTCCTGTTTGTAGATCATCGTTGCAGTCCCCTCTGGTGGTTGAACTTGGTAGGCTTCTCTGGAAGCTGCAAAGTACCCCAGAGAGGGCCAGGGGATGTCCTGGTTGGTGATTGCCGTTGCGGTCCCCCCCACTCTGGTGGTTTACCTTGGTTGGCTCTCTGACAGCGGGCATGCTGCCACAAGGATGGGCCGTGGGTGTCCGGATTTGGGGTCGCCATTCCGGACCCGTCGTCCATACTGGAAGATCTGGGCAGTAACTTAGGCAGATGTTAACAACGCACACACACTCATGAAATATATATAATTACATTCATTCCCCAATGAGCGGCGTTGTGGCACTAAGTGATGGTTGTATGGGGACTTTGTTTATGGCTGTATCACTTCCTAAGTGTCAAAGGAACTGAACGGAAAAGGAATGAAAGCATAAACAAAAGATATACAAAATATAGTTCTCACACAAAAATAATCTAATTGGACTGTATTCTATATACGTCCAATGTTCTGGCAAAATGACTATTATGGCATTGTCTCTAATGCCATATCTAGGGTTTTCCTACTTGGTGTGTTGCTTAGGCACTATCCTAAGTTGATAACTATATGATAAGTTTACAGCTGTAAGGCACTAGTTTTGGGCAGTCTACAGGGATGACCTATGGACTTCTGGGAAGAAAACTGGTGAGTGCTGTAGAGTGAAAGGCCTAGAAGTAAATGTTCAACCTTACTAAGGCTGGTATTTTGCTTGGACCCTTAAGTGATCCTAGCATAAATCCTAATTGGATGTTCCGTTGTGCATGTGCGTTTATGCTTACATGTCAAGGGAAGAAAACCAAGTATCCTGGCAGATTATAACTTGTTCAGAATGAGTCTGACGTAGTCAGGTAATTTTCAGGTCAATGCCTGGAGGTCAGTCAGAATTGGTGTCGAGGGAGTCTGTAGTAGTTTTTACTACAAGTCACTGTGTCTTCCACTATTGTAGTGGTGATAGGTATGAAGTCTATTCATAGCTATGTTATCCACGGAGGAGCTAACCTCACGACGGAAGTACTCTTTAAGTATTGAACCAGTCGTATGTGGTGTGATCATGGTTAATGAGTCTAATAATTTTCCTCCTGAATGAAGGATTCTATTTATTAGTGACATGCGTGTTAACCATTGGAAGAGTGCACTGGAGATTCCCTTCCACGTGTTGCACTCTGAGTGACTCCTATGTCGCTATTGTCATGGGTAATTTGATTGGTTAGGTCTCTAACCTTCTTACTGATTGTAGCTAGGCTGACTGTCGCTGGTATTGGTACTGGTGCTCAAAGGGACCAGTTATCCCACCGATTTATTCTGAAATATTATACTACCGGAACACATGATTGGAACATTTTACTAGTTGTATTGTAGTTGAACCTACACATGGCAAGGAATGATTATTGTTACCATTTATTTTTGAGCTGGACAAGTCCACTGGACTTCCTTTACGACCAGTGTGGTACACCTCAGTACTATCTTAGATGTGTTCTAAGATAATCCCCGTCTAGGGGCCTGTCTGCTCCTCAATGTTCTCATAGGGGAGTTTACAACTAGATTTGATTTATGCTCTGGCGGCCTCGTACGGTGTTGTCCGTAGTCTTGACCCCCCCACCGGCCTCGATGAGGCTCATCATGGGTCTGGGCTACTATTCCCTCCCTTTGTGTCTCGGGACCCCCCCACCAGTGGTTGGTGTTGGTATCCGAGGCACAAAGGAAAAGATCGGACCCGATGTACGAGTTGTCAGCGGCCGCGTTGTTATGAGAATGGCTGTAACCTTTCAACCAAATCTCCTGGTGTTTGTGCTTCAAAACGCTCAGTGACTGTCGAGGCTTGTCAGTCACCACCGCGTCCGCGTGTGGCAACCTCTTCAGTACCTGCGAACTGAGACGAGGATATCGGTCTGTGATATCGCAAAGTGTTTCACCAGTGGGAATCATCGGGTCAATTGCTGGACTGACGCCATTAGTGTCACTGTAAGGGGTGACAGTCCCCAACAAAGCAGAAGGTGTATCATCGGAAGCAGAGTATACTCTGCGCATCAATGTTTTTCTTGCTGAGACGGCCGCAGTGCTTGCGGAAATGTCCGAAGGGCAAGAGGAGTTCATCTCAACTACCGTATTGCACGACAGCACGGAGGAGGGAAGTTGCTTATTAACAGAGACAGCTGGCTCGAAATCATGAAAAGAATGGTCAATCAGGTTGGCTGATGGAATGTGTCGAGATATCGTAATATCTCCTTGGATCGGATTCTGCCCCAAGAGGGTTTTAAACGTATTTTTCCCAAGGGGTGCTTTTGACAGATACCCCTCGTGACTGACTGCGTTGCAGCTAGCGTTAGGGGAAGACAGTGTGGTCAGTGGAGAAGGCACTGTGGCCTGTGACCATACCTGGTTGGTTTTCCAATCCATCAATGGCAGTAACCGATCCATCAAGTCTGCTCCAAGTAGCAGGGTTACAGTTTCGAGGCTGGTAACATACACAGGGTGAACGAGCGATCCGTCCTTGAAGTGTAGTTTCAGCATGACTCTCAATGTGAGAGACGAGGTAGTCTGAGTTACCCCTCGAAGTGTAGTGTCGCATCGTTCCACTTTTAGTTGGCTTCAAAGCCCTTTTGAGATCATCAAACAATGTTTGAGAGATGAGTGATATTGTCGCACCCGAATCAATTAGCGCATGACAAGTTAAGCAGTCCTCCAGGACTGTTTCCAGGTATGGCCGTTTAGATTCGTGGTTAGTGGACATATTCCCCACAAAGTGGAGTGGTCGTTCGCAACCACGTGATGTGCCATTTCTGTTCAAGGTGGAAGCAGATTGACTTTTCCGATTTTGGGCTTGGCTTTAACGAAGCGTTTGACCTTTTTCTTCGCAACCTTTGTATCAGAGTCTATAGACAAAGCCCGGGGGCTTGTTTCTTGATCAAGTGGGCCCTGGATAGGGTCTTGAATGAGAGCGGGAGAAATTTGAACTTTAACGTCCTTGCTATGGGTGTTAATTCCTGCGGACCTGGTGTCCGGTATTTCCCTGTCTAGTCCTTTCTTTCCATTTGCCATGGGTTTTGTACTGTGTATTTAATTACTGTTTTCTCAACATAGCTCATTCTAATATTTATTCTACTATACATTGCATTTTAGTTACGCTGTTTATACACACAGCATATTTACTTTTATACCGGATTCTTGACAGCTCACTTAATATATATGTGCACAAAACAGTGTACAAAACATTAGGACCAACTGCTTTTTTCATGATGACATAGACTGATCAAGTGAATCTAGGTGAAAGCTATGATCCCTTATTGATGGCACTTGTTAAATCCACTTTAATCAGTGTAGCCTAGTGGTTTAATCAGTGCCTAGGGGCAGTAGGTAACCTAGTGGTTAGAGCGTTGAGCCAGTTACCGAAAAGTTGCTGAATTGAATCCCCGAGCTGACAAGGTAAAAATCTGTCATTCTACTCCTGAACAACCCACTGTTCCCTGGTAGGCCATCATTGTAAATAAGAATTTGTTCTTAACTGACTTGCCTACAATAAAGGTTAAATAAGAAAAGGGGATGAGAGAGGTTAAAGAATAAGTTTTAAGCTTTGAGACAATTAAGGCATGGATTGTGTATGTGTGCCATTCAGAGGTTCAATGGGCAAGCCAAAGATTTAAGTGCCTTTGAATGGGTTATGGTAGTAGGTACCTGGCGCACCGGTTTGAGTGTGACAAGAACTGCAACGCTGCTGGGTTTTTCACGCTCCACAATTTCCCTTATGTATCAATTGGGGTCAACATGGGCCAGCATCCCTGTGGAACATTTTCGACAGCTTGTAGGTTCCACTCCCCGACAAATTGAGGCTGTTCTGAATACAAAAGGGGGTGCAACTCAATATTAGGAAGGTGTTCCTAAAGTTTTGTACACTCAGTGAATATAGATTGCTTTTGTATTACCGTTACAGTGCTATTTGGGTTGTTAATTTGATTCATTCTGACATTTCTTGAATTATTTGTGTACTTGTTTGACATTTTACTGCATTGTTAGGAGCTAGTAACATCAGCATTTTGCAGCACACGCTATAACATCTGCTAAACTGTGTGCGTGACCAATAAACTTTGATTTGATTTAACCTCTTAAAGTGTAATGTCCTTTACAATATTTATTTTGACTTTGCTTTCCACATTGCCAAACTTAAAAGTTTTCAGAAGCTAAGGGTGAAATCTCTTGAAATTAGTATTAAATCTTATAGAATTGTATACTCTACCATTCCCCCATGTTCACTTTATTAAGGGCTATTACTCACACTCAGTTAGTACCACAAAAAACACATAATTATATCAAACTGATTATCATATGCATTGCAATTCACAATTTCTTTCAAACAATGTACTTGTGATCAAGTTTTTCACAGTATGTGTAATGATCTGTGCTATGCCCATAGAATTGGGAATAGAATAACATAATGGACATGAAAGGTCTTATAAAAGGTCAGCCATTCTGGTCAGGGAGTTGGTCAACCATGGTCAGCCAGTGTGCTATGATAAGATATTGTGTCAAACAATTAATTTCCAGAATATCTGCACAGCAAGTTTATAAGCTAGCTAGCCAGCCAGTTTAAGTGTAACGTTTCAAACATTTTAAATTAACTGCCAATATACCAACATTCTATTCAAACAATGCAGTCAATCCACAACCATATACTGGCTGAAATCAGTTGATGATAGGACTTACAGTATATACGTTGTAAATGCAACAAGTACTGATATTGTATCATACTTGTATCATATTTTGGGGGGAGTGGGTTGCCTGTTTTGCATGTTATTTTGGCATTAATACGTGTCACATATCAGTTTGCAAACAAAGTAAAATAATAATAATAATAATAATTTACTTAATAAAGCCTCTATGCAAACATGGTCTCTTTATTACTTTCTTGAGTAAGGCAGCTCCAAAGTGCAGGTGGTTCAGACTAGCTCAGTGCTTTCTGTAGGTGGTGGGGCAGCCAGCGGAAAATACGGAGCGTAGGGGTTGGTAATGTTCTCCAGTTGTGCCGTGATTGTTTCAGTGTTCTGTCACTCATGGGGACACTACGTCACTGCCAAATCTAAGGTTAGAGCTTAAAATTCAAGCCCCTTGAGTTACATTAGATGGGCCCCTCCAAGAAGGCTCAAGGTCATTGCCCACAGATGAAATTACGTCAAATCACGCTATATCTACAGTAGCTTTGATTGGACTGATCATGTCAACATCATACTTTCAAAATCTTAGCTAGAAGTCATCATCATGAATCAAGACGACAATCTACCGGCAATCCCTTGTTTTTAATCCTTGTTATATGAAGAGAAACATTGAAGAGAAATTATAGATAAAACGTATTGGTGCTCATCGGCCATTGGACATAAACATTACATAACAAGTTGGAAATCGCAAATTCAACAATGAGTGGTTTGGAAGGAATCAGTGGCTAACTGGAAACACTGAAAAGCAATCACTAGCATGTTTTGTGTCATCTGCAAACTTGATGATTGAGTTGGAAGCGTACATGGCCACGCGGTCATGGGTTAACAGGGTGTACAGGAGAGGGCTGTTAACGCCCCCTTGTGGGGGGATCAGCGGTGGAGATGTTGTTTCCTACCTTCATCACCTGGGGGTGACCTGTCAGAAAGTTCTGGACCCAGTTGCACAGGGCGGGGTCGAGACCAAGGGTCTCAAGCTTAATGTTGAGTTTGGAGGGTACTATGGTGTTGAATGCTGAATGAACAGCATTCTTACATAGCTTTTCCTCTTGTCCAGATGGGATAGGGCAGTGTGCAGTGTGATGGCAATTGCATCGTCTGTGGACCTATTGGGGTGGTAAGCAAATTGGAGTGGGTCTAGGGTATCAGGTAGGGTGGAGGGGATATGATCATTAACTAGTCTCTCAAAGCACTTCATGATGACAGAAGTGAGTGCTATGGGGCGATAGTCATTTAGTTCAGTTACCTTAGCTTTCTTGGGAACAGGAACAATGGTGGCCATCTTGAAACATGTGGGGACAGGAGACTGGGATAGGGATTGATTGAATATGTCCGTAAACACACCAGCCAACCTTGCGAGGGTTAACACGTTTAAATGTTTTACTCACATTGGCCATGGAGAAGGAGAGCCCACAGTCTTTGGTAGTGGGCCGTGTCATTGGCACTGTATTGTCCTCAAAGCGCGCAAAGAAGTTGTTTAATTTGTCTGGGAGCAAGACGTCGATGTCCGCGACGGGGCTGATTTTCTTTTTGTAGTCCGCGATTGGCTGTAGACCCTGCCATATATGTCTCGTATTTGAGAGGTTGAATTGCGACCCTACATTGTCTCTATACTGACTCTTTACTTGTTTGACTATCTTGCGGAGGGAATAACTACACTGTTTGTATTCGGTCATGTTTCCAGTCACCTTGCGATGTTAGGATGAAACAGTCAGAGGTCACCAAGCACAACATAGCTTCAGCTAGAAAGATGTGTCGGCATCGAGTAATTGTCTCTGGCCCCCTCCCAGTTAGGGGGAGTGATGAGCTCTACAGCAGAGTCTCACAACTCAATCGCTGGTTGAAAACTGTTTTCTGCCCTCCCAAAAGATAGAATTTGTAGATAATTGGCCCTCTTTCTGGGACTCACCCACAAACAGGACCAAGCCTGGCCTGTTGAGGAGTGACGGACTCCATCCTAGCTGGAGGGGTGCTCTCATCTTATCTACGAACATAGACAGGGCTCTAACTCCCCTAGCTCCACAATGAGATAGGGTGCAGGCCAGGCAGCAGGCTGTTAGCCAGCCTGCCAGCTTAGTGGAGTCTGCCACTAGCACAGTCCGTGTAGTCAGCTCAGCTATCCCCATTGAGACCGTGTCTGTGCCTCGACCTAGGTTGGGCAAAACTAAACATGGCGGTGGTCGCCTTAGCAATTTCACTGGAATAAAGACCTCCATTCCTGCCATTATTGAAAAAGATTGTGATACCTCACATCTCAAAATAGGGCTACTTAATGTTAGATCCCTCACTTCCATGGCAGTTATAGTCAATGAACTAATCACTGATCATAATCTTGATGTGATTGGCCTGACTGAAACATGGCTTAAGCCTGATGAATTTACTGTGTTAAATGAGGCCTCACCTCCTGGTTACACTAGTGACCATATCCCCCGCGCATCCCGCAAAGGCGGAGGTGTTGCTAACATTTATGATAGCAAATTTCAATTTACAAAAAAACAGCAATGACGTTTTTGTCTTTTGAGCTTCTAGTCATGAAATCTATGCAGCCGACTGAATCACTTTTTATAGTTACTGTTTACAGGCCTCCTGGGCCGTATACAGCGTTCCTCACTGAGTTCCCTGTATTCCTATCGGACCTTGTAGTCATAGCAGATCATTTAAAAATTTTGGGTGATTTTAATATTCACATGGAAAAGTCCACAGACCCACTCCAAAAGGCTTTTGGAGCCATCATCGACTCAGTGGGTTTTGTCCAACATGTCTCCGGACCTACTCACTGCCACAGTCATACTCTGGATCTAGTTTTGTCCCGTGGAATAAATGTTGTGGATCTTAATGTTTTTCCTCATTATCCTGGACATTTGGGACCACCATTTTATTACGTTTGCAATCGCAACAAATAATCTGCTCAGACACCCAACCAAGGATCATCAAAAGTTGTGCTATAAATTCTCAGACAACCCAAAGATTCCTAGATGCACTTCCAGACTCCCTCCGCCTACCCTAGGACGTCAGAGTACAAAAATAAGTTAACCATCTAACTGAGGAACTGAATTTAAACTTGTGCAATACCCTAGATGCGGTCGCACCCCTAAAAACCAAAAACATTTGTCATAAGAAACTAGCTCCCTGGTATACAGAAAATACCCGAGCTCTGAAGCAAGCTTCCAGAAAATTGGAACGGAAATGGCGCCACACCAAACTGGTAGTCTTCCGACTAGCTTGGAAAGACAGTACCGTGCTCGATCATCATATTTTTCCAGTTTTCGGTATATATTTTACCTCTTGGTGATGTCATTCGGAAACATAATGTTAACTTTCACTGCTATGCAGATGACACACAGCTGTACATCTGATGAAACATGGTGAAGCCCCAACATGGAAGCCTGTGTTTCAGACTTAAGGAAGTGGATGGCTGCAAATGTTCTACTTTTAAACTTGGACAAAACAGAGATGCTTGTTCTAGGTCCCAAGAAACAAAGAGATCTTCTGTTGAATCTGACATTTAATCTTGATGGTTGTACAGTTGTCTCAAATAAAAATGTAGTGACCTCAGTGTTACTCTGGACCCTGATCTTTCTTTTGACGAACATATATAGTGTTTCAAGGACATCCTTTTTCCATCTACGTAACATTGCAAAAATCAGTAACTTTATGTCCAAAAACTATGCTGTCACGATCGTCTTCGGGTGAAAGAGAGGACCAAGGCGCAGCGTGATATAAATACATTATGTATTTATTTAAGAAAGACGAAGAACACTAAAACAAACTAAACAAAACAACAAACAGACGAACGTGAAGCTATACAAACAATAAGTGCAGACACTGGCAACTTACACATAGACACTCACCCACCACCCTACCTAATGACTATGGCTGCCTAAATATGGTTCCCAATCAGAGACAACGATAGACAGCTGTCTCTAATTGAGAACCATTCTAGGCAACCATAGACTTACATAAACACCTACAATGAACATAACCCCATGAACTCTACAAACACCCCCTAGACAATACAAACACCCTAGACGAGACAAAAACACACAAACAACCCCCATGTCACACCCTGACCTAACTAAAATAATAAAGAAAACAAAGATAACTAAGGCCAGGGCGTGACAGTACCCCCCCCCCCCCCCCAAAAGTGCGGACTCCGGCCGCAAAACCTGACACAGAAGGGGAGGGTCCGGGTGGGCCTTCCTACGGTGGCGGCTCGGGTGCGGGACGTGGACCCCACTCCACCATAGTCAATACCTGCTTAGGTGGCCTCCCAGGAACGAGGACCCTTGCAGCGAGTCCCGGACTGAAGACCATCGTAGAGAGCGCCACTGGATGGATGGGCAGCTCCGGACTGAGGGGCAACTCCGGACTGAGGGGCAACTCCGGACTGAGGGGCAACTCCGGACTGAGGGGCAGCTCCGGACTGAGGGGCAGCTCCGGACTGAGGGGCAGCTCCGGACTGAGGGGCAGCTCCGGACTGAGGGGCAGCTCCGGACTGAGGGGCAGCTCCGGACTGAGGGGCAGCTCCGGACTGAAGGGCGGCTCTAGCGGCTCCTGACTGACGGACGGCTCTGATGGCTCGGGACAGACGGGCGGCTCTGACGGCTCGGGACAGACGGACGGCTCTGACGGCTCGGGACAGACGGACGGCTCTGACGGCTCGGGACAGACGGACGGCTCTGACGGCTCGGGACAGACGGATGGCTCTGACGGCTCGGGACAGACGGACGGCTCTGACGGCTCGGGACAGACGGACGGCTCTGACGGCTCGGGACAGACGGACGGCTCAGACGGCTCGGGACAGCCGGGCAGCTCAGATGGCGCTGGGCAGACGGGCAGCTCAGATGACGCTGGGCAGGCAGGCAGCTCAAACGGCGCTGGGCAGACGGACAGCGCAGACGGCGCTGGGCAGACGGCAGACTCTGGCCGGCTGAGGCGCACAGTAGGCCTGGTGCGTGGTGCCGGAACTGGTGGTACCGGGCTAAGGACACGCACCTCAAGGCTAGTGCGGGGAGCAGCAACAGGGCGCACAGGGCTCTGGAGACGCACAGGAGGCTTGGTGCGTGGTGCCGGAACTGGTGGTACCGGGCTGGAGACACGCACCACAGGGCGAGTGCGTGGAGGAGGAACAGGGCTCTGGAGACGCACTGGAAGCCTGGTGCGTGGTGTAGGCACTGGTGGTACTGGGCTGGGGCGAGGAGGTGGCGCCGGATATACCGGACCGTGAAGGCGTACAGGAGCTCTTAAGCACTGAGCCTGCCCAACCTTACCTGGTTTAATGCTCCCCGTAGCCAGGCCAATGCGGCGAGGTGGAATAGCCCGCACTGGGCTGTGCTGGCTAACCGGGGACACCATGCGTAAGGCTGGTGCCATGTACACCGGCCCGAGGAGACGTACTGGAGGCCAGATACGTTGAGCCGGCTTCATGGCACCTGGCTCGATGCCCACTCTAGCCCGGCCGATACGTGGAGCTGGAATGTACCGCACCGGGCTAAGCACACATACAGGAGACACCGTGCGCTCTTCCGCATAACACAGTGTCTGCCCGTACTCTCGCTCTCCACGGTAAGCACGGGGAGTTGGCGCAGGTCTCCTACCTGACTTCGCCACACTCCCTTTTAGCCCCCCCCAAGACATTTTTGGGGCTGACTCTCAGGCTTCCAGCCTCGCTTCCGTGCTGCCTCCTCATACCACCGCCTCTCGGCTTTAGCTGCCTCCAGCTCTTCACGAGGGCGGCGATATTCTCCCGGTTGTGCCCAGGGTCCTCCGCTGTCCAGAATTTCCTCCCAATTCCACAAGTCCTGCGATCGCTGCTCCTGCTGCTGCTGCCGCTTACTACGCTGCTTGGTCCGAGTGTGGTGGGTGATTCTGTCACGATCATCTTCGGGTGAAAGAGAGGACCAAGGTTCAGCGTGATATAAATACATTATGTATTTATTTAAGAAAGACGAAGAACACTAAAACAAACTAAACAAAACAACAAACAGACGAACGTGAAGCTATACAAACAATAAGTGCAGACACTGGCAACTTACACATAGACACTCACCCACCACCCTACCTAATGACTATGGCTGCCTAAATATGGCTCCCAATCAGAGACAACGATAGACAGCTGTCTCTAATTGAGAACCAATCTAGGCAACCATAGACTTACATAAACACCTACGATGAACATAACCCCATGAACTCTACAAACACCCCCTAGACAATACAAACACCCTAGACGAGACAAAAACACACAAACATCCCACATGTCACACCCTGACCTAACTAAAATAATAAAGAAAACAAAGATAACTAAGGCCAGGGCGTGACAGATGCAGAAAAATAAATCCATTCTTTTGTCACTTCTAGGTTAGACTACTGCAATGCTCTACTGTCCGGCTACCCGGAATAAGCACTAAATAAACTTCAGTTAGTGCTAAACACGGCTGCTAGAATCGTGACTAGAACCAAAAAATGTGATCATATTATTCCAGTGCTAGCCTCTCTACACTGGCTTCCTGTTAAGGCAAGGGCTGATTTCAAGGTTTTACTGCTAACCTACAAAGCATTACATGGGCTTGCTCCTACCTATCTTTCCGATTTGGTCCTGCCGTACATACCTACACGTACACTACGGTCACAAGACGCAGGCCTCCTAATGGTCCCTAGAATTTCTAAGCAAACAGCTGGAGGCAAGGCTTTTTCCTATAGAGCTCCATTTTTATGGAATGGTCTGCCTACCCATGTGAGAGACGCAGACTCGGTCTCAACTTTTAAGTCATTATTGAAGACTCATCTATTCAGTAGGTTGAGTGTAGTCTGGTAGTCTGGCCCAGGAGTGTGAAGGTGAACGGAAAGGCACTGGAGCAACGAACCGCCCTTGCTGTCTCTGCCTGGCCGGTTCCCCTTTCTCCACTGGGATTCTCTGCCTCTAACCCTACTACAGGAGCTGAGTCACTGGCTTACTGGTGCTCTTCCATGCTGTCCCTAGGTGGGGTGCGTCACTTGAGTGGGTTGAGTCACTGACGTGATCTTCCTGTCTGGGTTGGCGCACCCCCTTGGGTTGTGTTGTGGCGGTGATCTTTGTGGGCTTGTCTCAGGATGGTACGTTGGTGGTTGAAGATATCCTTCTAGTGGTGTGGGGGCTGTGCTTTGGCAAAGTGTGTGGGTTTATGTCCGGCCTGTTTGGCCCTGTCTGGGGGTATCGTCGGATGGGGCCACATTGTCTCCTGACCCTTCCTGTCTCAGCCTCCAGTATTTACGCTGCAGTAGTTTATGTGTCGGGGGGCTAGGGTCAGTATGTTATATCTGGAGTATTTCTCCTGTCTTATCCGGTGTTCTGTGTGAATTTAAGTATGCTCTCTAATTCTTTCATTCTCTCTCTCGGAGGACCTGAGCCCTAGGACCATGCCTCAGGACTACCTGGCCTGATGACTCCTTGCTGTCCCCAGTCCACCTGGCCGTGCTGCTGCTCCGGTTTTAACTGTTCTGCCTGCGGCTATGGAACTCTGACCTGTTCACCGGACGTGCTACCTGTCCCAGAGCTGCTGTTTTCAACTCTCTCTACTGCAGGAGCAGTAGAGATACTCTGAATGATCGGCTATGAAAAGCCAACTGACATTTACTCCTGATGTGCTGACCTGTTGCACCCTCGACAACCACTGTGATTGTTATTATTTGACCCTGCCTGTCATCATTTGAACATCTTGGCCATGTAATGTTATAATATAAAAGGATGAAAAATAACTCAGTAGTAGATTGAGAGATTCAGGAACAAACATTACAGACTATATTAAAATCTAATGAAACTTTTTTTTATTTGATCACTGTTGTTGTTGAACATTTACTCATGTTCATATTCCATCTGATCTGGGGGTACTTTACTTTACAATCGTTGTATTCTCCATCTCAAGTACATACAGTATATCTCAATATGGCCTGTTTTGACAAATTACACTTTACTGTATTTGTCTGTACATTCAAGGTGACAACAGAAGCACAGTGCTGACCTGAGTGCCACAAATAAGTGTATTACAGTTGAAAGGGGCAACACAAAAACAATAATATACTGTATATATACTTCTCAACTATTATAACTGTATAGCAATTCATATCAGGCTTATTCTGAATCACCCAAGCCGTAGATAAAAACGTCTCGTAAAAGCCATAACACTAAAGGCAGAACCCAAATAAGAATGTACCATTTTCTTTAGCAATTAGAACCATAAAGCTACTTAAAGCTAACAAATATAAGTAGTCAGCTGTTCTGCTACATTGGGTTAAAATGTAAATATTTTACTGGAAACTTTGACAGACTGAGTACAATGGCCTCTGAGCCAGCTGACTCCCACATGCCTCTACAGGAAACCAGATAAGAGATATAATCAACAACAAAGTTCTCAGATATCTACTGTAAATGTCTGCAGTAGGCCCACAGTACGTACCCCCTTGTTGCCATATAGCTGATTGTTGGTGTAGTAGTTTGTGTGGATTTCATTGCTGGTGTCTTTCTGTGGATAGAGTTAGGGCTACTCTCAGATGCATTCTCTTCATTTGAAAAGACACTACAGGAGTGAATGTAGGCTAATGGACTTTAGCAACTCAGCAAGGGTTCTAGGTTATGATCACAAACATAGCCATGGGAGTAGGGGTGCTGATGGGTGCTGCAGCACCTCCTGATCAATCAGAATAAATAAACAAATTAAATAATAATAATATATACTGAACAAACTATTTCCAGGCTGTATCACATTCGGCCGAGAATGTTAGTCCCATAGGGCGGCGCACAATCGGCCCGGCGTCGTCCGGGTTTGGCCAGGGTAGGCCGTCATTGTAAATAAGAATTTGTTCTTAACTGACTCGCCTAGTTAAATAAAGGTTAAATAAATAAAAATAAACGCAACATGTTTCATGAGCTGAAATAAAAGATCCCAGAAATGTTCCATACCCACAAAAAGGTTTCTTCTCTGAAATGTTGCACACAAATTTGTTTACATACATGTTAGTGAGCATTTCTCCTTTGCCAAGATAATCCATCCACCTGACAGGTGTGGCATATCAAGAAGCTGATTAAACAGCATGATCAATACACAGGTGCACCTTGTGCTGGGGCCAATAAAAGGCCACCCCAAAATGTGCAATTTTGTCACACAACACAATGCGACAGATGTCTCAAGTTTTGGGGGAGCATGCAATTGTCATGCTGACTGCAGGAATGTCCACTAGAGCTGTTGCCAGATAATTTAATGTTCATTTCTCTACCGCAATGTAATGGGTGTCGTCGTCTGAAGAGGAAGAAACGGACCAAAGCGCAGCGTGGTAAGTGTTCATGACTTTTATTTAAACTGAACGCTAGAACAAAATAACAAAGTGCAAAACGAAACCGAAACAGTCCTGTCAGGTGCAGAAAACACTAAACAGAAAACAACTACCCACAAAACACAGGTGGGAAAAGGATACCTAAGTATGGTTCCCAATCAGAGACAACGATAGTCAGCTGTCCCTGATTGAGAACCATACCCGGCCAAAACAAAGAAATACAAAACATAGAAAAAATAACATAGACTGTCCACCCCAAATCACACCTTGACCAAACCAAAATAGAGACATAAAAAGCTCTCTAAGGTCAGGGCGTGACACGCAAGCTGCCTTCAACGTCATTGTAGAGAATTTGGCAGTATGTCCAACTGGCCTCACAACCGCAGACCACGTGTAACCAAGCCAATCCAGGACCTCCACATCCTGCTTCTTCACCTGCAGGATCGTCTGAGACCAGCCACCCAGACAGCTGATGAAAGGATTTATTTCCAATGTTCCCTCTAAGCTGCGCAAGTAGCCACGAGACTGCCGCTCAGCTCCCATGACTGCTGCACAGAAATATCAGTCCACGGAGGGAGAAGCATGAGATTGAACTTCACTCAACTTTCTAGAGCAGTGGTCACCAACCGGTCGATCGCGATCAACTTGTCGATCTCCAAGGCATTCCTAGTTGACCGCCCAACATTTCTGTAAAAAATCAAATGATAAAGCCTTGTGTTCCTATTTATTTTTATTTGTCTCAGGTTGTTGGCGGTAGGTGCACCCGAATCAGCTGTCCTGCATGCCAGGTAGGCGAACTGTTGCCATTTTGAACCATTTCATGTGTCTGAAGGCACAAACTCTGCCTTCCTGGCGGGCCCAGAGAGCAAATTAAATGCACTATAGGTCTACCGCTGGCCAATCGGATGGCTCCGATGACTGTGTTTGCAGTAAAGTAACAGGCATTAAAGACAGCTACAGCGAAGGTGATACTGTGAGATTTCTAAACATTTAAAACCATGATTAGAGAGAGAGACTGTCAACGAACACAGAAAAGAGAAGCTGTTTTTTTCAGTGAGTTCATTTTTAAGTTCTTACTCAGCACTGTCAACACTTTGTATTCAATACTTCATAAGCCATAAAATGAGCATTCTTCCTACCCTAACAAAAAAAGATTGCAGTTTTGAAACTGCAGTAAAAAGGCATTACCTGCAGTCAACTGTGGTATTTTGGACACAGTAATTGTAGCATACTGCAGTTATACTGCACTCAAACTGCAGAGTTCCATCCTATTATACTGCAGTGTCCTGCAGTTATACAGTGCTCTGACTGCAATATTTTTTCAAACCGGTATTTTCACTCAGCGCCACAACAAGCACTGCAGTAGTAATGAATGAGTAGGAAAGCGTATCTATAGGCTTGCGTTGTGGTTGTTATTAGCGGCTTGGGTCTTTTTGAATATCAAGGAATATTTCACCTTCTCTTCATAGGATGGAACTCGAGTTCGCCATCAGCTGGAAGATGGTGTCCCTTTTTGGTCAGTGTCAGCGGAGGAAAGGGATAGCGGAGGCGAACCCTCAGTCTGCTGCTCTCTCCCTTGGCTGAGACTGACCATGAGATGCAGGCACGATCAGCCCAGTAAAATAAAAATAAAAAGCAAATGATTTAAATGTATGCTCACTCAGCTGTGCTTCACAAGTAATACAACAATGGCTCTATTACCGGTGTGATCACATAGCCTAACTCAAATGTAGCTTTTTTTTTTAAATTTAAATGGCCCAAACAACAATGCATTGGCAGGGTAATTCAAGAAAGCCAATATGCAGTGACAATATATTGGTCCAATAGCTTACTGCACAAACCTCACTGCTACAGTACTGTTTTTAATTGGTTAATGTTGCATAGGCTTCCATCTTTTAAGTCATGTTAAAAAATAAATCTGAGCTGTAGATCTCGGCTTGCATTTTGACTCAAAGTGATCTTGACTCAGAGAGGTGATCACTGTTCTAGAGTTTTCCCTGTTAACGTTTACCTTTACTGTGGCAATTGTGATCGAATCAACGCAATATTAGCTACTTTCAATGCAACATACCAAAACAAAACAAACTATGCAACAGATGTTGTTGTAGGCATAATGCATTGGAGTAGGATTCTATTGCATTGACATGCACTACTCAGCCCACACTCTAGTCTACACAGACCGTACTCTACACAAACTGGTGCAGCATAACAATCAGAGCTGCAGTAGGACTATATGCAAATAGACCATTGCCATATATGGATCGGTGGCATTTACTTTGAACTGGACTGTGTTTCTAGCATTTAGCGGTCATGAGTAGATACGCTTGTTTTGAGATCAAAGCGAGAGTTGCATGTAGCCACATTTGCACATTTTGTTCACATCCTTTGCTAGTTAGTGTGTTTTTAGCCCAGTTATAGATCATTTGTAGTCAGCAATAGAGGAGTGATTGCTTCCTACATACACTTCTAGACATCTTAAAAAAGTGAGTTAGGTAAAGAGCTTTTTTGTTTGTTTTAAAGGAGCAGTGTTGTATTTTGACACAGGCTTAAATAAGCTAAGTAGCCAGTAGACAGAGGGTTGAATAATTTGTCTGATTCTCTGTAATTATGGTATGGGAATAATAATGCATTTTATTTTGTAAAGTGGTTTCTTGCATCAAACAACACAAAAACATTTTCAGTCACCTCCTCTGAAGGACAAGTGGATAAACAGGTTAATGTCAAGCCCTGCATGTTTATATTTTTTATTTTATTACGTCTCATGGAATGTAGGCCTACATTGAACAACACACATTGGATGCTACTGTAGGCTGAATGATAGAACAGCTATTTCCATGTTAAAATGTTATGGGATGCATTTTCTCCACTGTTTTTGATGGTAAGCCACTTTGGTAAGCCTACATTATGATCAAATAGCCACAGTAGCCTGTGCTTGAAATGAGTGGTATTGTACAGCTCTACAGTGGATGGGTAGGAAAAATCCACTTGAACGGCCATCCAACTGGTAATTACTAGTTAAATCAGCCATGTATCCCCTTGTGACAAGAAGAATGGAAGCTTGTTGTGTGCAACAGGGAGGGTCAGTTGAATGCAAGATTCACACATCATTTTAAATGGTTAAACATTTGTAGCCTGTCTATCTATGAGTAACAGGGTTGCCGTATTATGCTAGACCCGCTCAGTTTTTCACCACAAAACACCAGAAAATGGCCAAAAGAGTATAACCAGCTCACCTGCTTTTACACTATAATTTTAAAAGGAATAGTTCCACCATATTAAAACGAGAGTTCAGTTCACGTAACAGACAAAGGAATCACTTTTCACATAAAATAAATAATAATCTTCAGAAATAACTTCATCAAAGCAACAAAATAACTAGGGCTTTACAGTGATGGTGAAAACTGAGTATTTTTGGGGTTACTGGGTTCAAATCTTTCTAGAAGTCACAGGGGGTGCATGGAGGGACATGAATTTGGACATTTTTGTAGTAATTTAAACGCATTTAAATGCATGTTAGTGCCTTTGTTATGCTTTTGGTTTGTGTCAAGTACAATAAAAAAATGCATTTTGACTGAATACATTGTAGAGGTGGCCGCCTATTAGAAGACTTTGAGGCTTTTTGGCTTCCCATGAGATGGAATGTCATGCCAGTTAATGTGTTAGGTGGTGTTCTGTAATTAATAGTTCAGCTTGTACACAGTTCTGCAGTCTTAATGAGACTGACATAAGTGTATGTGATACCAAAGAGCCTGAATCACCTAAGCCATAAATCATTAAAGAAAATACTTGTAAAAGCCATAACACAAACCCACAACCCAAATAAGATTGTGCCATTTTCTTTAGCCTTTAGAACCATGGAGCTACATAAAGCTAACAAATATAAGCAGTCAGCTGTTCTGCTACATTGAGTTAAAATGTTAATATTTTACTGGAACCTTTGACAGACTTAGTACCATGGCCTCTGGGCCAGCTGACTCCAACATGCTTCCTGTTGTGTTCACATATTAGCATAGACTGCATCGTCTCCACCAACACACTCGTATGGGTCGCCATCCTCTTCAGCCTACAGGTAACCAGATCAGAGACACAGTATCATCATCAACAACACCACCTCTATTGTTTAATCCTTTGTATCTCCTCAGATCTCAGATCTCTACAGCACCTGTACATGTCTGCAGTAGGCCTACAGTACATACCTCCATGTTGCCATATAGGTGATCGTTGGTGTAGTAGTTTGTGTGGATTTCACTGCTGGCGTCTTTCTGCTCATTCCTGTGGATAGAGTTAGGACCACTCTCAGATGCATTCCCGTTATCCCGACACAACAAGAGTAAATGTAGGCTAATGGGCTTTAGCAACTCAGCAGGATGTATACATTATAATCACAGATCACAGAACAGCCTGTAGAAAAATACCTTGATGGTGAGGGATGTGAAAAAGCACCCTTGGCTGTATCCACGTTCTGCTTGCTGGTTACTGGCTGGTCACTACGACTCCTCCTACTGTTGAGAAAAACTATGTAAAGTTATCAAAACAAAACAAACAAACACAAATCTATATAACTCCTTCCAAAAAGAAAAAAAATAGTAACTTACCCCTTCTTGTTCAATAGGCAAGCTGACATGGGAATTAGTATTACTACCACCACTAATGCAGCAATACCAATTGAAACGTACAGCATCAACTTCTTATCTGTCCAAAAACAAATACATTTGTTTTATTAATGTACCAATAATATCCTTTATGATGTTAATACTGTATGTAATACTTCATTTATGATGCTTCTCCCCCACTGTTTCCTTTACCATTTGTGGACACAGTGAAGGACAAGGTGGCATTGCCCTGTGTGTTGCTGGCATGGCAGTGGACGGTCTCGGAGAAGCCTAGTGCCCTCTGTAGGGTCACCATAGTAATTGACCCATGCCTCTCCACCCGGGTACTGGGCCGGTTGGGCAGGGGTCCATCTGGAAGAGACCACTCCACGGTGGCGGGGGGCTCCGAATCCACAATGCACAGACAGGTTACCATGGAGATGTCTGAAGTGCAGGCGGAGCCCACTTTGATCTCAGGGGGGTCTGGGATGAGAATGATACACAGTTTGGTTTTAACTGAACATGTAGTGCTACATCCTGAAGAGATTTGTCTTAATATTATATACACAGAAAGGACATGCTCCTTATTAACTCAAATCTCTAGCCACTTTAATAATAAAAAATGGGATGTAATAAATGTGTAAAAGGTAGTTGTTGTGAAATTGTTTATATTACTTGTTAGATATTACTGCATGGTCGGAACTAGAAGCACAAGCATTTCGCTACACTCGCATTAACATCTGCTAACCATGTGTATGTGACCAATAAAATTTGATTTGATTTGATTTGAATGGCGGCATCTACTTACACTCTACATTGAGCTTCAGTGAGCTGGAGTGGCCTTGTCCCTCTGTGTTGATGGCAGTGCAGTAGAGGGCTTCAGTGAGTCTGGTCACATTCTCCAGTGTGATGGTAGGTCCCGTGGTGGGCAGAGGTCCTCTGCTGTTCTGCCATCTGTAGCTGTGGGCTGCAGGGTTACTGTCACTGGAGCATCTCAGCTCTACAGAGTCTCCTTCCTTCACACTGGACACTCCCTCAACCTTCACATCCACTGGGGCATCTATGATTAACATCATTAGTAAGAATGCTATTACTATGTAATAAACATCTTAGGACAGATTCAGTGTATCAATCACATGCTAAATCTATTTCAAATTTAAAAGGGAAGTATGCCAAATCCAGACTCTAGACAAAGTGCATGTTTCCTTTTCAAAGAAGTTACATTGAATTTCTTCTTTCACTTTTGTCGTATGCACAGAAACATTCTGTTTTCAAAGAAGTGAAAGTGTAAATCTTCCAGTGTTATTAACACACAGGTGTGGTCCACTTACATTTGACATTGAGAGTTTTGGACCTTTTCACTGTCTTCCCTCCCCTGTATGCTGCTGTGCAGACCAGAGACTGGTTGTGATCAGTGATGCTGGGGGTAAAGGTCAGGGATGATGACACTTTCCACTGGCCGTTGGTCAGCTGCTGTGATTGGACACTGGGTGTTCCGGAGTGGCTCCAGGTGAGGAGAGGGGAATCAGATGGGCAGGAGTGAGACACAGAGCAGGAGGCAGACAGCTCCACCCCCAACTTCACCTCCTCCATCACTGACAGAGAGGGGGGGTCTGGAGAGCCTGAAATCAGTGAAGAGAAGAGAACGATTATTGCAGTTCTCTTGAGGTGTGCCTCCACCAGTTCTTGGTTCTGTCCTTTCAGTAATATCATTGAAATCTACAATAAGCTATAGCTTTCATTTGGGTAAATAATGGAATACTATAATACAACAATTGAAATTCTCCTTGTCAATTTGTCCCCTGGGAACTTACTGCTCACTGCAATGGAGACCGTGTCATGTTTGTAGGAATACTTGTTTTGGTCTTTGATTTCAACCCTGAAATGAAAGGGTCCATCGTCACTGCGATGGAGGGGGTCGATTCTGAGAGAGCAGTTCTTCTGCCGGAGGTCTCCCACCAGCTCTGTACGACCCCTGTAGTCTTTGATGATGTTGGAGCTGTCTGGGTGGTATATAGTATCATGGGTGTCTTTGAACCAGATGCCAGTGAATTCGGAGGGCTTTTCCTCTGGTTCTGGGTAGTTGAATGAGCAGGGAATCACGATGCATGAGCCCTGCAGGCCGGATACTGAGCTGGGCACCTCAGCAGTCCATGACGAGGCATCAACTCCCATCACTCAAATAGAAGTAGTTGAAATGTTAATAAGAGGTGTTGGACACAGTCAAGGAATGTGAGTATAATAAATATAATCCCCGATGTTCCTTGTGCTGGTCACAGGTTGATTTGAAAACATCAAGAGGCCATTTTATTGTTAATTTTGTTCTATTAATATTTGAAAGGGGGAGGTGTATTACTAGCCGCTCAAGGTTAGTAATACACATGCACCTTTCGCTACTCGCTACCATTCGCTACTCTTTTTAACTCTCACCACATTGTTTTGTATTTTGTTGTGTGTAATTTAATAAATTTGTATCCTACCTCCAAGCCAAATGCAATGAATAAGAAAAGGCCATGTTAATGTTTCACTCCGCATCCCCTCTTTGTGCAGGACCTGAGGGAATAAGAATTATTTTATTATCACTAGAATGTTAGCATTTCCTTTGACACGTTTAATGTCTAAAAGCCAAATCACTTACTTGCATAGTTGAATCTTTCTTTCTCATGTCAGATAACCACTCTCCTTCAGAGACATTGACATATAAAGGAAATATTACCATCCTGCTCACACTTCCCATTTCACATATAACGTGATTTCTTTATTTTTGCTATCAGGACTTCCCATATTTTGTCTCTGACTGATGGTATGGTGATTTAACTATTCCATTGAGGGTTAACCCACTAAAGTGTAATGTCTTTGAGAATATGTATTTTGACTATGTTTTCCACATTGCCAAACTCAACTGTCCCCCTATCACCATAACTAAGCCAATATTTATTTATTTAATCTTTATGACACCAATATGACACCAATATCTATGAAGGTTCACAAATCAACTAGATTGGAGGTACACAACACACCTGTCAACAACAAAAAAAGGGGGGGGGGAGTATGAATTGGGTTGTTTGAGAAGGTTCGAATCCTAAGCATCCTGCCTACACATAGTTTGAAGTACTATAGACCATTTTTCAGTACATGACACACTGACGTCACACACATTCAACATAGCCTAGATTTATGTTTTTATTACATCTAAACAAAAACCTTTTGGGGGTTCTCATACACTTACAATTATGTTTTGATTCTTGCTTGAACATTCGTTGTGATCTTGTACAATAACTAACTTGGATGCAGCAGTTGTTAGTTAGAATACTAACACTAATTGATATATGCTGTAGCAAAAGGTAGCCAAAGAGTAATTTTACTGGTTGAAGTTGAAGTGTTTTTTAAGTATAATGAAGTTGATTTGCGATGATGACAAAACATTATATTAAGCAAGATATTCATTTGAGCCTTAAAATTCAATTATAATCCAAAAGTAGTGTGAAATGTACTCATAAGCAACATCTAAATAGAAGCTTTTTTTTGCTGCCGTTCTATAAGATCTCCCCCTTGTTCTGCCACCAACTTACGCACATCGCCCTCATGCGGCAATGTTTGTAAACACAGAAAGGGGTCTTTACCCAACATACACTACATACGTGGACACCTGCTCATCGAACATCTCATTCCAAAATCACAGGCATTAACTTGGAGTTGGTCCCCCCTTTGCTGCTATAACAGCCTTCACTCTTCTGGGAAGGCTTTCCACTAGATGTTGAAACATTGCTGAGAGGACTTGCTTCCATTCAGCCACAAGAGCATTAGTCAGGTCGAGCACTGATGTTGGGCAATTAGGCCTGGCTCGCAGTCGGCATTCCAATTCATCCCAAAGGTGTTCGATTGGGTTGAGGTCAGGGCTCTGTGCAGGCCAGTCAAGTTCTTCCACACTAATCTTGACAAAGCATTTCTGTATTGACCTCACTTTGTGCACGTGGGCATTGTCATGCTGAAACACTTCCCCAAAGTGTTGCCACAAAATTGGAATCACAGAATCGTCTAGAATGTAATTTTATGCTGTAGCGTTACAATTTCCCTTCACTGGGCCTAGCCTGAACCATGAAAAATAGCCTCATACCATTATTCCTCCTCCAACAAACTTAACAGCTGGCAGTATGCATTGGGGCAGGTAGCATTCTCCTGTCATCCGCCAAACCCAGATTTGTCCGTCAGACTGCTAGATGGTGAAGAGTGATTCGTCACTCCAGAGAACGCGTTTCCACTGCTCCACAGTCCAATGGCAGCGAACTTTACACCGCTCCAGCCGACAATTGGCATTGTGCATTGTGATCTTAGGCTTGTGTGCAGCTGCTCGGCCATGGAAACCAATTTCATGAAGCTCCCGACGAACAGTTATTGTGCTGATGTTGCTTCCAGAGACAGTTTGAAACTCGGTAGTGAGTGTTGCAACCGAGGACAGATGATTTTTATGTGCTTTAGCACTCGGCGATCCCATTCTGTGAGCTTGTGTGTTCTACCACTTTGTGTCTGAGCCTTTGTTGCTCCTAGACATTTCCACTTCACAATAACAGGACCTAAAGTTGACCAGGGCAAATCTAGCAGGGCAGACGGTGCAATGCTGAAAGTCACTGAGCTCTAAAGTAAGGCCATTCTACTGCTAATGTTTGTCTATGGAGATTGCATGGTCGTGTGGTAAATGTTATACACCTGTCAGCAACGTGTTGCCGAAATAGCCGAATCCACTAATTTGAAGGGGTGTCCACATACTTTTGTATATATAGTGTAGCTACTGTAGTAGGTGTGTGCTGTAAAACTTTGGTAGAGCATGGGTGGCATAGGCATTGGGGTGCTCATGTGAATGTAATTTATTTGTCGGCTTCAGACCAATGCCTATTCTCACTTAAAGCATCTATTTTTTGTTTTTAATACAATTAGGAATAAGAATACTAGAATGGACATTAAATGTCTTATCACAGTATCAAAGGTCAACCATTTTGGTCAGGGACTTGGTCAACCATGGTCAGGCAGTGTGTTGTTATAAGGTATTGTGTAAAACAATCAATTTTAAGATTACATGCACAGTATGTTTATTGGATAGCTAGCCAGCCAGTTCAATAATGTGAGTCTGGAAGGAGAGTTTACAGTCTAGCCAGACACCTAGGTATTTATACATGTCCACATATTCTAAGTCAGAACTGTCCAGAGTGGTGATGCTAGTCGGGCGGGCGGGTGCGGGCAGCGATCAGTTGAAGAGCATGCATTCAGTTTTACTTGCATTTAAGAGCAGTTGGAGGCCACGGAAGGAGTGTTGTATGGCATTGAAGCTTGTCTGGAGGTTTGTTAAGCTTCTCCAATCCAAAATTAAATCTAGAATCGGCTTCTTATTTCGCAACAAAGGATCCGTCACTCATGCTGCCAAACATACCCTCTTAAAACTGACTATACTACCGATCTTTGACTTCGCCAATGTCATTTACAAAATAGCCTCCAACACTCTACTCAGCAAATTAGATGTAGTCTATCAAGGTGCTATCCATTTTGTCACCAAAGCCCCATATACCACCCACCACTGCAACCTGTATGCTCTCGTCGGCTGGCCCTCGCTTCATATTCGTCGCCAAACCCACTGGCTCCAGGTCATCTATAAGTCTTTGCTAGGTAAATCCCCGCCTTATCTCAGCTCACTGGTCTCCATAGCAGCACCCACCCGTAGCACGCACTCCAGCAGGTATATTTCTCTGGTCATCCCCAAAGCCAACTCCTACTTTGGCTGTCTTTCCTTCCAGTTCTCTGCTGCCAATGACTGGAACGAATTGCAAAAATCACTGAAGCTGGAGACTCATATCTCCCTCACTAACTTTAAGCATCAGCTGTCAGAGCAGCTTACGATCATTGCACCTGTACACAGCCCATCTGTAAATAACCACCCAACTACCTCATCCCAATATTGTTATTTTTTTGCTTCTTTGCACCCCAGTATCTCTACACATTCATCTTCTGCACATCTATCACTCCAGTGTTTAATTGCTAAATTGTAATTATTTCACCCCTACAGCCTATTTTTTGCCTTACCTCCCCAATCTTACTACATTTGCACACACTGTATATACATTTTTCTATTATGTTATTGACTGTACGTTTGTTTATCCCATGTGTAACTCTGTGTTGTTTGTGTCCACTGCTTTTATTTATCTTGGCCATGTTGCAGTAAATGAGAACATGTTCTCAACTGGCCTACCTGGTTAAATAAAGTGAAATTAAAAAAAAATATATATATATTAAATTCCGCAGGTTGACTGGGAGGCAGCCTACTACGACGGGAACCTCACAGTTCCTCTGTAACTCAACGGTTAGCAGCGCCACCTCACCGGTCACTCCGGCTTCCCGGGAGCAACGCTTACCTCCCCCGGAACGTTTCAATGGAGAGCCGGGAACCTGTCGAGCATTTCTAGCCCACTGTGCCCTCATTTTTGAGCTTCAGCCCTCTTCCTTCCCCTCAGACCACTCTAAGTTTACGTACCTTATCACGCTGATGCCTGGGAGAGCGCTCGCCTGGGCTACAGTGGTATGGGAGCAACAGCCGGCCATATGCGGCAGTCTGTAGGAGTTTGTGGGAGAGGTTAAGAAGGTGTTTGATTCCCCATTTTCCAGGAGAGAGGCTGCCCGGAAGCTACTCCAGCTGCAGCAGCACTCCCGCAGTGTGGCAGACTATGTGGTGGATTTCAGCACGATGGCAACGGACACTGCCTGGAACCAGGAAGCGCTGTTCGACATGTTCCTACACATTGTCTCAGAGGAGGTCAAGGACAAGCTTGCAGCCCGGGAATTACCCATGGATCTCGATTCCCTCATCGCCTTGACCATCAGCATCGATGGGCGACTATGGGAACGACGGAGGGAGAGGAGATTCGATTTTGTTCGCCCGTCCAAGGATTCCACCTTGCCTCTGAGGCATCCCGGAAGCACCCGACGGCCCCGTTGCGGAGAGAACCCGAGGCCACCCGAGGTTCCCCGAGAGTAGCCGAAGACGGTCGAGTCATCGTTTCCCGAACCTATGCAACTAGGTCGAGCTGGGTTGTCGCCAGCGGAACGGCGATACAGTCTCAACACTAAGAGCTGCCTGTGTTGCGGGACTCGTGGTCATTTTGTATCCTCTTGTCCGCTAAAAGACCTGGCTCACCGGTAGGAGCGAGTACTCTGGTGGGCCATATGGAGAACTTCTCTGCTCCTCCTACTCACACCCGTTTCATGACATTTTGCTGTTGGGAAACCAGTCAAAATTTCTCCAGGTCCTCATTGACTTTGGGGCCAATGAGAGCTTTTTGGACGCTACCCTGGCTTCCTAGCTGGATATCCCCACACAGCCCCTCTCCATTTCCATGGACGTCAGAGCGCTGGACGGCCGGGTCACCCACACTACCACTCCCATCAACCTCCGTGTGTCAGGGAACCACAGCGAGGCCATCCAGTTCCTGCTCATTAAGTCTCCTCAGGTTCTCGTTGTATTGGGATTCTCCTGGCTCCAGCGACCTGATCCCCTCATTAACTGGTCTACTGGTGCCATCATGGGCTGGAGCCCGTTCTGCCACACCCATTGCCTGACGTCAGCACAACCTGCTCCGCAATTCCTGCGGAGTACCAGGACCTCCGGGAGGTGTTCAGCAAAGCCCGGGTCACTTCGCTTCCTCCGCACCGACCATATGACTGCGGGATTGACCTTCTCCCTAGCACTACTCCGCCCCGGGGATGACTGTAATCTCTGTTGAGACCAGAGACCAAGGCGATGTTGACCTACATAGGCGACACCCTAGCTGCAGGCTTCATCCATCCTTCGTCCTCTCCCGACGGCACAGGATTGTTCTTTGTGGAGAAGAAGGACAAGACCCTGTGCCTATGCATTTATTACCGGGGTCTCAACGACATAATGGTGAAGAATCGCTACCCACTATGCCTCAACTCCTCGGCCTTCGAGCCGCTCCAGGGGGCCACTGTGTTTTCCAAGTTGGATCTACGGAACTCCTACCACTTGGTGTGGATACAGGAAGGAGACGAGTGGAAGACCGCCTTCAACATGGTCAGCGGTCACTATGAGTATCTGGTCATGCCATTTGGCCTTACCAACGCCCCTGCCGTGATCCAGGCTCTGGTGAATGATGTTCTCCGTGACATGCTGAACCAGTTCGTCTTTGTCTACCTCGATGACATCCTCATCTTCTCCCGCTCCATCCAAGAACATGTGCTCCACATCCGACAGGTTCTCCAACACCTCCTGGAGAACCAGCTGTTTGTAAAAGCAGAGAAGTGCAAGTTTCATCACTCCACCATCCCTTTTCTGGGGTACATCATTGCTGCAGGGAGTGTACAAATGGATCCCGGGAATGTGAGAGTGGTGGTGGATTGGCCCCAGCCTACATCCAGGGTGCAACTGCAATGTTTCCTGGAGTTCGTCAACTTCTACCGCCAATTTATCCGGGGTTACAGCACCCTGGCTTCCCCCCTGTCAGCACTCACCTCGCCGAAGATTCCATTCACGTGGTCTCCAGCTGCCGACCGGGCGTTCTGGGACATCAAACATCGCTTTACCACAGCTCCCATCTTTGTTCACCCTCACCCTTTCCATCAGTTCGTGGTGGCAGCCGATACTTCGGAGTGGGGGCTGTCCTGTCCCAGCATTCTGCCCTGGACCTCAAGCTGCATCCCTGCCCCTTCTTCTCTCATCGCCTCAACACCACGGAAAAAAACCTATGATGTGGGGAATTGTGAGCTTCTGGGGGTGAAGATGGCATTGGAGGAATGGAGGCACTGGCTGGAGGGGGCGGAACATCCATTCATCGTGTGGACCGACCACAAGAACCTGGAGTATCTCTGCACCGCCAAATTCCTCAACTCCAGGCAAGCTAGATGGGCCCTGCTGTTCACATCGTTCAAATTCTCTCTCTCGTACCGGCCGGGATCCAAGAACGTCAAGCCAGATGCGCTGTCACGCCGCTATAGCCCCACGAATACTACACCGGTACCCGAGGCCATCCTTCCCACTTCATGCCTGGTGACAGCATTCAGCTGGGGAATAGGGAAGCAGGTCTGGGAGGCGCAGGGTTTCCAGCCAAACCCCGGGGGTAGGCCCCGATAATTGGCTGTTCGTTCCAGACACCGTCCAGGCTTGCCTGCCACCTGGGCGCCTGTCAGACCCTGGCTTTTGTACAACAACGCTTTTGGTGGCCTACCATGGTCCCTGCCGTGACCGCATTCATCGCCACTTGCACGGTGTGTGCACAGAACAAGACTCCTCGGCAAGCTCCGGCTGGTCCTCTCCAACTTCTGCCTGTCCCTCACCGTCCCTGGTCTCACATCTCCCTGGACTTTGTCACGGGTCTTCCCCCCGTCTGATGGCAACACCACCGTCCTGACCGTGGTGGATCGGTTTTCCAAAGCTGCTCACTTCATTCCTCTCCCCCAACTACCCTCTGCCAAGGAGACAGCCCAGCTCATGGTGCAGCACGTCTTCCGGATTCATAGACTACCGGTAGACATGGTATCTGACCGGGGTTCTCAGTTCTCATCCCAGTTCTGGAAGGTGTTCTGCACCCTCATTGGGTCGTCGGCCAGCCTGTCCTCCTGGTTTCATACCTTGGCATACCTTCTGCCCACATGTTTGTCCGTCGCTGTCGTCGTACCTGGAGGAGAGCCCGGTTGGCCCTCCACATGACCACCTCCAGGTATCGATGACAAGCGGATCACACCGGACCCCGGCTCCCCGGTATCGGCTAGGGCAGAAGGTATTGCTGCTCACCCGGGATCTGCCCCTCCGGGTGGAATCCCGCAAACTCTCCCCCCGGTTTATTGACCATTTTCCCATCTCCAAAGTCATTAGCCCCTCTGCTGTTCGTCTTCTGTTGCCTGGTACCCTTCGTATACATCCTACCTTTCATGTGGCCAGAATCAAACCCATGACTCACAGCCCTTTGTATGGTATGGTCTGAAGCTGAAAAATAAATGACATTCACATGAGCAACCCAATGCCTATGCCACCCATGCTCTACCAAAGTTTTACAGCACACAGCTTTGACCTACTACAGTAGCTACACAGTTTTATACAAAAGTATGTGGACATCCCTTCAAATTAGTGGATTCGGCTATTTCGGCAACACACGTTGCTGACAGGTGTATAACATTTACCACACTGCCATGCAATCTCCATAGACAAACATTGGCAGTAGAATGGCCTTACTTTAGAGCTCAGTGACTTTCAGCATTGCACTGTCTGCCCTGTTAGATTTGCCCTGGTCAACTTTAAGTCCTGTTATTGTGAAGTGGAAACGTCTAGGAGCAACAACGGCTCAGACACAAAGTGGTAGAACACACAAGCTCACAGAACGGGATCGCCTAGTGCTGAAGCGCATCAAAATCGTCTGTCCTCGGTTGCAACACTAACTCCTGAGTTTCAAACTGTCTCTGGAAGCAACATCAGCACAATAACTGTTCGTCGGGAGCTTCATGAAATTGGTTTCCATGGCCGAGCAGCTGCACACAAGCCTAAGATCACAATGCACAATGCCAATTGTCGGCTGGAGCGGTGTAAAGTTCGCTGCCATTGGACTGTGGAGCAGTGGAAACGCGTTCTCTGGAGTGACGAATCACTCTTCACCATCTAGCAGTCTGACGGACAAATCTGGGTTTGGCGGATGACAGGAGAATGCTACCTGCCCCAATGCATACTGCCAACTGTTAAGTTTGTTGGAGGAGGAATAATGGTCTGGGGCTGTTTTTCATGGTTCAGGCTAGGCCCAGTGAAGGGAAATTGTAACGCTACAGCATAAAATTACATTCTAGACGATTCTGTGATTCCAATTTTGTGGCAACACTTTGGGGAAGTGTTTCAGCATGACAATGCCCACGTGCACAAAGTGAGGTCAATACAGAAATGCTTTGTCAAGATTAGTGTGGAAGAACTTGACTGGCCTGCACAGAGCCCTGACCTCAACCCCATCGAACACCTTTGGGATGAATTGGAATGCCGACTGCGAGCCAGGCCTAATTGCCCAACATCAGTGCTCGACCTGACTAATGCTCTTGTGGCTGAATGGAAGCAAGTCCTCTCAGCAATGTTTCAACATCTAGTGGAAAGCCTTCCCAGAAGAGTGAAGGCTGTTATAGCAGCAAAGGGGGGACCAACTCCAAGTTAATGCCTGTGATTTTGGAATGAGATGTTCGATGAGCAGGTGTCCACGTATGTAGTGTATGTTGGGTAAAGACCCCTTTCTGTGTTTACAAACATTGCCGCATGAGGGCGATGTGCGTAAGTTGGTGGCAGAACAAGGGGGAGATCTTATAGAACGGCAGCAAAAAAAAGCTTCTATTTAGATGTTGCTTATGAGTACATTTCACACTACTTTTGGATTATAATTGAATTTTAAGGCTCAAATGAATATCTTGCTTAATATAATGTTTTGTCATCATCGCAAATCAACTTCATTATACTTAAAAAACACTTCAACTTCAACCAGTAAAATTACTCTTTGGCTACCTTTTGCTACAGCATATATCAATTAGTGTTAGTATTCTAACTAACAACTGCTGCATCCAAGTTAGTTATTGTACAAGATCACAACGAATGTTCAAGCAAGAATCAAAACATAATTGTAAGTGTATGAGAACCCCCAAAAGGTTTTTGTTTAGAAGTAATAAAAACATAAATCTAGGCTATGTTGAATGTGTGTGACGTCAGTGTGTTTTGTACTGAAAAAGGGTCTATTGTACTTCAAACTATGTGTAGGCTGTCACGCCCTGACCATAGAGAGCCTTTTATTCTCTATGTTGGTTAGGTTGGGTGTGACTAGGGTGGGTTATCTAGGTTATTATATGTCTATGTTGGCCTGGTATGGTTTCCAATCAGAGGCAGCTGTTTACCGTTGTCTCTGATTGGGGATCATATTTAGGCAGCCTTTCCCACTGGGTTTTTGTGGGATCTTGTTTGTTTGTGTGTAGTTGCCTGTGAGCACTGCATTTGACTTAATGTTTCTATTGTTTTGGTGAGATATATTAAATAAACATTTGGAACTCTACGCACGCTGCGCCTTGGTCCGTTAATTCTACAAACGATCGTGACATAGGTAGGATGCTTAAGATTTGAAACTTCTCAAACAACCCAATTCATACTTCCCCCCTTTTTTGTTGTTGACAGGTGTGTTGTGTACCTCCAATCTAGTTGATTTGTGAATTTTCATAGTGTTATGAATTTTATGAATAATGACTAAATGATGTATACATTTAACGTAGAACTATAACTAACAGAATTCTACCCTGTCTCTGTATAATGATAAATAATGTTTGTCCATAAGAAAGAGGGAGTGTTAGCAGGCAAGGAACTGTGGCAGACAACTTGTGACCACTGTGAAACTGATAACGGGGATGGAAGTCTCCCCACCCAGGGAGGGGAGAAACCTTTGGCTTGTAGTAGATTGTATAACAGGTGGCAGGCAATGTATGAGTAGGAGAAGACTTGTGAACTATATTGTCTGAGAGGAGGAGGGACAATTATGACGAAATGAGAGGTTTATAAACCAATGTACAGGAAATGATAAGGAGAGCTCTCGTAAATAACTATTCTGACTATTGTAGACTGGCCTCTGTCTGTTTCATTTCAACAACAACCTTACAAATTCTTGGTAACAGACCGAGTAGTTTAATTGAAGTTCAGTTTATGAGCATTGAGAACAGAATTCTTTTAACACATAGATATTGGTGTCATAAAGATTAAATAAATAAATATTGGCTTAGTTATGGTGATAGGGGACAGATGAATCGGGTGCACCTACCGCCAACAACCTGAGACAAATAAAAATATATAGGAACACAAGACTTTATCGTTTGTTTTTTTACAGAAATGTTGGGCGGTCAACTAGGAATGCCTTGGAGATCGACAAGTTGGTCGTGATAAACCGGTGACCACTGCTCTAGAAAGTTGAGAAGTTCAATCTCATGCTTCTCCCTCTTTGGACTGATATTTCTGTGCAGCAGTCATGGGAGCTGAGCGGCAGTCTCGTGGCTACTTGCGCGCAGCTTAGAGGGAACATTGGAAATAAATCCTTTCATCAGCTGTCTGGGTGGCTGGTCTCAGACGATCCTGCAGGTGAAGAAGCAGGATGCGGAGGTCCTGGATTGGCTTGGTTACACGTGGTCTGCGGTTGTGAGGCCGGTTGGACATACTGCCAACTTCTCTAAAACGACGTTGAAGGCAGCTTGCGGTAGAGAAATGAACATTAAATTATCTGGCAACAGCTCTAGTGGACATTCCTGCAGTCAGCATGACAATTGCATGCTCTCCCAAAACTTGAGACATCTGTCGCATTGTGTTGTGTGACAAAATTGCACATTTTGGAGTGGCCTTTTATTGACCCCAGCACAAGGTGCACCTGTTTATTGATCATGCTGTTCAATCAGCTTCTTGATATGCCACACCTGTCAGGTGGATGGATTATCTTGGCAAAAGAGAAATGCTCACTAACAGGGATGTAAACAAATTTGTGTGCAACATTTCAGAGAAGTAACCTTTTTGTGCATATGGAACATTTCTGGGATCTTTTATTTCAGCTAATGAAACATGTTGCGTTTATTTTTATTTATTTAACTAGGCGAGTCAGTTAAGAACAAATTCTTATTTACAATGACGGCTTACCCCGGCCAAACCCGGACGACGCCGGGCCGATTGTGCGCCGCCCTATGGGACTCCCATTCCCGGCCGGATGTGATACAGCCTGGAAATAGTTTGTTCAGTATATATTATTATTATTTGATTTGTTTATTTATTCTGATTGATCAGGAGGTGCTGCAGCACCCATCAGCACCCGTACTCCCATGGCTATGTTTGTGATCATAACCTAGAACCCTTGCTGAGTTGCTGAAGCCCATTAGCCTACATTCAGTCTTGTAGTGTCTTTTCAAATGAAGAGAATGCATCTGAGAGTAGCCCTAACTCTATCCACAGGAATGAGCAGAAAGACACCAACAATGAAATCCACACAAACTACACTGCTCAAAAAAATAAAGGGAACACTTAAACAACACAATGTAACTCCAAGTCAATCACACTTCTGTGAAATCAAACTGTCCACTTAGGAAGCAACACTGATTGACAATACATTTCACATGCTGTTGTGCAAATGGAATAGACAAAAGGTGGAAATTATAGGCAATTAGCAAGACACCCCCAATAAAGGAGTGGTTCTGCAGGTGGTGACCACAGACCACTTCTCAGTTCCTATGCTTCCTGGCTGATGTTTTGGTCACTTTTGAATGCTGGCGGTGCTTTCACTCTAGTGGTAGCATGAGACGGAGTCTACAACCTATACAAGTGGCTCAGGTAGTGCAGCTCATCCAGGATGGCACATCAATGCGAGCTGTGGCAAGAAGGTTTGCTGTGTCTGTCAGCGTAGTGTCCAGAGCATGTAGGCGCTACCAGGAGACAGGCCAGTACATCAGGAGACGTGGAGGAGGTCGTAGGAGGGCAACAACCCAGCAGCAGGACCGCTACCTCCGCCTTTGTGCAAGGAGGAGCACTGCCAGAGCCCTGCAAAATGACCTCCAGCAGGCCACAAATGTGCATTTGTAAAATAGGATGATCGAGCAGCAGTGAGGGCTCTTCGATACCGCACGGTACTGTCTTTCCAAGCTAGTTGGAAGACTTCCAGTTTGGTGTGACGCCATTTCCGTTCCAATTTTCTGGAAGCTTGCTTCAGAGCTCGGGTATTTTCTGTATACCAGGGAGCTAGTTTCTTATGACAAATGTTTTTTGTTTTTAGGGGTGCGACTGCATCTAGGGTATTGCACAAGTTTTGCACAGTTCCTCAGTTAGATGGTTAACTGATTTTTGTACTCTGACGTCCTAGGGTAGGCGGAGGGAGTCTGGAAGTGCATCTAGGAATCTTTGGGAATTTATAGCACAACTTTTGATGATCCTTGGTTGGGGTCTGAGCAGATTATTTGTTGCGATTGCAAACATAACAAAATGGTGGTCCGATAGTCCAGGATAATGAGGAAAAACATTAAGATCCACAACATTTATTCCACGGGACAAAACTAGGTCCAGAGTATGACTGTGACAGTGAGTAGGACGGAGACATGTTGGACAAAACCCATTGAGTCGATGATGGCTCCAAAAGCCTTTTGGAGTGGGTCTGTGGACTTTTCCATGTGAATATTAAAATCACCCAAAATTTGAAAATGATCTGCTATGACTACAAGGTCCGATAGGAATACAGGGAACTCAGTGAGGAACGCTGTATATGGCCCAGGAGGCCTGTAAACAGTAACTATAAAAAGTGATTCAGTCGGCTGCATAGATTTATTTCATGACTAGAAGCTCAAAAGACAAAAACGTCATTGCTGTTTTTGTGTAAATTGAAATTTGCTATCATAAATATTAGCAACACCTCCGCCTTTGCTGGATGCGCGGGGGATATGGTCACTAGTGTAACCAGGAGGCGAGGCCTCATTTAACACAGTAAATTCATCAGGCTTAAGCCATGTTTCAGTCAGGCCAATCACATCAAGATTATGATCAGTGATTAGTTCATTGACTATAACTGCCATGGACGTGAGGGATCTAACATTAAGTAGCCATATTTGAGATGTGAGGTATCACAATCTCTTTCAATCATGGCAGGAATATAGTAGGTCTTTATTCCAGTGAGATTGCTAAGGCGACCACCGCCATGTTTAGTTTTGCCCAACCTAGGTTGAGGCACAGACACGGTCTCAATGGGGATAGCTGAGCTGACTACACGGACTGTGCTCGTGGCAGACTCCACTAAGCTGGCAGGCTAACAGCCTGCTCCCTGGCCTGCACCCTATCTCATTGTGGAGCTAGGGGAGTTAGAGCCCTGTCTTTGTTCGTAGATAAGATGAGAGCACCCCTCCAGCTAGGATGGAGTCCGTCACTTCTCAACAGGCCAGGCTTGGTCCTGTTTGTGGGTGAGTCCCAGAAAGAGGGCCAATTATCTACAAATTCTATCTTTTGGGAGGGCAGAAAACAGTTTTCAACCAGCGATTGAGTTTGAAAGAGACTCTGCTGTAGAGCTCATCACAGAGATTCTGCTGTAGAGCTCATCACTCCCCCTAACTGGGAGGGGGCCAGAGACAATTACTCGATGCTGACACATCTTTCTAGCTGATTTACACGCTGAAGCTATGTTGTGCTTGGTGACCTCTGACTGTTTCATCCTAACATCGCAAGGTGACTGGAAACATGACCGAATACAAACAGTGTAGTTATTCCATCCGCAAGATAGTCAAACAAGTAAAGAGTCAGTATAGAGACAAAGTAGGGTCGCAATTCAACTGCTCAAATACGAGACATATATGGCAGGGTCTACAGACAATCGCGGACTACAAAAAGAAAATCAGCCCCGTCGCGGACATCGACGTCTTGCTCCCAGACAAATTAAACAACTTCTTTGCACGCTTTGAGGACAATACAGTGCCAATGACATGGCCCACTACCAAAGACTGTGGGCTCTTTAAAACGTGTTAACCCTCGCAGGGCTGGCTGGTGTGTTTACGGACATATTCAATCAGTCCCTATCCCAGTCTCCTGTCCCCACATGTTTCAAGATGGCCACCATTGTTCCTGTTCCCAAGAAAGCTAAGGTAACTGAACTAAATGACTATCAGAAATAGTAGAGGGAGAAAAGAAAAAGGAAGTAAAAAATAAGGAATATGAGAGTAGCCAGACACTAGGAACCATAACTCCCACGGCTCCCCTAGAGGTCTCTCACAAGCCTAAATTGTACCCAACCCTGATAGATCAGGTGTGGAGAGAATCCCGATGATGAGACGGTGGTGGTGAGACGACGGCAGCCAGAGCTTCCCGTCCCACCCCCATCACCTTCATATGGGGAACCTCCGGGAGCCGAGGGAGGGGTAGAGCAGGAGGAGGAAAAGAGAGGGCTAGCTGCCCTAGTGAAAGTCAGGAAAGATTTAACCGAACTAGAATGTAGGATAAACGAGCGACAGGATACAGAGGGAAGAGGCAGGGCTTTACCACTCCGAAGGTTGAAGTCGCATAACCAGAGCCCAGAGAGGAGAGTAGATTCAGAGGAGCGGGGGGTCGGAGAGGAAAGGGAGACTAGTCAGTATCCCCTAATCACCCTACCGAACCCACGGGCTGGGGATGTAGGGCAGGAACCCACTTTAGAAGTGTATAGGGCATGGACACATAGGGATGTAGTGAGAGCTGTAGAGGGGATGGTATATCCCAAGGCAGGCATGGAGGGGTTCAGAAGGGACTTGGAAGGTTTGGCTGACAGTTTTAAGCTTAACACTGGGGAAGTAGAGAGAGCAGTCAGGCAGTTGGTGGGAAAAGATTGGGCGGCAGTTCGTGGACAGTGTGTAATGGGACACAATGATCTAGTAGTGTTGCCATGGGCTGCAGATGGCGTGTATGCAGACAAAATAACTCAGCTGTGTCACAATCTGAGAGATTATTACCACCGGTATGCCGACTTCTCTAAGGTACACGAGTGTAAACAGGAAGATAGTGAAACTATCAGTCAATACCTAGAGAGACTTAAGGATGTATCTAACGCTAACAGCGGAATGACGGAGCCTCCCCCCGGGGACGGCCCCAATACTCCGTACCATCAACAGTTGAAAATCACTTTCCTTAGTGGAATGCGCCCCGAGATAAGCCGTACCATTAAGAAGACACTGGTGGGGTGGGGGCTGGCAGAACTAGGGGAGGTAAAGAGATATGCAATCCACTATGAATAGCACGGTAAAAGTGAGGCGATTAAGACAAAGTTGAAGGGGGCAGAATACTTGATGGCTACTCTAGGGGAGATGGCTGAGAAAGGCTCTGACAGGAAAGGATGGAAATTAAACAGGAGGGGAGTAAAAGGGTCGAATAGAGATAACGATGAGTGTTACAATTGCGGACAGAGCGGTCATTTCGCGAGGAATTGTGAAGCACCGTGCAAACATTGTAACAAAACATGCCATAATACCCGTGATTGCCAGAGCAAGAGAGATAGAAGGGACAGGCAGACAGCCAGGGATAGGAACAGAGGTAACAGGAGCAGGCGCCCACCGCCTGAGTCAGAGGAGGAGGAGGAGACGTGACTAGATTCAGGGGCAGAGGGTAGCGGTAGCCAGTCGGGGGAGGGAAAATCGGAACAGAATTGTGAAGTTTTTGAATTAGCAACTATTGATTTAGCATTGCAACAGGAGCAGAAACCCTATTTGACTTTAATCGTAATGGGAAAGAAAATTAAATTCCTCTGTGATACCGTGGCGTGTCGTACAGCAATCTGTGCAGACGACGCTCCCCCCGGGGTTTGGAGAAATGTGGAACAGATCATAGTACGGTCTGCATCAGGACATCAATTCATGGAACGGCTATTCGCTCCCATAACATTGAAACATGAGTTGTCTGGGAGAGAAGCTACCGTCCCCGTACTGATATCTAAATTGTGCCCAGTAAACCTATTGGGCAGGGATGTAATGACTAAACTGAATGTTGCCGTTACTCCCACTGAGAGGGGAATGAAGGCATACGTAATCCGAGATAACATGGTTGTCTGTGGAGTAGGGGATCCATGTTACTGGTATAGTCAGGACCTGTTGAGGGGAGGTATGACAGACGTACCCAAGGCGTTACCTTCTCTAGGATATGTGGGACGCTACCGTCCCACTTGGCCAATAGCCAGGGGAAATGTAGAGCGCCAAATTCAAAAAAATTATATAAAATCAAACTTTCATTAAATCACACATGTAAGATACCAAATTAAAGCTACACTCGTTGTGAATCCAGCCACCATGTCAGATTTCAAAAAGGCTTTTCAGCGAAAGCATAAGATGCTTTACCTGATGATAGCACAACAGTAAACAAAGAGAGTGTAGCATATTTCAACACTGCAGGCACGACACAAAACGCAGAAATAAAATATAAATCATGCCTTACCTTTGACGAGATTCTTTTGTTGGCACTCCAATATGTCCCATAAACATCACAAATGGTCCTTTTGTTCGATTAATTCCGTCCATATATATCCAAATTGTCCATTTATTTGGCGCGGTTGATCCAGAAAAAAACAGCTTCCAATTTGCGCAAAGTCACTACAAAATATCTCAAAAATTACCTCTAAACTTTGCCAAAACATTTCAAAGTACTTTTGTAATACAACTTAAGGTATTTGTAAAGTTAATAATCGATCAAATTGAAGACGGGTCTATCTGTTTTCAATACAGGAGATCAACTACTTTTCTAGTCTTGCGCAACTCTCAAACAGTACACATGACGTTACACTGTTTCCAGGTGGCCTCACTTCTTCATTGCACAAAGGAATAACCTCAACCTATTTCCAAAGAGTGGTGACATCCAGTGGAAGCGGTAGGAACTGAAAACAGGGTGATTAGAAATCCAGTATTCTAATGAAAACTCATTGAACAGACAGTGACTTAAAAATAAATAAAAATAATGGTTAGTCCTCGGGGTTTTGCCTGCTACATAAGTTCTGTTATACTTACAGACATGATTCAAACAGTTTTAGAAACTTCAGAGTGTTTTCTATCCAAATCTACTAATAATATGCATATCTTATATTCTGGGGATGAGTAGAAGGAAGTTGAAATTGGGCACGCTATTTATCCAATAGTGAATTGCTGCCCCCTATCCTAGAGAAGTTAATGGAACTAACAGATGATAATATTTGGTCCCATAAAAATGTCCCCAGATGACTTGCACTGTACTCTGTGGTATAAACGAAACCCCGGACCAGACTCTGTATACGAGGAGGCACTTCTGAGAACCACTGACCGCACAATAGGTCTAAAATGGTTTCACTTTGATTCCACGCATGCGGCTGTGGAACTCGAATTGCCTGCTCCTATCCAGCAGTTTTACAGAGAAAAACGGAGCCCACATGTATCCCTTGCTAAAGAGCCTTTGGAGAAATGGAAGGATATGGGATATTGGGTGACAAGGGGGAAGCGACTAGTAGATTGGGTCACGGGGGAGGGGGGTGTGCAACATAGCCCATCCACAGACAGATACAGACGCAGGTTAAACTGGAGAGCTAACAGCGTGGGTTATGGGCTTTGGGTTGTGATTGTGGGGGAGATTTCTGAGAAGTACAGTACCTATTGACAGACGACCAGGAGGCAGATCTAAAAGGGATACCCGAGTATTTATGGTCTCAGGGTCCCGCTGATGTAGGATTAATCAAAGGAGTAACTCCGGTGCAAGTGGTCCCAAAATCAAATTATAGACCTTATCATTAACAACAAGCTAAGCTGTGTTTTGGTATATTTCACTTGTGATTTCATGATTATAAATATTTGTAGTATTATTTTTTTATTTGGCGCTCTGCAGTTTAGCGGTTGTTGTTGATAAATGATCCTGGTAACGGGATCCGTGCGTCAAGAAGTTAACCAAACCCGTATGTCAAAGGTTTTATGTCCTACAGGAGAACTACAGAAGGAGATTACCCACGGGATTGGGCCAGGGGACTGGGTCTGGGTCCAATCACTAAAGAAAAAGGACTGGAAGCAGCCACGGTGGGAGGGGCCCTACCAAGTACTCTTGGTGACAGCCTTCGCAGTGAGAATAGCTGAAAGAGCTACCTGGGTTCATATCACACATTGCAAGAGGGTAAGACACACTGACACTGCCGAACAATCACATAGTTAAGGAGAAGAACCGAAACCAATAGGGTACGTGGGTTAACTCTCTAACGAAGCTTCCCTGACCCCGCCCTCTCACCACTGTGTACGTTCATAGAAGTGGAAGTATGGTCTGGCCTCTGGCTGCTGATATGTTTTCCGGGAAAGGGTGGGGCTTTACAGGAGTGCTGGTTGGTCTGAGCTGTCTTATCGTGGGAGCCATATTCCTAATACACCACGCCCCACCTGAGTATGCAGAAGGTGGTAACTTGACCCATGGGTTAGACAATGAGGATTTTGTATTAACCAAGCATAAGAGATCCCTTGATCTGGATAGACAGGAAGTTAGAGTGGAGGTTGGGAAGGATGTCTCAATGGAGTTTTATGTAGACCAAATGGGGTCTCTAACTCCTTGGCAGTCTAGGACTATGAGCCATTATGGAATATATCTGTGCAGGTCCCCGTGTAGTTCGTGGACACAGGTCATAGCTCACACGGAGTGAGAGGGCTACATAAATCCACACACCCAGTATGGAAGGAGGTGGAGTATAGTGAAGGTGATGGTTTTTGACTGCAATCCGGAGAGAGAGATGTATTGCATAAAGATACGTCTTACCTTTAAAAATGTAATGAAAGAGGATCTAGGGTTATGGTATGTTGGATTCGACCAGTTTTCGGTCGATACCCTAGTACGGTTCCGGGTAGAGGAGGTTAGGGCCGGTGATAGCTCTATCGTCAGCCAGAATACAAGCAGAGCACCTGACACAACAGACACTGACAGCAGAGTCGTCCAGAACCAAGGGCCGGTGCGGATAGTGAAGACGAAAGATCTGAAGGAAGTGATTGAGGTGGAAACTGGTTATGGGGATTCTAACCTTTGGTTAGAATGGAATCAGTATACAGCCAGATCAGTAGCGAAAGAAGAATGTTGTGCCTGCGCCACAGCCAAACCTCAGCTAACCACCATCCCCTTTCCATTTGATGGAATTGATACACCCAGGAGAATGGCCTGTATGGTAAAGCTGTTCATGAAGGCAGGGAAGCCAGACAATGACAGTTGCATTGATCTGCATTATCTGTATCCCCATGTGCCCATCACATCCAGACTTCCCCCTTTCACAGTTACAGGAGGACACTATTATTGTATGGCCCGATATATCACAAACGGATGGGGACGTAGGGGAAGTAGGAACATGCAATAGGACAGAGGATGTCACAGCTGACAAGACAATGAGGGACCTGACTGGGTGGTTGAGTTCCGAGATTTTAGTAAGATAAAAAGGCCCAGAGCGGATGTCTGGTGGTTATGTGGAGGGATGAAGCTGTGGCCTAACCTGCCAACAAATTGGACCGGTATATGTACACTGGTGCAGTTAGGCATGCCCTTCACCCTTATCCTACACAAAGACCTAGTGCCAGGTAGAAGAGTAAGGAGTGCTCCGTCAGGATCTTTTGACAATAGAGTTTACATTGATAGTATTGGAGTTCCAAGGGGGGTGCCTGATGAGTTCAAAGCTAGGAATCAGATATGGGCTGGCTTGGAATCAAGTATCTTCTGGTGGTCAACGCTCAATAAAAATGTAGATTGGATTAATTATATCTACTATAACCAACAGCGTTTCATCAACTACACTAGAGATGCGATAAAAGGTTTGGCGGAACAAACCGCCGCCACGAGTTTGATGGTGTGGCAGAACAGGATCACATTGGATATGTTATTGGCTGAAAAGGGTGGGGTGTGCGTCATATTCGGAGCAGAATGTTTCACATTTATCCTCGATAACACAGCTCCAGACGGATCAGTGACCAAGGCCCTGGCTGGTTTAACCACCTTAGCTCACGAATTGGCAGAGAACTCTGGGGTAGATAATTCTCTAACAAATTGGTTTGATAGTGTGTTTGGGTAATGGAAAATGTCATAATCACTGTGTTGTGGGCATCCTTCACCTGTATGAGTGTTTTGGTTCTGTGTGGGTGTTATTTGGTCCCTTGTGTGAAAGTTTTGCTTATCAGGACTCTGGAGAGGTCAGTGACGCAACAGATGGTGAGGTACGGACCGATTTCGAGCTCTGGCCTGTGTGATGACGAGTACGGGCCTCAAGGTCTAGCAGATGGCTCCGTTTCTTTCAACTGCGAGGAACCTATGTTGGATGAAACTGTTTTTGAGGGTTAAGACTGTATTTTTATGAAGCTTGTAATAAAAATCCTAACGGAAGAGTTACAATTGGATATAGGCCTATAACAGTCATGGATGAATATCAAATGTACATACATGTGTTGGTTTGTATTCATTTTTATTACTAGTTATGTTTCCATGTAGTATATTAGGTATCAGTGTGTATTATTTAGTCATTAAGGGTGGATTGATAAGGAAATATGTTTTAATTGTGTTTTAATAAATTATTTGAATATTACACTCCTGAAACCATAAGTCTGAAACCATGTGATTGTTTGAAATTGATTAGCCATATGATTGTATGAAATTGATTTGAATCATTAGATTATTATAATGCATGTATGTAAGTGATTAGAATCATTCGATTATTATACTGTGTGATGGTTTTAGTCAGTGGAATAATAATATATCCTGGAGTGTAGTTCTTAGTCAGAATCAATGTTTTGGGGACAATGTGTCTAGTATTTTGATAATAGACTGTCTGTCTGAGCCAGATTCGTGGCCAACCTTGGAACTTCCCAGTCCTAGGTCTCTCCCTATCTTAGGGGAGGGCAGGAAGACGCTGTTCTCACGGACTCCCCTAATCTCTATTGGCGGGCGGATTTGATGGTTTGTGTGGAAGTATGTGTGTCACTATAAATTTAAGGTCTTTGTACTGTGCACGTCAGAACGTTCCGTGAATAAACATTTAACTATGGTAGACTGGGCCTCTGTCTGTTTCATTTCTATCAGTATCATACAAATCTTGATAGAGCAGACTGAGTAATTAAATTGAATTGGTTAATGAACAGGAGAACATAATTCTCGTAACAGTTAGTGATTAATTTGATCTCTATTTCTGCTTTTTGTGACTCCTCTCTTTGGTTGGAAAATCGCTGTATGCATTCTGTGACTAGTTGCTGACCTAACATAATGATATGTTCTGCTTTCGCCGGAAAGCTTTTTTGAAATCAGGCACTGTGGTTGGATTAACGAGAATTTTATCTTTAAAATGGTGTCTAATACGTGTGTGTTTGAGAAATTTGAATTATGAGGTTTCTGTTGAATGAATTTTGCGCCCTGCAATTTCATTGGCTGTTGGCGCTAGCGGAACCCCAGTCCTAGACAGGTTTTAATAACGTTTACATATCCTACATTACTCATCTCATATGTATATACTGTACTCTATACCATCTTGCCTATGTCGCACAGCCATCGCTCATTCATATATTTATATGGAAAATTCTTATTAATCCCTTTACATTTGTGTGTATAAGGTAGTCATTTGTTAGATTACTTGTTAGATATTACTATACTGTCGGAACTAGAAGCACAAGCATTAACATCTGCTAACCATGTGTATGTGACCAATAACATTTTATTTTATTTTATTTGATGGACACACTGACAGTTGTAGCTGCTTCGCGTGATGTATTGTTGTCTCTACCTTCTTGCCCTTTGTGCTGTTGTCTGTGCACAATAAGTTTTGTACCTGTCACGAATCCCGCTTCCTGAGTCTGTTTTTGCCTGTGTTCTGTCCTGGAGTGTTTTTTCCGGTGTCCTGGAACGCACCCTGTCTGGTGCCGGGCGACGTAGCTGGTTGGGAGATCTCTGATTTACCGCACCTGTTTCCAATCCGCTATCTGCACACCTGGTCCTGATCATCACCCCTCCACTTCATAAGCACTGACCTGACATCCATTCCCTGCCGGATCGTTAGCCATGAACAGTATGTTGTGCCAGTGTATCAGCCTCCAGTTTGATAGAGTTTGTTTTGTTGTTTTGTACGTTTTGTACGTTTTGCTTGCCTTGAACTCACCTCCGTTTTTTCTGTCTACAGTCATTCACCCGGAACACTCATCTCATCCCTACCTGGTCGTCGGTGACTTCAGTTACTTCATTGGATCTTCCTATTCAATCGCATCAACTCACCTCCGCTGCCCGCTCCATCACTTGGATTTTTCTATCACTACATTCAAACTTGTAAATAAATACTCACCTTCGTCTTACTCTCCTTGTCCTGGTCTGCTTCTGGGTTCAACTTTAGAAAACCGTGACAGAACGATCCGGCCAGGAATGAACCCAGCGGACCTGGAATCCATTCGCCATGCCATTACCCATCAGGGGAATATATTGGGACAACACAGCACGGCGCTACAGGAGATAACGAATTCAGTCCGGAACTTCTCTGCTAGCTTGACGAGTATCCAGGATCAACTCAGTTTGCCGGTGGATCCTCCACCACCTGTTTCACCCCTCTCACCTGCCGCTTCTGGAGCGGTTTCCTTCCGTGAGCCCAATGTATCGACGCCTGATAAGTACGAAGGGGATTTGGGAAGATGCCGTTCATTTCTTATGCAGTGTGGTTTAGTATTTGATCTGCAGCCCCACTCTTACGCCACAGACAAGGCTAGGATAGCTTTTGTTATTGAACTGCTGCGTGGTAGAGCTTTGGAATGGGCTTCAGCTGTTTGGGAACAACAGGACACCTGCATGGCGTCATACCAGGAGTTCACGGCAGAGATGAGAAAGCTTTTTGACCATCCAGTCCGAGGTAAGGACGCAGCTAAGCGTTTGTTCTCTCTTCGCCAAGGAGCTCGCAGATTTTGTTATTGAGTTCCGGACATTGGCTGTGGAGAGTGGGTGGAATGAGGCACTACAAGCGGCTTTTTACCAGGGGTTGTCGGAGCAACTCAAGGATGAGTTGATCTCCTATCCGGAGCCTTGTGACCTGGACAGTTTGGTCGCATTAGCTATTAGGGTGGATAACAGAGTTCGAGAGAGGAGGGAGAAGCAGTGGGTCCCGTCCAATCAATCAGCTACTCGGTTACCATTCGGGTCAGGAGTCCTGCCGCCAGATCCTGAACCTATGCAAGTGGGGCGGCACGGGTTAACTAAGGACGAGCGCCAACGTAGACATGAGACCAACAGCTGCCTCTACTGTGGTAGCTCGGAACATTACATCTCCGTTTGTCCTCAGCGCCCGTTAAACTGCTCGGCTCTTTAAGTTTGGGAGGTTTGTTAGCGAGCCAGTTTCAACCTCTCAAGAGCCCTGTCAGACCTAATTTTCCTGCTACCCTCATAAATAAGAATCAGAGTTTAGCGATTAACGCTTTCATCGATTCAGGTGCCGATGACAGCTTCATTGATGCCGACTTAGTGGAACAGCTGGGGCTTTCCAAGGAGCAATTACCGGAAGCCATTGAAGCAACCACTCTGAACGGCAGTAGTCTGGCACGGATCACTATGAGGACTGAACCGGTTAAGATGTTGTTGTCGGGGAATCATTCAGAGGTTATTTATTTTTTCATTTTGCCTTCCCCCCCATGTTCCTCTGGTTCTTGAATACCCCTGGCTAAGAGAACACAATCCCTCGTTCGATTGGGTGACTGGAAAGGTAACTAGTTGGAGCATTGAGTGCCATGCTAACTGACTCAGGACTGCCTGTTCTCCGGCTGTCCCCAGTCGGGTCAGTGAGTCTGCTCCTCCTGATTTGTTCCTGAAACATATCACGAGTTGGGTGAGGTGTTCAGTAAGCAGAAGGCTCAGTCACTTCCTCCCCACCGACCTTATGATTGTGCGATTAATCTGTTCCCTGGAGCTGCCTTTCCCAAGGGACGGTTATACAGTATCTCTCGACCTGAGCGGGAAGCCCTGGAGACCTAAATAAAGGAGTCTCTTGCTGCAGGTCTCAATCGTCCCTCGTCATCACCCCTGGGAGCTGGATTTTGTTTTGTGAGTAAGAAGGATGGCTCTCTTCGACCGTGTATTGATTATCGGGGGTTGAATGATATCACGGTCAAGAACAAGTACCCCCTGCCCTTGATGAGCTCCGCTTTCGACTCTTTACAGGGTGCTACTGTGTTTACGAAGCTTGATCTACGCAATGCGTATCATCTGGTTCGGATCAAAGAGGGGGACGAGTGGTTGACTGGGTTCAATACACCTATGGGACATTTCGAGTACCAGGTGATGCCGTTTGGACTTTCCAACGCTCCAGCAGTGTTCCAAAGTTTGGTGAATGACGTGCTGAGGGATATGATCGGTCTGTTTGTGTTCGTTTACCTGGATGACATCCTTATTTTCTCCAAGGAGCTTTCCAGCCACATCCAGCATGTTAAGCAGGTCCTGCAGCGGTTATTGGAGAACCGCCTGTTCGTGAAGGCTGAAAAGTGTGATTTTCACGCCCACACTACGTCCTTCCTCGGGTACATCATCTCCAGGGGAGAGATCAAGATGGACCAAGAGAAGGTTCGGGCGGTTTGGGATTGGGCCCAGCCCGGTACGAGATTGCAGCTCCAGAGATTCCTGGGGTTTGCGAACTTCTATCGGAGGTTTATCCGTGATTACAGCCGGGTGGCCGCCCCTTTAACTGCTCTGACGTCTTGCACTAGAACTTTCTGTTGGACTCCTGAGGCAGACCGAGCAGTTCTGAACTTGAAGAGCCGATTCACCAACGCCCCGATTCTCTCTCAACCTGACACTTCCCGTCAGTTTGTTGTTGAGGTGGACGCATCTGATGTGGGGGTGGGCGCCATCCTGTCCCAGCGTAGCTCTACTGACGGTAAACTCCATCCTTGCGCCTTCTACTCTTGTCTTTCACCAGCTGAGAGAAACTACGATGTGGGTAACCGGGAGCTTCTCGCTGTGAAGCTTGCCTTGGAGGAGTGGCGTCACTGGTTGGAGGGAGCGGAGCAACCGTTTGTGGTCTGGACTGACCACAAGAATCTGGCTTACGTGCAATCGGCTAAACGTCTCAACTCCCGTCAGGCCAGGTGGGCTTTGTTTTTTGGACGTTTCAATTTTTCCCTGACGTTCCGACCTGGGTCGAAGAACGGCAAGGCGGACGCCTTGTCCCGGATGTTCTCCAAGACGGAGGAGAGTGGGTCCAAGACTGAGACGATTCTTCCCCAGAACATTGTCGTGGGAGCCGTTACATGGAGGATGTGATGGCGGCCCTTCGGACGCAGCCCGGCCCCGGTAACGGTCCACCCGGTCGGTTGTTTGTGCCTGAGTCGGTCCGTTCTGATGTCCTTCAGTGGGTCCACGCCAGCAAGATAGCTTGTCACCCTGACGTTGCCCGGACTATGGCGCTACTGCGCAGATGTTTTTGGTGGCCTGCCATGGGAGAAGATACCCGGAGGTTTGTTGCCGCTTGTCCTGTTTGTGCGCAGAATAAGAGTACCAATCGGCCCAGCTCTGGGCTTCTTCACCCCCTACCTATTCCCCGGCGACCTTGGTCGCATCTGGCCCTGGACTTTGTCACGGGGTTGCCCTCTTCTGGTGGGAACACGGTCATTCTGACCATTGTGGACAGATTCAGCAAGTTCGCTCACTTTGTCCCCATCTCCAAGCTTCCATCTGCCACTGAGACGTCCGAGATCCTTGTTAGGGAGGTTTTCAGGGTCCACGGATTGCCCAGTGACATTGTTTCTGACCGTGGTCCTCAGTTTACCTCTGCTGTCTGGAGATCCTTCTGTTTGGCCATTGGAGCTACAGTCAGTCTCACATCGGGTTTTCACCCCCAATCTAATGGTCAGGCGGAGAGAGACAACCAGAAGATGGAGTCCACGCTGCGCTGTCTTGTCTCCTCTGATCCCACCTCTTGGTCCTCTCAGTTACCCTGGGTCGAGTATGCCCATAATACTCTCCCTTCATCTGCCACTGGGATGTCTCCCTTCCAGTGCCTGTATGGTTACCAACCTCCCTTGTTTCCTTCTCAGGAGAGGGATCTCTCGGTTCCCTCTGTCCAGGCCCACATTCGTCGTTGCCACCGGACCTGGCATTGGGCCAGGAAGGCCCTCAGAGTTTCTGACCGGTATCAGATCCAGGCGAATCGTCGCCGTATTCCTGCCCCCGCTTATACCGTCGGAGATAAGGTTTGGTTGGCTACACGGGATCTTCCTCTACGGACTGAGTCGAGGAAACTGTCACAGAAGTTCATTGGTCCGTTTGTGGTGGAGAGAATCATTAATCCTGTTGTGGTTCGACTCAAGTTGCCTGCAACGCTTAGAGTACACCCCACCTTTCATGTCTCCTGCCTCAAGCCGGTTCTCCTCAGTCCTCTGCCTCATCCTCCTCGGATGATCGGAGGTGGTCCTGTCTACACGGTGCGCCGCATCATGGACTCCAAACGGCGGGGTAGAGGGTTCCAGTATCTCGTGGATTGGGAAGGATATGGTCCAGAGGAGAGGAGTTGGATTCCTCGGCGTCAGATCCTTGATGCTGACCTGCTTCGTGACTTCTACCGCCTCCACCCTGGCGCTCCGGGTAGTACGCCCGGTGGCGTTCGTCGGAGGGGGGGTACTGTCACGAATCCCGCTTCCTGAGTCTGTTTTTGCCTGTGTTCTTTCCTGGAGTGTTTTTTCCGGTGTCCTGGAACGCACCCTGTCTGGTTGCCGGGCGACGTAGCTGGTTGGGAGATCTCTGGTTTACCGCACCTGTTTCCAATCCGCTATCTGCACACCTGGTCCTGATCATCACCTCTCCACTTCATAAGCACTGACCTGACATCCATTCCCTTCCGGATCGTTAGCCATGAACAGTATGTTGTGCCAGTGTATCAGCCTCCAGTTTGATAGAGTTTGTTTTGCTTGCCTTGAACTCACCTCTGTTTTTTCTGTCTACAGTCATTCACCCGGAACACTCATCTCATCCCTACCTGGTCGTCGGTGACTTCAGTTACTTCATTGGATCTGCCTATTCAATCTCATCAACTCACCTCCGCTGCCCGCTCCATCACTTGGATTTTTCTATCACTACATTCAAACTTGTAAATAAATACTCACCTTCGTCTTACTCTCCTTGTCCTGGTCTGCTTCTGGGTTCAACTTTAGAAAACCGTGACAGTACCATGTTTTGTACTGCTACCATGTTGTCATGTTGTGTTTCTACCATGCTGCGTTTTCAATGTGTTGCCATGCTATGTGGTTGTCTAAGGTCTCTCTTTATGTAGTGTTTTGGTGTCTCTCTTTTCATGATGTGTTTTGTCCTATATTTTTATTAAATGTTTTATTTTTAATCACAGCCCCCATCCCTGCCGGAGGCTTTTTGCCTTTTGTTAAGCCGCCATTGTAAATACAAATGTGTTCTTAACTGACTTGCCAAGATAAATACAGGTTAAAAAAAACATAGCTGATATGTGGCTGAATTGCTAAACAAATGTGATTTCTACTGACAATTCAGATGTACAAATTTTGGCATAAGGTGACAAGCGTATAAGAGGCAATCCATAATTTCAATTAAGACATTCATGAGCGAGCTAGGATGGGCATAGTCAATATAACTATTTTTTTAAGCACTTTTGTACAGTGACAGAATTCAGAACATGTGCCGTTCTTACAGTGTTCTCCCTGTACAATGAGTCAGAACCATAGGATAAATAAAGGGGCACTTAAGCAGACAATGAAAGCTCTGACAATATTCGATTACATTTCTCAGAAACAGGTTATAGGCTACATGTGCACCACCAAGTCAGAACAGTAGGCAAAATTAAGCGGGGGAAATATACCAAATTATTAGGGTGAGGCACATGGGCTACTAACAGCTAAATATACAACATACACTTAATATTACCTTAGCTACAGTATACATATCTCTGGCATTTTAGATCATTTATGCAGCAGAATACAATACATTTTTGGACTCACCTTGTTGTGCTGTGCTCACTTGAACAGGAAGGTGGTGCAGCGGTCCTTCATGGGCAAATTTTGTCATCAAAGTCTGGCATTCTCTGGATTTATGGTTCTTTCAAGACAACTTAAAACTCTGAAAAAAACAAGGTTGAATCATGATGACGTCGTTTTAGAAAGAGGCCCGAGTTCCCGACTTACAACTCCGAGTTGGATGACCGTTCAAAACATATTTTCCCAGTCAGAGCTCGTTTTTTCCCCGAGTTCCCAGTTGTCTTGAACTCACTGGTCATATTTCCCAGTTCTGAGTTAACAGCTGTTTTGAGCGTGGCAGAAATCATGCTGGATTGACAGCATGGGAAATGATGAAGGTTTATCATTTTAAGCTTGGAAAAAATACCCTTAAACCCAGAATTGGGACCACACACACACTCCACTGAATAGCAGGCTAGTGATTGCTTTTCAATGCTTGGAGTTAGCCACTGATTCCATCCAAAACACTTATTGTTGAATTTGCGATTTGCGTAGTAGTTCAGACGTCTTTGTCTTCGTCTTGTCGTGTTTTCAATTATGTATTTTGTATAAATGTTTTAATATTTTAACCTCAGTTTCAACATACTCTCCTGCAACCCGCCTCACCATAGCAGCACCCACCCATAGCACGCGCTCCAGCAGGTAAATTTCACTGGTCACCCCCAAAGCCTATTGCTGTAACGTTCGTCTAAGTCGTTCTCCTCCGGAACTTCCCCCAATTACTGTGATCTTCAGCAAATACCCCTGTTAACTTGTCATGACAAGAAAAACTAGTGAGAAACATTAATGTTCCAAGTGTATCCATTACTAGGAAGTGACTCTTAATTGACTACCTGGCTAAAGGAGAAGCTGGGTAATAGAAGTTGTAAAGGCTTGGTCCTTATAATCTACTGTGATTGTCCATTCTCTGGAATGCCTATGTCCCTCTGTGTTGATGGCAGTGCGGTAGAGGGCTTCAGTGAGTCTGGTCAAAGTTTATTGGTCACGTTGTCACGACTTCCGCCGAAGTTGGCCCTTCTCCTTGTTCGGGTGGTGTTCGGCGGTCGACGTCACCGGCTTTCTAGTCACTACCGATCCATTTTTCTGTTTCGTTTTGTTTTGTCTGCATAATTACACACCTGGTTTCAATTCCCCTATTATGTTCCCTATTTAACCCTCTGGCTTTCATTTCTGTTTTGTCCGTGATTGTTTGTTACGTTAGTGGTTGTTGTTATTTCTTATTATTCCCTTTGTGGATTTTTGCTGTGATTTTCAGTAAACGTTTTGTGTTTCGCTCAACACCTGTGTCCTGCATTTGACTCTGCTACTTCGCTGCACACAACCCTGACAGAATCACGGACCAAACTTCAAATGGAGTCAGCAGGCACAGCCAGCCCCTCGCTCCCAGTCGAGGAGCAAGTTCAACAGCACGCGACCATGTTACACAGTTTAGGGACCGCCATGGATCGCGTGCTGCAGACAATGGACCGATGGAAGAGAGGAGGTCTCCCGGTAAATCAGACCCCAGCAACACCACCCGCGCCTATCCCTACTCCACCGGTCATCCCTCCATCGTCAGGACCCAGTGGGATTCGGCTCTCGCTCCCAGGAGCGTATGACGGTACAGCAGCCGGGTGTCAGGGGTTCCTCCTACAGTTGGAGTTATACCTGTTAACTGTTCATCCGACCCCTTCAGGACGAGAGAGAGTGGGCGCCCTCATCTCCTGTCTGACTGGTAAGGCCCTGGAGTGGGCCAACGCCATCTGGGGAAGAGAGGGACAAACCCTGGATGACTATGATGACTTCTCTCGCCGCTTCCGGGCGGTCTTTGATCATCCACCTGAAGGGAGAGCGGCGGGAGAGCGTTTGTTCCATCTCAGACAGGGGATGAGGAGCGCTCAAGATTTCGCCCTGGACTTCCGTACTCTGGCCGCTGGTGCGGGATGGAATGAGGGGGCCCTGATCGATCACTACAGGTGTAGTCTACGAGAGGACGTTCGTAGGGAGTTAGCCTGCAGGGACACCACTCTTAACCTGGACCAGCTGGTGGATTTATCTATCCGGCTGGATAACCTGTTGGCCTCCCGCGGACGTCTAGATCGGGGTCCGCCCGTTCCATTACCCAGCCCCTTGGATCCTACACCGATGGAGTTAGGAGGGGCTGCTAGTAGGGAGACCGGAGGGAGGACCACTCCATGCACCAACTGTGGACGCAGAGGACACACTGCTGTCCGGTGCTGGGGTGTTTCTCCTGGAAGTCGAGGTAGCAGGCGGAGCACTGATGGGTCATCTCCGGTGAGTAGGCACATAACTCACCCAGAGTCTTCTGTTGCGCACATGTGGTTACATATAGAATTTCCTGAGTTTTCCTCGCATCCCCAGCATAAGGCGCTAGTAGATTCAGGCGCAGCTGGGAACTTTATTGATCGCTCTTTAGCACATAGATTAGGGATCCCTATTATTCCTGTTGATGTTCCCTTCCCTGTACATGCCTTAGATAGTCGTCCTTTGGGGTCGGGGCTGATTGGGGAGGTCACAGCGCCCATCGCTATGAGAACGCAGGGGGATCACGAGGAGAGAATTAGTCTCTTTTTGATCGACTCTCCTGTGTTTCCTGTTGTGTTGGGTCTTCCCTGGTTGGCTTCTCATGATCCGATTATTTCGTGGCAACAGAGGACTCTCAAGGGATGGTCCTGTCAGTGTTCAGGTAGATGTGTAGGTGTTTCCTTAGGTGCCACTACGGTGGAAAGTCCAAACCAGGTTTCCAACATGCACATTACTCCCGAATATGCCGATTTGGCACTCGCCTTCTGTAAGAAGAAGGCGACTCAATTACCACCCCATCGACCGGGGGATTGTGCGATAGATCTCTTGGTAGACGCTAAACTTGACAGGAGTCATGTGTATCCTCTGTCACAGGAGGAGACGGTGGCTATGGAGACATATGTCACCGAATCTCTGGGACAGGGATACATTCGGCCTTCCATCTCACCTGTCTCCTCGAGTTTCTTTTTTGTGAAGAAGAAGGATGGAGGTTTGCGCCCGTGTATTGATTATCGAGGATTAAATAAGATCACGGTAAAATACAGTTACCCGCTACCACTCATAGCCAGTATGACCGAGTCATTACACGGGGCGCGCTTCTTCACAAAATTGGACCTCAGGAGCGCTTACAGCCTGGTGCGTATTAAGGGGGGAGATGAGTGGAAGACAGCATTTAGCACCACTTCTGGGCATTATGAGTACCTCGTCATGCCGTACGGGTTAATGAATGCTCCATCAGTCTTCCAATCATTTGTGGATGAGATCTTCAGGGACCTGCACGGGCAGGGGGTAGTGGTGTATATAGATGACATTCTAAACATTCTGGTCTCCCTACGGCTCTACAAACTGCGGAGGCTCTGTTCACCCATGTATTCCGGCACTACGGGGTGCCTGAGGATATAGTTTCTGATCGGGGTCCCCAATTTACGTCTAGAGTCTGGAGGGCGTTTATGGAACGCCTGGGGATCTCGGTCAGTCTTACCTCAGGTTTCCACCCCGAGAGCAACGGGCAGGTGGAAAGAGTAAACCAGGATGTGGGTAGGTTTCTGAGGTCCTATTGCCAGGACCGGCCGGGGGAGTGGGCAGCTTACATCCCCTGGGCCGAGATGGCCCAAAACTCCCTCCGTCACTCCTCTACCAACCTATCACCTTTTCAGTGTGTGCTAGGTTACCAGCCGGTCCTGGCACCATGGCATCAGAGCCAGATTGACGCTCCTGTGGTGGATGAATGGTTTCGGCACTCAGAGGAGACTTGGAACGCTGCCCACGTACGGCTACAACGTGCCATCAGGAGACAAAAAGCGAGTGCCGACCGCCACCGCAGTGAGGCCCCGGTGTATGCACCGGGGGATCGGGTCTGGCTCTCGACCCGAAACCTACCCCTTCACCTGCCCTGCCGGAAACTGGGTCCGCGGTTTGTGGGGCCATTTAAAGTCCTGAGGAGATTGAACGAGGTTTGTTATAGGTTACAACTCCCCCCTGATTACCGTATTAACCCCTCGTTCCATGTGTCTCTCCTCAGGCCGGTGGTGGCTGGTCCGCTCCAGCAGTCTGAGGTGCGGGAGGTTCCTCCGCCCCCTCTTGACATCGAGGGGGTCCCGGCGTATAGCGTAAGAGCCATCATGGATTCTAGGCGTCGGGCGAGGGGCCTTCAGTACCTCGTGGAGTGGGAGGGGTACGGTCCGGAGGAGAGATGCTGGGTACCGGTGGAGGACATTCTAGATCCATCTATGTTACAAGAGTTTCACCGTCTCCACCCAGATCGCCCTGCACCTCGTCCTCCGGGTCGTCCTCGAGGCCGGTGTCGTCGCGCTGCTGGAGCCGCGCGTCAAGGGGGGGGTACTGTCACGACTTCCGCCGAAGTCGGCCCTTCTCCTTGTTCGGGTGGTGTTTGGCGGTCGACGTCACCGGCTTTCTAGTCACTACCGATCCATTTTTCTGTTTCGTTTTGTTTTGTCTGCATAATTACACACCTGGTTTCAATTCCCCTATTATGTTCCCTATTTAACCCTCTGGCTTTCATTTCTGTTTTGTCCGTGATTGTTTGTTACATTAGTGGTTGTTGTTATTTCTTATTATTCCCTTTGTGGATTTTTGCTGTGATTTTGAGTAAACGTTTTGTGTTTCGCTCAACACCTGTGTCCTGTATTTGACTCTGCTACTTCGCTGCACACAACCCTGACACACGTACATAGTTTAGTAGATGTTTTAGCGGGTGCAGTGAAATGCTTATGTTACTTGCTCCTAACAACACAATAAAATGTCAAACAAATACACAAATCATCAAAAAGTTAAAAAAATAAAAAATAATCAAGAATAGTCAGAATCCAATTAACAACACAAATAGCACTGTCCCAGTAATCCAAATGCAATCTATACTTATATACACCGTATTATGTAACACAAGATATACTAAGAATGATTTGTACAGCAGTAGATATAGTAGAGTAAGCTATGTCAATAATCCAGTATTTAAATGTGCTGTGGTATAAACAGCCTGACTAAAATGCAATGTACAGTAGTAGTAATATTAGTAATATTAGATTGAGCTAATCTGAGAGTACAACACCCCGTGGCAAAATGGATTGAATTGCAGGAAATTAGCTTCCGGACCAGAGTCCAGAATAAAAATATTTATGTATGTTAATGGTGTGTTTAGAGAGTAAGGGTGTGTACAGCAGTAGTTATAAAGGTTGAGCCATGACTAGAATACAGTATATACATATAAAGTGAGTAAAACAGTATGTAAACATTATTAATGTGACCAGTGTTCAATGACTAAACCTTCAGAAAGTATACATACCCCTTCACTTATTCCACAGTACATGGGATGTGAACACTTTCTGAATGCGCTATACACAGGGCAGTCTCTAAGGTGCAGGGCAGAGTACCAGGTGGTAGCCGGCTAGTGACAGTGTCTAAGGTCTGCGGCACTGCATCTCAGTGCCAGAGGTGTCACTACAGAACCTGGTTCGATTCCAGGCTGTATCACAACCGGCCGTGATTGGGAGTCCCATAGGGCGGCGCACAATTGACAAGAAAGAACAATAATTGTCAAACTAAGAAAGTGATTTGGCTTTTAGACATTAAAAGGATCATATGCAATGCTAACTTTCTAGTGATAATAACGTTTTCCTTATTCCTTCAGTTCCAGCACCCCACCGTTTTCTTATTCATTGCTTATGGCTTGGAGGTAGGCTACAAAAATTGATTATCTACAGTAAAATATATTGTATTTATTATATATGTACTAGTTTGCACACAATAAAATACTAAACAATGTGATGAGAGCAGTAATGGTCGGTGCTGTTCAAGATGAGGGAGGATGATAAAAAAATTATGAACATGGCCTTATTTCTATTACATTATATTGGATGACTGTCATTGAAATTCCATTTACCCAGCTCAATGTAACATTGATAGGTTGAGTCTACTACATGATGCTCAAATTTTCCCTGTACCCATCATGAGGTTGCTACAACCTAGCCTATGAATTAAGATTTACAATGTAGGTGCACAGGTGGACATAATTTTGAGTAATCAAGGTCACAGACAGTGACACATTCAATACCACCTTGCTCACACTTGCCTGCATCTACAGTAGCTGAGCTAGAGTGTAATCATTAGTCCAACAGTTGCAAACAAGAGTTTCTATTGGACAAATACATTTATGTTAATCCACATTTCGTTCTGTTTGCTTTCGCTTAAGACAAGTTTTAATCAACAGAATCGTTGCAATGAATACACACCTGATCACACGCAAACACAGTCCACATTCATAGCAGCAACATACAAATAGCTTGTTGTATGTATAATTCCTTCTCGCACCTATCTACGCGCTCTTCTCCTCTCACATTTTCCCTTCGCTTGTGAACTTCAGTGCACAACACATCAGCTGTCTGTGACAAGGCGAAAAAACCTTTCCAAGCCAAACCTTCATATCAAGACCGCTAACTGCACACATTCTAAATAATTTCCACTTCATAGTCAACCTAGCTGCAAGAACTAACGCGTTAGTAAACCTGCTACAATCATGCAGTACAGTGTACAGTCAGCAGCAATCAGTTTGTCAGTTACACAGAGGGGCTCAGGTGGTAATACATTAATAAAACCAAAAGCTAACCTTGACTTGGAAGAGTTCCAATGTAGGACAGCCATATCCAGCTGGCTAACATAGCATCCCTCTCTGTTTGAACCAGGTGTTTGAGTAGGCTAAACCAGCTAGCTACGTTTGATAACTAAGTAAGTAAAACTGAACAAAAAATATATTACAAAAATCTCTATCTCTCTGTCTCTTGCTTCTCCTTATTTTTGGAAGAAATGAATGTGTTCAAAACTGTTCAACTATTGTCTTTCTCTCTCTTTGAGTCAACTACTCCCCAGATTGTATGCACTGCAGTGCGAGCTAGCTGTAGCTTATGCTTTCAGTACTAGATTCATTTGCTGATCCTTTGATTGGGTGGACAACATGTCAGTTCATGCTGCAAGAGCTCTGATAGGTTGGAGGATGCCCTCTGGAAGTTGTCATAATTACTGTGTATGTCTATGGAAACGGGTGAGAACCATGAGCCTCCTAGGTTTTGTATTGACGTTAATGTACCCAGAGGAGGACTGAAGCTAGTGTAATGGATGTGAAATGGCTAGCTAGTTAGCGGGTACGCGCTAATAGCATTTCAATCGGTTACGTCACTTGCTCTGAGACTTGAAGTAGGGATTCCCCTTGCTCTGCAGGGGCTGCGGGCTTGGTGGAGGAATAGGTAACGATGCTTCGTGGGTGACTGTTGTTGATGTGTGCAGAGGGTTCCTGGTTCGCGGTCGGGGCGAGAGAACGTACTAAAGTTATACTGTTACATTGATGCTGTTGACCCGGATCACTGGTTGCTGCGGAAAAGGAGGAGGTCGAAAGGGGGGTGAGTGTAACGGATGTGAAATGGCTAGCTAGTTAGCGGGTACGCGCTAATAGCGTTTAAATCGGTTACGTCACTTGCTCTGAGACTTGAAGTAGGGTTTCCCCTTGCTCTGCAAGGGCCGTGGCTTTTGTGGAGCGATGGGTAACGATGCTTTGTGGGTGACTGTTGTTGATGTGTGCAGAGGGTCCCTGGTTCGTGCCCGAGGTCGGGGCGAGGGGACGTACTAAAGTTATACTGTTACACTAGCTGTCCTCCAGTTACACCATGGTGCTACCCTACAGAGTGCTGTTTAGGGTAGTGTAGACCTTCACTGCAAAACAGTGTGTTTTAATCAATTATTTGGTGACGTGAATATATTTTGTGTAGTGTTATCTAAAAAGGATACCTTTTTAATGTTTCACTATTTTAAAAAAAGAAGGAAATTCACTGAGGAGGATGGAGCCTCCACTGCTGTAGAGCTGAGATGCTCCAGTGACAGTAACCCTGCTGCCCACATCTACCACTGGCAGCACAGCAGAGGGTCTCAGGCCACCATGGGACCCACACTCACACTGGAGAGGGTGGCCATACTCACTTAAGCCCTCTACTGCACTGCAATCAACACAGAGGGACAAGGCCACTCCAGCCCACTGAAGATCAGATTAGAGTGTAAGCAGATCCAGTGTTAGTAGATCCATCCACATGTTGTCACTAAGGGGCATGTTCTGTCTGTGTATGTAATATTAAGACAATGCTCTTGAGGATGTAGGTAGCACAACATGTTCAGCTGAAACACCTGTTTATCATTCTCATTCCAGATGCTCCTGAGATCAAAGTGGACTTTTTTCTGCACATCAGACATTTCCATGTTTACTTGTCTGTGCATTGTGGAATCGGAGCCCACCGGTACCGTGGAGTGGTCTCTTCCAGCTGGACCCTGCCCAGTACCAGGGTGGAGAGGCATGTGTCAGTTACCATGGTGACCCTACAGAGGGCACTAGGCTTCTCAGAGACCATCCACTGCCATGCCAGCAAGACACATGGCAATGCCACCTTGTCCTTCACTGTGCCCATGAGTTACGTAGACCTTTGTTTGTTTTTAGCTGTTTTGTTTTGTTTTTGATAACTTGGTATTATTGTTCTCATCAGTGACAGGAGTCGTAGTGACCAGTCAGTAACCAGAATGCAGGTCAAGGATGCATCCAAGTGTGCTTCCTCAGATCCCTCACCATCAAGGTACTGCATTTTTTAAAGGCTATTCTATTTGCGATCATGGCCAAATAGAATAGATGTTTAGGGGAACTTTTTTGTTGTCAACAGCTATTTTGGTCCACTCATACAGGAGTAATAAAGGCCCAGTGCATTACTTTTGTGGCAATTAAAAATATGCAGTACCAGTCAAAAGTATGGACACACCTACACATTCAAGGGTTTTTCTTTATTTTTACTATTTCATTGTAGATCAAAATTATGAAATAACACATATGGAATCATCAAAACTATGAAATAACACATATGGAATCATATAGTAACCAAAAAAGTGTTCATTTTGATTTGAACAGATTCTATCCTATAAATATATATATTTATATGTTAGATTCTTCAAAGTAGCCAACCTGTGTCTTGATGACAGTTTTTCACACTCTTGGCAGTCTTTCAACCAGCTTCACCTGGAATGCTTTTCCAACAGTCTTGAAGGAGTTCCCACATATGCTGAGCACTTATTGGCTGTTTTTCCTTCACTCTGCGGTCCAACTCATCCCAAACCATCTCAATTGGGTTGAGGTCAGGTGATTGTGGAGGCCAGGTCATCTGATGCAATACTCCATCACTCTCCTTCTTGGTCAAATAGGCCTTGCACAGCCTGGAGGTGTGTTGGGTCATTGTCCTGTTGAAAAACAAATGATAGTCCCACTAAGCACAAACCAGATGGGATGGTGTATCGCTGCAGAATGCTGTGGTAGCCATACTGGTTAAGTGTGCCTTGAATTCAAAATAAATCACTGACAGTGTCACCAGAAAAGCACCCCCACACCATCACACCTTCTCTTCCATGCTTCACTGTGGGAACCACACATGTGGAGATCATCCGTTCACCAACTATGCGTCTCAGAAAGACACGGCAGCTGGAAACAAAAATTTCACATTTGGGCTCATCAGACTAAAGGACAGATTTCCACCAGTCAAATGTCCATTGCTCGTATTTCTCCGCCCAAGCAAGTCTCTTCTTATTATTGGTGTCCTTTAGTAGTGGTTTCTTCGCAGGAATTCAACCATGAAGGCCTGATTCACGTAGTCTCCTCTGAACAGTTGATGTTGAGTTGTCTGCTACTGCACTTGAACTCTGTGAAGCATTTATTTGGGCAGCAATTTCTGAGGCTGGTAACTCTAATGAACTAACCCTCTGCAGCATAGGTAACTCTGGGTCTTCCTTTCCTGTGGCGGTCCTCATGAGAGACATGTTCATCATAGCGCTTGTTGGTTATTGCGACTGCACAAAGTTCTTGAAATGTTCCAGATTGACTGACCTTCATGTCTTAAAGTAATGATGGACTGTCATTTGTCTTTACTTATTTGAGCTGTTCTTGCCATAATATGGACTTGGTCTTTTATCAAATAGGGCAATCTTCTGTATACCACCCTACCTTGTCATTGTATATATTATTAGTTAATAGTTTTATTTATTCTGATTCATCCGGAGGTGCTGCAGCACCCATCAACACCCCTACTCCCTGTGGTTATGTCTGTGATCATAACCTAGAACCCCTGCTGAGTTGTTAAAGCCCATTAGCCAACATGCAATCTTGTTGTGTCTTACCAAATCAAGAGATTGCTTCTGAGAGTGGCCCTAACTCTATCCACAGGAACAGACACCAGCAGTGAAATCCACACAAACTACTACACCAACAATCACCTATATGGCAACATGGATGTATGTACTGTAGGCCTACTGCAGATATTTACAGTAGATATCTAAGATATGAGAAGAACTGTAACCTAAATCGAAAGGATATAAAATACTAAAGAGGTGTTGTTGATGATAGTATCTCTTATCTGGTTTCCTGTAGGCTGAAGAGGATGGCGACCAATACGAATGTGTCACGTTCCTGACCTATTTATGTTAGTTGTTATGTGTGTTAGTTGGTCAGGACGTGAGGTTGGGTGGGCATTCTATGTTTTCTGTTTCTGTGTTGGTTTTGGGTTGCCTGGTATGGCTCTTAATTAGAGGCAGGTGTTTGGCGTTCCTCTAATTAAGAGTCATATTTAGGTAGGCGTTGTCACAGTGTTCGTTGTGGGTGATTGTCTTCCGTGTTTGTGGTATGTTTGCACCATACGGAACTGTATACGGTTTGTTCGGTTTATGTAGTCTGTTTCCTATTCGTGCGTTCTTCGTGTCTATGTAAGTTCTCATGTTTAGGTCAGTCTACGTCGTTTGTTATTTTGTATCATTTCAAGTGTAGTTCGTGTTCGTTTTTCGTCTTAGTTTGTTTTGTTTATTTAATAAATCAATATGTCATCACAATTCGCTGCGCCTTGGTTCCCTCAATACTCCTCCTTTTCCGAAGAGGGAGAGGAGGAGGATCGCCGTTACAGAATCACCCACCATACCAGAGCCAAGCAGCGGAGTCAACGGAGTAAGGGACAGGAAAAGGAGCAATGGACATGGGACGATGTATTGGACGGAAAGGGTTGCTACACTTGGGAGGAGATCCTGGCTGGTAGGGATCGCCTCCCATGGGAACAGCTGGAGGCACTGAGGAGAGCAGAGGCTACCGGAGAGAGGAACCGGAGCTATGAGGGAACGCGTCTGGCACGGAAGCCCAAAAAGCCCGTAAGTAATTCCCAAAAATTTCTTGGGGGGGGGCTAGGAGGTAGTGGGCCAAGGGCAGGTAGGAGACCTGCGCCCACTTCCCAGGCTTACCGTGGAGAGCGGGAGTACGGGCAGGCGCCGTGTTACGCAGTAGAGCGCACGGTGTCTCCTGTACGAGTGCATAGCCCAGTGCGGGTTATTCCACCTCCCCGCACTGGTAGGGCTAGATTGGGTATTGAGCCAGGTGTCATGAGGCCGGCTCAACGCGTCTGGTCTCCAGTGCGTCTCCTCGGGCCGGCATACATGGCACCTGCCTTACGCATGGTTTCCCCGGTTCGCCTACATAGCCCGGTGCGGGTTATTCCACCTCCCCGCACTGGTCGGGCGACCGGGAGCATTCAACCAGGTAAGGTTGGGCAGGCTCAATGCTCAAGAGAGCCAGTACGCCTGCACGGTCCGGTATTTCCGGCGCCACCTCCCCGCCCCAGCCTAGTACTTACAGTGTCTACACTACGCACTAGGCTACCAGTGCGTATCCTGAGCCCTGTTCCTCCTCCACGCACTCTCCCTGTAGTGCTTGTATCTAGCCCGGTGCCTCCAGTTCCGGCACCACGCACTAAGCCACCTGTGCGTCTCCAGAGCCCTGAACACACTGTATCTTCTCCCCCTACTAATCCTGATGTGCTTGTCCTCAGCCCGGTGTCACCAGTGCCGGTACCTCGCATCAGGTATAGAGTGGGCTTTGAGAATGCAGTGTGCCCTGTCCCTGCTCCCCGCACTAGTAGGAAGGTGCTTATCCTTAGCCCGGTGCCTCCAGTTCCGGCACCACGCACCAGGTCTACAGTGCGCCGTATCTGGCCAGAGCCATCCGTCTCCCCAGCGCCATCTGAGCCATCCGTCTCCCCAGCGCCATCTGAGCCATCCGTCTCCCCAGCGCCGTCTGAGCCATCCGTCTCCCCAGCGCCGTCTGAGCCATCCGTCTGCCAGGAGCCTGCAAAGCCGCCCGTCTGCCATGAGCCTGCAAAGCCGCCCGTCTGCCATGAGCCGCTAGAGCCATCCGCCAGACAGGAGCCGCCAGAGCCGCCAGCCAGACAGGATCTGCCAGAGCCGCCAGCCAGACAGGATCTGCCAGAGCCGCCAACCAGACAGGATCTGCCAGAGCCGCCAACCAGACAGGATCTGCCAGAGCCGCCAACCAGACAGGATCTGCCAGAGCCGTCAGAGCCATGAGCGTCGAGAGCCGTCAGCCTGCCATGAGCGTCGAGAGCCGTCAGCCTGCCATGAGCGTCGAGAGCCGTCAGCCAGCCATGAGCGTCGAGAGCCGTCAGCCAGCCATGAGCGTCGAGATTCGTCAGTCAGCCATGAGCTGCCCTTCAGCCTGAAACGGCTAGATACCCAGAACTGCCCATCAGTCCAGAGCTGTCTCTCTGTCCGGAGCTGCCTTTCAGTCCGGAGTTGCCCCTCTATCCTGATCTCCCTCTCTATCTTGATCTACCTCTATATTCTTATCTATCCCTCTGTCTTGATCTGTCTCTCTGTCCCGGTGCTGTCCCTACCAGTGATGATACTAAGAAGATTTTGTGGGGGTAAAAGGAGGGTGGACATTCTTAGAGGGAGATGGAAGCTAGGATGGATTATGGTGGGGTGGGGACCTCGCCCGGAGCCTGAGCCACCACCGTGGTTAGATGCCCACCCAGACCCTCCCCTAGACTTTGTGCTGGTGCGCCCGGAGTTCGCACCTTATGGGGGGGGTAATGTCACGTTCCTGACCTATTTATGTTAGTTGTTATGTGTGTTAGTTGGTCAGGACGTGAGGTTGGGTGGGCATTCTATGTTTTCTGTTTCTGTGTTGGTTTTGGGTTGCCTGGTATGGCTCTTAATTAGAGGCAGGTGTTTGGCGTTCCTCTAATTAAGAGTCATATTTAGGTAGGCGTTGTCACAGTGTTCGTTGTGGGTGATTGTCTTCCGTGTTTGTGGTATGTTTGCACCATACGGAACTGTATACGGTTTGTTCGGTTTATGTAGTCTGTTTCCTATTCGTGCGTTCTTCGTGTCTATGTAAGTTCTCATGTTTAGGTCAGTCTACGTCGTTTGTTATTTTGTATCATTTCAAGTGTAGTTCGTGTTCGTTTTTCGTCTTAGTTTGTTTTGTTTATTTAATAAATCAATATGTCATCACAATTCGCTGCGCCTTGGTTCCCTCAATACTCCTCCTTTTCCGAAGAGGGAGAGGAGGAGGATCGCCGTTACAGAATGTGTGAACATAACAGGATGCATGTGTGAGTCAGCTGTCTCAGAGGCCATGGTACTCATCCTGTCAAAGGTTCCAGTAAAATATGATCATTTTAACCCAATGTAGGAGAGCTGGCGACTGCTTACATGTGTTAGCTTTATGGATCTAAAGGCTAAAGAAAATGGGACATTACTATTTGGGTTCTACCTTAAGTTTTATGGGGTTTACTAGGGATTTGTTTTTATCTACAGCTTTGGTGATTCTGAATTATTACTATGATTTTTTTAAACCTTTATTTCTCTAGGCAATTCAGTTAAGAACAATTTCTTGTTTTCAATGATGGCCTATGAACAGTGCCTTGTTCATGGGCAGAACTACAGATTTTTACCTTGTCAGCTCGGGGATTCGAACATGCAACCTTTCGTTTACTAGTCAAACACTCTAACCACTAGGCTACCTGCTGTTGTACTGTTATAATAATTGAGAAGTGTATATACAGTATATTATTTTTTTTGTGTTGCCCCTTTCAACTGTAATCCCCTGATGTGTAACTGACACTCAGGTCAGCACTGTGCTTCTGTTGTCACCTTGAATGTACAGACAAATACAGTAAAGTGTCATTTGTCAAAACAGGCCATATTGAGATATACTGTATGTACTTGAGATGGAGAATACAATGACTGTAAAGTAAAGTATCCCCAGATCAGATGGAATATGAACATGAGTAAATGTTCCACAACAACAGTGATCAAATACAAATATATGTGTTTAATTGTATTGTAATATTGTCTGTCATGTTTGTTCCTGGAATCTCCCAATCTACTAATGAGTTATTTTTCATCCTTTTACTACAACAGTTTATGTTCTTACTGGGACACTCTGCTTCTCATTGATTTGCTGTGTGAGGAAAAACAAACATCTATTATCATAAATTAATTTCATGAATCAACTTCAAGTACTCAAAGAATGGAAATGTCAAGCAGAGGTAATTATTAGTCACCAATGAGCTGCTGTCTCCACTTGTCTACCTATTCTCAGGTCGTGGTGGCCTCTGTAAATCACCACTTCTCCTCCTGTTGGTTTGTAGAAGGTATTACATCATATGTGTATGTGAAATAGGAATGATGAGCAAGAGGAGTAGAGGACTAAAATTTGAACAAACCCAGTGCACCACCAGTTCTGTTTAAATGGTCTAATCTGTATTTACGTAGGCCACAAATGTTTACAGGGCTGTATCACCGCCTGTTACGGCAACTGCACTGCCCGCAACTGCAGGGCTCTCCAGAGGGTGGTGCAGTCTGCCCAATGCATCACCGGGGCACACTGCCTGCCCTCCAGGACACGTACAGCACCCGATGTCACAGGAAGGCCAAAAAGATCATCAAAGACATCAATCACCTGTGCCACGGCCTGTTCAAACCACTACCATCCAGAAGGAGAGGTCAGTACAGGTGCATCAAAGCTGGGCCCGAGAGACTGAAAAACAGCTTTCATCTCAAGGCCATCTGACTGTTAAATAGAAATTACTACCCGGCTACCACGCGGTTACTCAACCCTGCACCTTAGAGGCTGCTGCCCTATATAAATAGATGTAATCACTGGCCACTTTAATAATGGAACACTAGTCACTTTAATAATGTTTACATACTGCTTTACTCATTTCATATGAACATACTCTATTTTCTTCTACTGTATTTTAGTCAATGCCACTCCGACATTGCTCGTCCTAATATTTATATATTTCTCAACTTCATTATTTTACTTTAGATTTGTGTGTATTGTTGTGAATTGCTAGATATTACTGCACTGTTGGAGCAAGGAACACAAGCATTTCACTACATTTTATTTTATTTTGATTTGAAGAGTATCCATCCCATTGTGATCCTCCATAAAAACAACATTTTAGACTTTATTATAGAAGGTGATCCCTAATAGTGTTGGGGACAGTATTTTTTTTTTTAAATATACCCTGAGTACAAACAGTCTAAAACAACTGATGCCAATATTTGACATTTTGACATTTTGAAATGCCTGTGCTTTTCTCCATTCTTTGGTACCACCAATCTTAAATTGATTGAGAGCCAAATGCATTCATCAGCAATGATGTAGTGAAGTTGAATTGTTTCAACTTTCAGAAATCCTGACTGATACACAGCGGTGTAAAGTACTTGTTTTGGGGAGTATCTGTACTTTACAATTTATATTTGTGACAGCTTTTACTTTTACTTCACTACATTCCCAAAGAAAATTATGTACTTTTTACTCTATACATTTTCCCTGACACCTAAAAGTACTAGTTACAATTTGAATGCTTAGCAGTAAAGGTCCAATTCACACATTTGTCGAGAGAACTTCCCTAGTCATCCCTACTGCCTCTGATCTGGTGGACTCACTAAACATAAATGCTTCCTTTGTAAATGATGTCTGTGTCTTGGAGTGTGCCCATGGCTGTCAAAAAAAGCTATGAAATGGAAATTCTGCCATCTGGTTTGCTAAATATAAGGAATTTGATGTGTAGCATTTACTTTTAATTTGTACTTTTACTCAACTATGACAATTGAGTACTTTTTCCACCACGGTACTTAAGTACATTTAAAATCTGATACTTTTAGACTTTTACTCAAGTATAATTTTACTGGGTTAGTTTCACTTGAGTCATTTTATATTAAGGTATCTTTACCTTTACTCAAGTATGATATTTTAACACTTTTTCCACCTCCGTTGATACATTAATCTTGTCTAAATGGATTTGAGTGAAACGTTTTGTTTGATGGTGACTAGGCCCATTCACACCTCCCTGGCCTGCAGAACCTCTGCCATCAACAGACTAAATCATCCACCTTTCCATCAGTTGTTGACTGCAGAGGCAAGACACTTCCAAACTCATCTCTGGTAAGAAATAACATTGCTGCAGTTTTTATGGCTCAATTATGTTTTTATGACTTCTTACCCTCAAAACATTCATCCAATCGTTGGCAGACAGCATTTGTAAGTGGGTTACACAACTAGCACCACCAGTCATTCAGTTGGTTTATACCAGTATGTGTCCTTTTTCCTCACATGACACTGATTACAGTGTTTTTAAATTCCATAGCTCATGTGCTCTGTGAGCCACTACCCTTCTACCTGTCTACAGTCATCTCCTCCTGTCCCATTGGAAACAGAGTGTCCAGCGGCCACATGTCCCACCCTCTTGGGAAGCTGTCCTGGGGCCACCACAAGGAGGACAAGGCCAAGCTGGAGGACTTCCTGGCCAAGCAGGAAAAGGATTTGTTGGCGGTCCCCAAGCATGGCTGTGCCGGGAACAAGCTGCAGCATCTCGCTAGGAGCAGCTGCATCTGTTACGTCCACCTGCCCATCCCATGCCCTCAGACCAGCAAATTCTGTCTCAACAGGCGAGAGATGTGTAACCCAGCCTTTGTAGAAGACCAGAGTCACCCAGGAAAGAACCATTGACTTCTGTTTACCATGGACAGATATACAGTAAAGAAGTGAACACTGGAAGAATATTGGGCCAAACTTTCAAATTTAACTAAATCATTTTTATTTATTTTTTTTTTTTTTTATTTATTTTTTTTTTTTTTTTTTTATTTTTTTTATTTTTTTTTATTATTATTTTTTTTTTTTATCCCCTTTTCTCCCCAATTTTCGTGGTATCCAATCGCTAGTAATTACTATCTTGTCTCATCGCTACAACTCCCGTACGGGCTCGGGAGAGACGAAGGTCGAAAGCCATGCGTCCTCCGAGGCACAACCCAACCAAGCCGCACTGCTTCTTTAACACAGCGCGCCTCCAACCCGGAAGCCAGCCGCACCAATGTGTCGGAGGAAACACCGTGCACCTGGCCCCCTTGGTTAGCGCGCACTGCGCCCAGCCCGCCACAGGAGTCGCTGGAGCGCGATGAGACAAGGAATTCCCTACCGGCCAAACCCTCCCTAACCCGGACGACGCTAGCCCAATTGTGCGTCGCCCCACGGACCTCCCGGTCGCGGCCGGCTGCGACAGAGCCTGGGGGCGAACCCAGAGACTCTGGTGGCGCAGTTAGCACTGCGATGCAGTGCCCTAGACCACTGCGCCACCCGGGAGGTCCAGAACTAGATCATTTCTAAGTCTGTTGGGACATTGAAAATCGAGACAGCAATGCCTTTAGGTCAAGACTTACTATACACTTGTTTTTACTCTATTTAATTATGTTCAAGTTAGTTAGGTTAATATGTAGACACTGGATATTTTTTCACCTCATTTGTTGGAGATGGAATTTCCCACCCCACTTTGCACATGTAAGTTAGGCTTTCCTCTTGACCATATGACTACACTACCCAGAATATGAATATATCAGATATGTTACATAGACAGACCATGAAAGGGAGCAAGGGGTGGTGTGAAAAGAGTAGGCCTACACATGGCCTTTGGTCTGATTCTCTACTGTTCTCTCTCTCTCACTCCCCAAGAACACATAGAATAATGAAGACACTTCCTGGGTAGGCTACTACATGCAACACAGCCACTGAAAGACAGAAATAGGACACCCATAGGGGTTTTGATAGTGATAGCATCTAAGGGGCAGGCTACACTCAGGAATACAATAAAACTGTTACAGCATTTGTGTTCAGCATGTTCTTTGCTTGTAATCTGTTAACCCCTAAATGTTACGACAGGCTCCACTTCATTGATCTACCTGCATGAATGCACATGGGTGGAGTGAGATTTTTGGATTAGCAGACACTAGTGATGCACAGGTCAGTAACGATGCATGGGTAAAATCAGTGGGGAAGCCAAGCCAGTAAAAAAGACATATTACAACCTGTTGTGATAATTGCGTTGTTTGCACTATAACCCATTCGTTCATACGCCACCGTGATATACAATAACGGTGTGACAACAAAATGACAACAGTCACACAGTGCGAGAATAAATTCAACTACACATGTCTGTTTCATCACAAAACCATAGAGCATGGTCAAGGAAGTTAACGTTTTCAATAACTACTGACTTAGAACCACAGAGTTCCTGCAAGTGAGCACAAAGAAAAGGAGCACTGGCTCCGCTATTCCAGCACCATTGCAACAAATCAACAAGGCTATAGTTTAATACATTAAAAACAAACTTAAAGATACCAAAAATGATTTAGTCCAATGTTGCTAAATATCATGTGTCTATCCATGGTACTGTTTGTGTGTTTGCGTGTGCACTTATGTCAATTTTGTTATTGCATTTTTGGGGAAGCCTGGCTTCCTTTGGCATCCATGAATACACATGACTGGCAGGAGTTGACTCATAACCCGCAGTCCCCGCTGTTATATCTGTGTGGGCAGATTGAATAAAGAGAAAACAGTACCTTAAAAAATGTATAATTATTTTGCAATTTATGTTTATAGGCTATATTGAGGTTTTTCTTTCATTATTTTAGTCTATCTGGCATTAGTTCTTAATCCTAAAATGTAGGCCCTAACTGTATGCGTGCCAAATAACCAACACACCAAATGCTTTTGGGATCGGGCAGAAAAATTTAAAGTCGATCTACAGAGGCAAAATTACAATGTCGAAGTTTAACTCAATAAGAGAAAAGCTGGGAAATGGAGAGTTGAAAATAAAGAGAAGGGAGTAATGTTTGGGAAAGATTTGGTGAAGTGGTAAAAGAGGATGAAAGCAGTATCGGTTATGTGATTTATGTGTGATGACTGTGAGGTGCTATATTAGTCCGACAGTCACAAGACGGGGACTTCAAATAGGCCTATGATAAGTAAAAGGAACTGTAGCCTACAGTTCAAATGGGTTTAACTGAAATGTGGACACTGACTGCTGGTCTATAACCTTTCACATAGCCTTAATTTTGACTCCTGCAGAATTAAGCATTTCTTGCAGTAAAATTATACACCAAATGTAAGCAAAATTTTGACTTTGGAACAAGAGTTGAGAAATATTATTTATTTCAGCATCTTGAGAGAATGCGAATGCGCAGTTAGATACCGACTGTAGAAGTGCTATCTTTATCAGAGTCATAAAAGCTGATAGTATTTCAGCCACATAAAATATGCATCCAAGCCGAACTGAAATCTAATTATAGACAAGTTGACTAACAAATAGCCTACCAAAATGTTGAAAATTATAAGCAGAAACATCTAAATCAGGCCCCAAAAATTCCTGCACCCCCTGTAAAAAAAATTGTTACGCCGTCTCTGTTCTATATTTATGGATTAGCGTCGGGTGTCGGTTTCAAATTTTCACTTTATCACATATAGTCGGGTGGTTGTGATGGGTGAACAAACAGCTGACCTGCGCACCACTGGCGGACACCCTTTGGTAACATGATATCCTCGCAGATCACACTCCCATTCAAAGTTCTTATTTTTGTAAACAACAAAGAAGAGTCGCCTTCCCTTGATATTAGAGCCATTAACGTATAATAAGAACTGGAGACTGCGTCCAAGATGTCTGTCCGTTGTTTTCAAGGTAATCTACTCACGAACGCATACGCTGATTCATGCGCCGTCTATATCCGGGTTGCATCCGGTTTACACGGACCAACATCACATGCACACTAGCAATCAGTGCAGACCATTGATTCCATTCCAGTCATTACAATGAGCCCGTCCCCCTATAGCTCCTCTCACCAGCCTCCTCTGGTGCCCACAGAGAGCAGTGATGAAGTCATCACGTCATCCAAAAATATAGCAGACATTGGATCAATATAACATTTTAATATTTTCGGCTGTGAGCAATATTTTAAAAACATCTGCCTCAGCGACATTTATTTGAATAATTCAATGGATGTTTTGTGCACAAAGGTGATGACTTAGTGTCTTATTAGGAATGTTCAAATCTGACTTCTCTATGAGGCCATATATTGAAACTGTCTTTCTGGGCCGGGCATCAGTTAAACTGCAGTACCGAAGAAAAGCTAAAGGAACCATTGAAACCATGTTTCTTGACTGGAACCCTGGCCCCTTGGTAGTATAGGCTGCTTGTGTACTCATTCTCATATCAGCTAAAAATAGAACCACATTTTTTTAGTCTCTGCAATAACTGATCTCCTCTCTCCAGACCCCAGCTTTCTGGCAGTGAGTGAAGAGGTGAAGTTGAGGGAAGTGGTCTCTGCCTCATGCTCGGTCTCTCACTCCTGCCCATCTGCCCATCCCCCTCTCCTCACCTTGAAACACTCCGGAACATGCAGTGCCCAATCACAGCAGCTGACCAACGGCTAGTGGGAAGTGACATCATCCCTGACCTTTAACCCCACCATCACTGATAACAACCAGCCTCTGGTCGGCACAGCAGCATTCAGGGGAGGGAAGACAGTGAACAGGTCTAAAACTCTCAATGTTAAATGTAAAGTGGAACAATCCTGTGAGTTAACAACAATGTTTGGAAGATTTATACTTTCATTTCTGTGAAAACAGAATGCTTCTGCGCAGATGACAAAAGTGAAACTAGAATTTAAACTTCTTTTAAAAGGAAACATGAACTTTTTCCACAGTCTGGATTTGGAAAACTTCCCTCTTGAAATCTAAATAGATTGAAAGCATGTGGTTGATCCACTGAATCTGTCCTAAGATGTTTATTACATAGTAATATCATTCTTACTAATGATGTTAATCATAGATGCCCCAGTGGATGTGAAGGTTGAGGAAGTGTCCAGTGTGAAGGAAGGAGACTCTGTAGAGCTGAGATGCTCCAGTGACAGTAACCCTGCAGCCCACAGCTACCGCTGGCACAACAGGAGAGGACCTCAGGCCACCATACCATCACACTGGAGAATGTGACCAGACTCACTGAAGCCCTCTAATGCATTCACCTCAGTCGATCTACAAACACATAGCCTATTAGTTATACAATTAGATGCTACAAATTAACTCAAGTTAATTTGGCACCTGCGTACCCGGTGTCGTGGCAGAATCAGATTTAGCTAAGTAACAGATAGATAAGATGTTATTTTCATCATATGCTTGTGAGATACTTGTCATTAGAATCTTCTGAGCTGGGGATTGGTAACTTGGGGCCAGAGAGGGGAGAGGTCAGGCTTGTCTTCATATGTCAATGTGTCTGTTAAACCATGTGGTGCTAAGTAGAATATCAGAAGGGGAGGAGGACAGAGTGGAACGTTGGTTTCTTATGGGAATGTTGTTTGTAATTCCTAAACCATGTGAAGGGATGGAGTTATTAAATGGGGAACCAGTTAGTTATCTCATACAATGACTGTACGCCAGTCACTCCCTACTTTTCTCATAGGGGGAAGGAGTTTGGCCGTGTTTGGAACCATTGTATGTCCCCTCTGAGGTTGCCCTTATCTTATCTTTTTCCTCCAAACATAACAATGGTCATTACGGCCAAACAGTTCTATTTTTATTTCATCAGACCAAGGACATTTCTCCAAAAAGAACGATCTTTGTCCCCATGTGCCATTGCAAACTGTAGTCTGGCTTTTTTATGGCGGTTTTGGAGCAGTGGCTTCTTCCTTGTTGAGTGGCCTTTCAGGTCAGGTCGATATAAGACTCGTTTTACTGTGGATCTAGATACTTTTGTACCTGTTTCCTCCAGCATCTTCACAAGGTCCTTTGCTGTTGTTCTGGGATTGATTTGCACTTTTCACACCAAAGTAAGTTAATCTCTAGGAGACAGAACGTGTCTCCTCCCTGAGCGGTATGACAGCTGCGTGGTCCCATAGTGTTTATACTAGCGTACTATTGTTTGTACAGATGAACATGGTACCTTCAGGCGTTTGGAAATTCCTCCCAAGGATGAACCAGACTTGTGGAGGTCTACAATTTCTTCTCTGAAGTCTTGGCTGATTTCTTTTGATTTTTCCATGATGTCAAGCAAAGAGGCACTGAGTTTGAAGGTAGGCCTTGAAATACATCCACAGGTACACCTCCAATTGCTCAAATTATGTCAATTAGCCTATCAGAAGCTTCTAAAGTCATGACATAATTTTCTGGAATTTTCCAAGCTGTTTAAAGGCACAGTCAAACTTCTGACCCACTGGAATTGTGATACAGGGAATTATAAGTGAAATAATCTGTCTGTAAACAATTGTTGAAAAAATTAGTTGTGTCATGCACAAAGTAGATGTCCTAACCGACTTACCAAAACTATAGTTTGTTAACAAGAAATTTGTGGAGTGGTTGATAAACGAGTTTTAATGACTCCAACAAAGGTTTATGTAAACTTCCGACTTCAACTGTATGACACAATATTGTATTAATCATGTGGTTTTAGTGGTACTGAGTGTGAGTAATAGCCCTGACTAAAGTTAACATGGGGAAAGGAACAGTAACAATATTATAAGATTTTATACTAATTTCAAGAGATTTCACCTTTAGCTTCTGAAAACCTTTCAGTCTGGCAATGTGAAAAATATTGTCAAAGACATTACATTTTAGGGGGTTAACCCTCAAGGGAAGAGCTAACGTCAGTCAGAGACAAAATACGGGAAGTCCAAAAATAAAGAAAAATTAAGAAACAGGTAGTGTGAGCAGGATGGTAATATTTGCTTTATATGTCAATGCACTTTGTCTCTGTAGGAGGGTGGATATCAGACTATAGCAAGAAATATAAAAGCAAGAAAGTAATTGGATTTTAGACATTGAATTTTTTTGACATTTCCTTTTTCCTGCAGGTCCAGCACTAAGAGGAAGGGATGGGGATCGAAAAATTACCATGGCATTTTCTTACTCACTGCTTTTGGCTTGGAGGTAAGACAGTCACTTAACAGCACTATCAACAGGGCAGGTCATACAGTCCATAGTTTTGTCACACCTGTTCAATCGTGTCATCAGGTGCCACAAAGAGGGACTTAGGAAAATTGCAATTGGCTCAGAACAGTTTAGCACGGCTGGCCCTTGGATGTACACAGAGCGCTAACATTAATAATATGCATGTCAATCTCGCCTGGCTCAAAGTGGAGGAGAGATTGACTTCATCACTACTTGTATTTTTGAGAGGTTGTTGAATGCACCGAGCTGTCTGTTTGAACTACTGGCACACAGCTTGGACACCCATGCATACCTCACAAGACATGTCACCAGAGGTCTCTTCACAGTCCCCAAGTCCAGAACAGACTATGGGAAGCGCACAGTACTATCTAGAGCTATGACTATATGGAACTCTATTCCACATCAAGTAACTCATGCAAGCAGTAAAATTATATTTTAAAAAAATTACAAATACACAGCGTAATCTGTGAACCAATACAAAACATAGACACAGACGCATGCACACAAACACACGATAACATACGCACTATACACATGGATTTTGTGTTGTAGATATGTGGTAGTAGAGTAGGGGCCTTAGCGCACCCACTTAAAAAAAAACATATATATATTTCACAACATATTATGTATAAACTGCCTTTATTTTGCTGGACCCCTGGAAGAGCAGCTGCTGCCTTGTCAAAACAAATATGTACTGTCTGTAGTAAATCATTTGAATTTGATAGAATTTGTTCAAACTTACCAGTGTGGTCAGTTGAATGTCTAACTGCTCTTACTAAATTTTTTCCTACTGTTATTTGAGTGATGGGAGTTGATGCCTCATCGTGGACTGCTGAGGTGCCCAAGTCCGTCTCCGGCCTACAGGGCTCATGCATCGTGATTCCCTGCTCATTCAACTACCCAGAACCAGAGAAGAAGTCCTCCAAAATAACTGCCATCTGGTTCAAAGACACACATGAGGTTATATACCACCCAGACAGCACCAACATCATCAAAGACTACAGGGGTCGTACAGAGCTGGTGGGAGATCTCCGGCAGAAGAACTGCTCTCTCAGAATCGACCCCCTCCATCACAGTGACAAAGGACCCTTTCATTTCAGGATTGAAATGGAAGACCATAACAAGTATTCATACAAAGAGGACACGGTCTCCATTGCAGTGAGCAGTAAGTTCCCAGGGGAAGAATTGACAAGGAGAAATTCAAATGTTGTATTATAGTATCCCATTATTTACTCTAATGATAGCTATAGCTTCTTGTTGATTTAAATTATATTACTGAAAGGACAGACCCAAGAACTGGTGGAGGCGCACCTCAAAAGAACTGCAATAACTGTTCTCTTCTCTTTGCTGATGTCAGGCTCTCCAGACCCCCTCTCTCTGTCAGTGAGGGAGGAGGTGAAGGTGGGGGAAGTGGTTTCTGCCTTCTGCTCTGTGTCTCACTCCTGCCCATCTGATTCCCCTCTCCTCACCTGGAGCCACTCCGGAAGACACAGTGTCCAATCACAGCAGCTGACCAATGCCCAGTGGCAAGTGACGTCATCCCTGACCTTTAGCCCCAGCAGCACTGATCACAACCAGTCTCTGGTCTGCACAGCAGAACACAGGGGAGGGAAGACAGTGAAAAGGTCCAAAACTCTCAATGTCAAATGTAAGTGGACCACACCTGTGTGTTAATAATACTGGAAGATTTACACATTCACTTGTGAAAACAGAGGCTGTGTTTTAAATACCTATACTAACACACTGTATACTACATACTTAATGAGTATATACTACATACTATAAACTATTAGTTAATTTTAGTATAATGTAAACGAACAGTATCCTTTCAGTTGAGCATACTAGCACTTTGATTATGTTGCTATCCAACCTCTGTTAAGTCATGTTTTAAGTATCCCTATATTTCTGTTATTTCTGGAGTGTGGCTGCGCGGGAAGTTCCAATTGTTGATGGACCTAGCCTTGAGTGGAATGGCTACCTTGTAGTGTGTTCATGCGGTATAGTAAACTTTGTTAAACTGGAACCTTGTCATTTCGAGTTAACATTGGTAGCAGAGGATGGCTAATAACTACAATGTGCCCCCTCGCATCGACGAGAAGAGGTCGTACGAAATTGGGAAAAATGAACTTGGAATCTGGACACGGGTTACTAATCTGGAGTGAAAAAGCAAGCACTTGCGGTGGTATTATCGCTCGAGGGAAGAGCGAGAGATACAGCACTGGAGATATCCGTTGAGGATTTGAACAACGATGATGATGGTAAGGGAACTTTGATCACAGCACTGGATTCTGTATTTCTTAAAGAAGAGAAAGACCGTGCCTACGAGGCATATTCAAACTTTGACAGTGTTACGAGAGATATTTCGGTTGCAATGACGGACTACATCATTGATTTCGAACAGAGGTACAATGGGATGCTCAAGTACGACATGGTTCTCCCGGATGCAGTGTTAGCTTTCAAGTTGCTAGATACTACCCTTACTATTAAGCAAAGCTTCCCTCAAGAAGGCAGAGGCTGTACTAGACATAAAAAATTACAAGGCAGTGATGTTTAAACAACCAGTGACTCTTGAACTTACTACCTCAGGCCACTATTGTGTAAACATTTTAGACAAAGACATCACAGTCCATGTAAAAATTAGATTCTGATGAAAACAAAGCACTTTTCAGCACTACATGCAGCGAGAAAAGCATTCACTGAAGCAGAGTGCTCAGAGAGAATTCGCAGGGCTCTGCGTGAACAGCTACGACCCACCGATGAGAAGTACAAAACTGGAAACAAAGTGTACTACAAACGAGTTGACTGTCAAGAGTGGAAAGGACCGGGAGTAGTCATTGGCCAAGATGGCGTGGTGATATTTGTGAGGCACGGAGGCACCACTGTCAGGGTGCATCACTAAAGTTTGCGGAAAGTAAATGATCAACAAGATAGAGGGGCAGTTGCTGAGAATCAGTCTCCTAATGAAAATGACAAAAACGACACAGTAAAAGACACAAACCTACCAGATGTCGCATCCATGATATGGACACTGAAACTGACACAGGAAATGGAGCAGAGACCTTCAACCATGCCACAGATAATACTGTTGAGCGTTCAAATGAGGAAAACATTCAACAACAGCCACATGTGTTAAGACAACATGGTTGTTCCAATCTGAAAACTGGACAAACTGTTAAATACGTGGACAGAGAAAGTGGTATTCCACATACAGCAACCGTCATTGGACGAGCAGGAAAAGCCAAAGGAAAACACCAGAACTGGTACAACTTGCAGTACTCTGAACCAGCTACACTTTCTGGTACAACAGGGTCAGTTGACCTGTCACTTGTAGATAATCTCAGAATTGAACCAATGGAAAATCGAGAAAAACAGAATGACATTCAAAATGATGATGTACTTGAAACAAAGGACGTGTCATTTGACTCAGCTAAGCTAGATGAGCTCAGTAATTGGAGGAGAAATTGAGTGTTTGAGGAAGTCAAAGACATTGGCCAGAAATGTGTCTAAACAAGGTGGGTGTGTACCCTTAAAGGATCCTTAACTGGAATAGTGCCTAAAGCACATCTAGTGGCTAGAGGTTTTGAGGAGCTGGCTGCTAAAGAACTCCCAAAAGACTCACCGACATGCGCCTCAGAGTCACTCAGATTGCTGATGTCAGTGATCTGCCAGAAAAAATGGAAACTTAATTCCATAGACATCAAATCTGCGTTTTTGCAGGGAACAGAGCTGTCAAGGGACATTCAGATCCGACCTCCGCCTGAAACTAAGAGCGAAGGAACACTGTGGAAACTAAAAAAGTGTGTGTATGGACTGGCAGATGCATCACTCTACTCGTACAACAAAGTCAAGGCAACAATGCTGAGTACAGGTGGAAAAATGTCACAAGTGGATCCTGCAGTCTTCTATTGACTTGATCAAGACTGCAATGTGACTGGAGTACTTGCCTGTCATGTTGATGACTCTATCTGGGGTGGCTCACAGACCTTTGCTACAACTGTGATTCCACACCTCAAAGCTGTTTTCCAGGTCGGCCGTGAGGAGCATGATCATTTTTGTTATGTTGGCATAGAGTTTATTACAGTTGATGGAACAATACTGATGCAACAGGAGAGCTATATCAAGAATCTTCAACCCATCCACATGGATTCTTCAAGAGCCATACAAAGGAATTCCCCTCTCTGTGGAATTGAAGCTGATCAATTGAGGTCAAAGATAGGTCAAATTCTATGGGTTGCTAGGCAGAGTAGACCTGATGTAATGTTTGATGGTTGCAACTTGGCATCTAACACAAAACACGCCACTGTACAAACCATTCATGAGGCAAACAAAGTTGTTCGTAAACTGAAATCACAACAAGTGACTTTAAAGTTTCAGCATGTTGGAAAAGATGACTTTTTGAAACGAGTTGTCTTCAGTGATGCTTCGCTAGGGAACCTTACAGATGGAGGCACACAAGGTGGACATCTAATCGTGTTAATGGGTGAAGGAGGAAGATTCTCACCTATCTGTTGGCAGTCAAAAAGGATCAGAAGGGTCGTCCGAAGCACACTTGTTGGAGAAACACTTGCTCTTGCGGATGGAGTTAACAATGCTATCTTTCTTGCAACTCTGTTCTCAGAGCTTACCACTGGTGAGACAAAACGGCACATTCTACCTGTAGTTTGTGTCACTGACAGCTACTCATTAGCTGATGCTGTGAAGTCAACCAAGTCTGTCACAGAGAAAAGACTTCATCTTTAAATTAGCAGCATCAGGGAACTTATTCAAGCACAGAGAATCCAGCGGACGACCACAAAGGAACAGCTTGCTGACTGTCTTGACTAAAAAGGAGTATCCAGTCTTGTGCTCCGACAGGGTCTCAGTAATGGAAAGTGGCAGCTTGAGTAATACAAATAAAAACTGTCGCACAACCCATTTGTAATGGGGAACTTGAATAATACTTGGACATTTAATTATGTTGTTGATGTTTTATTTGTCTTTAAAGAAAAGAGAGAGATTGTTAAGTTCATGTTTTAAGTATCCCTATGTTTCTGATATTACAGGCTATCACCCTGTCAAGAGTGTGCCTGCTTGGGAAGTTTAGTTGTTGATGAACCTAGCCTTGAGTGGAATGGCTACCTTGTAGTGTGTTCATACAGTATAGTAAACTTTGTTAAACTGGAAACTTGTTGTGTCATTTTGAGTTAACACCTCTTGCTAGCTTGTTAGCATTACAAATCACTAGCTAGGCATTTTGTGTTCGTAAATTCAATCTGGAGTGCCAGAGTGCGCTCTGGGCGTTGTTAAATTCAGAGCATTGTCAGATTGTCCATTCGTAAATTCTGAGCGTTTTCCATCTCGGTGTGTACAGAGCGCACGTTGGCCCAGGAGTAGGGTTGAGCCGAGCGTTCTGACCATAACAATGGCAGTCAAGCATACAAGCTAACTGGCTAGCTACTTCCAGACACAAATGAGAGAACATCTCACTATGACCATTTTAGTCGCCATAGCAGAGCTGGTTAGGCTGTTTTCATGTTATCCAGAGCGTTGTTGACTGTAACTGTTGCTGGCTAAAATGTAATTATGCTTTTTTGCCGACATTTACTGACACCGGCCATATGAAACAGGTGTTAAGCGTTCCTAAATTCATCAGTTATTCTGCACTCTGGCACACTCAGACAAGAGTGCTCTGAAATCGGAGAAGATAGCAAGAGTGAATTTCTGTCTGTTGAGAACGCACAACAACTATATCACTTAGCTAAGAATGATGCAAATAATCAAGTCTATAAACATTGGATAGTTAGTTAGATAGAATGTAGTTAATATACTGGCAAGTTCCATGTATTAGTAGCAAACTCACGAGGTAACGTAAACTCACGTAAACTCGTACATCGCCTTGGTCCGTACAATTGCCCTTATTTTAGCGCCCCAAAAACGTAATACTTCCAGATCAACTGTAATGTCAATACCATTGTAAAGCACAATTTCTCCCCTTTCCAACAAAATCAATTACATGACCTAAACACTGCCCGTTTCGGCATAATTCAAGCAGGCAATGAGCCCCGTCGGGTCGTTTTAAAAATGGCTGGTGGGGAAGCGAAACTAATGCGTGATAGTGAGAAGGACAGATGTCGTGTGGGAAAATAGATTTTTTCACTCGATCTGTCCAACTTACCACCCTATCGCCTCTAAAATGTAAATAAAACACTATAAAGAGTTATATAATGTGTCATTACATACCTATTTGAAGGTTTGTGTCAAATTTTAATCAGGTTTTTAGGGCGGTGCTAAAGTGATCTTAGAAGTAAACAGCGGCTTTGAGAATGATGATCTCATGCAATGATGACGAAAAAAATGACTAGGTATCCCCCCTTACCCCCGTCACTGTCCATTTCTTGTTTTTAAACGATGAGAGGAGTGCTACACTTGGTGGAGAGAGATTGTAAGACAGAAATAGTTGCTTTATGTGTGCTGTACGTTACGACATGACACGTCAAGATGTAACGGAGGGTCAGTTTTTTTCAACTTTTCTCCAATACTATAGAGCCATTACCATGTTGATCAACGCTTGAATAGAAACCTAGTTCACACCCCCGATTTTGAAGTCAACACAGTCGCTACAGTCCCATTAGTTTTCTTTGTAGCCTCGTTTGAATGTCGCGGTTACGCACATTTGTATGGAATGGGGTGAGTTTACGTTAGCTAGCTAACATACCGGTAGTACTTACTGCTGTAATGATATGCTATGTGGTTCGTAAGAATAGCGAAGCCCACACATTGTCAGCCAACATAACGTGTAGCGTAACTTATTTGAGTCATTACTTTATTACATTGCTCAACAATTTCTTAAGATTTGTCATAATTAGTTAAAGCAATGAATTTGTATCCGTTCTCGTTGGACTTTGGCTGCATATTTTCTGGATTTTCTAAAAATCTGAAAACGTTGTGAAGCCACGCCCATTTTCTGAAGAATTGCATTATGGCCCCTAAAAGTATGAAAATAGTGTCCACTGGGTGTACTTAATATTTTGGCGAATGTATTATGACATCCGGGAACTTTTGGAATACTAACTAAATCGAAACTATGACCAATAAGCATACTACATACTCAATTTACATATAGTACTCAATTTACTACATACTCAATTTACAATAGTATGGTTAGTGTGGTTAGTATGAGTATTTGAACAGAGATATATAGCAAAATCTACCAATGTGTACCTTAGCAGCGCTTCCATTCCTACTTGTTTTTCTACTAGACTTAAACTTCTTTTAAAAGGAAACATGAACTTTTTCCACAGTCTGGATTTGGAAAACTTCCCTCTTGAAATCTAAATAGATTGAAAGCATGTGGTTGATCCACTGAATCTGTCCTAAGATGTTTATTACATAGTAATATCATTCTTACTAATGATGTTAATCATAGATGCCCCAGTGGATGTGAAGGTTGAGGAAGTGTCCAGTGTGAAGGAAGGAGACTCTGTAGAGCTGAGATGCTCCAGTGACAGTAACCCTGCAGCCCACAGCTACAGATGGCAGAACAGCAGAGGACCTCTGCCCACCACGGGACCTACCATCACACTGGAGAATGTGACCAGACTCACTGAAGCCCTCTACTGCACTGCCATCAACTCAGAGGGACAAGGCCACTCCAGCTCACTGAAGCTCAATGTAGAGTGTAAGTAGATGCCACAATTCTGTCAATAAGGAGCATGTCCTTTCTGTGTATATAATATTGAGACAAATCTCTCCAGGATGTAGCACTACATGTTCAGTTAAAACCAAACTGTGTATCATTCTCATCCCAGACCCCCCTGAGATCAAAGTGGGCTCCGCCTGCACTTCAGACATCTCCATGGTAACCTGTCTGTGCATTGTGGATTCGGAGCCCCCCGCCACCGTGGAGTGGTCTCTTCCAGATGGACCCCTGCCCAACCGGCCCAGTACCAGAGTGGAGAGGCATGGGTCAGTTACCATGGTGACCCTACAGAGGGCACTAGGCTTCTCCGAGACCTTCCACTGCCATGCCAGAAACACACAGGGCAATGCCACCTTGTCCTTCACTGTGTCCACAAATGGTAAAGGAAACAGTGGGGCAAGTGTATCATAAATGAACTATTACATACAGCATTAACATAATAAAGGATATTATTGGTACATTAATGAAACAAATGTATTGTTTTTGGACAGATAAGAAGTTGATGCTGTACGTTTCAATTGGTATTGCAGCATTAGTGGTGGTAGTAATACTAATTCCCATGTCAGCTTGCCTATTGAACAAGAAGGGGTAAGTTACTATTTTATTTCTTTTTGGAAGGAGTTATATAGATTTGTGTTTGTTTTTAGCTGTTTTGTTCTGTTTGTATAAATTGGCATAAGTTTTCTCATAAGTGGGAGGAGTCATAGGGACTCGCCAGTAACCTGCAAGCAGGAAGTGGATACAGCCAAGTGTGCTTCTTCAGATCCCTCAACATCAAGGTATTTTTCTACAGGCTGTTCTGTCTGTGATTATAATGTATACATCCTTCTGAGTTGTTAAAGCCCATTAGCCTACATTTACTCTTGTTGTGTCTTATCAAATGACGGGAATGCATCTGAGAGTGGCCCTAACTCTATCCACAGGAAAGAGCAGAAAGACGCCAGCAATGAAATCCACACAAACTACTACACCAACGATCACCTATATGGCAACATGGTGGTATGTACTGTGGTTCTACTGCATACATTTACAGCTGCTGTAGAGCTGTAAATATCAAAGGATATAAAAAACAGTAGAGGTGTTGATGATACCTCTGATCTGGTTTCCTGTAGACTGAAAAGGATGGTGACCCATACGAGTGTGAGGGTGGAGATGATTCAGTCTATGGTAACGTGTGAACACAACAGGAAGCATGTGGAAGTCAGCTGACTCAGAGGCCATGGTACTAAGTCTGTCAAAGGTTCCAGTAAAATATTATAATTTTAACCCAATGTAGCAGAGATGGTGACTGCTTACATTTGTTAGCTTTATGTAGCTTTATGGTTCTAATGGCGAAAGAAAATGGTGCAGTCTTATTTGGGTTCTGCCTTTAGTTGTATGGCTTTTAGGAAGCGTTTGTTTTTATCTATGGCTTGGGTGATTTAGAATAAACCTGATATGAATGGCTATACAGTTATAATAGTTGAGAAGTGTATATGCAGTATATTATAGTTTTTTGTTGCACCTTTCAACTGTAATCCACTTATGTGTAACTGACACTCAGGTCAGCACAGTGCTTCTGTTGTCCCTTTGAATATACAGACAGATACAGTAAAGTGTCATTTGTCAAAACAGGCCATATTGAGATATACTGTATATACTTGAGATGGAGAATACAACGATTGTAAAGTAAAGTACCTTGAAAATCATCTCCAGATCAGATTGAATATGAACATGTGTAAATGTTCAACAACAACAGTGATTAAATAAAAAATATGTTTCTCATTGCATTTTAAATATGTTTAAAATGCTTGTAATGTTTGTTCCTGAATCTCCCAATCTGCTCCTGAGTTATTTTTTAATCTTTTTCTACCACAGTTTCAAATCAAATCAAAATGTATTTGTCACGTGCGCTGAATACAACAGGTATTCAATTACAGTGAATTGCTTACTTACAGGCTCTAACCAATAGTGCAAAAAAAGTGTTAGGTGAACAATAGGTAAGTAAAGAAATAAAACAACAGTAAAAAGACAGGCTATGTACAGTAGCGAGGCTATAAAAGTAGCGAGGCTACATACAGACACCGGTTAGTCAGGCTGATTGAGGTAGTATGTACATGTAGATATGGTTAAAGTTTCTATGCATATATGATGAACAGAGAGTAGCAGTAGCGTAAAAGAGGGGTTGGCGGTTGGCGGGTGGCGGGACACAATGAAGATGTTCTTACTGGGAAACTCTGCTTCACAGTGATCTGCTGTGTGGGGAAAAAACAAACATCTATTGTCATAAATACATTTCATGTACACAAAGAATGTAAATGTGAAGCAGAAGTAAATATTAGTCACCAATGAAATGCTGTCTCCACTTGTCTACCTCTTCTCAGGTCGCTGTGGCCTCTGTAAATCACCACTTCTCCTCCTGTTGGTTTGTAGAAGGTATTACATCATATGTTTATGTGAAATAGGAATGATGAGCAAGAGAAGTAGAGGACTAAAATTTGAACAAACCCAGTGCACCACCAGTTCTGTTTAAATGGTCTAATCTAAACGTACATAGGTTAAGATCTTTTTTGAAAGAGTACAGTTTGAAGATATGGCAATTAGAAATCAAACCGCATGAACATCATAGATATATGTGAGAGGTTGCGGGTATAGGAATGACATAGTTATATGGGAGAGGTTGCGGGTATAGGAATGACATAGTTATATGGGAGAGGTTGCGGGTATAGGAATGACATAGTTATATGGGAGAGGTTGCGGGTATAGGAATGACATAGTTATATGGGAGAGGTTGAGGGTAGAGGAATGACAAGATTAAAAACAAACAAGATAACTATTGTAAAATAGACTGTGTCCATAAAATGTATATAGTATGTACAGTTGAAGTCGGAAGTTTACATACACCTTAGCCAAATACATTTAAACTCAGTTTTTCACAATTCCTGACATTTAATCCTAGTAAAAATATCCTGTCTTAGGTCAGTTAGGAACACCACTTTATTTTAAGAATGTGAAATGTCAGAATAATATTAGAGAAAATTATTTATTTCAACTTTTATTTCTTTCATAACATTCCCAGTGGGTCAGAAGTTTACATACACTCAATTAGTACTTGGTAGCATTGCCTTTAAATTGTTTAACTTGGGTCAAAATGATCATGAGGAAGGTGAGGGATCATCCCAGAACTACACGGCAGGACCTGGTCAATGACCTGAAGAGAGCTGGGACCACAGTCTCAAAGAAAACCATTAGTAACACACTACACCGTCATGGATTAAAATCCTGCAGCGCACGCAAGGTCCCCCTGCTCAAGCCAGCGCATGTCCAGGCCTGTCGGAAGTTTGCCAATGACCATCTGGATGATCCAGAGGAGGAATGGGATAAGGTCATGTGGTCTGATGAGACAAAAATAGAGATTTTTGGTCTTAACTCCACTCGCCGTGTTTGGAGGAAGAAGAAGGATGAATACAACCCCGAGAACACCATCCCAACCGTGAAGCATGGAGGTGGAAACATCATTCTTTGGGGATGCTTTTCTGCAAAGGGGACAGGACAACTGCACCGTATTGAGGGGAGGATGGATGGGGCCATGTATCGCGAGATCTTGGCCAACAACCTCCTTCCCTCAGTAATAGCATTGAATATGGGTCGTGGCTGGGTCTTCCAGCATGACAACGACCTGAAACACACAGCCAGGGCAACTAAGGAGTGGCTCCGTAAGAAGCATCTCAAGGTCCTGGAGTGGCCTAGCCAGTCTCCAGACCTGGACCCATTAGAAAATCTTTGGAGGGAGCTGAAAGTCCGTATTGCCCAGTGACAGCCCCGAAACCTGAGGGATCTGGAGAAGGTCTGTATGGAGTAGTGTGCCGAAATCCCTGCTGCAGTGTGTGCAAACCTGGTCAAGAACTACAGGAAACGTATGATCTCTGTAATTGCAAACAAAGGTTTCAGTACCAAATATTAAGTTCTGCTTTTCTGATGTATCAAATACTTATGTCATGCAATAAAATGCTAATTAACTACTTAAAAATCATACAATGTAATTTTCTTTGATTTTCTCTCACAGTTGAAGTGTACCTATGATACAAATTACAGACCTCTACATGCTTTGTAAGTAGGAAAACCTGCAAAATCGGCAGTGTATCAAATACTTGTTCTCCCCACTGTGTATATATATATTTGTAACGGCTGTCTAAGGCCTCCTCCTCGGATGACCAATACGCAGCGTTGTATGATGACATAATGAAGATTTATTAAAGACAAGACGAACACGAAAAACACTTGGAAAATTACAAAACAACAAACGACGTAGACCGACCTGAACATAAGAACTTACATAGACACGAAGAACGCACGAACAGGTAAGACTAGCCAACCGAACGAAAACACGAAACAGTCCCGTGTGGTGCAACAGACACAGACACAGGAACAATCACCCACAAACAAACAGTGAGAACAGCCTACCTTAATATGGTTCTCAATCAGAGGAAACGTCAAACACCTGCCTCTAATTGAGAACCATATCAGGCAACACATTTAACCCCACATAGAAACACATAACATAGACTACCCACCCAGCTCACGTCCTGACCAACTAAACAAAGTTAAACAAAGGAAAATAAGGTCAGGAACGTGACAATATTTTTAATTAAATATCATATTTACATAAGTATTTAGACCCTTTACTCAGTACTTTGTTGAAGCACCTTTGACAGTGATTACAGCCTCGAGTCGTCTTGTGTATGACGCTACAAGCTTGGCACACCTGTATTTGGGGAGTCTTTTCAGTGCCTTTTACTGAGGAGTGGCTTCAGTCTGGACACTCTACTATAAATGCCTAATTGATGGAGTGCTGCAGAGATGGTTGTACTTCTGAAAGGTTCTCCCGTCTCCACAGAGGAACTCTGGAGCTCTGTCAGAGTGACCATCGGGTTCTTGGTCACCTCCCTGACCAAGGCCCTTTTCCCCCAAATGTTCAGTTTGGCAGGGCGGCCAGCTCCAGGAAGAGCTTTGGTGGTTCCAAACTTCTTCCATTTAAGAATGATGGAGGCCACTGTGTTCTTGGGGAACTTCAAAGCTGCAGACATTTTTTGGTACCCATCCCCAGATCTGTGCCTCGACACAATCCTGTCTCGGAGCTCTATAGACAATTCTTTCGACCTCATGGATTGGTTTTTGCTCTGACATGCACTGTCAACTATGGGACCTTATATAGATAGGTGTGTGTCTTTCCAAATCATGTCCAATCAGTTGAATTTACCACAGATGGACTCCAATCAAGATGAAGAAACAGGATGCACCTGAGCTCAATTTTGAGTCTCATCGCAAAGGGTCTGAATTCTTATGTAAATAAGTTATTCCTTTTTAGAATTTTTCATACATTTCCCAAAAATACTATAAACCTGTTTTCACTTTGTCATTATGTGGTATTGTGTATATTGATAAGGAAAACATTTTATTTAATACATTTTAGAATAAGGCTGAAACTTAACAACATGTGGAAAAAGTCAAGGGGTCTGAATACTTTCCGAATGCACTGTATATTGACACATTATGGCTTATTGGTAACTGATCATGAATGCCAAACACATCGACATGGTCTCAGAGCCAAGATGGCGTAGCAGTAGAACGTCTGTTTGTCTTGTCCCGTCCCATGTATATATATTTTTCTTCATATATATTTTTTCAATTTCCATCTACGGACTGAACATACTCTCCTGCAACCCGCCTCACCCAATGTAGTAAAGATCTGCTATTTTTTACACTATAGAACCGGAACCCCCATCAGCTACTAGCTAGTAGTCAGTTAGCCACTGCTAGCATTCATCACCGTTAACTCGGACATCAGCCAGCCTCAGCCCGGTCAATTCCTGTCTGTTTGCACAGCGCGATATCAACCCAGAGCATATCGGACTGCTTTTTCTCGACCAGATGTCCGGATTCCTACCTGTAAGCTTTACACCGGATCATCGCAGCTAGCTACAGTGGGGCAAAAAAGTATTTAGTCAGCCACCAATTTTGCAAGTTCTCCCACTTAAAAAGATGAGAGAGGCCTGTAATTTTCATCATAGGTACACTTCAACTATGACAGACAAAATGAGAAAAAAAATCCAGAAAATCACATTGTAGGATTTTTAATGAATTTATTAGCAAATTATGGTGGAAAATAAGTATTTGGTCAATAACAAAAGTTTATCTCAATACTTTGTTATATACCCTTTGTTGGCAATGACAGAGGTCAAACATTTTCTGTAAGTCTTCACAAGGTTTTCACACACTGTTGCTGGTATTTTGGCCCATTCCTCCATGCAGATCTCCTCTAGAGCAGTGATGTTTTGGGGCTGTTGCTGGGTAACACGGACTTTCAACTCCCTCCAAAGATTTTCTATGGGGTTGAGATCTGGAGACTGGCTAGGCCACTCCAGGACCTTGAAATTCTTCTTATGAAGCCACTCCTTCATTGCCCGGGCGGTGTGTTTGGGATCATTGTCATGCTGAAAGACCCAGCCATGTTTCATCTTCAATGCCCTTGCTGATGGAAGGAGGTTTTCACTCAAAATCTCACGATACATGGCCCTATTCATTCTTTCCTTTACACGGATCAGTCGTCCTGTTCCCTTTGCAGAAAAACAGCCACCAAAGCATGATGTTTCCCCCCCCATGCTTCACAGTAGGTGTGGTGTTCTTTGGATGCAACTCAGCATTCTTTGTCCTCCAAACACGACGAGTTGAGTTTTTACCAAAAAGTTATATTTTGGTTTCATCTGACCATATGACATTCTCCCAATCTTCTTCTGGGTCATCCAAATGCTCTGTAGCAAACTTCAGACGGGCCTGGACATGTACTGGCTTAAGCAGGGGGACACGTCTGGCACTGCAGGATTTGAGTCCCTGGCGGCGTAGTGTGTTACTGATGGTAGGCTTTGTTACTTTGGTCCCAGCTCTCTGCAGGTCATTCACTAGGTCCCCCCGTGTGGTTCTGGGATTTTTGCTCACCGTTCTTGTGATCATTTTGACCCCACGGGGTGAGATCTTGCGTGGAGCCCCAGATCGAGGGAGATTATCAGTGGTTTGTATGTCTTCCATTTCCTAATAATTGCTCCCACAGTTGATTTCTTCAAACCAAGCTGCTTACCTATTGCAGATTCAGTCTTCCCAGCCTGGTGCAGGTCTATAATTTTGTTTCTGGTGTCCTTTGACGGCTCTTTGGTCTTGGCCATAGTGGAGTTTGGAGTGTGACTGTTTGAGGTTGTGGACAGGTGTCTTTTATACTGATAACAAGTTCAAACAGGTGCCATTAATACAGGTAACGAGTGGAGGACAGAGGAGCCTCTTAAAGACGTTAAAGGTCTGTGAGAGCCAGAAATCTTGCTTGTTTGTAGGTGACCAAATTCCTTATTTTCCACCATAATTTGCAAATAAATTCATTAAAAATCCTACAATGTGATTTTCTTTTTTTTCTCTCATTTTGTATGTCATAGTTGAAGTGTACCTATGATGAAAATTACAGGCCTCTCTCATCTTTTTAAGTGGGAGAACTTGCACAATTGGTGGCTGACTAAATACTTTTTTGCCCCACTGTAGCTGCTATCCGAGTGGCTACTCCTGGCTAACGTCTCTATCCCGAAGCAAGCACCAGTTAGCCTGGTGCTAGCCTCGAGCTAGGCCCCTCTCCCGGCTAGCTGAAAAGGTTCATCATCCAATTCTTGGGCTACAATACCTATTTTTCCAACTGGCCTGGACCCTTTTACTACCAACACGGAGCCCCGCCGATCCATCATGACTGGTCTGTTGACTTAACTGTCCGAGGGGGTTTCAACAGGCTCTTCCGTTGCGACATCCCCAGAAGGCCCATCTGCTAGCCTGCTAACCCTGGCCCGATAGCTGTCTGAATTGCCATGTCTCCAGCTCGCCTAGCTACTCACTGGACCCTACGATCACTTGGCTACACATGCCTCTCCCTAATGTCAATCTGCCTTGTCTATTGCTGTTTTGGTTAGTGATTATTGTCTTATTTCACTGTAGAGCCTCCAGCCCTGCTCAATATGCCCTTTTGTTCCACCCCCCACAAACACGGTGACCTCACCTGGCTTAAATGGTGCCTCTAGAGACAAAACCTCTATCATTGTCACTCAATGCCTAGGCTTACCTCCACTGTATTCACATCCTAGCATACCCTTGTCTGTACATTATGCCTTGAATTTATTCTTCCGCGCCCATAAAATCTGCTCGTTTAACTCTCTGTCCCGAACGCACTGGGCGACCTGTTCTTATAGCCTTTAGCTGTACCCTTATCCTACTCCTCCGCTGGTGATGTAGAGGTTAACCCAGGCCCTGCAGCCCCTAGCTCCACTCCCAATCGCCAGGCGCTCTCATTTGTTGACTTCTGTAACTGTAAAAGCCTTGGTTTCATGCATGTTAACATTAGAAGCCTCCTCCCTAAGTTTGTTTTATTCACTGCTTTAGCATACTCCGCCAACATTGATGTCCTAGCCGTGTCTGAATCCCGGCTTAGGAAGGCCACCAAAAATCCAGAAATTTCCATCCCTAAATATAACATTTTCCAACAAGATAGAACTGCCAAAGGGAGTTCTACTGCAGAGATAGTCTGCAGAGTTCTGTCATACTATCCAGGTCTGTGTCCAAATAATTAGAGCTTCTACTTTTAAAAATCCACCTTTCCAGAAACAAGTCTCTCACTGTTGCCGCTTGTTATAGACCCCCTTCAGCCCCCAGTTGTGCCCTGGACACCATATGTGAATTGATTGCCCCCATCCATCTTCAGAGTTCGTACTGTTAGGTGACCTAAACTGGGACATGCTTAACACCCCGGCCGTCCTACAATCTAAGTTAGATGCCCTCAATCTAACACAAATTATCAAGGAACCTACCAGGTATAACCCCAAATCCACAACCATGGGCACCCTCTTAGATATCATCCTGACCAACTTGACCTCTAAATACACCTCTGCTGTCTTCAACCAGGATCTCAGCAATCATTGCCTCATTGCCTGCGTGCGTAATGGGTCCGCGGTCAAACGACCACCCCTCATCACTGCCAAACGCTCCCTAAAACACTTCAGCGAGCACGCCTTTCTAATCGACCTGGCCCGGGTATCCTGGAAGGATATTGGCCTCATCCGGTCAGTAGGGGATGCCTGGTTGCTCTTTAAAAGTGTTTTCCTCACAGTCTTAAATAAGCATGCCCCAATCAAAAAAAGTAGAACTAAGAACAGATATAGCCCTTGGTTCACCACAGACTTGACTGCAAGCACAAAAACATCCTGTGGCGTTCTGCATTAGCAAAGATTAGCCCCCGCGATATGCAACTTTCCAGGGAAGTCAGGAACCAATATACTCAGTCAGTTAGGAAAGCTAAGGCTAGCTTTTTCAAACAGAAATGTGCATCCTGTAGCACTAATTCCAAAAAGTTTTGGGACACTGTAAAGTCCATGGAGAATAAGAGCACCTCCTCCCAGCTGCCCACTGCACTGAGGATAGGAAACATTGCCACCACCAATAAATCTACGAAAATCAATAATTTCAATAATCATTTTTCTACGGCTGGCCATGCTTTCCACCTGGCTACCCGTACCCCGGCCAACATCTCAGCACCCCCTGCAGTAACTTGCCCAAGCCTCCCCCCACCCCGCTTCTCCTTCACCCACATCCAGACAGCTGATGTTCTGAAAGAGTTGCAAAATCTGGATCCCTACAAATCAGATGGGCTAGACAATCTGGACCCTCTCTTTCTAAAATTATCTGCTGAAATTGTTGCAACCTCTATTACTAGCCTGTTCAACCTCTCTTTTATACCGTCTGAGAACCCCAAAGATTGGAAAGCTGCCGCGGTCAGACACTCTAGACCCAAACTGTCTATATCCAGCCTGTCACGTTCCTGACCTGTTTTCCTTTGTTTTGTATTCATTTTAGTTGGTCAGGGCGTGAGTTGGGTGGGTTTGTCTATGTTTGTATTTCTATGTGGGGTTTTGTGTTCGGCCTGGTATGATTCTCAATTAGAGACAGGTGTGTATTGTTTGTCTCTAATTGAGAGTCATACAAAGGCAGCCAGGGTTTCACTGGTGTTTTGTGGGTGTTTGTTCCTGTGTCCACACAGGACGGTTGAAGGTTAGTCACGTTTGTTGTTTTGTAGTTTTGTAGTGTCTTGTTTGCTGTGTTCATTAAAAGATGGCTTATTTCCCTCAATCCGCATCTTGGTCCTATCCATGCTCCTCCTCGTTTGAGGAGGAGAACAACAATGACTGCCTTTACAGAAACACCCACCACAACAGGACCAAGCGGATTGAGGAGAGAGAAAAGGAACTAAGGCACTGGACACAGGAGGAATGGTCTTGGGAGATCATGGACGGAAAGGGACCCTGGGGAAGGGTTGGAGAGAATCGCCGCTCTCGGGAGGAGAAGAAGGCAGCCACAGCCCAGGAGCGCTGGTATGAGGAGGCAGCACGTATGAGAGGCTGGAAGCCCGAGAGGCTCACCCAAAAATGTCTTGGGGGGGGGCTAAAGGGGAGTGTGGCGAAGCCGGGTTGGATACCTGAGCCAACTCCCCGGGCTTGCCGTGGAGTAAGAGGGCGTCATACTGGTCAGACACCGTGTTATGCGGTAAAGCGCACGGTGTCCCCAGTACGCGTGCTTAGCCCAGTGCGGGCTATTCCACCTTGCCGCACTGGGAGGGCTAGGTTGGGCATCGAGCCGGATGCCATGAAGCCGGCCCAACGTATCTGGCCTCCAGTACGTCTCCTCGGGCCGGCGTACATGGCACCAGCCTTACAGGTGGTGTCCCCGGTTCGCCTGCATAGCCCAGTGCGGGCTATTCCACCTCGCCGCACTGGCAGGGCTACGGGGTCCATTCAACCTGGTAAGGTTGGGGAGGCTCGGTGCTCAAGAGCACGTGTCCTCCTTCACGGTCCGGTATATCCGGCGCCACCTTCCCACCCCAGCTCAGTACCACCAGTGCCTACACCACGCACCAGGCTTCCAGTGCATCTCCAGAGCCCTGTTCCTCTTCCACGTACTCTCCCTATGGTGCGTGTCTCCAGCCCGGTGCCTCCAGTTCCGGCACCACGCACCAAGCCTCCTGTGCGTCTCCAGAGCCCTGGACGCACTGTTCCTTCTCCCCGCACTCGCCCTGAGGTGCGTGCCCTCAGCCCGGTACCTCCAGTTCCGGTACCACGCACCAGGCCTAGAGTGCGCCACGAGAGTCCAGTGTGCCCTGTTCCTGTTCCCCGCACTCGCCCTGAGGTGCGTGCCCTCAGCCCGGTACCTCCAGTTCCGGTACCACGCACCAGGCCTATAGTGCGTCTCAGCCGGCCAGAGTCTGCCGTCTGCCCAGCGGTGCCTGAACGGCCCGTCTGCCCAGCTCCGTCTGAGCCATCTGTCTGCCCAGCGCCGTCTGAGCCATCTGTCTGCCCAGCGCCGTCTGAGCCATCTGTCTGCCCAGCGCCGTCTGAGCCATCTGTCTGCCCAGCGCCGTCTGAGCCATCTGTCTGCCCAGCGCCGTCTGAGCCATCTGTCTGCCCAGCGCCATCTGAGTCAGCCGTCTGCCACGAGCCAGTAGAGCCGCCCGTCTGTCCCGAGCCAGTAGAGCCGTCCGTCAGTCAGGAGCCGCTAGAGCCGTCCGTCAGTCAGGAGCCGCCAGAGACGCCCGCCAGTCAGGAGCTGCCAGAGACGCCCGCCAGTCAGGAGCTGCCAGAGACGCCCGCCAGTCAGGAGCTGCCAGAGACGCCCGCCAGTCAGGAGCTGCCAGAGACGCCCGCCAGTCAGGAGCTGCCAGAGACGCCCGCCAGTCAGGAGCTGCCAGAGACGCCCGCCAGTCAGGAGCTGCCCTACAGTCCGGAGCTGCCCTACAGTCCGGAGCTGCCCTACAGTCCGGAGCTGCCCTACAGTCCGGAGCTGCCCTACAGTCCGGAGCTGCCCTACAGTCCGGAGCTGCCACTCAGCCCGGACCTGCCGGAGTCCCTCAGCCAGGACCTGCCGGAGTCCCTCAGCCAGGACCTGCCGCCCCTTATCCCGGTGTTGCCCCTTGTCCCGGTGCTGCCCCTTGTCCCGGTGCTGCCCCTTGTCCCGGTGCTGCCCCTTGTCCCGGTGCTGCCCCTTGTCCCGGTGCTGCCCCTTGTCCCGGTGCTGCCCCTTGTCCCGGTGCTGCCCCTTGTCCCGGTGCTGCCCCTTGTCCCGGTGCTGGTCGCTCATTTAGGTGGTGTTAGTGGGAGGGTGGTCATTGGGAGGGGGATAAAGAAGCGGGGATTGATTATGGTGGGGTGGGGACCACGACCAGCGCCAGAGCCGCCACCGTGGACAGACGCCCACCCAGACCCTCCCCTAGACTTTGTGCTGGTGCGCCCGGAGTTCGCACCTTAAGGGGGGGGTTCTGTCACGTTCCTGACCTGTTTTCCTTTGTTTTGTATTCATTTTAGTTGGTCAGGGCGTGAGTTGGGTGGGTTTGTCTATGTTTGTATTTCTATGTGGGGTTTTGTGTTCGGCCTGGTATGATTCTCAATTAGAGACAGGTGTGTATTGTTTGTCTCTAATTGAGAGTCATACAAAGGCAGCCAGGGTTTCACTGGTGTTTTGTGGGTGTTTGTTCCTGTGTCCACACAGGACGGTTGAAGGTTAGTCACGTTTGTTGTTTTGTAGTTTTGTAGTGTCTTGTTTGCTGTGTTCATTAAAAGATGGCTTATTTCCCTCAATCCGCATCTTGGTCCTATCCATGCTCCTCCTCGTTTGAGGAGGAGAACAACAATGACTGCCTTTACACAGCCTTTCTAAAATCTTCGAAATCCAAGTTAACAAATAGATCACCAACCATTTCAAATCCCACCGTACTTTCTCCACTATGCAATCTGGATTCCGAGCTGGTCATGGGTGCACCTCAGCCACGCTCAAGGTCCTAAACGATATCATAACCGCCATCGATAAAAGTCAGTACTGTGCAGCCGTCTTCATCGACCTGGCCAAGGCTTTCGACACTGTCAATCACTGCATTCTTATCGGGCAGACTCAATAGCCTTGACTTCTCAAATGACTGCCTCGCCTAGTTCACCAACTACTTCTCAGATTGAGTTCAGTGTGTCAAATTCGGAGGGCCTGTTGTCCGGACCTCTGGCAGTCTCTATGGGGGTTCAATTCTCGGGCCGACTCTTTTCTCTGTATATATCAATGATGTCGTTCTTGCTGCTAGTGATTCTCTGATGCACCTCTACGCAGACGACACCATTCTGTATACATCTGGCCCTTCTTTGGACACTGAGCTAACAAACCTCCAAATAAGCTTCAATGACGAACAACACTCCTTCCGTGGCCTCCAACTGCTTTTAAATGCAAGTAAAACTAAGTGCAGGCTCTTCAACCAATTGCTGCCCGCACCCTCCCGCCCGCCCGACTAGCATCACTAGTCTTGACGTTTCTTACTTAGAATATGTGGACAACTACAAATACCTAGGTGTCTGGATAGACTGTAAACTCTCCTTCCAGACTCATATTAAGCATCTACAATCCAAAATCAAATCGAGAATCGGCTTCCTATTTTGAAACAAAGCCTCCTTCACTCATGCTGCCAAACATACCCTCATAAAACTGACTACTGATCCTCGACTTCGGCGATGTCATTTACAAAATATCCTCCAATACTCTATTCAGCAAACTGGGTGCAGTCTATCACAGTGCCATCCGTTTTGTCACCAAAGCCCCATATACTATCCACCACTGCAACCTGTACGCGCTCGTTGGCTGGCCCTCACTACATATTCGTCGCCAAACCCACTGGCTCCAGGTCATCTATAAGTCTATGCTAGGTAAAGCCCCGCCTTATCTCAGCTCACTCGTCACCATAGCAACACCCACCCGTAGCACGCGCTCCAACAGGTATATTTCACTGGTCATCCCCAAAGCCAACACTTCATCTGGCCGCCTTTCCTTCCAGTTCTCTGCTGCCAATGCTAGGAACGAATTGCACACAAAAAAAAAAATCGCTGAAGCTGGAGTCATATCTCCCTCTCTAACTTTAAGCATCAGCTGTCAGAGCAGCTTACCCATCACTGTACCTGTACACAGCCAATCTGTAAATAGCACACCCAACTACCTCATCCCCATATTGTTTCTTATCCTCTTGCTCTTTTGCACACCAGTATCTCTACTTGCAAATCATCATCTGCACATCTATCACTCCAGTGTTACATTTACATTTACATTTTAGTCATTTAGCAGACGCTCTTATCCAGAGCGACTTACAGTAGAGTGCATACATTTTATTACATTTTACATTTCATTACATTTTACATTTCATTACCTTTTTTACATACTGAGACAAGGATATCCCTACCGGACAAACCCTCCCTAACCCTACGTTACGTATGTTATGTGTACATTTTTTGATTTTTTGATGGAAAGGTTACAAATTTGGAAACGTACACTAAGTTGCGAATTCTAGCCAGTTGGCTAATGTTAGCTAGCTGACTAAAGTTAGCTAGGCTAGGGCTTAGGGTTAAGGTTAGGGTTAAGTTTAGGAATTAGGTTAAAGGGTTAAGGTTAGGAATACGATTAAGGGAAGGGTTAGCTAAGGAGGTTAGGGTTAGGAATACGGTTAAGGGAAGGGTTAGCTAACATGCTAAGTAGTTGCAAAGTAGCCTCCCGGGTGGCGCAGTGGTCTAGGGCACTGCATCGCAGTGCTAACTGCGCCACCAGAGTCTCTGGGTTCGACGCACAATTGGGCTAGCGTCGTCTGGGTTAGGGAGGGTTTGGCCGGTAGGGCGTTTCCTTGTCTCATCGTGCTCCAGCGACTCCTGTGGCGGGCTGGGCGCAGTGCGCGCTAACCGAGGGGGCCAGGTGCACGGTGTTTCCTCCGACGCATTGGTGCGGCTGGCTTCCGGGTTGGAGGCGCGCTGTGTTAAAGAAGCAGTGCGGCTTGGTTGGGTTGTGCCTCAGAGGACGCATGGCTTTCGACCTTCGTCTCTCCCGAGCCCGTACGGGAGTTGTAGCGATGAGACAAGATAGTAATTACTAGCGATTGGATACCACGAAAATTGGGGAGAAAAGGGGAGAAAATTTAAAAAAATAAAAAATTATAAAAAATTATAATAAAAAAAAAAAAAAGTAGTTGCAAAGTAACTAAAAAGTATTAAGTAGTTGAAAAGTTGCTAATTAGCTCAAATGCTAAAGTTGTCCCTGATGAGATTCAAACTCACAACCTTTGGGTTGCTGAACCTTCGGGTTAAACACCAACCCATCCGCCCTGAGCAACCACCCTCCTTTTGTTTTTGCGTTAAGTAACCATCGGTCTTATGTAACAATACCAATCATAACATACTCATTTGAGGTTCACGGCTTTAAATTTACTCTGTTATGTCTAATCTATGAAACCAAGCTGAACACATGGGAGCTTTGAAGAGTTCTTACAGCCAAACACTGTAGGGGAGCTACAGAATGCTAAGAACACTTTATTTACCTGATTCTTTACACTATCAGTCTGTCAATCATATCAGTCATTTATCATCACAGAACATAATTTATATTACTAGTGTCCTTGGTCACTACTGTAGAGCTTGCAGTATTAAAAGGGGGGTCTCTTTTATCCTGTGTGGCATGCCACAGTAAGAGGAGCTATAGGATCTTATATATAATGTTGATGGTAGAGTAACATGACTCTTTACATGATCAATAAGTCATTTACCATCACAGAACAGTTAACAAATTAATATTTGATGTGTCCTGTGACACTGCTGTAGCATTTCAAGCTGGAAAGTGTCTGTGGCATGCTTTTTAAGTCTATGATATACCACAGTAAGAGGAGCTATAGGATCTGATGTAATGTACATGTAATGTAATGTATATGGTTGAGTAATATGACTCTAGTCATGTGTGAGCCAGTGTACCATAACCCCCCAACACCATTACAATCATCCACATTACTCTTACAGAATTTCCACGTGGGCGAGGATATTCTAAAGTTAATTAAAGCCTAAAGGATGACAACCTGTTTTTAACTAAGACAAAGGATTTTATAACTGACTTTTTCCTGCATGCAATTCAATATTCATCTTTAAAACAAACCCCAAAAAATGGTCAAAGAGTTCTTATTAACAAAGGAAGCTGAAGAATAAACCATACTAATGGATAGCAATAACGACTGTGCCATAGAGGCACAGAATTTGTTCGAGGAAAAAAACAAAACATTTAGGAACTTATTCGGCAACAATCAAGTATAAAGTATTATTTAAAAAAAAGCGAATTGGATGGAAATGGGTGAAAAATTGATATTTTGTATCTTCAACATAGAAATGTTACCAAAAATAATTGACATAAACCATGATTCACAAAATGATATTTTGAAAGAGGAAGCTAAGTACTTAAAGTATATGTTCTCTTTTCAGTCTCGTCCATTTCCACTAAATTAAATTAACTGTAATGATTGTATGCCTAATAATAGTATACAATTAACAGCTGTACAGAAAGACATGTGTGAGGTACAAATTGCAGGAACTTCTTGATGCAATGAAATAATTTAAGCATTGTTAAATTAATAATTCTGCTGTGGATTATGTATTAAACCACCTAGACACATCAAAGATACAGTTGTCCTTCTGAACTGAGCTGCAGGACAGGAATAAAACTGCTCAGGGATGTTACCATTAGGCTATTGGTGATTGTAAAACAGTTACAGAGTTCAATGGCTGTGATGGGAGAAAACTGAGGATGGATAAACAACATTGTAGTGACCCCACAATAATGATTTAAATGACAGTGAAAATAATTATGCAAATAAACATATTGTATGCAACAAGGCACTGAAGTAATACTGCAAAATAATGTTTTGTCCTAAATGCAAAGCCTTATGTTTGGGGCAAAAAGAAACGGGATGCGGCTCAGCAGAAAAACCTGCTTCAGTCTGCTTTACAGCAGATACTGGGAGAGGAATTCACACTTCAGCAGGACAACAACCTACAACACAAGGCCAAATCTACACTGGAGTTGTTAACCAAGATGACAGTAACTGTTACTGAGTGGCCATGTCAGAGTTTTGACTTAAATCTGCCTGAAAATCTATGGCAGGATTTGAAAATTGCTGTGTACGCATGAGCACCAACATCTTGACAGAGCATGAACAATTATGAAAATAATAAAGGGCTAATATTGAACAATCCAGGTGTGTAAAGCTGTTAAGCACCTTCTTTGTCCTCTTTGAAGATAATACAGTTCCACCGTTGCGACCCGCTAACAAGGACTGCCCCCCCACCCCTCTCCTTCTCCAAGGCCGACGTGATTAAAACATTTAAACATGTTAATCCTCGCAAGGCTGCTGGCCCAGACGGCATCCATAGCCACGTCCTCAGAGCATGCGCAGACCAGCTGGCTGGTGTGTTTCCGGACATATTCAATTTCTCCCTATCCCAGTCTGTTGTCCCCACATGCTTCAAGATGGCTACCATTGTTCCTGTACCCAAGACGGCAAAGATAACTAAATGACTACTGCCCCGTAGCACTCACTTCTGTCATCATGAAGTGCTTTGAGAGACTAGTCAAGGATCACCTCCACCTTACCGGCCACCCTAGACCCACTTCAGTTTGCATACCGCCGCAACAGGTCCACAGATGACACAATCGCCATCACACTGCCCTATCCCATCTGGACTAGAGGTCGACCGATTAATCGGAATGGCTGATTAATTAGGGCCGATTTCAAATTTTCATAACAATCGGTAATCAGCATTTTTGGACACCGATTATGGCCAATTACATTGCACTCCACGAGGAGACTGCGTGTCAGGCTGACTACCTGTTACGCGAGTGCCCCAAGGAGCCAAGGTAAGTTGCTAGCTAGCATTACACTTATAAAAAACAATCAATCTTAACATAATCACTAGTTGACTACACATGGTTAATGATATTACTAGTTTATCTAGCTTGTCTTGAGTTGCATATAAATCGATGCGGTGCCTGTTAATTTATCATCAAATCACAGCCTACTTCACCAAACGGGTGACGATTTAACAAGCGCATTCGCGAAAAAAGCACTGTCTTTGCACCAATGTGTACCTAACCATAAACATCAATTCCTTTCTTAAAATCAATACACAAGTATATATTTTTAAACATGCATATTTAGTTAATATTGCCTGCTAACATGAATTTCTTTTAACTAGGGAAATTGTGTCACTTCTCTTGCCTTTAGTGCAAGCAGAGTCAGGGTATATGCAGCAGTTTGGGCTGCCTGGCTCGTTGCGAACTGTGTGAAGACCATTTCTTCCAAACAAAGACCGTAATTAATTTGCCAGAATTGTACATAATTGTGACATAACATTGAAGGTTGTGTATTTCTGTGTGTTATTATATTATAATTAAGTCTATGATTTGATATTTGATAGAGCAGTCTGACTGAGTGGTGGTGGGCAGCAGCACGCTCGTAAGCATTCATTCAAACAGCACTTTCCTGAATTTGCCAGCAGCTCTTCGCTGTGCTTCAAGCACTGTGCTGTTCATGACTTTAAGCCTATCAACTCCCGAGATTAGGCTGACAATACTATAGTGCCTATGTAACAGTATAACTTTAGACCTTCCCCTAGCCCCGACCTCAGGCGCGAACCAGGGACCCTCTGCACACATCAACAACAGTCACCCACGAAGCGTCGTTACCCATCGCTCCACAAAGGCCACGGCCCTTGCAGAGCAAGGGGCAACACTACTTCTAGGTTTCAGAGCAAGTGACGTAACTGATTGAAATACTAGTAGCGCGTACCCGCTAACTAGCTAGCCATTTCACATCCGTTACACCTATAAGAACATCCAATAGTCAAAGGTATATGAAATACAAATGGTATAGAGAGAAATAGTCCTATAATTCCTATAATAGCTACAACCTTAAACTTCTTACCTGAGAATATTGAAGACTCATGTTAAAAGGAACCACCAGCTTTCATATGTTCTTAGGTTCTGAGCAAGGAACTTAAACGTTAGCTTTTTTACATTGCAAATATTTCACTTTTACTTTCTTCTCCAACACTTTGTTTTTGCATTATTTAAACCAAATTGAACTCAAATTTATTTGAGACTACATTGATTTTATTGATGTATTATATTAAGTTAAAATAAAAGTGTTCATTCAGTATTGTTGTAATTATCATTATTACAAATATATATATAAAAATCGGCCGATTAATCGGTATCGGATTTTTTTTGGTCCTCCAATAATCGGTATCGGTATCGGCGTTGAAAAATCGTGATCGGTCAACCTCTAATCTGGACAAAAGGAATACCTATGTAAGAATGCTGTTCATTGACTACAGCTCAGCATTCAATAGCATAGTACCCTCCAATCTCACGTCAGTAAAACAACCGCTCACTCAACGACAACAAAACAAAGGAGATGATCGTGGACTTCAGGAAATAGCAGAGGGAGCACCCCCTTATCCACATTAAAGGGACAGTAGTGGAGAAGGTAGAAAGTTAAGTTCCTTGGCGTACATATCACAGACAAACAGAAAATGACCACCCACACAGGCAGTGTGGTAAAGAAGGTGCAACAGCGCCTCTTCAACCTCAGGAGGCTGAAGAAATGTGACTTGTCACACAAAACCCTGAAACTTTTACAGATGCACAATTGAGAGCATCCTGTCGGGCTGTATCACAGCCTGGTACGGCAACTGCAACGGCCACAACCGCAAGGCCAGCAGCATGCCAGCAGCATACCACCCTGCATACCACTGCTGGCTTGCTTCTGAAGCTAAGCAGGGTTGGTCCTGGTCAGTCCCTGGATGGGAGACCAGATGCTGCTGGAAGTGGTATTGGAGGGCCAGTAGGAGGCACTCTTTCCTCTGGTCTAATAAAATATCCCAATGCCCCAGGGCAGTGATTGGGGACACTGGCCTGTGTAGGGTGCCGTCTTTCGGATGGGACGTTAAACGGGTGTACTGACTCTCTGAGGTCATTAAAGATCCCATGGCACTTATTGTAAGAGTAGGGGTGTTAACCCCGGTGTCCTGGCTAAATTCCCAATCTGGCCCTCAAACCATCATGGTCACCTAATAATCCCCAGTTTACAATTGGCTCATTCATCCCCCTCCTCTCCCCTGTAACTATTCCCCAGGTCGTTGCTGCAAATGAGAACGTGTTCTCAGTCAACTTACCCGGTAAAATAAAATAAAATAAATAAAGGCTCTCCAGAGGGTGGTGCGGTCTGCACAATGCATCACTGGGGGCAAACTACCTGCCCGCCATAACACCTACAACCCCCTATGTCACAGGAGCAAGGGGAATCTTTCTTGTGGGTAGACCACAGGGGTCCTGTCTGGGTCAAGGTGAACGGTACATTCTCCTGGGAATATAGTCCTATTCCTGTAAAAACGTCAGCAAACTCTTCCACTACAATCTTTGTCTCTACTGGTGCTGTCACTGATGAAAAAATAGCTTGATGAGGTCCATGTCTAAACATGCTTTAAGACCTAGCAATGCAGGTGCTCGAGTGACAACAACATAAAAGTCCAACATCATGTCACTTTCCTTGTGTTTGCATTTGGAAGTGCATGTGCCTTTTACTGGGAGCTGTCCACCACCATAACCAGTCGGTTTGTGCGTGCTGGGTTTTAACTCGCACTCAGATATCAAGCTGCAGTACTTATTCAGAGGAATAATGTTTACTTGTGCATCAGTGTCTAGTTTGAACTTTAGCTCTGTGTCTTGTGTTCCTATCTCAATGTCAACAAAGGCTTGCTCTGTCTCTGATATTTGACTTTTCTGTGTCACTGAATCAGTAAATAGTTCATCAACATATGACTATGATTGACTTTCATCTTCACTCACTGTGTGTACTGTTTTCCTAGGTAAGCTCTGCACACTTTTGTAAGGTGATTCAATTTCCCACATTTAGTACACTGTTTGCGTTGAGCTGGACAATTTCCCTGTTCGCCATGCACTTTGTATCCACAATATCCACATGTTTTGGGGTGTTTTGAGTCTGTGTCGCTCTGTTTTGGAGTACTGTTTTGGAGGTGTGCTTTGATGTCTGCCTGACCGAGTGTACTGCCCGAAATTGTTTTAATCTGTACCTGTGCTAACTTGTGACATCTGGCTATGTCGATAGCTTTTTCCAGCATTAGCTCAGACCAAACATTCAAAAATTCCAAATAGAATATGATCCCTGACCATCTCATCCTTGTTTGCATAATTAGTCTTTCACAAGCAGCTCAGTCACAAGCTCTTCAAATGATTCGCTAGCTCCCTGTACATTCTCATGGAATTTGTACCTAGCAAAAATCGAATTGGTTTTTGGCACAACATATGCTTCAAAATGATCGTAGTATGTTTTCAGTACATTTGATTCAGCCTCGGTAAGTGTCCATGTGTTGTAAATATCTCTCCCTTTTTCACCAATCCACAGGAGCAGGTAGCTGCTCTTTTCCTCATCTCCTCTTTCCTTCAGAGGACCCATGAACATAAGCTACACATGCCGTTTGAACTTACGCCATGCAATTTTTTTATTTATTTTATTTCACCTTTATTTAACCAGGTAGGCCAGTTGAGAACAAGTACTCATTTACAACTGCAACCTGGCCAAAATAAAGCAAAGCAGTGCGACAAAAAACAACACAGAATTACACATAGGATAAACAAAAGTACAGTCAATAACACAATAGAAAAATCTATATACAGTGTGTGCAAATGGAGAAAGGAAGTAAGGCAATAAATAGGCCATAGTAGCGAAGCAATTACAATTTAGCAAATTAACACTGAAGTGATGGAAGTACAGATGGTAATGTGCAAGTAGAAATACTGTTGTGGTTAAGAGTAAAAAAGTTAATAAAAACAATATGGGGATGAGGTAGGTAGTTGGGTGGGCTATTTGCAGATGGGCTATGTACAGCTGCAGCGATCGGTAAGCTGCTCAGATAGCTGATGTTTAAAGTTAGTGAGGGAGATATAAGTCTCCAACTTCAGCGATTTTTGCAATTCGTTCCAGTCATTGGCAGCAGAAAACTGGAAGGAAAGGCGGCCAAAGTGGGTGTTGGCTTTGGGGATGACCAGTAAGATATACCTGCTGGAGCATGTGCTATGGGTGAGTGTTTTTATGGTGACCAGTGAGCTGAGATAAGGCAGAGCTTCACCTAGCATAGACTTGTAGATGACCTGGAGCCAGTGGGTCTGGCGACGAATATGCAGCGAGGGCCAGCCAACGAGAGCATACAGGTCGCAGTGGTGGGTGGTATATGGGGCTTTGGTGACAAAACGGATGGCACTGTGATAGACTGCATCCAGTTTTCTGAGTAGACTGTTGGACGCTATTTTGTAAATGACATTGCCGAATTCGAGGATCGGTAGAGTAGTCAGTTTTACGAGGATATGTTTGGCAGCATGAGTGAAGGAGGCTTTGTTTCAAAATAGGAAGCCGATTCTCGATTTGATTTTGGATTGTAGATGCTTAATATGAGTCTGGAAGGAGAGTTTACAGTCTATCCAGACACCTAGGTATTTGTAGTTGTCCACATATTCTAAGTCAAAAACGTCCAGAGTAGTGATGCTAGTTGGGCGGGTGAGGGCAGCGATCAGTTGAAGAGCATGCATTTAGTTTTACTAGCATTTAAGAGCAGTTGGAGGCCACGGAAGGAGTGTTGCATGGCATTGAAGCTCGTTTGGAGGTTTGTTTACACAGTGCCCAAAGAAGGGCCAGATGTATACAGAATGGTGTCGTCTGCGTAGAGGTGGATCAAGTAATCACCCGCAGCAAGAGCGACATCGTTGATATATACAGAGCAAAGAGACGGCCCGAGAATTGAACCCTGTGGTATCCCCATAGAGACTGCCAGAGGTCCGGACAACAAGCCCTCCAATTTGACACACTGAACTCTATCTGAGAAGTAGTTGGTGAACCAGGCAAGGCAGTCATTAGAAAAACCGAGGCTACTGAGTCTGCCGATAAGAATATGGTGATTGACAGAGTCAAAAGCCTTGGCCAGGTCGATGAAGACGGCTGCACAGTACTGTCTTTTATCGATGGCGGTTATGATATCATTTAGTACCTTGAGCGTGGCGGAGGTGCACCCGCGACCGGCTCGGAAACCGGATTGCACAGCGGAGAAGGTACGGTGGGATTCGAGATGGTCAGTGATCTGTTTATTAACTTGGCTTTCAAAGACTTTAGATAGGCAGGGCAGGATGGATATAGGTCTGTAACAGTTTGGGTCCAGGGTGTCTCGCCCTTTGAAGAGGTCCAGGTTTTGCAGCTCTTTCAGAACATCTGCTATCTGGATTTGGGTAAAGGAGAAGCTGGGGAGGCTTGGGCGAGTAGCAGCGGGGGCGGCGGAGCTGTTGGCCAGGGTTGGAGTAGCCAGGAGGAAGGCATGGCCAGCCTTTGAGAAATGCTTGTTGAAGTCTTCGATTATCACGGATTTATCGGTGGTGACCGTGTTACCTAGCCTAAGTGCGGTGGGCAGCTGGGAGGAGGTGCTCTTGTTCTCCATGGACTTTACAGTGTCCCAGAACTTTTTTGAGTTAGAGCTACAGGATGCAAATTTCTGCTTGAAAAAGCTGGCCTTTGCTTTCCTGACTGACTGCGTGTATTGGTTCCTGACTTCCCTGAACAGTTGCATATCGCGGGGACTATTCGATGCTATTGCAGTTCGCCACAGGATATTTTTGTGCTGGTCGAGGGCAGTCAGGTCTGGAGTGAACCAAGGGCTATATCTGTTCTTAGTTCTGCATTTTTTGAACGGAGCATGCTTGTCTAAGATGGTGAGGAAGTTACTTTTAAAGAATGACCAGGCATCCTCAACTGACGGGATGAGGTCAATATCCTTCCAGGATACCCGGGCCAGGTCGATTAGAAAGGCTTGCTCGCAGAAGTGTTTTAGGGAGCGTTTGACAGTGATGATGGGTGGTCGTTTGACCGCGGACCCGTAACGGAGACAGGCAATGAGGCAGTGATCGCTGAGATTCTGATTGAAGACAGCAGAGGTGTATTTGGAGGGCAAGTTGGTCAGGATAATGTCTATTAGGGTGCCCATGTTTACGGATTTAGGGTTGTACCTGGTGGGTTCCTTGATGATTTGTGTGAGATTGAGGGCATCTAGCTTAGATTGTAGGACTGCCGGGGTGTTAAGCATATCCCAGTTTAGGTCACCTAACAGAACAAACTCTGAAGCTAGATGGGGGGCGATCAATTCACAGATGGTGTCCAGGGCACAGCTGGGAGCTGAGGGGGGTCGGTAGCAGGCGGCAACAGTGAGAGACTTATTTCTGGAGAGATTAATTTCTAAAATTAGAAGTTCTAACTGTTTGGGCATAGACCTGGAAAGTATGACAGAACTTTGCAGGCTATCTCTGCAGTAGATTGCAACTCCTCCCCCTTTGGCAGTTCTATCTTGACGGAAAGTGTTATAGTTGGGTATGGAAATCTCAGAATTTTTGGTGGCCTTCCTAAGCCAGGATTCAGACACGGCAAGGACATCAGGGTTGGCAGAGTGTGCTAAAGCAGTGAGTAAAACAATCTTAGGGAGGAGGCTTCTGATGTTGACATGCATGAAACCAAGGCTTTTTCGATCACAGAAGTCAACAAATGAGGGTGCCTGGGGACATGCAGGGCCTGGGTTTACCTCCACATCACCCGAGGAACAGAGGAGTAGTAGGATGAGGGTGCGGCTAAAGGCTATCAAAACTGGTCGCCTAGAGCGTTGGGGACAAGGAATAAAAGGAGCAGATTTATGGGCGTGGTAGAATATATTCAGGGCATAATGTGCAGACAGGGGTATGGTGGGGTGCGGGTACAGCGGAGGTAAGCCCAGGCACTGGGTGATGATAAGAGAGGTTGTATCTCTGGACATGCTGGTTATAATGGGTGAGGTCACCGCATGTGTGGGAGGTGGGACAAAGGAGGTATCAGAGGTATTAGGAGTGGAACTACGGGCTCCATTGTGAACTGAAACAATGATAACTAGCCTGAACAACAGTATACAAGGCATATTGATATTTGAGAGAGACATACAGTAAGGCATAAAGTAATCGCAGGTCTTGATTGGGAGAGCTAGCTAAAACAACAGGTGAGACAACAGCAGCTAGTCATCTAACACAACAACAGCAGGTAAAAATGCCGATGACTAGGCAGAGAGGGTTTGGATTAACTACACACAGAGCCTGAGTTCGCGGCTGGGGCCGACAGATAAACACAAATAAACAGAATGGGGTACCGTGATTAATGGACAGTCCAGCAGGCATCAGCTATGTAGCCAAGTGATCATAGTGTCCAGGGAGGAGCAGTGGATGGAGCAGGGAAGCCGTCACCACGCTAGCACACAGCGTTTAAAGTTAGTAGCCCGGGGGTGATCTGCTCAGACGGAGGCCGGTTGAGGGCACAGCGGATGGAGTATTCGTCGGCAGACCAGACGTGGTGGTGCGGCGGGGCGCCGTGTCGACAGAGAATCCAAGCCAGATGGCGAAAGAGGTATTGTAGAATTTTGTTTGCTAACTGGTGACAGCTTCGTGGCAGTGGCGTTAGGGGATAGCTTCGGTACTGGGTGCAACGGAGGGTGCTAGCTAGCTGCAAGCTAGCTGTGAGGATCAGAAGTAGTGGCTCAGGGATTACGGCAGGAATCCGGCGTTGTTGTGGAGAGACAGTCCGATGCTGGTAGATTGGCGAGTAATATCCAGGCTAAGAACAGGGCTGGTGTCTGTGCAGAAGGTAAAAGTGACTAAATAGCTTGTAGCTGATTAGCTGGTTAGCTACTGGAGGTTCTTGAATGTGTTCCAAAGTTAAAAATAATAGCGATTCCGTATCACGTTGGGTGAGGCAGATTACCGGAAGGTATAATCGAATTAAAAATCGAAAAGAGATAGAAAAAAAAAAAATATATATATATATATATATACAAAAAATACGAAAAATACAAAAGTACACGGGAGGACGGACAAAACACGCCTACACTGCTACGCCATCTTGGATCATTAATATAACACGTGTTTCCTTGCATTTTAATATAGTCTGTAACGTTTGTTCCTGAATCTCCCAATCTACTACTGAGTTATTTTTCATCCTTTTACTACCACAGTTTATGTTCTTACTGGGACACTCTGCTTCTCATTGATTTGCTGTGTGAGGAAAAACAAACATCTAATGTCTTCATAAATCAACTTCAAGTACTCAAAGAATGTAAAGGCCAAGTAGCAGTAACAATTAGTCACCAATGAGCTACTGTCTCCACTTGTCTACCTCTTCTCAGTTGTCGTCACTAGTTAACATAGCAACAAAGTCATAAACCCCTCCTATTTCTACAATTTCTCTTCTTCAGATTTTAAACCTATCCTTAACCATAACCTTGTGCCTAACCCTAACCTTAAATGAAGACCAAAAAGTCAATTATTTATTCTCATACATTTTTTATGGTAGACTATTTTCACGTTTTGGCTGTGTTTTTCCCAATCTGTGGTGGCCTCTGTAAATCATCATCTCCTCCTGTTGGTTTGTAGAAGGTATTACATCATATGTTTATGTGAAATAGTATGATGAGCAAGAGGAGTAGAGGACTAAAATGTGAACAATCCTAATGCACAAATGTTAGGTGTAGAAATCATCCATTATGTAGAAATGATGTTGAATATAATAATAAACTACATTCATCAATCTGACTCCAATAATATGTGAATATGCGTCTCTGGAGGAATCTAACTAAATCATTTCTGAGTCTGTTGGACATTGAAAGTCGAGACAGCAAATGTCTTTAGGTCAAGACTTACTATAGACTTGTGTTTACTCTATTTAATCATGTTACATTTGCAGAATTGAAGGAAAAAGGAAATTTGCAAAATTAAAATTATATTTTGGTTAATATGTACACACTGGCAATTTTTTCACCTCATTCGTTGGAGTTGGAATATCCTGAACATCTCCACTTTGCACATGGAAGTCAATCGTTCCTGTTGACTATATGACTACACTACCCAGAATATGAATATATCAGATATGTTACATAGACAGACCATGAAAGGGAGCAAGGGGTGGTGTGAAAACCAACTCCCTAAGAATACATAGAATAATGAAGACACAGAAATAGGACACCCATAGGGGTTTTGATAGTGATAGCATCTAAGGGGCAGGCTACACTCAGGAATACAATAAAACTGTTACAGCATGTGTTCAGCATGTTCTTTGCTTGTAATCTGTTAACCCCTAAATGTTACGACAGGCTCCACTTCATTGATCTACCTGCATGAATGCACATGGGTGGAGTGAGATTTTTGGATTAGCAGACACTAGTGATGCACAGGTCAGTAACGATGCATGGGTAAAATCAGTGGGGAAGCCAAGCCAGTAAAAAAGACATATTACAACCTGTTGTGATAATTGCGTTGTTTGCACTATAACCCATTCGTTCATACGCCACCGTGATATACAATAACGGCGTGACAACAAAATGACAACAGTCACACAGTGCGAGAATAAATTCAACTACACATGTCTGTTTCATCACAAAACCATAGAGCATGGTCAAGGAAGTTAACGTTTTCAATAACTACTGACTTAGAACCACAGAGTTCCTGCAAGTGAGCACAAAGAAAAGGAGCACTGGCTCCGCTATTCCAGCACCATTTCAATGAAAATATTTAAACATCAACAAATTATAAAGGCAATCGTTTAATACACTAAAAACAAACTAAAAGATACCAAAAACTACACTGCTCAAAAAAATAAAGGGAACACTGAAACAACACAATGTAACTCCAAGTCAATCACACTTCTGTGAAATCAAACTGTCCACTTTGGAAACAACACTGATTGACAATAAATTTCACATGCTGTTGTGCAAATGGAATAGACAAAAGGTGGAAATTATAGGCAATTAGCAAGACACCCCCAAAAAAGGAGTGATTCTGCAGGTGGTGACCACAGACCACTTCTCAGTTCCTATGCTTCCTGGCTGACGTTTTGGTCACTTTTGAATGCTGGCGGTGCTCTCACTCTAGTGGTAGCATGAGACGGAGTCTACAACCCACACAAGTGGCTCAGGTAGAGCAGCTCATCCAGGATGGCACATCAATGCGAGCTGTGGCAAAAAGGTTTGCTGTGTCTGTCAGCGTAGTGTCCAGAGCATGGAAGCGCTACCAGGAGACAGGGTTAGTACATCAGGAGACGTGGAGGAGGCCGTAGGAGGGCAACAACCCAGCAGCAGGACCGCTATCTCCGCCTTTGTACAAGGAGGTGCACTGCCAGAGCCCTGCAAAATGACCTCCAGCAAGCCATTAGAAAATCTTTGGAGGGAGCTGAAAGTCCGTATTGCCCAGTGACAGCCCCGAAACCTGAGGGATCTGGAGAAGGTCTGTATGGAGGAGTGGGCCGAAATCCCTGCTGCAGTGTGTGCAAACCTGGTTAAGAACTACAGGAAACGTATGATCTCTGTAATTACAAACAAAGGTTTCAGTACCAAATATTAAGTTCTGCTTTTCTGATGTATCAAATACTTATGTCATGCAATAAAATGCTAATTAATTACTTAAAAATCATACAATGTAATTTTCTTTGATTTTCTCTCACAGTTGAAGTGTACCTATGATACAAATTACAGACCTCTACATGCTTTGTAAGTAGGAAAACCTGCAAAATCGGCAGTGTATCAAATACTTGTTCTCCCCACTGTGTATATATATATTTGTAACGGCTGTCTAAGGCCTCCTCCTCGGATGACCAATACGCAGCGTTGTATGATGACATAATGAAGATTTATTAAAGACAAGACGAACACGAAAAACACTTGGAAAATTACAAAACAACAAACGACGTAGACCGACCTGAACATAAGAACTTACATAGACACGAAGAACGCACGAACAGGTAAGACTAGCCAAACGAACAAAAACACGAAACAGTCCCGTGTGGTGCAACAGACACAGACACAGGAACAATCACCCACAAACAAACAGTGAGAACAGCCTACCTTAATATGGTTCTCAATCAGAGGAAACGTCAAACACCTGCCTCTAATTGAGAACCATATCAGGCAACACATTTAACCCCACATAGAAACACATAACATAGACTACCCACCCAGCTCACATCCTGACCAACTAAACAAAGTTAAACAAAGGAAAATAAGGTCAGGAACGTGACAATATTTTTAATTAAATATCATATTTACATAAGTATTTAGACCCTTTACTCAGTACTTTGTTGAAGCACCTTTGACAGTGATTACAGCCTCGAGTCTTCTTGTGTATGACGCTACAAGCTTGGCACACCTGTATTTGGGGAGTTTCTCCCATGGTCTGAGAGTCTTTTCAGTGCCTTTTACTGAGGAGTGGCTTCAGTCTGGACACTCTACTATAAATGCCTAATTGATGGAGTGCTGTAGAGATGGTTGTACTTCTGGAAGGTTCTCCCGTCTCCACAGAGGAACTCTGGAGCTCTGTCAGAGTGACCATCGGGTTCTTGGTCACCTCCCTGACCAAGGCCCTTTTCCCCCAAATGTTCAGTTTGGCAGGGCGGCCAGCTCAAGGAAGAGCCTTGGTGGTTCCAAACTTCTTCCATTTAAGAATGATGGAGGCCACTGTGTTCTTGGGGAACTTCAAAGCTGCAGACATTTTTTGGTACCCATCCCCAGATCTGTGCCTCGACACAATCCTGTCTCGGAGCTCTATAGACAATTCTTTCGACCTCATGGATTGGTTTTTGCTCTGACATGCACTGTCAACTATGGGACCTTATATAGATAGGTGTGTGTCTTTCCAAATCATGTCCAATCAGTTGAATTTACCACAGATGGACTCCAATCAAGATGAAGAAACAGGATGCACCTGAGCTCAATTTTGAGTCTCATCGTAAAGGGTCTGAATTCTTATGTAAATAAGTTATTCCTTTTTAGAATTTTTCATACATTTCCCAAAAATACTATAAACCTGTTTTCACTTTGTGAAAACAGGTTTATGGGGAGAGGGATGGGGAGAGGGATGGGAGAGGGATGAAATGGGCGGCCTTGGAAAACTGATCCACTACCGTCAGAATGACGGTGTTGCCATCAGACGGAGGGAGCCCAGTGACAAAGTCCAGGGAAATATGGGACCAGGGATGATGGTGGACAGGTAATGGCTGAAGGAGGCCTGAAGGGGCTTGCCGCAGAGTCTTATACTGAGCACAATTGGTGCGTGCAGAATCGACGGCAGAGCACAAAGGTTCTAAATCTTATTCTTACACAAAAAGGGCAATATCATAATTTTCACAATTTGAGTGTTAATTCAATCTCATAGTGTGGAAATATCATTAAAAAAAGGAAATTCATGTTTTTGCCTGAAAATAAACATTGTAAGCTAGAAAAACAAAGAGAGTCGCACACACATCTAATTGTCAAATCATTGTGTAAAAGCAGGTGAGCTGGTTCTTTTTTTGGCCATTTTCTAGTGTTTTGTGGTGGAAACTGAATGGGTTGAGCATAACACGTCAACCTTGTTACCCATAGATAGACTTGAAAGGTTTTAGCAATAAAACAAAAACTGCCCCTCCCTGTTTCACAGTCAAACAGTCCTCCCTGTTTCACAGTCAAACCTGTTACTTTAGATGGCACTTACTGTAGTATAATTTTGATAAATGTAACTTATTTATGGGAAAATGTGTTTTTATGAAGTTGAACATGTGCTCTTTATGACAGAATGTTAAAATTAGGTGAAATATATATTGTTACGTTCCCACAAGACAAACTCAAAATGTCATTCACAATAAATGGAACTTACAAAGAAAATCACTGACAACCAAACAAAACAGAAAGGGGTTCTGAGCGGCACATGGGTGCCCACTGAAAGAATGTGGAGCAAAACAAAATGGGGGAAACCAAAAGTCAGGCTTCTTTCAAACTTACATAGGTTGAGCTTGCAATCACACCTCAGCTGATGTGAAGTGTAGCCCTCTTAAACTCAACTGAAGCACTGGGCCAGCCACTCCTAAACAGCACCTGGGCCAACACAGGTGAAACAGCTTCCTACTAACGAGATGGCAACGAGCACAGTTGTAACACATAATGACTGACGGGGTGACACCAATCTGTGCGCCCTACGTGCTGAAATGCTATACGTACTAAAAGTCCAACCAAAAAAATAAAAAATAAGTCACAATAATCCAAAATAGGCCTTGTTCTCATTGTGCTAGCTGCCCTTTGGTTGCCATAGTAACATGTTCAGGGCTTGCACAGCTCACAGGGAGGGCCTGTGAGTGGAGACCCGTAGCTAGCTAACAACTGAATCTAGGTAACAAGCTAGCTAGCAATGTCAAGATCAGTGAGAATGCCCAAAAACGTACAAACATCTGTAAGTCCACAGAAAATATAATAAAAAACATAAAAACACTTCTGACACCGGTGTTGTGTTTTGAGATCTTCACTGAGTGTGAGCTAATGTTAAATAATGTTCAATCACCTAATCATCTAACCTTACCCAGGCTAGTGCTATGAATCTACAGTAGTTAACTAGTAACTCACTGTACAGCTAATGTGGGTGGAAGGACCACAACCAACATTCTTTCCGTGAACAACACACACTTTTAAGGAATGACTAGCTCCAGCACAGAACAATCTGGGTTCTATGCAGGGGCCAAACATCAAGTCAACTGCCCCAAAATGACAGTTACACAGAACTTGAATGTGTTGCTGACTGGTGATTCGCCAACACTATTCACAATCACCAACAAGGTAGGTGGGACATAAGAGGGGTAAAGTATATCTGCATTCACAACAATATCAACCAAAATATATTTACCAAAAGGGTTTAAAAACAGTTAATATTTAGGAAAATACACCTTTCCTATGCACTTCTCAGTAGTTGACAGTAGTTGACTTAACTTATGCATAACGAGCTTTGCAGGTGTGGTTCCCTTGCGTGTACTGAATAAATGTAATTAAACAGCTGAAAACCCTCCCACTTGCTGGCCATCAGAGTTTCTCATGGAGTTTACATTCAAATGGGTTTTTAATGCATTTATCTAAAGCCATTCATTTAAATTTGGTGTACCTTTAATTTGAATTTTCTGGAAGTCCTGGAATAAAAGTTTTGCCCGTGCTGCAGACGGCTATATCGGTCCGCTAATACAGGACTACTAAAGGCCCAGTGCACTACTTTTCAGATTATTATAATTTTTTCTTCAATTTTTCAGGGGGTGCCCTACTTCCTGCAGCTATGGACATAAGACCACAATCATTTCAGAGGTTATTTCTAACCTTCATAACAGTATTGTTAACATCTATCTCATCTATCTCAAGGCCATCAGACTGTTAAACAGCCATCACTAACACAGAGAGTCTGCTGCCTACATACAGACTTGAAATCAAATCATTGGCCACATTAATAAATAGATCACTAGTCACTTTAATAATGCCACTTTAATAATGTTTACACATCTTGCATTACTCATCTCTGACACGCTGTTGAGACGAAGCAGGTACGGGCGGTAAAACATTTAATTATAACGGACAGAGACGAGACAGAAACAGCGTCAGAAACAAACTCAAAAGACAAAAACAATACAATGCAGTAGCGGGGAACAGAGCTGGGGAACAGACAAATATAGGGGAGGAAAAGAACATGTGATAAGTTAGTCCAGGTGAGTCCAATAACGCTGATGCGAGTGACGAGGGAGGGCAGGAGTGTGTGATGCAGGGTAATCTGGCGCCCTCAAGCGCCAGGGGAAGGGAAGAGCGAGAGCAGAAGTGACAATCTCATATGTATATACTGTACATCCATATATTTGTATGTATATATTCTTATTCCATCCCTTTACTTATATTTGTGTGTATTAGGTAGTTGTTGTGGAATTGTTAGATTACTTGTTAGATATTATTGCACTGTCGGAACTAGAAGCACAAGCATTTCAATACACTCGCAATAACATCTGCTAACCATATGTATGTGACCAATAAAATTTTATTTATTGTTCAGTCAATATTTTTTACTTTCATCATTAATTTCTATTCAAGAACCAGATCCCTAGTCTATCTGCTTTTTGGGTCAATTTACATACGCTGTAATAATGACAGGGCAGTATACAATGTAGGTTAATGAACTTGGAATGATTATGAAAGGTTGAAAAGGTGACGTTGGCACTGCCAGGGCAATGGGCTTTGAAAAAGCCTTTCATTCTCACCCAACCACAGAGCAGCCAATTTCCCTTTTACAGGAGGAAAAAAACTGTTAAACGCCCTCAGGCATCAGAGGTGAGTTCCTCTGACTCGGGTCCAGATCGTTTCCCAGATTCAAACAATAACGAATAGGAGCAACACAGACAAAGACTGCTATTTATTGTGAGAAGTTGTGAAACAGGCTCATGACACAAAACATAACTGAGAGAAACAGAATCTTAAAAATATGTGGATTATAGACCACTTAATGGAGGAAATTAAAGTGGTCTTGGTTTATCAATTCAAAAGTAGGGCCTATCACATGAAGTTTGAGGTTATGACTGAAAATATAACTAAAGGAATAGAAACCTAAGGACTCATTTGCAGAGGAAATTAAAGTAAAAAATAGGAGCGTGACAAACTAATACCACCAACCAAATCAAATGTAAATCATTTGTAAATCTTTTACATATTACCTTCAGTTCAAGGGCAAAGTGTTATTTGTGTTTGTGTTACTTGGTTTCCTGTGCTGTGTCTTTGTCCACTCATCACTCATTAGGATGCAATACTGTGCATATTCTGTGTATATTCGACGTATGCTCTGCACAGACACTTCAATGAAATTCCAATGCAATCATTGGAAATGCAATCATAGGAAAAACATTGTATCATAAGTCTGTTCAATTCTGTTCTATTGGGCAAATTACATTTACATTTCAGTCATTTAGCTGACATTCTTATACAGAGTGACTTACAGGAACAACTAGGGTTAAGTGTTTAAATTCACTTTACTTTTTGTCCAGAAAAATAACATTATTGTTATTTGATTACATGGGTGGTCAGATTTTTCCTGAGTCCTCATACCATCTCTGGGAGAAATATTATTAGAATATTCTAAACCTCAATGATCCCTGTTGAATCGAGAACAGAAGGGAAAACTCAATTTATTGTGAAACTGCAGAAACCTTCCCCCATTTAAGAAGACAGGTTTGTGTCAGAACAGATATATTTGAGACAAGTTCAAGACTTTTAGCTATATGTCTTGGGAATATGGAGACCACATTTTTAGTGTCATTTATTGAAAAGTATGAAGGGCACTTACAAGACCAGTACACGTTAGTCAGCAGGGACTGTTGCGTCATGTACCAATACAAGAAGTCTGTGTGAGTGATAGGCACACCCTGCTGCCAACAATAAATTATATGAATAACATTTGGGAGGAGCACATTGAACCAGGTGCAGGTCAAATTGAAACAGTTGGGAGCAGAATATGCCATGTGCAGATTTTCTTATTTTAAAGATAAATAAATGGGCATTGCACATTGGCACTTCTGAAACAGGACTTAGTTTAGGCTAGAAGAAGTGGAGGGAGAGGATTAAGATTGTCAGGTGCATCTTCTCATGGATTAGCTCCCAATCAGAACATGGAACAACAAAGTCCTTACATGCCCTAACAGTTAGTTAATAACAACAACAGTGGATTGGATTTATATAGAACCTTTGGCTTGATTAAATAAATATTTGACATTTATGTATGCATGCATGAATGACTGTTAGTTGCTTTGGATAAAAGTGTCTGCTAAATGGCATATATTATATACACTGAGTGAACAAACATTAGGAACACCTGCTCTTTCCATGAAAGCTATGGTGAAAGCTATGATACCTTATTGATGTCACTTGTAAAATACACTTCAATCAGTGTAGATGAAGTGGAGGAGACAGGTTAAAGAAGGATTTTCAAGATCTTTTGTCTGAACTATCCGCACCGGTCCTTGGCTCTGGATGACTCCATGGCCAGTAGTTGTTTTGTCAGGGGCTCTGCTTGTATTCTGACTGGCTGTAGAACTATCACTGGTCCTAACCTCTTCTACCCGGAATGGTAATATAGTATCAACTGAAACCTGATCAAATCCAACATACCATAACCCGAGATCTTCTTCCTTTACGTTTTAAATGGTAATTCGTACCTTTACGCAATATTTCTCTCGCTCCGGATTACAGTCCAAAACCCTCACCTTCACTATACTCCACCTTCTTGCATCTCGGATGGGTCATGTATTAGGACGATGGCTCCCACAATAAGACAGCTCAGACCAATCAGCACTCCTGTAAAGTCCCACCCTTTCCCGGAGAACATATCCTCAGCCAGAGGCCAGCCCACACTTTCACTTCTATGAACGCACACAGGGAGGATAGGGCGGGGTCAGAGAATCTTCATTAGAGAGGTAACCCCCAAACCCTATTGGTATTTGGTTCTTCTCCTAACTCTGTGATTTTTCGACAGTGTCAGTGTGTCTTACACTCTTGCAATGTGTGATATGAACCCCGGTAGCTCTTTCAGCTATTCTCACCGCGAAGGCTGTCACCAGGAATACTTGGTATGGCCCCTCCCAACGGGGCTGCTTCCCGTCTATTCTCCTCAGGGACTGGATTGAGTGAATCCCCTTCTCCTGTAATTCACCTGTAGTGCATAAAATCTTGGACATACGGGTTTAGTTAACAAACAGTCTTCTCATTTGTTCTGCTAGTATATCTTCAACTTCTATGCCTACTTGTTCTGGTCCCTAACACTGTCATTCTATTTGTTCTATCTGATTAGCTAGAATGTCATCCATTATTTAAAAAAATAGATCCTAGTAAACCAACTCTAGGGATAATACCTTGACCTAATATTTTAGCTTATCTATTACATTTTTTTTTTAAATTAGTAGTTCATTATCACATAGGCCACTAGGCCACGGCGTCTTCCCTAACCTGCCTAGGCCATCAATAGGCCACTAGGCCATCATCCCTCCGGTTGATACCTGGCTCCGCCGATGTATCAATCTTGCTGCATATCTAAACAATGACATATCCTTATGTCTGGCATTATCTTGTAGGATCGCCCCTTTCATTTTCCACATGTCCAATTCTCCCCGGGGTGTTTGTTCATGGCTATCCTGTAACAATTCTCTGTTAATGCTACTATTTCGGCTTGTTGTGTTTTGCCTCAAATTCCTTCTGCTCTCTCTCTATCTTGCTCATTTCCTGGCCCCCCTTCCCCACCTTCTCCTCTCTGCTCCCAAACCTTCAAGGTCTCAGCAGTGCGGGGAGGGCTCATCCGTCTGCACTTCCTCCTATCTGTCTTTCGCTCTTTCTCATAACAGTCAGTTGACTAAGTGTCTCACTGTTTGGCATTATCTGAACTCATGGATTTTAGAAAAAACATGTCTATGGTGGCAATCTCTAAAGTACTTACATAGGTTGATTAAGGTTATCTCGATCCTATCAATAATCCTGAATCACCACAGATGTCATATATCCCTGTCCTGTTGGCCTGGATTAGGTTCTAAATACTTAACATAAGTCTACCATTAATCCAAGGCTATGCAATTTCTTTCTTCTCATTGGTTCAAATTACAACTATGTCAAAGAACTATAAACTCGTTCATAATTATCAATTATTCAATTTACCTTAAACTCAGTATCACAAATGACCTTAAATTCATTATCCAAATGGCACTCCAATGGGGCTGATCAGACCACAAAGGAAAGCCATGATAAAAGTCATACCACCCTTTTATAGTCATGTTCCATACTATATTAGACAAATTAAAGAAAAACCATCAAACATTTTCTACATGTTGTATCCCAGGTTCCCAGTACATTCCCTTTATCAAAAGAATTCACGTGTTTAATTAAAACTCAGAAAATAAACCTTCTAATATTTCATATGTGTGTACCCCTTTAAGATATTGTCTCTACGAAACAAGAAATCTCCTCAAACCCAAAGGCTAAAAACAAACAAAACATTACATTTCCCGGCTTTTTCAATTTGGTAGAAACATGCCTCTATCTCAATCGCTCCCTTCAAGATTACAGCCCCAGAAAACATTTCCAAAGAAAACATTTCCAGAGAGAGACAATGAAGCCTCCTTTTCCCAGAAAAACCACTTTGTCAGCATTTTAATTCCGTTGTACTCACTCCAATCATTAGTTTTAAATTTCCTCAATGGTTCATGATGCTTAATTGAACGTGCGCTCCAAGCTTGTGTTGTAACATTAAATCCCATTCAGTCTGTCTGCAAACAGTCTCCCAAAATGCTTAATAGGAATATCCTGCCATTAGACACAAAATAAAGTTACCTCAACCTGCAATCCCCTTTACCGACCGGACATGGTTCCACGTAATGGAAACAGATTATAATGTTTAGAATACATTAACTTCCTGTTCAAATTCACTGGTGTTACCTAAACAATCAAACCAAAAATCAACAACCGGGAACTATCACAAAACTTTTACAATTCAACTATTCAGACCTCCTTCTCTTACAGCCAAATATAGCCCAGTGAGCGCCACCAACCAGTGATGCCCACCTACCAATTTTGTTGCTAGATTTAGCTTATTTTCAGACTACCCTGACAAATTTAGCTACTTTAAAAAAAATGTATTTGGAACTTTTAGCAACTTTTGAAAGTGACTCAAAGCCATAATGCACACATTTTTCCTCTAAATGACACAAACAATTTTCTCTGTCACAACATCATTGCCTGGCTGCAAAAGTGCATTGTGAGTGATGTCAGCAGCAGGCGCTCAGCCCGTGTCCAGGCAGCAGCAATTTCAGCGAATTGCAAATCATTGTTGACTGACTGCAGCAGCAGTAGTACGGGTGTGACAAGCCAAACCCAAGGAATACAGTTGGTCACAAATGTTTGATCTTGAACAGAACTTACAACATCAATCAACATCTCTCAATCAAAATTGTACTGCCAGAAGTCTGTACCTGAACAACTGTCAAATCAATTTGAGTAACGCTATTGTGTATTCTACGTAATGACGCAGTTTCACGTTATCACGCAATGATATCACAACGTCATTTAGCAACAAATCAATCTTCCTCCAGCAACTTACCCTGAAAATTAGTTGGCAATACTGCAACCAACTCTCTTCTTCCTGCCTCTAGGCAAAAATATACCCCCTACTCAAACTGAGTTCTGCTTTAATTCTATCGTAAGAGTAAAACCAAACTTTCCAAATTTCTCTACTCCAAAATGTAAAAGTACCATGTACTTGGCTAAATTTATAACGTATGTCAGTCAATCCATAAGAATGAAGAACATTTCGGTGGGCACAACTCTATTGTAAGTATCTCTCCGTTATTATTTAGAATTCATTAGATTTAGGTAACTGTCTCTTCCAAGATTCAGCATTTTAAATACGACTCCATTCACAATACGTTATTCCAGCGGACTATTTAGGCAAGACAACGTATTCCATCAAAATCGCCCCGCTATTATTTAGAATGGATGAGTCTTTCAATTTAACCTAAACAAGCTATTAAAACGTTAAGTTTATATCTTAACTTCTACTGAAGGGGAGGAGACGAGCTAGATAAAGATTCTTAAGCCCTGAGACATGGATTGTGTGTGTGTGTGTGTGTGTGTGTGTGTGTGTGTGTGTGTGTGTGTGTGTGTGTGTGTGTGTGTGTGTGTGTGTGTGTGTGTGTGTGTGTGTGTGTGTGTGTGTGTGTGTGTGCATTCAGAGGTTCAATGGGCAAGACGAAATATTTAAATGTCTTTGAAGGGGGTATGGTAGTAGGTGCCAGGTGCAGTTTGAGTGTGTCAAGACCTGCAATGCTGCTGGGTTTGACACAACTGTGGGAAGCATTGGAGTCAACATGGGCATATCTGTGGAACGCTTTCAACACTTTGTAGTCCATGCCCGACGAAGTGAGGCTGTTCTGAGGGCAAAAGGGGGTGCAACGCAATATGAGGAAGATGTTCCTAATGTTTTGTACACTCAGTGTACTGTATGTAAAAACAGCAATTTTCTACTTACTGTAGTCCAAATGATACGAAGAAAAGGTCCTGGGAAAATTACCCCACCCAAAAATGTTTTTAAACCGTAACTATGTGTTTCAGGGTTTTTAGATAGGCAGACATTGGTTTAAAAAAACAAAAAAACATTTGAATTGGCTATACAGACTCCAGAATGTGGCTTTGCAATATGAAATGACCATTTCTCTTGTACATTTAAAAAATGTATGTTTTATTGTCACATACACCAGATAGTTGCGGTGAAATGTTGTTTATTTGGGAGTAATGTAAATTTGCAGTGCATACTCAAGACTTTTTCAAGTCTCTCATCCTGGTTGAAATTTCTGCATCTATGGTGTCATCGATCTTAGAGCGAACAAAGTAGAACTTCTTCATTGTCTGGATCTCCTTTGCCAGTGTAACATCATTGACTCTGAAATGCTCTGATGAAATTATGATACAAAAATTATAGCGCTCAAATCCAACTTGTTAAAGGTAATCCCCTGGATTTGAAATTTTGAGTGCCTACACCAGGGAGATCTCACATTTTGACCTTTGGATACTGTGGGTAAGGTGTTGCTTTCAGAGTGGTCTGAGTTGCACCAGTGTCAGCAGACCCTTCTTCATCCCTCAGGCCTCTGACCACATTGATAAAGGTGGATTTACCGGAGCCAGACTCCCCTGTGACTGCAATATTCAGCCGCACATGACTCAACTTCTCTAAGTACTTTTGAATCTTGCCTGCAGCTGAGGTCAAGTTCTCATTCTCCAGTGCTTCTACAATAAGTCTTACTAACTCAACATCATTCTCACTGATGTTGGGCCAAACATACAATAGTCTTTGTTGTCCATCGACAGAGGCAGGTTTTTTTAACTGACACACACACACACACACACACACACACACACACACACACACACACACACACACACACACACACACACACACACACACACACACACACACACACACACACACACACACACACACACAGTCTTGTACAGCTAACCTTGTGGGGACATACAATTGAGTCCCATTCAAAATCCTATTTTCCCTAACCCCTAACCCTAACCTTAACCCTAACCCTAACCCTAACCCAAAAAACCTAAACTTTATCCTAACCCTAAACCTAACCCTAGCTCCTAACCCTACAACTAACCCTAGCTCCTAACCTTAATATTTAACACTAATTCTAACCTTAACCCTAAACCCGCTAGAAATAGCATTTGACCTTGTGGGGACTAACAAAATGTCCCCAGCTGGTCAAATTTTTGTTTGTTTACTCTTCTTGTAGGGACTTCTGGTCCCCACAAGAATAGTTAAACACGTCCACACACACACACACACACACACACACACACACACACACACACACACACACACACACACACACACACACACACACACACACACACAGTCTTGTACAGCTAACCTTGTGGGGACATACAATTGAGTCCCATTCAAAATCCTATTTTCCCTAACCCCTAACCCTAACCTTAACCCTAACCCTAACCCTAACCCAAAAAACCTAAACTTTATCCTAACCCTAAACCTAACCCTAGCTCCTAACCCTACAACTAACCCTAGCTCCTAACCTTAATATTTAACACTAATTCTAACCTTAACCCTAAACCCGCTAGAAATAGCATTTGACCTTGTGGGGACTAACAAAATGTCCCCAGCTGGTCAACTTTTTGTTCGTTTACTCTTCTTGTAGGGACTTCTGGTCCCCACAAGAATAGTTAAACACGTCCACACACACACACACACACACACACACACACACACACACACACACACACACACACACACACACACACACACACACACACACACACACAGCTCAGGGTTAATCTTTAAACACAACATTTGAAAACCAGTCATGCATATTACTGTAAGGTACACTTTCAAGAATATTATATTAAGACTTCAAGCAATATCGGAACATTACAACAATATTTCCCAAATTATACTTGCTAACTAACCTTTATTTGGTTGGAAACCTACTTTTTGTCCTAACTTTCGATTTGCATATTCGTCCTCCAAACATTATTGTTCTTCAAGATATTTTGCATTCAAGGAAATAACGCTTCCATAATTAGACTATCATTTGTTGTGTTGCTATGCCCTTTGAAATCAACTGGTGATGGAGTTGATTCTGTACTATGATACTATATGATAAATGTGAAATATTTAATTCTGTCTTACAACAGTTATTTTACCAATCAAGTGTTGCAATCTGCACTTTTTTATAACACATAAAAGGCAATAACAGCAACAAACAAAATTATTTTATTTTCAAAAAAAATAAGGTTCAGTATGCTTAGTGTTACCGGTTGGACACATTAGCGTGCCCTTTCTCTCTCCCACCTGGTGCTTCTTGTTCCTAGTCAATTACTAAGACCCCGGGCGAGACAGACAGAGTGTGTGTGTATGTGTGTGTCCAACCGGTCACACTAAGCATACTGAACCAGTTTTTTTTTAAATAATAAAATGTGTTTCTTTATTCTTGTTATTTGCAATTAAAAGACTGGTAATTGGTCAGCATAACCAGATCAGATTCTGATGTCATGCTGTGGGACAAAAACTCCATCCCACCCTTTCATTAGACGCTCACTTGGGGCGTCACATTGTGTAGGATTAACTCAACCCCTCCACCCCCACAGGTGTGATTACTACCTCTGAGGGTTTAGAGTTTGAGGTAGTCACCTCATACAAATACTTGGGAGTATGGCTAGACAGTACACTGTCCTTCTCTCAGCACATATCAAAGCTGCAGGCTCAAGTTAAATCTAGACTTGGTTTCCTCTATCGTAATCGCTTCTCTTTCACCCCAGCTGCCAAACTAACCCTGATTCAGATGACCATCCGACCCATTCTAGATTATGGAGACGTCATTTATAGATCGGCAGGTAAGGGTGCTCTCGAGCAACTAGATATGCTTTACCATTCGGCCATCAGATTGCCACCAATGCTCCTTATAGAACACTGCACTCTATACTCTTCTGTAAACTGGTCATCTCTGTATACCTGTCGCAAGACCCACTGGTTGTTGCTTATTTATAAAACCCTCATAGGCCTCACTCCCCCCTATCTGAGATATCTACTGTAGCCCTCATCCTCCACATACAACACCCATTCTGCCAGTCACATTCTGTTAAAGGTCCCCAAAGCACACACATCCCTGGGTTGTTCGTCTTTTCAGTTCGCTGCAGCAAGCGACTGGAACGAGCTGCATCTAACACTCAAACTGGAAAGTTTTATCTCAATCTCTCCATTCAAAGACTCAATCATGGACATTCTTACTGACAGTTGTGCCTGCTTTGCGTGATGTATTGTTGTCTCTACCTTCTTGCCCTTTGTGCTGTTGTCTGTGCCCAACACTGGTTTTACACTGTTTTGTGCTACCATGTTGTGCTGCTGCCATGTTGTGCTGCTGCCATGTTGTGTTGCTACCATGTTGTTGTCATGTTGTGTTGCTACCATGCTGTGTTGTCAAGTGTTGCTGCCATGCTATGTTGTCATCTTAGGTCTCTCTTTATGTAATGTTGTGTTGTCTCTCTTGTCATGATGCTTGTTTTGTCCATTATTCTTATTTCATAATAAAAAATAAAAAATACCAGACCCCATCCCTGCAGGAAGCCTATTTCCTTTTGGTAGCCCGCCATTGTAAATACACATTTGTTCTTAACTTCTCTGCGCTACGGATCCCTTTTACGGGAACACTTTCCTAAACAACCGCTAGAATTGCAGGGCGCCAAATGCATAAATATTACAAAAAATATTTATAATCATGCCAAGTGAAATATACCAAAACACAGCTTAGCTTGTTGTTAATCCACCTATCGTGTCAGATTTTGAAAATATATTTTACAGCGAAAGAAATCCAAGCTTTTGTGAGTGTAGCTTTCAATGCTACAACAGCTAGCCCCAAATTAGCACGGTCACGAAAGTCAGAAAAGTAATAAAATGAATCGCTTACCTTAGATAATCTTCGGATGTTTGCACTCACGAGTCTCCCAGTTACACAATAAATGTTATTTTTGTTCAGTAAACATTACTTTTATCACAAAAAAAGCGCCATTTGGGTCCGCGTTATGTTGAGAAAACTACAGCCTCGTTCCGGTCCTGAAAGGAAGATGAAAATTTCCAAACGTATCAGATTAAAAAATATTACAAAAAATATTTATAATCATGCAATCACAAGTGAAATATACCAAAACACAGCTTAGCTTGTTGTTAATCCACCTATCGTGTCAGATTTTGAAAATATATTTTACAGCGAAAGAAATCCAAGCTTTTGTGAGTGTAGCTTTCAATGCTACAACAGCTAGCCTTATATTAGCTTGGTTAGCTTGGTCACGAAAGTCAAAAAAGCAATCAAAGATAATCTTCGGATGTTTCCACTCACGAGACTCCCAGTTACACAACAATTCTTTTTTTGTTCGATTAATATTACTTTTATCACAAGAAAACGCCATTTGGGTTGCGCATTATGTTGCGAAAACAAAAGCCGTGTTCCATTCGACAAATTCCAAAAAGTATCCGTAATGGTCGTAGAAACATGTCAAATGTTTTTTATAATCAATCCTCAGGTTGTTTTTAACAAACATAATCGATAATATTTCAAACGGACCATAACCTATTCTTTAAGAGAGAAACGGAAAATGGGGAGCCCCTCTGTCGCGCGCAGAAAATATTCAGAGGACACCTGACTACTTTTGAAAAATCTCGCTAATTTTTCAAAATAAAAGCCTGAAACTATGTCTAAAGCCTGGAAAATGGTTGATACTACTTTAAATGGAGGTTAGACGGGCCAGGGAACACAGATTTTTTTAATATCACTTCCGGGTTACATTTTCTCAGGTTTTCGCTTGCAGAATAAGTATTGTTATACTCACAGACAATATTTTGACCGTTTTGGAAACTTTGGAGTGTTTTCTATCCTAATCTGTAAATTATATGCATATTCTACGATCTGGGCCAGAGAAAATGTCAGTTTACGTTGGGCACGTTATTTTTTTTTAAACCCTAGCGCTAAGAAGTTAAACCATAATTAAAACATAAAACACATAGTTACGTTCTAGCTGCGGGCTCAGTTCTGACATTATGTGTAGGCCTAGCTGATGCGACCCCGAAACCCAAGTTTCGGCTCGATAGGTCATTTGGAGCTCGAGCAGCGACCATAATTGGTGCTGATAATTCACATTTTCTTGGCTTTGCTACGGGGTCCTTGAATGAGCTATCGGACAGAAACGTTAGGGTCCGTCTCTATGGACCAAGGTGGTTTCAATGCACCTAGTCTTGTGACTCTGGGACTTTTCTAAATGTCGTCATTTTCGTGATGGTCAAAATGAATTGAAGTTATTGCAACTGTACGAGGCTGTTTCTCAGTCTGAGAACGGTCTAGAGCCACATAACTCACCGTGCACTATCGACTTGAGCTCTAGAACAGGGTTCTAAAGTTTCAGAGCTCTAGGTCTGACGGTTCTTTGATAGTTCGATCAAAGGTAACTATTGCAGACTCTGTGTGTCTCTAACACTGTGTTACTCCATCCTTGCCGTGTGTGTGTGTGTGTATGAGTTGTTCTTGGAAATCTTATGGGAGAAATGACTGATTTACAGTTCATGAGGGTTGCCTAATCACACATATGAAGTTTTGGAAAGATCTGACTTTTTTAACCCTTCGAAACAGCCCCTATGACCCCAATTTAAGGGACTTCCGGTTGGCACAGGAAGCTGAAAGTAAACACATATCCTCATTGGGGTAGGCTTATACAGAATCCTGAGTTTAAAGTTTTTACGTTAAGAATCGACGGATTTGCACAGGGTTGAATGCAGTGTTTTCAAAAACTGTAGGTTTGGTATATAAAAACAACTTTAGGGTGATTTTAAACACTTTCGGTTGCTCCAGGAAGCTTAGAATCAACACAGGTAGACCTCCTAGTGGCCTGATGAATTGTCATCGAAGACAGCTTCATAAGGCAGTCATAACCCACTAAGGCTTCAGGTTGAATTTAGGGGAGCAGGCAATGTATTCCTATGGGGAGAGAAGTCATTGCGAACTGTTTGATGTAAACACCTTCTTTTCACTGTTAAGGGTTAATGCCACACGGTCAAGGTTAGGCTTGTACTGATCAGGAGGACCCCAGGAACGGTCCTGAGGTTGAATTGTGCTTCTTACCCCAATGGTTCTCCCGCTGTCACCCAAATGCACCTGAAATTTAGCGCCAGGCTTCATTTTGGGCCTGCGTTTTTGCACGGTCGCTGCGCTCAGACCGAGCGTGCTACGGTCAAGCGGGGCATCTCGTTGAACTCGGCACAGCCTAGAGATTATGTTAATGCCATTGCCGGCTCTGCTTCTTTAAGACCCGCACTGTGTCACTCCATCCTTTATGTGTGTGTGTGTGAGAGCTTTTCTTTGACATCTGTTGGGAGAAGTGACTGATTTACACTTCATGAGGGTTGCCTAATCACACATATGAAGTTTTGGAAAGATGTGACCTTTTTAACCCTTCAAAACAGCCCCTATGACCCCAATTTAAGGCACTTCCAGTTGACACAGGAAGCTGAAAGTGAACACATCCTTGGGGTAGGCTCTTACAGAATTTTGAATTTTAAGTCTTTACGTTAAGAACTGACTGATTTACAGAGGGTTGAATGAGTGTGTGTGATTTCAGAAAATCACAGAAATCTCGCAGAAGTCCAAATCCCGCCTTAACGGATTCATCTGGACACGCGGCAACTGGATCTGTAACTTTTTTTGGGGGGGGGGGGGAAATCTTTGAACATCACCAATTGTACATTGTACGATTTCTCTTCAATTACGATAAATAAATGGCTAGTTCTTTTTTTCCTGACATCGTAAGTTCATGTACTTTGAGGTGAAGCGGTCAAATTAGCGCTCTATTTTCGTTTTTGACCTTTAATCCCAGAAAAATTGCCTTAACTCAAAAAGCGTTGAGGCCTTGATGCCATCTTGTTTCTGGGCCATTAGTCCAAACCTATGCTCACCAAGTTTCGTCTTCGAGGTCTTTTCCATTTAGGAGAAATGGCCATGTCATAATTGGTGATGTTTGTACATTTGCAATAAGATTCCATTCACACTCTGGTGGAATTTACCGGGACAGCGGAAAAAAGACTAAACTTTGAACATTTTATAAAACGGAAACCGAATGTCCGAGAGACTTCGTTCGACAACTTCCTGGAAGATCTGGCCCCGGTGCACGGTCAGCCGCCGTCGGCGAATTTTGGAAACATTCGCGGACGTCTAGTAAGGGGCCGTACATTTGCAATATGGAGATTCTCATCGATCATACAGCAAATGCCGAAAAGTGCCCATCATGCATTTAACGCTTTTGTGTGCGGAGCGCTGTCCTCAGATAATCGCATGGTGTGCTTTCGACGTAAAGCGTTTTTGAAATCTGACAAAGAGGCTGGATTAACAAGATGTTAAGCTTTTAAATGATGTATGACACTTGTATTTTCATGAATGTTTAATATTACGATTTCTGTCATTTGAATTTGGCGCTGAAAATGGCGCTGATTTTCGCTGATTTTATTACAGAGCTGCCTACCCTAAGCAACAAAATATCAGCGTTGCACAATTTGCTCTTTGACTGACTGGCCAGTGCTTCACAGAGACTTCTCACTGGGGAAGTCTCCCCCGCCTGTGGAAAATGGAACAGAACCGACGCTTCTAGAGGACCTAGCGGATGCCACAGTCTCCGATTCCACTACCCAGCAATGGAAACACGTCACCCACCGCAAGCCTAATGGAAGGCAGCAGTCAATGGTGAACGGGGCTTCTTAGGGAAGCCCAATCCAGACATCAAACAGCTTTACCCCCATGGCCTAGGAGGTTGCCGGAGCCATCGTCCTCTACCCTGTTTCCAACCCAGGGGGATCCTACCTCCTGTTCAGATCTTCCGAGCTCTCCCCTCATTGGACCGTGAGGATGTCTGAGACTCCAGCCCATTCGTCAGCCACAATGGATTCTACGGCTAGCTTGGGTGCATCAGACCCCATGATCGGTCCTCGAGAGATTTCCTGACCCACTCAAGGTGAAAAAACGTCCAGTACCCTCCTCTGCCATTTCACCAGTTGTCATCATCGGCAGCTCTATGGTGAGAAGCAGCTCGGTTCCGGGGGCAAAAACACTGTGCAATCCTGGCCATTTTAATAAATGGATCACTAGTCACTATAAACAATGCCACTTTAAATAATGCCACTTTAATAATGTTTACATATCTTACATTACTCATATCACATGTATATACTGTATTTTATGCCATCTATTGCACCTTGCCAATTCCGCTCGTCAATCGCTCATCGATATACTTATATGTACATATTCTCATTCACCCCTTTCGATTTGTGTGTATTAGGTAGTTCTTGGGGAAATGTTAGATTACTTGTTAGATATTACTGCACTGTCCGAACTAGAAACACAAGCATTTCGCTACACTCGCATTAACATCTGCTAACCATGTATGTGACAAATAAAATTTGATTTGAAGGCTGATTCCTACCATTCTACAACAGCTGGCGCTGTTGTAGTCCATGTGGGGTGAAACGACATTAGGAGGGCTAGCTCGGAACTGCTGAAACTGGATTTTAAAGAATTGATTCTAGCTCTGAAAGACTACAAAAACCTGCTGATTATTTCAGGCCCTGCACCATTGCTGGGCAGCAGGCTACTGGCATTACACATCTGGCTAAAAGACTACTGTGGCTCTGTTGGCATAACTTTTATAGATCACTTCGACACCTTTTGGAAACAGAAGATGCTCTACAGGAATGATGGAGTCCATCCAAATCAACTTGGTGTCTGGACCGTGCATTTCAAGGCTGCGTTGAAACAATGATTCATGAACTTCATTGAGGAAAAGATCATGATTATTAGAAAGCAAGTTACGGACTCCTCTTTAAATCTGCGTATTCCTCCAAAGCTCAGTTGTTCTGAGTCTGCACAACTCTGCCAGGACCTAGGACCAAGGGAGACACTCAAGTTTTTTAATACTATATCTCTTGACACATTAATGAAAATAATCATGGCCTCTAAACCTTCAAGCTGCATACTGGAACCTAATCCAACTAAACTACTGAAAGAGCTGCTTCCTGTGCTTGGCACTCCTATGTTGAACATAATAAACGGCTCTCTATCCACCGGATGTGTACCAAACTCACTGAAAGTGGCCGTAATAAAGACTCTCTTGAAAAAGCCAAAACTTGACCCAGAAAATATTTTAAAAACTATCGGCCTATATCGAATCTCCCATTCTTCTCAAAAAAAGTTGAAAAGGCTGCTGCGCAGCAACTCACTGCCTTCCTGAATACAAACAATGTATACGAAACGCTTCAGTCTGGTTTTAGACCCCATCATATCACTGAGACTGCACTTGTGAAGGTGGTAAATTACCTTTTAATGGCGTCGGACCGAGGCTCTGCATCTGTCCTCGTGCTCCTAGACCTTAGTGCTGCTTTTGATACCTTCGATCACCACAATGTTTGGAGAGATTGGAAACCCAAATTGGTCTACATGGACAAGTTCTGGCCTGGTTTAGATCTTATCTGTCGGAAAGATATGTTTGTCTCTGTAGATGGTTTGTCCTCTGACAAATCAACTGTACGTTTCGGTGTTCCTCAAGGCTCCGTTTTAGGCCCACTATTGTTTTCACTATATATTTTACCTCTTGGTGATGTCATTTGGAAACATGTTAACTTTCACTGCTATGCAGACGATACACAGCTGTACATTTTGATGAAACATGGTGAAGCCCCAAGATTGCCCTCCCTGGAAGCCTGTTTCAGACATAAGGAAGTGGATGGCGGCAATGTTCTACTTTTAAACTCGGACAAAACAGAGATGCTTGTTCTAGGTCCCAGGAAACAAAGAGATCTTCTGTTGAATCTGACAATTAATCTTGATGGTTGTACAGTCGTCTCAAATAAAACTGTGAAGGACCTTGGCGTTACTCTCGACCCTGATCTCTCTTTTGACGAACATATCAAGACTGTTTCAAGGACAGCTTTTTTCCATCTACATAACATTGCAAAAATCTAAAACTTTCGGTCCAAAAATTATGCAGAAAAATAAATCCATGCTTTTGTCACTTATAGATTAGACTACTGCAATGCTCTACTTTCCGGCTACCCGGATAAAGCACTAAATAAACTTCAGTTAGTGCTAAACACGGCTGCTAGAATCTTGACTAGAACCAAAAAATTGGATCATATCACTCCAGTGCAGGCCTCTCTACACTGACTTCCTGTTAAGGCAAGGGCTGATTTCATGGTTTTACTGCTAATCTACAAAGCATTATATGGGCTTGCTCCTACCTATCTTTCTGATTTGGTTCTGCCTACCGTATGCCACGGTCACAAGATGCAGGCCTCCTTACTGTCCCTAGAATTTCTAAGCAGCTGGAGGCAGGGCTTTCTCCTATAGAGCTCAATTTTTATGGAATGGTATACCTATCCATGTGAGAGACGCAGACTCGGTCTCAACCTTTAAGTCTTTATCGTGGACTCATCTCTTCAGTAGGTCCTATGATTGAGTGTAGACTGGCCCAGGAGTGTGAAGGTGAACGGAAAGGCACTGGAGCAACGAACCGCCCTTGCTGTCTCTGCCTGGCCGGTTCCCGTCTCTCCACTGGGATTCTCTGCCTCAAACTCTATTACAGGGGCTGAGTCACTGGCTTACTGGTGCTCTTTCATGCCGTCCCTAGGAGTGGTGCATCACTTGAGTGGGTTGAGTCACCGACGTGATCTTTCTGTCCGGGCTGGCGCCCCCCCCCCCCCCTCCCCCCAGGTTCGTGCTGTGGGGTAGATCTTCGTGTGCTTTGGCAAAGTGGGTGGGGTTATATCCTGCCTGTTTGGCAATGTCCGGGAGTATCGTCGGACGGTGTCTCCCGACTCCAGTATTTATGCTGAAATAATTTGTGTCGGGGGCTAGGGTCAGTCTGTTATATGTGGAGTATTTCTCCTGCCTTATCTGGTGTCCTGTGTGAATTTAAGTATGTATGTATGTATTCTCTCTCTCTCTCTCTGAGCCCTAGGACCATGCCTCAGGACTACCTGGCCCGATGACTCCTTGTTGTCCCCAGTCCCCCTGGTCGTGCTGCTGCTCCAGTTTCAACTGTTCTGCCTGCGGCTATGCAACCCTGACCTGTTCACCGGACATGCTACCTTGTCCCAGACCTGCTGTTTTCAACTCTCTAGAGACAGCAGGTGCGGTAGAGATACTCTGAATGATCGGCTATGAAAAGCCAACTGACATTTACTCCTGAGGTGCTGACCTGTCGCACCCTCTACAACCACTGTGATTATTATTATCTGACCCTGCTGGCCATGTTCTGTTATAATCTCCACCCGGTACAGCCAGAAGAGAACTGACCACCCCTCATAGCCTGGTTCCTCTCTAGGTTTCTTCCTAGGTTCCGGCCTTCCTAGGGATTTTTCCTAGCCACCGTGCTTCTACACCTGCCTTGCTTGCTGTTTGGGGTTTTAGACTGGGTTTCTGTACAGCACTTTGTGACATCCGCTGATGTAAGCTGTATTTATATAAATACATTTGATTGATTGTTTCATGCCACATTAGAAGGTAATTCATTTTTATCGTTAAAATATGTCTTTATTAATAGGCCCATAAATTAAATATATTTTTTAGGCCCAATAGAGACCCCCGAATAACACAGTGCCTACAGGTTTCCTCTTGGTTCTATTTAAAGCTGCAATATGTCATTTTTGGGGGCGATGGGGCAGCGCACAATTGGCCCAGTGTTGTCAGGGTAAGGGGAGAGTTTGGCCGGGGGGGGCTTTACTTGGCTCTAGCGACTCCTTGTGGCGGTGCAGTTGCCGTACCAGGCGGTGATACAGGATGCTCTCAATTGTGCATCTGTAACATTTTGTGAGGGTTTTAGGTGACAAGCCACATTTCTTCAGCCTCCTGCCTCCTTCTTCACCACACTGTCTGTGTGGGTGAACCATTTCAGTTTGTCTGTGATGTGTACGCAAAGGAACTTAAAACTTTCCACCTTCTCCACTACTGTCCCGTCAATGTGGATAAGGGGGTGCCCCCTCTGCTGTTTCCTGAAGTCCACGATCATCTCCTTTGTTTGGTTGACGTTGAGTGAGAGGTTATTTTCCTTGCACCACACTCACAGAGCCCTCACCTCCTCCATGTAGGCTGTCTCGTCGTTGTTGGTAATCAAGCCTACTACTGTCGTGTCGTCTGCGAACTTGATGATTGAGTTGGAGGCGTGCTTGGCCCGCAGTCGTTGGTGAACAGGGAGTACAGAAGGGGGCTGAGCACGTACCTCAGTGTTGAGGATCAGCGAAGTGGAGGTGTTGTTTCCTACCTTCACCACCTGGGGGTGGCCCATCAAAGTCCAGGACCCAATTGCACAGGGCGGGATTCAAACCCAGGGCCTTGAGCATAATGATGAGATTAGAGGGTACTGTGGTGTTGAGTGCTGAGCTATAGTCAATGAACAGCATTCTTACATAAGTATTTCTCTTGTCCAGATGGGATAGGGCAGTGTGCAGTGTGTTGGCGATTGCATCGTCTGTGGACCTATTGGGGTGATAAGCAAATTGAAGTGGGTCTAGGGTGACAGGTAAGGTGGAGGTGATATGATCCTTGACTAGTCTCTCAAAGCACTTTATGATGACCGAAGTGAGTGCTACGGGGCAATAGTCATTTAGTTCAGTTTCCTTTGCATTCTTGGGTACAGGAACAATGGTGGCCATCTTGAAGCATGTGGAGACAGCAAACTGTGATAGGGAGAGATTGAATATGTCCATAAACACACCAGCCAGCTGGTCTGCGCATGCTCTGAGGACGCGGCTAGGGATGCCTTCTGGGCCGGTAGCCTTGCGAGGGTTAACACGTTTAAATGTCTTATTCACGTCGGCCACAGAGAAGGAGAGCCCACAGTCCTTGGTAGCGGGCCACGTCGGTGGCACTGTGTTATCCTCAAAGCATGCAAATAATGTGTTTAGCTTGTCCCCGGAAGCAAGACATCTGTGGCTGGTTTTTCTCGAGTGGCGCAGCGGTCTAAGGCACTGCATCTCAGTGCAAGAGGTGTCACTGCAGTCCCTGGTTCGAATACGGCCTGCATCCCATCCGGCCGTGATTGGTAGTCCCATAGGGCGGCGCACAATTGGCTCAGCGTCGTCCGGGTTTGGCCGTCATTGTAAATAAGAATTATGACTTGCTGAAATAAATGTGGTTTCTACTGACAATTGATATGAACAAATTATGGCATAAGGGGACAACGAGCGCATAAGAGGAAATCCATAATTTTGATTAAGACATTAATGAGCGAGCTAGGATGGAAGTAGTCAATATAACTATTAGTTCAGCACTTTTGAAATGAACAGCGACATAATTTAGAACATGGGCTGTTCTTCCAGTATTCTCCCCGAACACCAAGTCAGAACCGTAGGAAAAATAAAGTGGGCATATAAGCAGACAATGAAAGCTCTTAAAATATTAGATGATTACATTTCTCTGAAACAGGCTATAGGCTACATTTGCACAATCAAGACAGAACAGTAGGCAAAATTAAGAAGGGGACAAGGGACCAAATTATTAGGGTGAGGCGCATGGGCTACTAACAGCTTGCTACACAACATACACTTAGTATTACTTTCTTAGCTACAGTATACATATCTCCCTGGCATATTATTATCATTTATGCAGCAGCATACAATACATGTTTATACTCATCTTGTTGTGTTGTGCTCACTTAAACAGGAAGGTGGCGCGACAGTTCTTCGTGGGCAAATTTTGTCATCAAAGTCTGGCATTCTCTGGATTTATGGTGCTTCCAACACAACTTGGAATTGGGGGAAAAAACAAGGTTGAATCATGATGCTGTCAGTGATCTTCAGGTCGGAGATCTAGAAAAAGGCCCGAGTTCCCGACTTGCAATTCCAAGTTGGATGACCATTCCAAACGTATTTTCCCAGTTCCCAGTTGTCTTGAACTCACTGAAGTCAGATTTCCCAGTTATGAGTTTCCAGTTGTTTTGAGCGCGGAAAAAGTCATGCTGGATTGACACCATGGCCAATGTTGAATGTTTATCCTTTTAAGCTTGGAAAAGAGACCCTTAAACACAGACTTGGAACCACGCACCCACTCCACAGAATAGCAGGCTACTGATGGCTTTGCAATGCTTGCAGTTAGCCACTAATTCCTTCCAAAACACTCATTGTTGAATTTGCAATTTCCAACTTGTTGTGTAATGTTTATGTTCAATGGCCAATGAGCACCGATATGTTTTATCTATATTTTCTCTTCATATGAAAAGGATTAAAAAGCGTTTGCCAGTAGATTGTCGACTTGATTCATGATGATGACTGCTAGCTTGCAAGCTAAGATTTTGAAAGTATGATGTTGACATGATCAAAGTATGATGTTGACATGCTCAGTCCAATCAAAGCTACTTTCGATATAATGTCATTTGACATCATTTTATTTGTGACCAATAACCTTCAGCCTTCTTGGATGGGCGCTTAGAATGTAACTCTATGGCAGCACCCAAGGGGCTTGAATTTTCCCGCTCTACCCTTAGATTTGGCGGTGACATAGTGTCCCCATGAGTGTCAGAACATTACCCAATCACGACGCAACTAGAGAACATTACCAACCCCTACGATCCATATTTTCCACTGGCTGCCCCACCTCCACAGAAAGCACTGAGCTAGGCTGAAACACCTGCATTTTGGAGCTGCCTTACTCATGTAAATAAATAAGAGAGCAAGTTTGTATGGGGCTTTATTAACTCAATGATTAGTCTTGTATTTTTTACATTGTTTGCAAACTGACTGTGGCACGTATTAATGTCAAAATAACATGCAAAAGGGCAACCCCCCCCCCAAAAAAGGTGCGGCATAAAACAGGTCAGGCTCTGCCCCACCTGCCCTGAATGAGGGGTCTCCACTGGTTCTGACCCAAACCAGTCTTCTCTAATGGGGGAAGATGCCTGCAGTTTCACAACAATAAGAGTTTTACCTTCTGTTCTCGATTCAACGAGGATCATTGAGGTTTAGAATATTCTAATAATATTTCTCCCAGAGATGGTATGAGCACTCAGGAAATCTGATCACCCATGTAATCAAATAACATTAATGTTATTTTTCTGGAAAAAAAGTGAAGTGAATTTAAACACTCTGGATAATAATGTCAGCTAAATGACTGAAATGTAAATGTAATTTGTCCAATAGAACAGAATTGAACAGACTCTTGTGATACAATGTTTTTCATGTGATGGCAACGATGTCATTGGAGTGTCTGTGCAGAGCATACACCGAATATGCACAGCATTGCATCCTAATGAGTGATGAAGGTGTCACGATCGTCAAAGGGACTGAGAGAGGACCAAGGCGCAGCGTGTGGAAAGTACATCTTCTTTTATTAGAAGAGAGGAAAAAACACAAAAACGAACACTATACACAAAACAACCGTGAAGCTAATGACGTAAGTGCATGGACAAGCAACAAACGTTCAACATAGACAATTCCCCACAAACAGCTAAAGCCTATGGTTGCCTTAAATATGGCTCCCAATCAGAGACAACAATAACCAGCTGTCTCTAATTCTAAGACCCAATTCAGGCAACCATAGACTTTCCTAGATACCTACACTCAACCATAGACACAGCTAGACTTCTATACTAAACATAAACCCAACTACTCTAATAAACCCCCTAAACCTTACAACCACCCTAGACACTACAAAAACACATACATTCCCCATGTCACACCCTGACCTAACTAAAATAATTAAGAAAACAAAGAATACTAAGGCCAGGGCGTGACAGAAGGGACAAAGAAACGGGACGGGAATCCAAATAAAACAAACGCATACAAAACTTTGCCCTTGAACTGAAGGTAATATGTAAAAGATTTACAAATGATTTACAATTGATTTGGTTGGTGGTGATAATTTGTCACACTCCTGTTTTTTCTTTCATTTCCTCTGCAAATGAGTCCTTAAGTTTCTATTAGTTTAATTACATGTTCAGTCAAAACCTCACACCTCATGTGATAGGCCCTTCTTTTGAATTGATCAACTCTGACCCACTTTCATTTCTTCCATTGTGTGGTCTATAACCTACATGTTTTTAAGATTCTGTTTCCTTGAGTTATGTTTTGTGTCATGAGTCTGCTTCACATCTACTCCCAAAAAAATAGCAGGCTTTGTCTGTGTTGCTGCTATTTTTTATTGTTTGAATCCGGGAAAACAATCTGAATCCCAGTCAGAGGAACACACCTCCTATAGCCCTGGGAAGAATTTCCCACATGTCAGAACAAGTCACTAGGTGTGTTATTCTAACAAAACCCTCTGGCAGTGCTAACCTCACCTTTCAACCATTCATAATCATTCCAAGTTAATTATCCTACATTTTATACTACCCTATCATTATTACGGAGTATGTAAATTTACCTAAAATGCAGATAGACTAGGGATCTTGTTCTTGAATAGAAATGAATGATGAAAGTAAAAAAATACTGACTGAACAATACTGTTATGAAGAAGGTTAAATGTCAAAATTTAAACCACTGAAACCACTGAACCACTCAAACCACTGAAATGATTTGGGTCTTATTGCCATAGGAGTAGGAAGTAGGATTGCTGCAGCACCCCTTGAAAATGTTTAACTAAATTTCAAAAATCTTTCATAGTCCTATATGGACCTGTACGGACCTGTAAGGACCTTTTCATAGTCCTGGTATTAGCTATGATGCAAAAGATAAGCTACAAATCAAAGAAAACTAACTAAAGTGACAGTTCTAAATAGATGTGGGGATTACTGATGTTGGCACCCAATAATGGCTCATATTTAACATGATCCAAATTTTTTAATAAAATAGAAGAAAAGCCCGGGCATATACATGTATCTTTAGAAACACCTCAGCCACACCCTTCATTTACTAGATCTCCAACCCAAAATAATAACGTGTGAATAGCTTGCTATTATCATGCTTAAGTTCAAGGTCAGAATATGCATAGAGAGAAAAGTGCATAAAAAGGGAATTAAATTCCATTTACGCGTGCTTAACTTGGATCGTAATAGGCACCTAAGATTGTGTTTGGTTTGGATATAAGGTACGGATTCTTAGAGAGCTATCGTGTGGTTCTGGCTCTTTGTCCCTACTCAAATAAACCATATTTTATAACAATATATATATAAATATATATATATATAGGTCTTGTATGTATGTATATATATACGCTGCTCAAAAAAATAAAGGGAACACTAAAATAACACATCCTAGATCTGAATGAATGAAATATTCTTATTAAATACTTTTTTCTTTACATAGTTGAATGTGCTGACAACAAAATCACACAAAAATTATCAATGGAAATCAAATTTAGCAACCCATGGAGGTCTGGATTTGGAGTCACACTCAAAATTAAAGTGGAAAACCACACTACAGGCTGATCCAACTTTGATGTAATGTCCTTAAAACAAGTCAAAATGAGGCTTGGTAGTGTGTGTGGCATCCACGTGCCTGTATGACCTCCCTACAACGCCTGGGCATGCTCCTGATGAGGTGGCGGATGGTCTCCTGAGGGATCTCCTCCCAGACCTGGACTAAAGCATCCGCCAACTCCTGGACAGTCTGTGGTGCAACGTGGCGTTGGTGGATGGAGCGAGACATGATGTCCCAGATGTGCTCAATTGGATTCAGGTCTGGGGAACGGGCGCGCCAGTCCATAGCATCAATGCCTTCCTCTTGCAGGAACTGCTGACACACTCCAGCCACATGAGGTCTAGCATTGTCTTGCATTAGGAGGAACCCAGGGCCAACCGCACCAGCATCTGGTCTCACAAGGGGTCTGAGGATCTCATCTCGGTACCTAATGGCAGTCAGGCTACCTCTGGCGAGCACATGGCCCCCCCAAAGAAATGCTACCCCACACCATGACTGACCCAACGCCAAACCGGTCATGCTGGAGGATGTTGCAGGCAGCAGAACGTTCTCCACGGCGTCTCTAGACTATGTCACGTCTGTCTCATGTGCTCAGTGTGAACCTGCTTTCATCTGTGAAGAGCACAGGGCGCCAGTGGCTAATTTGCCACTCTTGGTGTTCTCTGGCAAATGCCAAACGTCCTGCACGGTGTTGGGCTGTAAGCACAACCCCCACCTGTGGACGTCGGGCCCTCATACCACCCTCATGGAGTCTGTTTCTGACCGTTTGAGCAGACACATGCACATTTGTGGCCTGCTGAAGGTCAATTTGCAGGGCTCTGGCAGTGCTCCTCCTTGCACAAAGGCGGAGGTAGCGGTCCTGCTGCTGGGTTGTTGCCCTCCTACGGCCTCCTCCACGTCTCCTGATGTACTGGCCTGTCTCCTGGTAGCGCCTCCATGCTCTGGACACCATGCTGACAGACACAGCAAACCTTCTTGCCACAGCTCGCATTGAGGTGCCATCCTGGATGAGCTGCACTACCTGAGCCACTTGTGTGGGTTGTAGACTCCGTCTCATGCTACCACTAGAGTGAAAGCACCGCCAGCATTCAAAAGTGACCAAAACATCAGCCAGGAAGCATAGGAACTGAGAAGTGGTCTGTGGTCACCACCTGCAGAACCACTCCTTTATTGGGCGTGTCTTGTTAATTGCCTCTAATTTCCACCTGTTGTCTATTCCATTTGCACAACAGCATGTGAAATTTATTGTCAATCAGTGTTGCTTCCTAAGTGGACAGTTTGATTTCACAGAAGTGTGATTGACTTGGAGTCACATTGTGTTGTTTAAGTGTTCCCTTTATTTTTTTGAGCAGTGTATATATATATATATATATATATATATATATATATATATATATATGTATATTCATATTCTGACCTTGAACTTAAGCATGAGAATAGCAAGCTATTCACACGTTATTATTTTGGGTTGGAGATCTAGTAAATATATATATACAGTACCAGTAAAAGTTTGGACACATCTTCTCATTCTACGGTAATTCTTTAGACATCAAAACTATGAAATAACATATATGGAATCATTTAGTAACCAAAAAAGTTGACTGACCTTCATGTCTTAAAGTAATGATGGACTGTCGTTTGTCTTTGCTTATTTGAGCTGTTCTTGCCATAGTATGGACTTGGTCTTTTACCTAATAGGGCTATCTTCTTTATACCACCCCTACCTTGTCACAACAAAACTGATTGGCTCAAACGCATTAAGAAGGAAAGAAATTCCACAAACTTTTAACAAGCACACCTGTTAATTAAAATGCATTCCAGGTGAAGCTGGTTGAGAGAATGCCAAGAGTGTGCAAAGCTGTCATCAAGGCAAAGTTGGCTATTTTGAAGAATCTCAAATATAAAATATATTTTGATTAGTTTAACACTTTTTTGGTAATTACATGATTCCATATGTTTTATTTCATAGTTTTGAAGTATTCACTATCATTCTACAATGTAAAAAATTGTGAAAATTGTGAAAATCCCTTGATTGAGTAAAGGATCAACTTTTGACTGCTACTGTATATATTTATCAGTGTCCTCATATCAATTCTACCTCATTTAGGTTCCTTTTCAATAACAGAACAGACCAAAAATTGTATGTAATAAGAATGTGAACTGAATTTGATCATGTACTGACAGAACAGTACATCATACTTTTTATTTTGACAATGAGTCACATTCCTGATCATAGGATTGGAAAAAACTGTTCACTCCCAGTCGCTTAATAATCTGCCTAAATGTTATTCTCCTCTGTATGACCCACGTACACTCATCCTTTCTGTCAGGTAGCATGCATAGTTTATTTTCTGAATCCAACAACACTGTCTGGGGCTCTCCCTCTCTCTCGCGCGCTCTCTCTCTCTCTCGCTCTCTCTCTTTCCCTCTTCTCTAACCAACCAAGAGGCAATTAGGCTTATAAAGAATTGCGTTTGTGTTCAAATCAGATCTCAAATCCTAAGCTTTTATAAAAAATGTAACCTAACCCACCTGAAATTTTGGGCCTACTTTTTTTCACGGTCGCTGCATTCAGACCCAGCGAGCTACGGTCAAGCGGGGCATCTCGTTGAACTCGGCACAGCCTAGAGATTATGGTAATGCCATTGCAGGCTCTGTGTGTCTTTAAGCCCCGCACTGTGTCACTCCATCCTTTATGTGTGTGTGTGCATGAGAGTTTTTTCTTTGACATCTGTTGGGAGAAATGACTGATTTACACTTCATGAGGGTTGCCTAATCACACATATGAAGTTTTGGAAAGATGTGACCTTTTTAATTAACAAACTATAGTTTTGGCAAGTCGGTTAGGACATCTACTTTGTGCATGACACAAGTAATTTTTCCAACAATTGTTTACAGACAGATTATTTCTTTTATAATTCCCTGTATTACAATTCCAGTGGGTCAGAAGTTTACATACACCAAGTTGACTGTGCCTTTAAACAGCTTGAAAAATACCAGAAAATTATGTCATGGCTTTAGAAGCTTCTGTTAGGCTAATTTCCATAATTTGAGTCAATTGGAGGTGTAACTGTGGATGTATTGCAAGGCCTACCTTCAAACTCAGTGCCTCTTTGCTTGACATCATGGGAAAATCAAAAGAAATCAAGACCTCAGAAAAAAATTGTAGAGCTCCACAAGTCTAGTTGGGAGCAATTTCCAAAGGCTTGAAGGTACCACGTTCATCTGTACAAACAATAATACGCAAGTATAAACACCATGGGACCACGCAGCCATCATACCGCTCAGGAAGGAGACGCGTTCTGTCTCCTAGAGATGAACGCACTTTGGTGCGAAAAGTGCAAATCAATCCCAGAACAACAGCAAAGGCCCTTGTGAAGATGCTGGAGGAAACAGGTACAAAAGTATATATATCCACAGTAAAAAGAGTCCTATATCGACATAACCTGAAAGGCCACTCAGCAAGGAAGAAGCCACTGCTCCAAAACCGCCATAAAAAAGCCAGACTACGGTTTGCAACTGCACATGGGGACAAAGACCGTACTTTTTGGAGAAATGTCCTGTGGTCTGATGAAACAAATATAACTGTTTGGCCATAATGACATCATTATGTTTGGAGGAAAAAGGGGGATGCTTGCAAGCCAAAGAACACCAACCCAACCGTGAAGCACAGGGGGGGGGGGGGGGGGCAGCATCATGTTGTGGGGGTGCTTTGCTGCAAGAGGTACTGGTGCATTTCACAAAATAGATGTCATCATGAGGGAGGGAAATTATGTGGATATATTGAAGCAACATCTCAAGACATCAGTCAGGAAGTTAAAGCTTGGTCGCAAATGCGTCTTCCAAATGAACAATGACCCCAAGCATACTTCCAAAGTTGTGGCAAAATGGCTTAAGGACAACAAAGACAAGGTATTGGAGTGTCCATCACAAAGCCCTTACCTCCTATAGAAAATGTGTGGGCAGAACTGAAAAAGTGTGTGCGAGCAAGGAGGCCTACAAACCTGACTCAGTTACATCAGCTCTGTCAGGAGGAATGGGCCAAAATTCACCCAACTTATTGTGGGAAGCTTGTGGAAGGCTACCCGAAACGTTTGACCCAAGTTAAACAATTTATAGGCAATGCTACCAAATACTAATTGAGTGTATGTAAACTTCTGACCCACTGGGAATGTTTTGAAAGAAATAAAATCTGAAATAAATCATTCTCTCAACTATTATTCTGACATTTCACATTGTTAAAATAAAATGGTGCTCCTAACTAACCTAAAACAGGGAATTTTTACTAGGACTAAATGTCAGGCATTGTGAAAAACTGAGTTTAGATGTATTTGGCTCAGGTGTATGTAAACTTCCAACTTCAATTGTATATCATTTTCAATAAATTGTAATAAATGTCTAAAAACATGTTTTCGCTTTGTCATTATGGGGTATTGTGGGTAGATATAATATATTGAATCAATTTTGAATTCAGGCTGTAACACAGCAAAATCTGAATAAGTCAAGGTTCACTAGACTTACTTACTACTGTGTTTCCTGTCTGGATGATGAACAACTGTCAGCCTCTAGGCACAAGGCAAACAGTATATAGGCGGCTTTGTTTCCATACATGGGCATAATCATGCTCAGGGAGACGGATATGCAGACTAATTGCAAAAACAGTTACAACAACCAAATTTAAGTTGACACAGACGGCACACCACAACCAGATGCTGCAAACAGAATGTCTTATGCATGGAGACAAAGGGAGGGGAAGTGATTGTGTCAATATGAGGCAGAGATGTTGAGAACTTACTTGTTGTGAGTAAGTTTTCATGGGAGCTTTTATTAACATTCTGAGAACGAATATGATAGGTTATTTGAAAGTAATTCAATAATGTCCTGTGAACATCTTTCAATAATACTTTTAATAACACTGCTAGCTTCGGTTAATGGTTTTGAACTCCAATCAAAAACAGGACACATGGAAATGAGTTTGGTTATGCATTGTTCACGCAAAAAAAATGTATAGAAAGTGTTCTTAATGTTCTGAGAACATTACTTTAAATTTGAGGAAAACCTGCCAAAAACGTTATGCTGAAGTACTGAAATTCCAACAGAAGAACTTTCTTAACATTCTCTGAACGTTCGGAGACATTATTTTAAATAGAACCACGATGAAATGTGTAGGAAACGTTATGCTGAAGTACTGAAATTCCCACAGAAGAACGTTGTTTCTTAACTTTCTTGGAACAATTTGAGAACATTACTTTAAAGGTGCACTATGCAGAAATTGCTCCGCCATTTCCTGGCTGCTAAAATTGTAATAGTTCGCCTAATTTCAGTTTGTATCAAAACAAGCAAGTATAGTGTACATTCTCATTTTACAATTTAAACTGCTGTGTAATATGTTTTCCATAACCAACAATGTATAATGTATTTTCAGCTGTTTGAAGCTGGTGTACAGAATCAAAAGTATTAGACACTAAAACTTAACTTAAGATCGGGAAGCATATACAGTTGTGGCCAAAAGTTTTGAGAATGACACTTATCTTAATTTCCACAAAGTCTGCTGCCTTAGTGTCTTTGGATATTTTTGTCAGATATGGAATACTGAAGTATAACTACAAGCATTTTATAAGTGTCAAAGGCTTTTATTGACAATTACATGAAGTTGATGCAAAGAGTCAATATTTGCAGTGTTGTTTTTTCAAGACCTCTGCAATCCGCCCTGGCATGCTGTTAATTAACTTCTGGTCCACATCCTGACTGATGGCAGCCCATTCTTGCATAATTGATGCTTGGAGTTTGTCAGAATGTGTGGGTTTTTGTTTGTCTACCCACCTCTTGAGGATTGACCACAAGTTCTCAATGGGATTAAGGTCTGGGGAGTTTCCTGGCCATGGACCCAAAATATCAATGTTTTGTTCCCCGAGCCACTTAGTTATCACTTTTGCCTTATGGCAAGGTGCTCCATCATGCTGGAAAAGGCATTGTTTGTCACCAAACTGTTCCTGGATGGTTGGGAGAAGTTGCTCTCGGAGGATGTGTTGGTACCATTCTTTATTCATGGCTGTGTTCTTAGGAAAAATTGTGAGTGAGCCCACTCGCTTCGCTGAGAAGCAACCCCACACATGAATGGTCTTAGGATGCTTTACTGTTGGCATGACACAGGACTGATGGTAGCGCTCACCTTGTCTTCTCCGGACAAGCTTTTTTCCAGATGCCCCAAACAATTGGAAAGGGGATTCATCAAAGAAAATTACTTTACCCCAGTCCTCAGCAGTCCATGTACCTTTTGCAGAATATCAGTCTGTCCCTGATGTTTATCCTGGAAAGAATTGGCTTCTTTGCTGCCCTTCTTGACACCGGGCCATCCTCCAAAAGTCTTCGCCTCACTCTGCGTGCAGATGCACTCACACCTGCCTGCTGCCATTCCTGAGCAAGCTCTGTACTGGTGGTGCCCTGATCCCACAGCTGAATCAACTTTAGGAACAACCTCAATGTTATTTCACTCATTTTTATTTGAACTGCCTCCTTGTCACCTGAGAGGCCTTACTGCCTGTTTCTGAGAAAGGGCAAAGTGGCTGTGTTGTAACAGCCTTGTCCCCAAAACGCCTCTTCTGTCTGTCAGTAACCTACTCAGTTTCTTTCCTTACTTTCATTATAAATATTTGTAAATGTCAAACAAAATGTTATGTTCTTCTGCATTCAGGTATACTTTTGGTCCTGGCGCTTGCTGGGCTTTCTTGGGCGCCCTGAAGCATTCTTCACAACAATTGAACCGCTCTCTTTGAAGTTCTTGATGATCTGCTAAATGGTTGATTTTAGGTGCAATCTTACTGGCAGCAATATCCTTGCCTGTGAAGCCCTTTTTGTGCAAAGCAATGATGACGGGACGTGTTTCCTTGCAGGTAACCATGATTGACAGAGGAAGAACAATGATTCCAAGCACCACCTTCCTTTTGAAGCTTCCAGTCTGTTATTCAAACTCAATCAGCATGACAGAGTGATCTCCAGCCTTGTCCTCGTCAACACTCACACCTGTGTTAACGAGATAATCACTGGCATGATGTCAGCTGGTCCTTTTCTGGCAGGGCTGAAATGCAGTGGAAATGTTTTTTTGGGATTCAGTTAATTTGCATGGCAAAGAGGGACTTTGCAATTAATTGCAATTCATCTGATCACTCTTCATAACATTCTGAAGTATATGCAAATTGCCATCATACAAACTGAGGCAGCAGACTTTGTGAAAATTAATATTTGTGTCATTCTCAAAACTTTTGGCCACGACTGTAAATAGCGCACATAGAACATATCTACTGCTTCCTAGACCTGCTTTCAATGAGAATGAAAGATCTATAACCAACATTTCAATGTGAATTTGGTCAGATCGCCCAAAAAGTTACATATCGCAGCTTTAAATAGAATCATGAAGAAACCTGTTGGAAATGTTATGCTGAAGTGCTGAAATTCCTACCTTGCCCACGGCAAGCTTCCATTGGAGTTAAAGTGTTGCTATAGTGTTGAGGGGCCTATTGCATCTAGATTGCCTTGGCGAAAAGTCCCCAGACATGATCCATGTGGTGTGGCTGGCCAAGTAGCTCTGGTCCCTCTACAAGCGGCTCTGTAGTTCTTGACAAAGCCACACTGGTTTGCCTTTTTGCAGGCCATCCTCCTCATCACTCATCAGGTCAAACAACATTAACTCCTGTCCAAATGTCTCTCTCATCCTCTCTCGACTATGCAAAAAACTAAGAAAACAATAGAACACAGAAAACAAATCCATCAGTCTCAAGTCATGCATATTCAATTCTGTTTTCTGTCAAAATTGGCTGTATTGTAAAAATGTATGAAAACCAAAATGTGCTTTTTGCACAAAAAGGTCTTCACCATTAGGGTTAGCAGTGTGGTTAAGGCTGGGTTTAAAATCTGATTGTATGACTTTGTGTCTGGGCCAGCTAGTGACCACTCTGCAAAGCTGCCTCCAGAACAAGTTTCATGACGAAAAACGCTAACCTGTGTTTGGATAGATCAACAACGTCGCTTCACACTGTCCTGTATGACAGAGTGAAAAGAGTGAAAGCCTGTACTGAGAAACACATTTCAAAGCATGCATCCTGTTTGCAGTGTTGATGATTCTTTTAGGAGGAAGGAGAGTCGGTCAAGGAGCGATTCGGTTGAAGTGTTAAATTGTATGACAGTTGACAGTTTATTCAGAGTAAAGATATCTGGTACAGCGTGCACGGTCTCGTTCCTTTAGCTCAGAGGGAACTAGCAGAGCAGAGCCCCTAAAACAGTTTGTTTACATGTTTTATACAACACAGAAAGTAGGTTGAGTCTGGAAGTCCTGGTCCTCTGGTTGGTTCTGGACAGGTTGTTGTCTTCTCAGATTGGTCCTGATGAGCTGGGCGTCATCCTTCTGAGTCTTGTAGCAGAAGTTCTTTGTTACCAAATGTTCAGTTAAACAGGAGATTTGGTGTGTGCGTTTGTGTGTTCCTGTTTCCAAAGTCTGGTGTGTCAGTGTGGCTCATGTTGTCACAAGGTATGTTGTCAGTGGTCAGCAGGGGCACTTCCCGATATTCTCAGTGAGTGGAAACATTGGGTCAGTTTCTGTAAGTTGTGTTGTGTCAGCTATCTGCTCTTCTGCAAGTGTGTGTAATAAGCCTCTTGTGAAAATAGGGAAGTCCCATGTGTTATAACAGCTTCATCATAGTAATATGGTTATTACATTGCCAGGCGCATGTTTAAGCTAGGAATTCCTACAAATTAATAAACTGTAGCATGGAGGAATTCTTACAGCAGCAAGGCAGTAAATAATGTTAATTTGACATTTATTTTTATTTTGAAATTGTGAAGGTTTTGCAGAACACCGAGCAGTGAAAAAAGGTAATGCATTTTAATTCCAGGATGTAAAACCACAGAAAACAAATGTGAAATTTCAACAAAAAATCCACATTCTACAAAAGGTATGTGTTCGGCAACAGAACACTGTATTCAGAACTCAGTTATTGAACTCATTGGATTTCGATAGCTCTGTGAGTGTGGATGTTTCTTGACAAACATACCACACCTCTAAATGATAACAGATAAATGCTGTAACTCGACACACCCTTTATCATTTCACCTCCTTCAGCTCCAAGTCAAAATGCACCTTATTGTACCCATCCTCGTGAGCGTGCTTCTTCCCAAAGGTAAGAGGACTATTTAGGCTGTAGCCTACGGTTAACATGCATTTCAAATTGAATTTATTTTAAATGTCAAAATAGTTCCGAAAAATCTTTAAATGTGGCTAGAACCCATCTATTGTTTGTATTACTTATTAATTCTGCTTTGAAGATCAAGTTCAGCAATTATTAAACTTTCTTTGCAATTTCAGTGTAGCCTATAGCCCACAGTTTATAACTAAAATGAAGCAATAAATATAACTTCAACAGCATTTATCAATTTACCTTTTGAATGACAAATGCATTTCAGCCAAAGAAAACATTGTCCACGTTTTAGTCTATTATCTCCTTGATCATTTATGAAACTATTTTCAAATAATGGGATGCTGTAACTTTTCACCTTCCCAGCATATTCACTCAAGTGCTTTGAGTGCACACCAGGAGAATCAGGAGCATGCACCGACAAGCAGACTTACTGTCTTAATCCAACCCAATGTGGAAGCTCGCGGATCATATCCTATATTGGTAAATTAATGGCGGGTTAATTTAGGTCATACATTTTAGCTTAACGAAAAAAAACAAATATTTAGTTACGTTTTTTAACCTGTGTGTTTTTTTGCTTGCCTCGACCTCTTCTTTCCATTTCCAGATGATACAAAATTATTGGATATCAACGCGAAGTCTTGCGCGGTGCCTGCTGCGTGTCTCAGTGCAGCAGTGAACTTCGGAATCTCGCGCACAATGATCGCCAGCAAATGCTGCAATACGGACCTCTGCAACTCCCAAAGCGTCCCTGGTAACTATCTCAATGAGAATGTATAGGCTATGTTAGTTTATAATAAATGCTACTATTAAAACATTCCATTTGATAGCATGTTGAAAGGCTGAAATGAAATGAATCATTTTAATTGATAGTTCTATGAGGAAAGTTTGAGTTGATCAATTGGAATAAGTCAATTCTTAAATTGGTATGTCTACCTAAAATGAAATACAACCAACCGATGTATTTAGCGAAATTATTTAACGGCTGCCAGGTGTTTTCAACATAGAGGAAGATGAATAATTTAAATAGGTTCAGTGGCGATTTTAGCATGTAAATCTTGGTGGGGCAAGCAGTCACCACACAACAATTCTAAACATTACATTAATTGCACTATAACAGTGAGAAACGGTGCCCACAAACTGTTAGGTCTACATAAAGCTGTCCTAACAGCAGAGTCCTAACAGCAGTATAGCTAATATAGCTGACTTGCTTAAACAAATGTGGTTCCTACTGACAATTGAGATGTACAAACTGTGGCATAAGGGGACAACAAGCGGATAATTTTGATTAAGACATTAATGAACGAGCCAGGACTAACAGTCAATATAACTAGTTGTTCAGCACTTTTGAAATGTACAGGGACAGAATTCAGAACATGGGCCATTCTTACAGTGTTTTCCCTGTACACCAAGTCAGAACCATATGATAAATAAAGCGGGCATGTAAGCAGACACAATTTCTCTTCGTATGACATATGACAAGGATTTTGGAAGTAAGATGTTGACATGATCAGTCCAATCAAAGGTACTGTACATATAACGTGAGTTGACATCATTTTATCTGTGGCCAATGACCTTGAGCCTTATTGGAAGGGCACTACTAATGTAATTCTATGGCAGGAACCAAAGGGCTAAAATGTTCTATGTCTACCCTTACTACTTGGCCGTGACGTAGTGTCCCCATGAGTGATAGAACACTGAGCCAATCATTGCTGGCTTGCCCCACCACCATAGAAAGCACTGATCTAGGCTGAAACACCTGCATTTTGGAGCTGATTTACTAAAGAAAACAAAAAAGAGATCATGTTTGTAGGTGGCTTTATTAACTCAATGATATATATTTTTTTACATTGTTTGCAAACTGATATGTTACTCGTATTAATGCCAAAATAACATGCAAAACAAAACAAAAATACAATTTTATTTCCTGCTTTACTTTTTTTCAAAAAATGTGGGGCTCAAAAAAATGCTCTGAATAACGGGTCACCACTGAATAGGCTATTATAAGGAATAGAATGAATCTATTTTGATTTTGGTTTGTGGTGAGCTGGGAGTGAAAAGTGCAATCACCTATCCTTTAGATTCCACTAAAGCCCCTCCTAATGGCAAGACATGCTTCACCTGTACCGGAACGGACTGCACGAGAACTCTGAGGTGCTTGGGAGAGGAGGACCTCTGCATCTCAACAACAGGTAGTGTGTCAGATTAACATTATCTGTACGTTCTTTACATTCCTAAAGCCTCTTCATTTAGTCTCTCAAAATGGTCTCATAGTAAACGTAAATCCGGGACACTCAAATTAGTATGACATGTTATGTTCGGTATAGTTACATCAGATAGAAGGTTACGTAAGGCAAAAATGTAAGGAGGGTGGTTGGTTGGAGTGGATGGGTTTAGTTTAGTTTATTAATTCGACCATTTTAAAAAACAAGCACACATAAAACTTAAAAGCCATACATGCACATGAATAAAATCATAGAGGATAACACACAATAAAGTCTGGGACTTATTTCCATTGTGGTCCTCTTGAGACAAGATGGCTAGACAAGATCAAACACAGTATGGCAGTGAAATAATAAAACAAAAACATAGAGGGTGGGCATATAATGCGAACGTCTAGCAACCCAAAGGTTGCATGTTTGTATCTCATCACCTACAACCTTAGCATTTTAGATACTTAGCTACCCCTTCCCCTAACCTTTTAGATAACCCTTGCCCTAACACCTTACCTTAACCCTAACCGCTAACACTAACCCCTACTGCTAGCTAACGTTAGCGTTAACCACCTAGCCACATAGCTAATGTTAGCAACAAATATTTTGGAATTCGTAACATATCTTACGTTTGGCAATTTGTAACATATCATATGAATTGTAATTCATAACATATCATAAGAAATGGATGATGGATATCCACAAATTCATGCATAAATAAGTATTTTAAATGAATGTGCACTGCACTGATAAGTTTTCCAATCTCCAAATAAACCTCCAACCGTGGCCTAACTGCAGCAAAAAAAATACTCCATGGCCCAACGTTTTAATTACGACGTGGTGATGTATCTTAGCTGTCAGTGAAACTCCTTAAAAGTGAAACTAACATGTACATTTAGGCATGAATTCCCAATGGTTAAGGATAGGGCTAAGGTTTGGGATAGGGTTCAACTTAGGTTTATGCATTATTTCTGATTGGTTAAGTTAAGGGTTAAGGTTTGGGAAAGCCTTAAAACAAAATCGAGCTCCTTGCACTGGGATTGAAGACAGACCCTCGGAGCCGGAGTCTGCGGCTTAAACACCCTATCCCCCATCACAACACCCTAGCAAGCCTACTAGATGGTAATAGGCCCTCATGTTGCCCCTAGTGGACGGTATATCTTCACATTTCACCAGGTCCAAATGTAATCTGGTACCTACAGAATCAGCACCTGCTGGATTATTCCATAGGCTGAAAGCTTTATCCAATGTGCACTTATCAGGAGTTGACTGGACTTGGGAAGCATTGAGTCTTGTGAATATCAGTAACATTTTCTTGTGTGTGCTGCTAGTGAACACGGGTGGCGTGAAGATAGCAATGAAGGGATGTGTCTCCAAGAGCATCTGTGTGGGAGACGGGTCACAAGCACTGGGGCCCGCCATGGGCATGGACATGAAGTGCTGCGAGGGCAACCTGTGTAACAATGCCCAGAGCATCGGACTGAGTCTCCTGCTCCTGGTAACATCCATGGTCTCTGTCACCCTGTTCTACTGAGAGACACTGTGCCTTCACCTCCTTACCTCTCCTCCTCTCCTAGGCATTGCCTCGTTCTGTTTACTAGTTCCATCGTAACAGGAGCCTCCCTGTCATTGTCCACCCCCCCCACCCCCCATCTCCCCACGCCCCAGCCCCAGTCTCCACTATCTACCTGTTGTGTGTATTAACACTGGATGTTATTGAATAGCACCTTTCACTGGACGCTTCCTTGGGGCGTCACATTATGTAGGGTTAACTCAACCCCTTCACCCCCGCCAGCGTAATGCTGCAGCCACCTGTGGAATGCACTATAGCCATTTCATTTTAGGGACAGCTCTTGCAAAAAAATACACACTCACAACAACCTACACCTACATCCATCCCATAACCCCTACACACACTCACACCCATCCTCTTCTCTCCTCAAGGCCCTGTGAGTCAGTGAGGCATGGATGTTTGGCGAGGCATTTGCCAATCTAAGCAAGTGTGGTACATTGCTTCAAATCATTGGCATTGTTAGCTTTCACCTGTTTTTAACATTCTGAATAACATAACAAAGGCTATTGAATCCCATTTTTTACATAGCAGAAATATACTTGAAATTAAAAATGTCACTGGATGTGTACAGTGTTAATGTGTTTGCTTGATGAACAAGATTAATTCTGTAAATTAAAAAAGATGAAAAGTATATGAAAAGATGAGCTGACTCTTTATTCTCCCAAACTCCTGCTTCCTCGTTCAATGAGGCAAAGAATGAAAAATAAAAAAATATCCACAATATTCACTTCAAGATTTAGTTGAGGTTTAGTGAATGGTTTGTCCCAAATACAATGCTTTTCATTTTTTGAAATATTTAGGACTAGTTTATTACTTGCCACCCATTCTAAAACTGAATGCAGCTCTTTGTTAAGTGTTGCAGTGAATTCACTTTCTGTAGTAGCTGATGTGTTTAATGCTGAGTCATCAGCATACATAGACACACCGGCTTTACTCAGTGCCAGTTGCAGGTCATTAGTAAAGAGTGAAAAAAGTAAGGGACCTAGAACACGACTTCAGAATTGAACAAGTATTCCATAACCATCCCACTAGATATTGCTCATATGGTAACTATGTGTGTGTGTTATGAAGAAAATAGAGAAATTAATTGAATGTAATATAGTTGTAGGCTACCTTTTTAGATATGTTGTGTCATTTGTTAACAAACCTTATGCAGTCAGATAGCATAGTTTTGTGCCATACTTTAGTTTCTGTCTATATGGCTGCTGTGTGAACAGCTTTGATTACAACCTAATTACCTTGATCACTATGGAATGCCATAGTCTACCTGGATTATGCGAGAGTTTTCAATTAAAGAACACCCTCTGGGTTCTGTTAGACAGGTTATTCTCAATCCACGATATAGCAGGGGATGTAAAGCAATAACACATAGGTTTTTCCAGCAGCAGATTATGATTAAGTCTAATAAAACAGCTCCCACAAGTTTCTAATTATTAATTTATTTCAACCAATCATCAATCATTTGTGTAAATGCTGTACATGTTAAATGCCCTTCACTGTAAGCGTCATGAATGTCAGTTGTTAATTTGTTTACTGTGAAATAGCATTGTATCTGGCCAAATACATTTTTTTTCTCCAAAAGTTTACTAAGGGTTGGTAGCAGACTAATTGGTCGGCTGTTTGAGTCAGTAAAGGGGGCTTTACTATTCTTGGGTAGCGGAATGACTTTTGCTTCTCTCCAGGCCTGAGGGCACATGCTTTCCTGTAGGCTTAGATTGAAGAGATGGCAATAGGAGTGGCAATATAGTCCACTACCATCCTCAGTAATTTTCCATCCAAGTTGTCAGACCCAGGTGGCTTGTCATTGTTAATAGACAACGATCATTTTTCACTCGTTCCACACTCACTTTACGGAATTCAAAATGACAATGCTTGTCTTTCATAATTTGGTCAGTTATGAATGGAAGAGTAGGTTCAGAATTTGTTGTTGCTTATCTTGCCAATGAAACAATCCTTAAAGTAGTTGGCAATATCAGTGGGTTTTGTGATGAATGAGCCATCGGATTCAGTGAAGGATGGAGCTGATGTCGCCCTTTAGCCCAAAATTTCATTCAATGTCCTCAAAAGCTTTTTACTATCATTCTTTATGTTATGCTGGTGAATGAGGACCCAAAAGCGACGTAATAGTAACAGAGTCTTTATTCCAGTAATAAACAAATAATGATTCTCCTGGATATTATCAATGGTCAATCCAAAACAGGAACTGAAATCCTCTCGTCAATAGAGAGGAACGACTGGAGACGCGACCACAGACTGCAGGTCGCTTCAGGAAGGCACTGGCCGTAGCTGACATAGACACCTGCTCACACGCAGCATCTGAAGAAGGCAAAGAACACGACAGGGCGGAACAAGGACACAGGAACAGCAAACATCAAACAAGAATCCGACAAGGACAGAAGCGGAAAACAGAGGGAGAAATAGGGACTCTAATCAGAGGGCAAAATAGGGGACAGGTGTGAAAGAGTAAATGAGGTCGTTAGGAGAATGAGAAACAGCTGGGAGCAGGAACGGAACGATAGAGAGAGAGAAAGAGGGAAAGAACCTAATAAGACCAGCAGAGGGAAGCACAGGGACAAGACATGATGAAAGACAAAACATGACACTTTATATATTTATTTTGTTTCATGCTACAATTTCTTCTTTTTGTTTAGTTTGGTGACATGATTTCTCAATTTACAGTAAGTTTGCCAATCTGCCGTGCAGCCAGACTTACCATTTATCTCAGCCATACACATTTTCAATTCCTCATCAATCCACACGGATTTAACAGTTTTTACAGTCATTTTCTTGGAGTCCACCTGTGGTAAATTCTATTGGTTGGACATGATTTGGAAAGGCACACACCTGTCTATATAAGGTCCAACAGTTGACAGTGCATGTCAGAGCAAAAACCAAGCCATGAGGTCGAAGGAATTGTGCATAGAGCTCAGGATTGTGTTGAGGCACAGATCTGGGGAAGGGTACTAAAACATTTCTGCAGCATTGAAGGTCCCCAAGAACACAGTGGACTCCATCATCCTTCAATGGAAGAAGTTTGGAACCACCAAAACTCTTAATATAAATGGCTGCCCGGCCAAACTGAGCAATCTGGGGAGAAGGGCCATGGTCAGGGAGGTGACCAAGAACCCGATGGTCACTCTAACAGAGCTCCAGAGTTCCTTTGTGGAGATGGGAGAACCTTCCAAAAGGACAACCATCTCTGCAGCACTCCACCAATCAGGCCTTGAGTGGCCAGACGGACACTCCTCAGTAAAAGGTACATGACTTGGAGTTTTCCAAAAAGCACCTAAAGGACTCTCAAACCATTAGAAACAAGATTCTCTGGTCTGAATGCCAAGCATCACATCTGGAGGAAACCTGGCACCATCCCTACGGTGAAGCATGGTGGTGGCAGCATCAGGCTTCGGCAATGCTTTTCAGCAGCAGGGACTGGGAGACTAGTCAGGATCAAGGAAAAGATGAAGGGAGCAAAGTACAGAGAGATCCTTGATGAAAACCTGCTCAGAAAGCTCAGGACCTCAGACTGGGGCGAAGGTTCACCTTCCAACAGGACAATTACCCTAAGCACAAAGCCAAGACAACGCAGGAGTGACTTCGGGACAAGTCTCTGAATGTTCTTGAGGGGCAATGCCAGAACCCGGACTTGAACCCGATCAAACATCTCTGGAGAGACCTGAAAATAGCTGTGCAGCGACGCTCCCCATCCAACCTGACAGAGCTTGAGAGGATCTGCAGAGAAGAATGGGAGAAACTCCCCAAATACAGTTGTGCCAAGCTTGTAGCGTCATACCCAAGAATAAATGTGCATAAAAAAAACTGTTTTTGCTTTGTCATTATGGGGCATTGTGTGGAGTGATGAGTGAAAAAAATGATTTAATCCATTATAGAATACGGCTAATGTAGCAAAATGTGGAAAAAGTCAACGTGTCTGAATACTTTCCGAATGCATTGTACATCTTCAACATTGAAATCACTACAAAACATGATCTATTTTCTTTTCAGTCTCCTGAGGGGGAGAGTTTCTATTCCTTTAGTTACATTTTCAGTCAGAACCTCAAACCTCATGTGACAGACCCTACTTTTGAATTGATCAACCCTGACCAGCTTTCATTTCTTCCATTGTGTGGTCTATAACCCACATGTTTTTAAGATTCTGTTTCTCTAAGTTATGTTTTGTGTCATGAACCTGTTTCACAACTTCCTGCAAAAAATAGCGGGCTTTGTCTGTGTTGCTCCTATTTGTTATTGTTTGAATCCGGGAAACGATCTGGATCCCAGTCAGAGGAAAAAGTCTCCTTTTGCAACCCAGTCTCTCATTAATGATGTACTATATTGTAACAACCCTGGGTTTATCCGCTTGAGCATGCTTTTGTGGGCTATCAACTGTGCCCCAAAAGCATGCTCAAGGGGCGGAGTCGATATCTGCTCTTATAAACCCAGGGTCTTTACACAGCTCCCTCTTTTCATAGAAAGTGTCATCGCGCTAGCTTGCAACTCCATTTCATAGGAATGCGCTCACTGGCCAAGCACACGCACGTTCGTGGATGCAAGGTCCGATCACTTTTATCCCCAGTGTATGGGGGTGATAAGAGAGATAGCCTGGGCAAGCTTACCACCTGACTTGACATGATACAAGAACTTCTACAGTAAGATGTACAGTCGGCCTGATCATTTTTCATCTTCATCTGTACTGTTACTTAGGGTTGCACTATCAGTAGCTAGCTAACTTGCTTTGGCTGACGTTAGCTATTAGCTGTGTACAATGCCAGGGGATTGTTTAAAAGAGAAACTCACATATACTACTATGAGATAGTACTCCCTTATTCCTGCGTATCATATTTTATAAAATGACAACAATATCTTGCTAGCCGGCTTACTTTTCCACTGTCGAAGCACTGTTTCCTGAAGCATTCTACCCTGTTCTGAAATAATTCCCTGGGTATATCGTCATGCTGTGGATGTTTGGTCAGGAAGTGTCGTTATATGAATTTGTTCGTTTTGATTGACTCATTACTAAGCACTTCCCCGCACAAAACACATTGAGGGAGCTCCTCATTAATTCTCAAAGTATGTATGAAAGACAGAATCTCATCGGTGTATTGGCTTGATTGAGCTCAGTCAGAACTTGTAGCGAGCATGAGTCCATTTGGCGAGTGGGAATGACAAGTCAGTGGTTCACAGCTGTTGAACGACAGAGCTGCAGGGTGTGTCGCGGAGTGATCTTCAAGAAAACTCCAGAAAAAGATCTGGTAAACCGCGAAGCACACGGGCATCTCCCTCGCACTCGCGCAGCTGCCAAACTGAGCAGAGAGCGCACTGAACAGAGACTGCAGTTGCACTTGGCCAAATCAATGCATTAAATAATTATACATTTACTCTGACACGTCGCGACCCACCATTAAGAGGTCCACGACCCACTTTGGGTCGCGACCCATACTTTAAGAAAGGCTGATCTAATTGATCAATTAAATGGTAAATGAGAATGGGTACGCTACTTCATTCAATGATTACGGTATTGTACAAGAAGTAGTCTATAGTCTACAATAATAATGTAATTGAATGTGCTATAGTATAATTTATTTAATTGATGAATACAATTGTAAATGGGGATGGTAGGCTACTTCATTCAGTGAATACTGAATATATTGCTATCTCTGGGAGTATGTTAATGTCGTCTTTTCAGCTGATGAACTATGGCAATGTCGAACTAATTTCTAAATCTTTATTTTAGTCAAGATGTGATAAGACAGAGTAACCAATCAGCTTCACTGCAGATGTTCAACCCACCACCCCCACTGCCCTCCCTCTACAAGTAGCCACATCCTCTTCTCCTGTTCAACTACTTTGCCACCACACTAAAATGACTATTCTTATACCCCTGTGCCCATTTCAGTGGAACATGATCCATCCAAGGCCTCAGCTGGATGCCTAAAATGTGAGAAATTTGAACAAGATGCTACAGTAGTGTATGTAGTTCCAAGAAAATACATGAGTGCCCCTCTGTGTCAATGTTGAAATGCCACATATGGAATATGTCAAAGGAGATAGTGATATGAGTGGGAGCATATGAAAATACACATTCGGGTCTAAAATGAGTGTGGGATGCCCTCGTGTCTCATTTTTTGTCATTGCTGATGAAAATTGATGTCAATGATGAGAGAAGAATGCAGCTAAAAAATAAATGTACTTTTTTAAATTCAGTTTTGTACTGTTGAAAACAGGATGTGGGCAGTAGTACCCCAAATATGTATTTGTTTGTTTCATCGATTCCAACCCCTCCCCACCAAATACTGGTAGTTATTTTCAAAACCTGTGGAACCACAATCTGGTGTTTAATATGTTATTTGTTATGTTTTGCTGTGCTTTTCACAATAAAAAATAATTTATACTTTCATCATTAAACAAATGCGTCACACCACTCTGCCACGCCCTGATCTGTTTCACCTGTCCTTGTGCTTGTCTCCACCCCCTCCAGGTGTCACCCATCTTCCCCATTATCCCCTGGGTACTTATACCTGTGTTTTCTGTGTCTGTTGCCAGTTCGTCTTGTTTGTTCAAGCCCACCAGCGTTTTGTCTCAGCACCTGGTTTTCCCTCCCAGAACATTTTACATAAATGAAAGTGCTGAACAAAGTCAAGTTGACTGCAGAGTCAGTTACGCAAAATACATTGAGCACTGTTAAGTCTCTGAATTGTGAAAGACAATAGTGAGAGGGTGCCCATCTAATCCACAACTTGCTGTTTTAAAGAAAAGCACATTTCATACAAACATCTCAACTGAACCCACAGCATAACAGCTACATTTTATCCATCAACCTAACAGCTGAATTGTATTTTTGTATTCAAATATTCTACACCAAAAATGGACATTACATTTACATTTAAGTCATTTAGCAGACGCTCTTATCCAGAGCGACTTACATTTTTAACCTTTTTTATTTTTATTTAACTAGGCAAGTCAGTTAAGAACAAACTCTTATTTTCAATGACAGCCTAGGAACAGTGGGTTAACTGCCCTGTTCAGGGGCAGAACGACAGATTTGTACCTTGTCAGCTCGGGGATTTGAACTTGCAACCTTTCGGTTACTAGCCCAACGCTCTAACCACTAGGCTACCCTGCCGACATGATCTCAAAGAGATAACATTGTCGAATTGGTAAATACACTTTAGAATGTATGTTATCCATTTTAAGGCATGACACCTATCGATCTAAGTAAAGCCAAATGTTGGGGCTTGAATTATGGCTTCCACCATGAACTTCTTGAATTGTTTGTAATTCTGGTGCATGGGTAAACGCATCACAACTCGCAAGTGTTTGCCTCAGGGTAGACCTTGTGTTCAGGCAGGAACTCTAATGTTGGCCGTGTGTCGAAGCCAAGTGGGGGTATTTCTTCTGCTCCTGACACAAATTGGAGACCATTCCACAAGTAACTGGTGCCCCGGGTCCTGTAAATTTGACCAATCCGTTTCAAACAGGGTTCAATTAATCTGAACATCACTATATTAATACATTGACAATGTAGTTGTATCCAAATATGACAGACAATAGCAATCATGAACTTACCATCGATCTCTAAGAGGAAGTCCCTCCAGCAGATTAGAACTAGTTCCTCCTGTCTCCTGCTGTTGATGCCCGCTGGGGAGCGTTTGGTAGGAACAGCTCCAACAGGTCTTCAGATGTCAATGGCTTTGTGACACCAGCCACAAAAAGCTCACGAAACATGTGTGGGTGTGCCCTCAGACATTCTAGAAGGCCAAGGGTCTTCAGCCCTTCTGTAAATCTAAGACAGAAATTTTTGAAGGTGATTCCAAAAGATTATCAAATATTTAACAGTCAGTTCTACATAACTACTTTATTTCTCCCCTGTACTCACTGCTTAATAGGTTCCTTCAGTCTGTCTGTGAGAAATGCCTCTGTAGCTTCTTTCACAAGCCTGTCTCACTCTGTCAAGCTGGTAAGGTATTTGTACACCCCCAGCATTGTGAGTGGGTCCACTGCTTCAAATGCTGTCAACCTTGCCTCTTCCAGGCTGGCACCGGCTTGTATCTGTAAAGGAATGAATTCCCTAGGTTTTATTCGAAAAACCAAAATGGACATTTACCTATTAAATATATACTTTAGGTAACCTTTCTTACACTGTAATGTTAAAAAAAGTTCTCATTGAACTGAACCTTTTTGAGTGTGTCTCAGAAGGTATCATCCATAATGTCCTCCTGTTCAGGTGAGGGGTTAGGCAGCAGTGCCAGCAAACGGAACATCCGTTCACTCAAGAATCGTGATGCTGCTCCAGCTTGCACCAGACAGACTGCCACCATTGCCCCCAAAGTCTGGTATTGGCCAGTCTCGCGTGCTACAGAAATAATAATGAAACAAACAAATATTGGAGAGAAGACAGGAAACATCATGATATGGATCATATGATATGGATCATACGATATATATATATATAACATTAAACCAATAATCATAACACAAATTTCAGAGGATGATTTGCTTTACTTTGAATGATTGGCAACACTTGATGGTATAGATATGAGGCTTTGTAACATGAGCTTAACAACTGTCATTTAATGCACATTCAGAAAGAAGTGTATCATAGCTTTGGTACAACATTTACATGAAAAACATTGTCTTTATAAGACAATTCATAAATCCACCGCTGGGTAAATTAGATTCTATACCAAATTAAGATCCGTAGGCTTAGAAGCGAAATAGGCATTTAACTGTAGTTCCTCTTAATAAGTGTTCAAAATATCAGCTTTATTATGTATTGTAATTGAACAATGTATATACCATCTCTGTTCAGCTCCAGGGATTTGGAGTCCTCTTGCCCGGTGAACAAGCAACTATTTCTGATCTCCCTTAGGAGAAGGCAGGCAAGCTCTCGAAGTGGTCCACCGTCAGATGGCTTCCTCCCCATACATTTGTGTCTACAAACACTATGTTTAGCTTGCAGGTGGCGTTAAAGTGCGCCCTCTTAAAGGCTCTAGTTGAGGATGGCAGGACCTGGCTCTGAGAAACATTTACCATATTGGCCAACGGGGTGTGTTCTCTGTCCACTTTTTTTAGCCAGCCTGAAGAGCAGCGTCTTCAGAGAATTTCTTTAAAATAAAAACATAAAAGCAAACATTATTAACCCAAAACATAGATCTTGCAATTATTCAGAATTTTTGAATGGTTAATATCAAGCATACTCTTCATCAGTGGATGCCAAGGTAGGTGGGGACCTGGTGAGTGTAGACACTTATGAGGCAGGTGGAGACACTTTTGAGGCAGGTGGGGACCTGGTGGGTGTAGACACTTGTGAAGCAGGTGGGGACCTGGTGGGTGTAGACACTTGTGAAGCAGGTGGGGACCTGGTGGGTGTAGACACTTGTGAGGCAGGTGGGGACCTGGTGGGTGTAGACACTTGTGAGGCAGGTGGGGACCTGGTGGGTGTAGACACTTGTGAAGCAGGTGGGGACCTGGTGGGTGTAGACACTTGTGAGGCAGGTGGGGACCTGGTGGGTGTAGACACTTGTGAGGCAGGTGGGGACCTGGTGGGTGTAGACACTTGTGAGGCAGGTGGGGACCTGATGGGTGTAGACACTTGTGAGGCTATTTGATCTTGTGTTGGTTTATTTTCCTGAAAAACCACAATACTTTTCAGTGGTTCTCAAACTTCTCTGCAACCCCCATATGTTTCACAATGTAGTAGCAGCCCAGAAATAGCTAAACAAATTCACCAAGTAATGGGTTTGATTAGTAGCTGATAAGTTGAATCTATTGTAGTAACTCTGGAATATATAAAATACATGTAACGGCAAGGTGTACCTGAGGTTTGACCACCACTGCCCTATGTTAGTTGTTTCAGATATAAGCATGAAGGAGCACCAGTACTTATGATGTCAGATTGTTGAATCTGTCTAAATGTGAAAGTAGTCACCTCTACCTGATCCTCGGCCAGCCAAATAGTGTAGAACACCACATCTTTAACAATCCCGCTGTCCTCCACTGTTCCTGCCTGGGCACATGTGTAACTGGCGGATAACATGGGTAAATCAAGACGGAAGGTTTCCGAAGCCATATCAGGGGCCCCAACGAACATTACAATGTCCTATAAGCATTGAGAAAATTGCACATTAACAAGTTTAATGAGGTCCAAGACTTTTCCAGAGAGAAAGCAGATATTATCTTGTTGTACTGTACCTGAAAAGGTTGAGAGGGGAGGAACCTCTTCCTCTTGCTTCCTCCATCTGCGTACTTGATGGTAACTAGTGTCCCCTCAGCTAGTTCAATCATTTGTGCAACAGCATGAATCCTTTCAGCAACAGTCTTTAATGACAACGAATCACAGAATAAATATGTCCCCATGTGCAGTTGCAAACCGTAGTCTGGCTTTTTTGGGGGCGGTTTTGGAGCAGTGGCTTCTTCCTTGTGGAGCGGCCTTTCAGGTTATGTCGATATAGGACTCGTTTTACTGTGGATATAGATACTTTTGTACCTGTTTCCTCCAGCATCTTCACAAGGGCCTTTGCTGTTGTTCTGGGATTGATTTGCACTTTTCGCACCAAAGTACGTTCATCTCTAGGAGACAGAACGCATCTCCTTCCTGAGTGTTATGATGGCTGCATGGTCCCATGGTGTTTATACTTGCATACTATTGTTTGTACAGATGAACGTGGTACCTTCAGGCATTTGGAAATTGCTCCCAAGGATAAATCATATTTGTGGAGGTCTACAATTTTTTTCTGAGGTCTTGGCTGATTCCTTTTGATTTTCCCATGATGTCAAGCAAAGTGGCACGGAGTTTGAAGGTAGGTCTTGAAATACATCCACAGGTACATCTCCAATTGACTCAAATGATGTAAATTAGCCTAACAGAAGCTTCTAAAGTCATTACATAATTTTCTGGAATTTTCCAAGCTGTTTAAAGGCACAGTCAACTTAGTGTATGTAAACGTCTGACCCACTGGTACAGGGAATGTGATACAGGGAATTATAAGTTAAATAATCTGTCTGTAAACAATTGTTGGAAAAATGACTTGTGTCATGCACAAAGTAGATGTCCTAACCGACTTGCCAAAACTATAGTTTGTTAACAAGAAACTTGTGGAGTGTTTGAAAATCGAGTTTTAATGTCCCCAACCTAAGTGTATGTAAACTTCCGACTTCAACTGTATAATAATATCCGACTGGTGTTAGACCTTATTGACTATTCTGATCTAATCCTCGAAGATAGTTGTATTGTTTTCTTAAACTTTTATAAAGCCTTCGATACAGTGGAACATGAGTTTCTATTTCTCTCCCTTGAGAAATTTTGTTTTGGGGAATTATTTTGTAGTACTATTAAAACTCTTTATATGAATGGGAACAGTTCCATTAAATTAAAGCATGGCACTTCTCCTAGATTTGATTTGAAAAGAGGAATTAGGCAAGGTTGCCCAATTTCACCTTACCTCTTCCTGCTTGCAACCCAACAAAGTTCTGTTAAATCCAGCGATATAAAAGGGATCTCTATTGCTGACAGAGATATTATCATAAATCAGCTTGCAGATGACATCACCCTCTTTTTGAAAGATGCTGACCAGATTCCTAGGGCAATCAATGTGATAAATATATTTTCCAAAGCATCTGGTCTTTGCCTAAACCTTAATAAGTGTGAATTATTTGCTGTTAAAGACTGTGTGATACCTTCTACAGTATATGCAATATTCCAGTCAAGGAAAAAGTAACATACCTTGGGATTACCATATCCAAGAATCAACAGGAATGGTGCTTATTAAATTTCATACCTATTATTGAAAAAAACAAAAAGAAGTTGAACCATTGGTTGCAGAGGGATTTATCCTTGAAAGGTTGAGTATTGCTTTCTAAAGTTGAAGGTGTCTTCAGACTTACTTATGCAGCCCAGTCCATATATCTTGATAACAAAATAGGTAAAAGCGGTTGACCAGGTTCTTTTCAACTTCATCTGGAAAAATCGTACACATTATATTAGGAAATCTGTCGTTATGAACTCATATGAATATGGTGGTCTCAATTTATTTGATTTTCCTACTTTGAATAATACTTTTAAGATAAATTGGGTAATGATATTTATTGTGTAACATTAACTACCTTATGATGTCTTTAACACCTATAACGAATAAAAACATGACCGGAGATATAGAACTACTAAAACGAAAGCATTTGCAGGACGCCATTGTGATGACTCCTTGCGCCAAGCGCACCGTTGAAAAGGACGGTCCTTCCGTTCCACGGTCTTATAAAAGGTCCCAGATTGCGCAATTCACTCCATTCAAAATCTCCCCGCTTACTGACATCTAGAGGAAGGCGTGTGCAGTGCATGTAGCCCGATGGCTTACATGGGGACTTATAAACTGAGCCCAGAACAGGGACCTCGACTTCTGAAATCTCACTCCTTGACAGGAAATCTGCTGCAGAATGAGTTCTGTTTCACTCAGAGAAATAATTCAAACGGTTTTAGAAACTAGAGAGTGTTTTCTATCCAATAGTAATAATAATATGCATATTGTACGAGCAAGAATTGAGTATGAGGCCGTTTAAATTGTGAACGATTTTCCCCCAAAGTGTTTATAGCGCCCCCTATCATCAACAGGTTTTAAGACCATTCAACATTCTTCTAATAAGAAAGCTGTTAAAACAATCAATGTGTGTTTCTTTTAAGGTCTTTGTATAATATGTCATTTGTTGTACCCCCTAGCATATGTTATCATTGTCTATTTGTATGCTTCTTATATGTATGCTGGTTTTCCTACATTAAAAAATGTCCATCATAAAAAAAAAGACTCTAGTAGTCAAAACACATGTAGTTGTCGTCCTGATGTACAAAGCTGACTGCTACTATATGTATTATTTTGTAAATATATTCCGTTAATATTTCACTAAGTTTATTACAATGTAAAAAAATATATATATATATAAAAGACCCAAACCTGCATGTTTACTGTTCTCCCTCTTTATGTCAGAGACTTAGTTGTTATGATCATAACCTGTAAAATGTACAATTTATTTCCTTTATGTATAATAATAATACAAGCAATTGCGACCTTTGCTAGCAAAATTCGCTGTTGTCAAAAATACAGGACCTGTTCAGCAGCCCTTATGAAAAAAGATTGCAGTCAGAGTGCAGTATAACTGCATTATGCTGCAAATACTGCATCCAAAATAAGTTTTTCTTAATGCAGTCATTTTGCAGTGTAACTGTCGTTAGAGTGCAGTATACTGCAATTACTGCATCCAAAATACCAGTCGACTGCAGTTACTGCACTTTACTGCAGTTTCAAAACTGCAATCTTTTTTTTATAAGGGAGGGCTCAACGTTACAGAACGGTCACTCAGCGGTACAATCCATACTATAACAACACTTAAAAATTGACCAGGAACATACCGATTAAATATTACTTTTATTGCCAGCTAATGAATGTACGGCTTATGCATATTGTAGCCACAGGAGGTTGGTGGCACCTTAATTGGGGAGGACGGGCTCGTGGTAATGGCTGGAGTGAAATGAGTTGAACGGTATCAAATACATCAATTGCATAGTTTCCATGTGTTTGATGCCATTACATTCGCTCCGTTACAGCCATTATTATGAGCTGTCCTCCCGTCAGCAACTTCCACTGATTGTATTAGTTTGTTGACCTAGGAATTGTTCATGTTACTGAACCAAATCTTAATATAACTCTGGAGATCCATTTGGTCTCCACAGAATTGGGAAAATCTCCATTTGTTTTTTTTGCCTCTTATGTGTGGAACAATGCACAGCATTCCTTGCAGTTAGATATTCTGGTGCCTTTCAGGCATCTACAATTATTGATTGGAGACTTATGTTACAGAATGCGATTGCTTTCCTTAAATATGTTTAATGTTGTGTATCTGCTGGCCTTCTAGGCAGAGTTGTAAAGAAAAAGCCATATCTCAGACTGGCCAATAAAAAGAAAAGATTAAGATCGGCAAAAGAACACAGACACTGGACAGAGGAACTCTGCTTGGAAGGCCAACATCCTGGAGTCGCCTCTTCACTGTTGACGTTGAGACTGGTGTTTTGTGGATACTATTTAATGAAGCTGCCAGTTGAGGACTTGTGAGGCGTCTGTTTCTCAAACTAGACACTAATGTACTTGTCCTGTTGCTCAGTTGTGCACCGGGGCCTCCCACTCCTCTTTCTATTCTGGTTAGAGCCAGTTTGCACTGTTCTGTGAAGGGAGTAGTACACAGCGTTGTATGAGCTCTTCAGTTTCTTGGCAATTTCTCACATGGAATCACCTTCATTTCTCAGAACAAGAATATACTGACGAGTTTCAGAAGAAAGTTCTGTTTCTGGACATTTTGAGCCTGTAATCAAACCCACAAATGCTAATGCTCCAGATACTCAACTAGTATATAATATAATATATTAATATATAATATATTGCTTTCTTATTCTTGACACTTTTCCCAGTCATATTTAAGGTTAGAACTACCTTTCTAAGTATTCTGATACTTCTAGCTTGGAGTTGTATTTTTATGATAACATAGCTACAGTATTTCACTTTTTAATGTGTATAGTATTGCTTACTAGGTGTGTCCAATCAATTTTGTAATCACTCCCTCTTCAAATTAGGGCTAATTGAAAAAGCTGTTCAAAAGAGGACATTGTATTATTTCTTTGTACTCTCTGACGAAGGCCATGCAGTGGAAACGCGTCGGATTTTTTAAACCTTGTTTCTATTGAACATGCCATACAAATAAAGGCATTTTAATTAAGTATATGAAGAGTGCCTTGGTCCTCCTTTCTTTTTGATGACCAATTCACCCCTTTTACCAAAGAGCACCTTCTGTCTACCAAAATGTACTATTGTGTACCTTAGTAGCGCTTCCCTTCCTCCTCTTTCTACTAATTTCACCTGTTTATTGTATAATAACATCAATGTCACAACAGTTCTTTCCTTCCCTATTCTTCCCTTAGATTCTGTTCTAACCTCCCTAACTCTGGACTTCACCACTGTTCTTACACAGTTCCTATCTTTGCATTCTGAAATATGAAGAAAAAAAAATATATATATCAAAATATATTTCAGTCATCATTCATTTTATTTTTTTTACACATAATAGAATGGTAATGTAAGTTCCACTGTGAACTTCAACCTGAATGAACAAAAAAAACTGAATTGAAACTCTTAGGTGGCACATACACATTATTTGCTGGTCCAAATTCACTCCCTATCCCTCCTCCTTGGCCCTGACTTAACTCTGATTTTTCTGAAGGGTCTGGATAGGTATACTCGGGAAAGTGGTAGAGCTCACAGCGTATTGCTTACACCTTACACATTTACAAACATCTAAGGGTTAGGGACAAGGGAAAAAGTTAGGGAGTGAACTGGGAATGGCTGACCCCCGACCCCCCCCCCCCGTTTTTGTACACTGCTGCTACTCGCTGTGTTTGTTATCTATGCATCTATGCAGGCTAAAAATGACAAACACAGGTCCATAACTGTAGACTGAGATTCCGTCACTCAGCCGGTGCTTACAACAAAGATGTCATTTGAGAATCGATTGTTCATTCATTTGAATGGAAATGTAACACATTTAAGGGTGGTTCACACCAAAAAATAGATACAACTTCAGCAAATACTTGCTCAATATAGATTTGATATCTTGTAAGTGTCTTTGTTATAGGTGAGTACATGATCCACTCCACGAACATGTGAGAATGCCAACCAATTGTTAATCAACTGTTGTTAACAATCATTCATACTTGTGTCAAGGATTAGAATCTCATTTTCAGTTTTAAAATACCCAATTCTAACATTTAATTCTAAAGTTTTGTAAAACTTGGTCCTGTTGATTACTATAATTCACGGCTGTGTCTCACTCTTGATAACTGCTGTCTGAAACCAGACATACACAGAAGAAGGTGGACAACGAAACATTTGTGTTAGTTTATTCCCTGACCTGCTGAAAAAGAAAAAAATGAAAAAGGAAGTTGGGAAGTTTTGTATATTTTGTGTGCAAACCACCCTTCATTCGTTGTATATTGGTTTAACACACCAACATTTTGAGTTTGAGCGCAATGGTACTTAAATCATGATTTTTTTTCATAAAAAGACTTTACTCATGTGCTGCTTATTCGGCTAGTGTAACATCATTGGTTATAAACAAAGTAAAGAATATTTGTGTTAATCTGCATCCATCCCTTATGGCACTTTATTGGGGTATTCCCTTAGAGTCACATGATGTTGTTTGTAAAATGCTATGTTCTCATTGCAATATGACATTATGTTGCATGTACACTGAGTGTACAAAACATTAAGAACACCTTCCTAATACTGAGTTGCACTTCGGCCATGGGATCTAAAATATGTCAAAAACGTTCCACAGGGATGTTGGCCCATATTGACTCGACACTGTTGTGTCAAGTTGGCTGAATGCCCTTTGGGTGGTGGACCATTCTTGATACACACGGGAAACTGTTGAGCGTGAAAAACCCAACAGCGTTGCAGTTCTTGACACATTCAAACTGGTGCACCTGCACCTGGCACTTACTACTATACCCAGTTCAAAGGCACTTAAATCTTTTGTCTTGCCCATTCATCCTTTGAATGCCACACGTACACAATCCATGTCTCAATTGTCTCAAGGCTTAAAAGTCCTTATTTTACCAGTCTCATCCCCTTCATCTACACTGATTGAAGTGTATTTAACAGGTAACATCAATAAGGGATCATAGCTTTCACCTGGTCAGTCCACGTCAGGGAAAGAGCAGATGTTCCGTACACTCAGTGTATGTACACACTGGTATGGTGCTGGTGTAGAATAAAGCCTAATGTTAAAAAGTAAAGCCAAAGAAATAAATAAATATTTGTAGGGGTGATGTCATTACGTCCAGCTTTCTTCATCAAAAAGATAGTTAAATGGAAACTCACCCTAGCAGACAATTGTCGCATCTATTTTCTATGCGAACTTCCTAAATGTCGACCTTTTTTTATATTTTTAATCACTGTACAAGTTAATGGAAACATAGTTACTGTTGTGGTTGTACTTGTCTTGATTTTCATTTGTTTGCTCTTCTTAGGACTTTGAGTATCATGTTGTGGAGTCTCCTCAGGTCTTCCTCATCTCCAGTTTCACTACCTCACTATGACTTCCCCAAACTGGTGGAGAAAATGGAGAAGGAAACTCCTGTTCTCAAGAGGCATGTCCTGCTGTTAGCCATTCCCAACATAAACCTGAAAATCAACCAGAGGAAGAATGAGGCTCTCCAAGCCAACATATGGAGATCAGCACATGTATCTGGCTGGGTGGCAGCAATATCAATTTCAGGTCTCTCTGTTAGTGTAGATATAACCATCTTGGTAAGGGAGATCAGAATGTACTATCAGGCTTTTGGTCTTGATAATGAGTCTCTGCATAGCCTTGCTGGTAGAACAAATGTGCCAGTGGAGGAGCTGAAAGCAGTCCTCAAGTCCCCTCTGAACAAGGAGATAAGCAAAGACGCATCAGAATTCTGACAAAGGCAGCTGGGTCAACATTGATGGTCTGAAGATGCACAAAATTACTGAAGAAGGCTCTGAAGGCCTATGAGTGAGATAATGTCAAAGAGACTGTTTTGATTGTGTTTATCAAGATCAAGGGATGTTTTTTCATAAGTGCCTTTTTAATTATACAAGGAAACTATATCTTGTCCAAATATATACATAAAATACTATGCTTCCTTTTGCATATTCATACCAATTTAATTTCTATAACCTACAGCATGAAGTCAATTTTTTTTAAAGGATTCTATCACCACCATTACAGTCAAAGCTGATGTTTTGAGATGATTGCATAATCAAAAAATATTTTTGTTTCTGGATTTGAAAATAATCCTAGTTAAGACTTAATCAATATTACTTGCCTGAAATGGAAAGGTTGAGGAATACAAAGGATTTTATACTCTTTCAGAATGTTCTTACAGTATTCTTATCTTACTACATCAGAAGGGAGATATAACAGAGTATATCTGTTTAATGTTAATGATTACATCATATTTTTATAAATTCTTGTCAAGTTGCAGTGTCTCGCCCTGAATCTCAGCTCCATCTTTACATAATAAACAATCAGAACATTTCAGGTGAACCGGGTAACAAATACTTTAGACAATCACATATGAAATAAAAATGAAGCACCACTGTATGCTTCAACTAAATATTACTTTCACCATTTGTATCATGTTAGTCAAAGTCAGTCATTCTCTGTACCATCTGAATCTGCTGACACTTAGCAAGGTTATTTACGGTCACATTGACACCTGAATCTGATCAGCTGTCCCCTTTTCTCCCTCTGTTACAAAGCCAGAGGCACCAAAGTTGAACTGTTGAACTATCTGTAGTTCCATATGTTCCCAATGAGATGGACCTCTCCTCAACATCAAGCACCTCATATCACCACTGACTGAACCTGTGAGCCCAATAGTACTGGCACTGTCCATCTCCAGACCCACCTCCCTCTGTCTCTTCTAGTCCTGATGTAGGAGAGGGACATCCATTTCCTCCAGTATATTCATAACAGGTTGACAGTGCTGCTAGGCCGGTAGACGACTGTATTCAGACAGGGCTGAGGACTTCTTCACCCCGTCCCAGATGCGAGCTGCATAGTGAAACCTGTCACAACATAACAGTCAAACATATTTTCGAGTACAGTTTTGCCTCATTTCCAGCTAATCACAAAATGTATACAGTGAGTGACAGACACGACAACACGTGTGTCCCTCTGTGCTTCCCTTACCAGTTCTTCTCTGTGAGGATGGTGTGTGACAGCTGACAGCGGGACATGGCCAGGATTTGGCTGCGGAGCTTGGAGACCTGAGAGGAGAAGGTGGGGTGTCCTCTGTAGCCCGGGAGGAGAGAAGAGAGGGGCAGCCCCGGACCCTAGAACAAAACACAGACATGGGTAATCAACATAAGAAAGGAATGAGAGAGGAGAATATCCACAAAGATAGACAGACGTGTGTGAAAACTAAGACATGGTATTTGCTCTGACCTGCTTTGGTTTGCACGTCCTCCCCCTCATTCTCCATGAGGGGCAGCAGGAACATGTTGAGCTGTTTCCAGGGAGTCGCGGTCCAGTCCAGGGAAAAATATTACAGTCCAGCATGGACAACATGCCTGCATATAGAAACCAAAACATGATCAGTCAATACATGCTAACTAAACCCATGTCTGCACACTTTATGGGGCTTTTTAATGACATTTGTCTCTGCTTTGCACCTCTCACTCTTCAGAAAGATGCACGTGCAGGAATCCTAATATAGAAACAACACAATAGTATAGTGTTTAAATATGTGAATGTTGTGATAAGCCTGTTGGTACATCTCCGCTGTCTGGAGGAACCTGGTCAGAAACAATATCATCATCACAGAGACACTTCGTACAACCTGGTCAGAATATTCACACAGCACAACAACCACAACATGAATATGATATCAGAACATTCCCAATGGTGTGACAGTGGAATGGATGTGAGGGTGTAAATCATTTCCCCAAAAATATTTCCATGGGGATGAATGAAAAAGGTAATGCCATAGCCAAAATACACTCAGACACAGAACATGGAACCCTACCCTCCAATAATGATCCTATCTGCCCTGATTTGAAAACCCCATGATAAGCATTAGTAAATCAGTGCTAATGGACTCGTTTCCCAGACGGGTGGGGTGGTTACCTGTAGAGGTTGATGTCAGTGAACCAGTCTTGAATCACAATGACCATGTGGCACACTGTGAACAGGAAGGCAGTGATCTGAAGAGACTGATTCAAAAAGAGCAGAGGTGAAAGAGTGAGTTAACACCTTGAGAGAACAGTACAACTTACAAACCGACTTCAACATACAGTATGGGAACACGTTATGCAAACAGACAGATGTTTCAAGACTGAATCATAAGAATGGATCAGATTAGACAGAAAGTAGCTCTCCTTTAGAGCCTCTGTTGCGCAGTGCCCCCTGCTGGCCCCTAACTGACCTGCATCTCCACATACAGTGGGCTCCAAAATTACTGGCACCCCTGACTGGCAATGCACAAACAATGCTTAAACAAATATAAACAATATAATTATAGAGATAAACTCAAAATACCAACATGTGAGAAATACTGTACTTTATTAATGTTTCAATGGAACCAACCAACATTTTTTATTGATTTAATGAAAAATCAATGTCCTCCAAATCAAGGTTTCACAATTAATGGCACCCTTAAAGATTATTGTAAATAACATCTACCAAAATTAAACCACAAATTAAATTCCACTTATTTAAATTAATCTAAGTCTTATAGAACTATATTGAGCCATTACATCACTTCCTGTTTCACTAGGGTATAAAAATGAGGTAACACACATGCAATATCCCGCTGTCATCCAACACCATGAAGAAAACAAAAGAACTAGCAGTTCAAAAGAGACAGATGGTCATATACCTTCATAAATCTGGTAATGGCTACAAGAAGATCCACAAACGATTGAATATACCACTGAGCACTGTCAGGGCAATTATTAGAAAATGTAAAAGATATGGAACAGTTGAAAACCTCACGGGTAGAGGACGCAAATGCATTTTACCCCCCAGGATAGGGAGGAGGATGGTGAGAGAAGCAACAAAATCCCCAAGAATCACTGTGAAAGAATTGCAGGCCTTGGTGGCATCTTGGGGTCACCAGGTTTCAAAAAGCACCATCAGACGCCACCTCCACATCCACAGGCTCTTTGGAAGGGTTACCAGAAGAAAGCCTTTTCTGACCACAAGACACAGACGCAAGCGCTTGGAGTTTGCCAAACGTCATTTAAATTATGACTGGAAGAAGGTGCTCTGGTCAGATGAGACCAAAATTGAACGTTTTGGTCAGATACAGCATCGGCATGTTTGGCAGACAGAGATGCATACAAGGAGAGGTACCTCATACCCACGGTGAAATATGGAGGGGGGTCAGTGATGTTTTGGGGCTGTTTTAATTCCAGAGGTCCAGGGGCACTGATTAAGATTGATGGCATAATGAATTCTACCAAGTGTCAGGCAATTTTGGCTGACAATCTGGTTGACTCTGCCAGAAGGCTGGGACTTGGCCGTAGGTGGACTTTCCAACAAGACAATGACCCGAAACATACCTCAAGATCCACACAGAAATGGTTCTGTGACAACAAAATCAATGTTCTGCCATGGCCATCTCAGTCGCCGGACCTCAATCCAATCGAAAACCTGTGGGCTGAGTTGAAGGGGGCTGTTGATAAGCGCAAACCCAAAAATGTGAAGGATCTTGAAAGGATCTGCATAGAGGAATGGTTCAAAATCCCTCCAAATGTGTTCCTTAACCTTGTCAAACATTACAGGAAAAGACTACATACTGTTATCCTTGCCAGAGGTGGTTGCACTAAGTACTAAATGAGGAGTGCCAATAATTATGAAACCTTGATTTTGGTTAAATTTATTTTGTATTAAATAATTGAATGATTTTGGTTGGTTCCATTGAAATATTAATAAAGTACAGTATTTTTCACATGTTGGTATTTTGAGTTTATCTCTATAATTGCATTGTTTATATTTTTTTAAAGTATTGTTTGTGCATTGCCAGTCAGGGATGCCAGTAATTTTGGAGCCCACTGTAGGTGTGAGGGAGGTTGATGAGGTGATCCAAAATGGAGGGGCTAAGAATGGGCTGGAGGAACATATTGGCATAGAAAATAACATTGGAGCAAGAGGAATGGTATATGGATAAATACAAAATTAGAGATAGAGCGATTCGCCTTAACCACTGATGCTTTAATCTGACCTGTGTGTCCAAGAAGATGACTCTTTCCTGGGTAATGTAGAAGTCAATACCAGTGCTCTGGTTCCCTCCTCTCTCTTTGATCTCTGGGCCCTGAACACATAGCCCCTACACAAACACACACAGGCCTGTCAGACACACAGATACAATACAACCATCTGTTACCGTTTACTTTCTAATTGAATTACATTTGTTTAGAATATAACAATTTACAACACAACATTCCCCTTCTTTATAGATGGAAAGAGCTCCATGTAAGGAGGTGCCAATAGAACAATACCTTTGGTCTTCGTCAGGTGCGTTGGCAGACAGGAGAGACATGGTGGTGGATTTCCCTGTTCCCTGCAGGCCAATGACTCCCACTACCAACATGTCTGTCTGGTCCCTTAGGTACTGTAACACAGGACAACACAACTGTTACACAACATGTCTTTCTGGCTCAGTGTTTCCTCTGGGAAAATGTGTACCAGTGGGGAAAAAGATCGCAGTGGAGGGGGTTAAGAGGGGGCTCCGGGTCTCCCCGGATAATTTTTATGTATAAGGACTGAGAAGCACAGTTCTTGCGATTTTTTTAAAAGGTAATTCTTCTCCAAAATGAATGAAAATAAAATTATGCTGACACCATGTGAATTATTAAATTTTATAATTTTTAGATATTGGACCATGCATAGTCCATATTATCAGGTAAGCTATTAGTAATAAACATTATCACCTGTAGCCTAACCAATAAAAGGCATAGTGGCTAGAAATAAATTGGCTGAAACATGGTGTCGCTATCTGCATTTACCCTATTGATCTAATCATAAGCTAGATCCCAAATGGGATATTTTAACTAGTTAGCATCATATTGATGATGAATATTTTTGAGGTAGGGTGGCATTATACCTCAATCTACCCTAAACTTGACCCATGTTATATTCAGGCCCCCTTTTCCCTACGCACTCACAAAAAAGTGTTGAGCAGTAAGGTGCTTAACCATTGAGCTCCTAAAAACTCTGGGTTTAAAATGGTGCAGTTCACGTATATTTAGGAGTTGATAAATAAATAAATAAAGTTGCATATGTTGCACATATGTATAGCATGACAACGATAATCAGAAGAGCTTTACCTCCATGGCGCTGTCACACCAGTTCATCTGATCGTCCACCAGCTTGATGCTGTGCTTCATCTTCTCAGGGGGGACGAGCTTGGTCTGGCCAATCACAGCTGTAAGTGTGTTAGAGATTGTATTCACTGCTACAGTAAATAAACGCTTATAATGGCTAGGGTAATGCTGGTGATCAGTAGACATGTCCTGCATCCATGGTGGTCTGAGGCCTTTCTTTCATTGTCTGTATTTTGTCTCTGGTCACTGATGACACTAGTAAAGAAAGCAGTGGTCTTTGACCAGTATTGACTGGAAGCAGCTGCTCCCATGCCTCTGTTTTGGATCTGGTAGACAGGTTGGGTAGGGCGCTGGCCCTCCCTCTCTAGCTTTGAGGCCCCAGAGCCAGAGGCTGGAGAAGCCACGTCAGGAGGGGTCCCTGGTTCCCCCCCCATCCTCCCTGGTCTTGATGAGCATGATGGGCTTCTCCAGAGCCTGGCCTCCACTGATGGGTACACTCTGGGAAGGCTTGGACTAAAACAAGAGCCAATGCATTATACTTGTTGTTGTATTTACTGTCAAGACCCATGCATCTGAATTCAGTAAAAACCTTCAGTCAGCTTACAGACAACAACCTTCAGCAAGAGCATCTCTCCTTACCCGTTCTCCAGGGGGTTTGGCCAGTATGATGGGGGTCTTTTGAAGGAGTGGTCCTGGAAGCTCCTCACTGGCATCCTTCAAAGACCAGATGATAATTACAATAAACTAAAGAAGCCCATAGAGATAATTTTCCCACAGAGGAAAGCCGTGCACTCTTGTTGTTACCCTGCGTTCTCTGGGGACATATTCTCAATTTCGACTGAGACCAGAGAGGTTTTGCCCCGGGGGACCCACATCCCTGTCTCGGCGTCGCCTTCTCCTTCTTCCCTGTCCATACATCCCGGGTTGACTGTGGCCAGATTCTGACATGTTGCACACTGTGGTCAACTGTAAAAATAAAAAAGGGAACAGATAGCTACAACATCAGTTCAAATGTAATGGATACCGCTCTACTGATATGCGGCGGCTAGCTACAGTAACATCAATATATTTGGGTGGAATGGATCTGAAGGGTGGCTCTATTCACAATTCCTGGCTTTTAAAAGCGGAAGTAGGTGCAGGTGGGTAGACGCATTTCCTGCAACAGAAATGGCGGACTCGAAAAACATACGTGTTTGTAGTGTCCCGCAGTGCTCAAATTCCAAACAAAAACAGTCATATATCCCCCGAGCATTGATGAATTGAAGAAGAAGTGGGGGCATGCAATTAGAAAAGACTTTAAGATACGTCGAGGAAGCACATTCTGTATATTTGCAACTTACACTTCAACCCTGGCGACTATCTTCCTTCGTCAGACCGGGGGCTGTTCCTAGACGTTTGCAATATAACGACTATCATCCCGCAACAACGCGGGAATCTGGAAAGTGCAACGGCTCGTCTTGGAGTTGATGTTCGAGAAACCGAGAACCAGGAGCCGGACACTTAACTGTGACCACGACTATGCGAAACCTCCTCTTGGTAAGTGGTGAATGTCTATTATTACCTAGATCAACTCGCTGTCCAGGTAAAGTGGACAGGAACATTCTAAATAGATGATATACCTACTACACGAACAGCCATGAACAAACCATGGAAATTGCCATAGTTGTAGCCGGGAAAATTACAATGATTGAATGAACGCTAGTCTTTCCAGGCCAACGACGCATATTTAAAACACTTTCACTCGTCTTTCATTTTACAATACACGTAGTTATTTCGTTAACACTTACGTTATGCGATTAATTAGGTTTTCATGAAGGATTAGCTACTTGCTTTCCATATAGAATCCACAAAACGGAAACAAAAACAAACGGTAACGCTGAAGTACATCTCTCAAATCTTTCGTTCGGGAAACGAAGCCAGCTGACTAGGCTACATTAGTTCCGGGCAGTTCAATGTGGTTTTGCTGCACGACAGGGGCGTATTCATTATGCCGATTACGAGAGTTTCTTTTGGACAAATTCAAGTAGGTATGTGCTAGGTCCCTCCCCGTTTCGTTCCGTTTGCTGTTTTCTTCCGTTTGGTTCTTAAACGTTAAACTGTTTCCGTTGCAAGACGTAATGAATACAACCCATATTTCCATGTTTTGTAAACTGATTGGAGTTCCAACGTTTGAAAATGCAGTGTAAAATGTGGTTAGTAAATTGTAGCACCGTTCCTGTAGTTCAGGCATACTTTTAGCTAATCATACTCTTTTATTTATATATATAACAGGGTGTCACATGTTGATGACAATAATTTCAGATGGATTTTGAAATGTCCTCTAAGTGAACCTAGAATAAATCATGTGATTAGGCTTCAATGCACAGTGCACAGACTTCAAAGCAATACATGCATGTGTGATGAGCCAGTGCCCTGAAAATATTTTATTTTGTTGTAGATGGTAATTAGATGGAAACCCATTTAACTTGTATTTTTATTCGGTACATGGGGATTTAACAGTAAATAAAAAAATTATGGGGATTTAACAATAAATATAATTATGTGCATTGCGTCATCACGCACAGTATTTTATCTGCAGCAAATCAATTTGTTTGAAACATCTCTGGTGGGAAAATGCGCATATTGTTTTTATGCCGATATTGGAATATTCGCATGAAAATCTGTCACCAATTGGATGGAAACTAGTGATACAAAACTGAATAAATAATAATCAAATAGAACCACGTGTTTTTTTGTAGGCCTATATGGTATGATACCATATACTAATGCGGAAAGGTTTCAATACTTTATTATTGCCGTTAGATTGTGCCATTAAGCTGTGGAGAAGATAAAAGTGTCCTACATATACCCTAAAAATAGTAATTTAGCTACTTAACAACAATATAGTCCTATTTTTACAAATTTAAATTCCCTACTTAGCTAATAAAATAGGCCTAATAATTAATTACATCATAGAAATGGCATCAACTTGGCATCACATTTAAATCATAAATTAAATTAGGCCCTTATGGACAGAGGTTACATTACGGTGAACAAAGGTACAGTGTGTCATTTCTACAGCAGTATGTGTAGCCTAATTATGAATTTTTATTTGTTTGTTTTTTGCAAATGTGTGGAAATCGTTAGGTATAATATGAACACTGGGAGTTGTAGTATAGCGTTTACAAAGATGGCCACTGGTGCATACTGGGAGCTGTAGGCTTCACACTGACTCCACCCATTCCTGTTAAAACAGGAAATAGGGAATAAAATGATGGAAGCCAAAGCAGGGATTTTTAACGTTTAAAAGGGACATAAAAGGTAATGTTTTTACAAATGTTGCTATAGTTATGTACAATTCGTAGTAGGTGTTAGCTAGGGAATTTAAGTCCAAAAATAAACGAATCAATGCCAATTTCGCACGTGCACCAAACCAACGGCATTATCGAATGGGGGAACGCGCTCTCTCGATCGATAACAACAGCATTGAGCGCGTCATTACATTGGAGAGAAATTGTTACGTGATCCTCACATTTGAGAGTTAACTTGTACGTTAGTGAGCGATCTACCTACACACCTGTGTAGTCTGAAGTACATCATTGGAATAACTTGTCTCATATCTAGTTAAGGGTGTATTCATGACGCTATTCTGTTACAAATCGTTTCGGAAACGGAAGCAAACAAAACGGGGCGGGACCTACCAGAATTTGTCCAATTTGCAACTGTTTGGACTAATGATTACACCCTAGATTGTCTGAGTAAAAACATATTTTTGATAACTTTTTAAGTGGCTATCTGTGTAGCCTAGCTAACGCTAGTACCAGCAGAGAGGGGATCTAACCTTTATTTAACTAGGCAAGTCAGTTAAGAACAAATTCTTATTTACAATGATGGCCAAACCCGGACGCTGCTGGGCCAATTATGCGCCGCTCTATGGGACTCCCAATCACGGCCGGATGTGATACAGCCTGGTTTCGAACCAGGGACTGTAGTGACGCCCCTTGCACTGAGATGCAGTGCCTTAGACCATTGCGTCACTCGGGCGCTTAGCTGCACAATATCATGGAAGTTAGCAACCCTCTTGGCCAATATTAGCAACATTTTGCAGAAAGTGACATTAGAACTAATATTTTGCCTTTGGGAGTTTTAACTATCAGTCTACACAGTAATGCCAAAGAAACTGGCAACTAACCCTTCTTTTATCTGTGGTAATACTGTAGCAAGTTATTCTGACTTTCTCCATGTCACTTTATCGTGTGTGTGTGTGTGTGTGTGTCTGTCAGTCACTGTCTGTGTCTGTGTGTGGATTTCTTTTTGCTTACTTTGTGTCCCTCAAAATGTAGGGAGCCAGTATACGGTTGCTATGGAGATGGTTCCGGAAGACATAGTGATTCAGGAGACCGTGGGGGCAGAGGTGGAGCTACTGGAGGATGTGAACAAAGGCCACAAGCGGAGTCCACCGGTGAGTTGTTGATACAGGCCAGAGACATTAGTTATCAATGATATCCTATCAGTGTTCACAGTGGTATGTCATCCATCCCAAACGATGTACAGTGGGAGAGTGCATTTAATTTTGATGGCTGTCAATTTTGATAATTTGTTTGAGGAATTTTTCATTATTTACATTTTTAACCCAAATTCCCTTTCAATCGATTCAGTCTGGCATGGAAATGGTATTGTCTCTGTATCCCTTTTGAATGTATCCCTATCTATACTTCTCTCTTTCCTCTCTCAATGCCCTCTCCATTGGCTGCCTTGTTATTTTCTCTCTTTTCTCATCTGCAGGACAGGGAACCCTCTGAAAATCTCAGCTTTATTTCTACACCTGTACACTTGGTACTTTTTATATGTTTTCCTTATGTAGGCTATTAAAGGAGAAGTTCACTCTTTTGAACCAAATCTGTATTTGGCATGTTATAGAAGTACCCAGACACTTTTTTTGCGACTTCATTTGTTTTTGAGAAGCGTAACCCACAAGCGATATACTTCCTCATGCTTGTTCAGCAGTTGCAGGGGCATTATAAAACATGAACAAAGGCTCCAAAAACACCTAAGTACGTATTTTTTTGAAAAACAGCAACTCTCTCAGTATAGTGATGCAGGTCTTTAGATGCTGTACACATGAAATTGTGTGATTCTGAACTTTATCCGCAATGTTATGTTCCATTTTGTGTGACTCGAGCGATAATTCTCCGTGTAACCCATGATACTTTTCCGTGTCCGTATGCGCAGGCTACACGGAGAAGTGGCACAGATGGATAGGGGAAACTGCTCGAGTCGCACAAAATGGAGTATAAAGGTGTGATTCAAGTTAGGAATGACAGAATGTCATGTATTGCTGGTGGGGTAAGTTTCTCAAAAACAAGTGAAATCACAAAGTGTCTGCATACGTCTATAAAATACCATTTACATAGAAAATACAGAACTTATCCTTTAATGAACTGATTAAGAAAAACTACTCTGGCTGTTAGGCTTTGAGTGTGCTGTATCTTTCTGTAGACTGTTTCCAAGGCTCTATTTATTGACGTTCACCAGTGCCTGCCTTATATGCAACAATTGGCAAACAATAATATATTTGTGGTCAGTCAATAGTCATCACTTTGTAAACTATTGATTGATTCATTTACTCACTTTGTCTCTAATAAGTAATTTTGCTGTGAATTGCAGGAGATCCCCAGGGTTTCTGTGCCACGCCCGTTCTCGATGCCAGAGGACTCGAGTGACGATGACTGTGACCTGTCAGGGGACAGCATCTCTGCTTACGGCATGGAGCTGGGGGGAAAGTGCTGGGAATGTGGCATGCAATTCAAGTCTGGCCAGGAGTTGATTGAACACTTTGAGAGCCATAGGTCCAAGGTCTCAACGTCCTGCAACATCTGTCGGGTGACTTTCAGTCGCACAATATCACTGGCCATGCACCTAGTCAACGCACACCCAAACTCAGTCCTCCATTGCAGCAACTGCCAGCTGCATTTCAGCAACTTGTGGGATCTCAACAAGCACATAGGAATACACTTGTTCACCGAGTTGTTAAATACACCCCTTGGGGACATCTCAAATAATGTCTTGAATAGCAGTGAAGAAACTTTAAAGGGACAGTATACTCTACCTTCAGCCTTGGCCCTCAAACATGAGGACAACTCAAATGATTGCTTGAATGGAAGTGAAGAGACTTTAAAGGGACAGCATACTGTTCCTTTGGTGGTGGCTCTTGACCATGAGGACACCTTAAATGATGGCTTGAATGGAAGTGAGGAGACTTTAAATGCACAGTGTACTCCACCTTCAGCGGTGACCCTAGACCATACATACAGCATGGAACGCAATGGGAGAGTGACAAAGACAAGACATAGGCTGGAGGAATCAGAGGAGGAGGAGGAAGATGTCAAACCAGACCCCTCCACTCTGACTCCCACACTGAGGATCCGTGTCAAACTGGAGAGAGGGGTTGAGGTTGATGGCGCCCCCCTCCAGTGGGATGAGGGTATCAGCGATGGAGAGGGGGGTGAATATAGCGAACACACTGAGAGCGCTGGAGGAACAGACAACGAAAGGTTAACAGAGAGCAGCGGGGAAACGGATATCGATGAGGAGGACATCAGGCTGAGTGAAGAAGAGGAGGAAATTAAAAGCAAACAGGAGGAGGATAGGAAGAATGACATCCACAGCGAAAAAGAGGACGAAGATGCTGAGATGCTTATTGACGAAGATGTTGAGCCCTCCTCGTCTGAGCAGGAGTCAGAATTTAACCCAGAAGAGTTATCAGATTCTGACACGGGGTCCAGCAGCACTGGGGAATCCAGTGGGTCTTCTTACACTCCTGTACGCACACGGAACGCCAAGACCCGGCCATTCCGGACTAAGCAGCCCCAGACCAAGTTGTCCCAAGTCATGCCTTATTATTGCATCTATTGTGCCAAAGGACCGTATCATAATATGGAATTTCATGTGAAGACCTGCAATATGAGGAAGGACTTTCAATGCTCTTTATGCCAAGCAGTCTTCCCTACTGAGATGGCCATGTTGGACCATCAGGTTCGGGCTCACTCTGAAGCCATATCGGGCCAAATGTACGCCTGTGAGTTCTGCCGTCAGGTCTTCCCCGATCTGGCCATCTACAAAAACCACAACTGTCCCAAAAAAGACACATCCCCCCCATATGTTCCTGATCCCACTACGTGTATCCATTGTGGAACAGGGCCATTCACTAATATGGATGTTCATTTGAGAAGCTGCAGTTGGAAAGGTCTTACATGCACTGAGTGCAGAGTACTCTTCCATAATAGGAAGGCCCTGCAGAACCATAATGTTTCAGTTCACGGACAGCTTTCCACTATGTGTGCTGTTTGCGGCAGAGGGCCATTCACTGATATGGACTTCCATTTGAGGAGCTGCTCTAGGGATTGGTCCTTCCAATGCTCTGAGTGCAAAGTCCAATTTCCTTCTGAGAAATCTCTGGTGGACCATAATCTTAAATATCACAGCGCCACATCAAAGACCTCTGACCAAGGTGTCTGTGTTTATTGCGGCAGTGGACCATTCACTAGTCTGGACATCCACATGAGGACCTGCTCTAAGCAGAAGGGCTTAAAATGCTCTGTGTGCAAAGTTTTTTTTCCTACTGAATCGGTCCTGGCTGATCATATGGTTTGCTATCACAGCACCCCATACCATGTCCATAGAACCCCATACCAAGTCCAGAGCATCCCATACCAAGTCCAGAGCACGGACTCCGAGACCCCTGAAGGTACCTGTCCCCATTGTGGCAGAGGTCCATTCACTAGTCTGGATATCCACTTGAGGACCTGCTCTGGGAAGAAGGGCTTCAAATGCTTTGTTTGCAACGTTTTCTTTCCTACAGAGACAGCCCTGGCCGACCATAAGGTTCTCGTTCACAGTATCCCATCAGAGACCCCTGACAAAGGTACCTGTGACCATTGTGGCAAGGGGCCATTCACTAATCTGGACAACCACATGAAGACCTGCTCTAAGAGGAAGTGCATCCAATGTTCTGTGTGCAAGTTTTTCTTTTCTAGTGATGTCCTGGCCAACCATATGATTTCCTATCACAGTACCAAATCCCGAGTTCAGAGCCCAGTCACAGAGACGCCTGACAAAGGTGCCTGTGTCCGTTGCGGAAGAGGGCCCTTCACTAGTCTGGAACATCACATGAAGTACTGCAATAAACAGAAGGGCATCCAATGTGTTATGTGTAAAGCTTACTTTCTTACTGAGGGCAGTCTGGTGGACCATATTGTTTTGGCTCACGCTGACAAGCTGGTCACCCAAGCTGGTGGGTCCTCCGCTACGACTTTCTCCTTCGTACCCATGGCTATCTCTACCACCTCAGGCCAGCAGAGCCCCAGTAGCTCCACCCTGATGTGTTACAGTAGTGGCATCAAGGAGCTGAAACGACTGGCCCCAGTCCCCGTGGCTGATCAGGGCCCCAGTGCAGTTGGCCAGCTAACACCTGCTGGACAGTCTACTGTGTCTCTGCCTAGAGTAATGCTGTCTACCACCTCCTCTTCCCAGCCAGCTGTTCCTGTGGTGGCCACCTTGCTCTTTGACAACACTTGTGGTGGTCCAGGGAAAATGGCCAGGCTGGTCCCAGTGGCCTCACAGACTAACCCTCCCAAACCGCAGGTCACGGCACCCACGCAGACTAACACAGCAAAGACCCTTGGGCAGTTCTCTAACCTTCTGCAACAGACTGTCCATCAGGCAAAATCTGTCCAACAGCAGACACCCAGGCCCACTGCCCTAGCCATGGAGCCTATCAGATCCCCCACCACCCCATCCCCTAGACCTGTCTCTGCCTCGGCCCCGGGGAAAATCACCATGATCCACCTCTCACCTGTCCCTACCCCCCCCCTAGCTCAGTCTTCCCCCCTTACCCTTGCCTTTGCCCCAGCCCCTCTTAGCATCATGTGTATGTTTGTGAATAGAAGTAAGGAGCTGGCCCTGGAGAAACGCATGAAGATGAGCTGGCGCTCCAAGGGCACCTACACCTGCCGCCAGTGCGGCGCCGTCTCGCAGCAGCCCTCGCTCAGTGTGAAGCACCGCTACCTCCACCGGGGCTCCCGGCGGTACCGCTGCCACTGTGGTAGGTCGTTCCTGCGGCGGCTGCACCTCCTGCGCCACTACCTCCAGCACGCCCAGGCCACCCGCTACATATGCACTGCCTGCGGGGAGACCTTCGACGGAGCAAAGTGCCTCGCACAGCACATGGTTGGAGCTTCCAACACGACTAGATGTCCAGGTGACAGCATAACTTTGAAGCTGAGGAAAGAGTGCCAGATGCCCTTCTCCTGTCACTGTGGGCAGATGTTTTGTAGGCCTGCTGCTTTTCTCTGGCACAAACTGAAAAACACCCAAAGGACTTAACACTGAAATGGGCCCACAGCAGGGCCCAGTCTAGGCCCTATTCAAAGCAGTGGTTTTTCCATGGCTCACACAGGCAGGCAAGCCTATCATTTACTATGCTTAGGGGTAGAGGAGGACAATGCAGTTTGTGGACTTGTTTGACTTTTTTCACTGTGAATGAAAGATGATTCCTTATGAAATAATCTATGTATGTATGTATGTATGTATGTATTCGTTTAAAATGTGTTTTCACTTCCACTAAAACATTCTGATTTCACCAAAAGAGCAAAAATACAATCATATTAAAATGATATATTTTACTTGAGTTGTCTTTGTAAGAGGTCATAGGGTACATTAGGAAGACTAAAGCATTATCATTAATTCAGTTCCATGAGATGGCTATAATATTGTTAATATTATAAGTAGGTTATGATTTAGCTGGTAGAACAATACTCATTCAAATACTTCCACTCACCAATGGCTTTAAATTGTCAGGAAGACCAGAAAATGTATTTACAATGCATGGTTTTATCATGTGCAAAAGAAAAGCTGTAAACGCTTTCAGTTATCGTTTTTGCAGAATTTATCCTTTTGTAAGCCGATTTTACAATATTACCTGTACATGTGATCCTCATGTTAAAAAAACAAAATATATATATTTTTAAATTAAATATCTTAACTCCAGTTAATGAAAATATAGAAGTCCAGTTTAAATACAACCATGGGAATAGTTGTCCTCACAAGGTGCTTGATTTAGTAATGCCCCAGATTACCAGCCTTACCATTGGGGCTGGAGAACGGGTACAATTTGTGGATTCACAAAGTGAATGACATAAATTATGCATATAAGACAATGCAGTGCCCCTGACCCATATTTCCCCATTCACACTTGAGTGCAACAGGTATTGAGAGCTGTGTTCTAAAAATGCACACTCATTTAAAGACTGGCCACTTTTAATCCTACCTGTGTACTAAGTATAATTTGGCTGTTACTAGTCCAAAAACAATCCATGTCACACAAGTATTGTTTGGTAAAAGATTTCAAAAGTTTTTAGACTGATGATGTATTACCCATAGGCTGCCACAGAGACCCAAGAATAGGACATCGTTTGACATTCATTCATGTCTATGACTGGTGTGTGATTGTCATGCGTGTACATATCCTCTGGGGGGAGCTGTCACATTAGAATAACAGTGAGAAATGTCTCCATGTACTTTATGCAGGTTGACGTTTATTGTCGTGAGTCTTGCTCTAGAAGCAGAACTGAGCGGTTTCCACTAGATGGGCCACTTACAAAGTCAAAATTGGCTATATTGTCAAAATTAATGAAAACACAAATTTGGTTTGGCATTATGTTTAGCAGTGTGGTTAGGTTTCAAATCAGATTTTATGACTGTGGCTGTGCCAGATAGTGACCACTCTACAGAGCTGCCTCCAGTACATGAGTCATCCCAATAAATATCAGCCTGCATACTTTATTAGGCTATGCTACTTGTCTCTTGATCGTTATGAGAACAGCTTAACTATGTAAACTGACTGCTTCCCCATACAATCATCCTTAAAACAACAATATATGTCGGGCCTTAACAGTCTAGATTAGTTCTTTATGCGAAAGAGTCTGTTAAATTCAGAGTCTACTTTGGTAACTCCACAGTACCGTAGGGAGTGTTTGAGTGGGCGAGCGGGCAGCCCTTGAGACATGGCAACTGACTAGCAGTTTATCCCTCTGACTGAGGCCGTGTGAAGAGAAATTGTTTTATTTCCTAATCTAACAAAATGGAGAGGATTATAACAGTTAGAGAACAGAGATGTGTATTTTAAAAGTGACCAGCAGCTCTCTCTAGTAATAAGGCAGTTGTCCCATACACTGGTGCCTCTGAGAATGTCACCTCTTTATACTTCCTGTTAGGAAAACCGTGTGGAATTACCGTTGTGTTTTACTTGTGGAAAAAGGTATGATTGAAAGATGCTTTGCGGGAGGCTGTCAATACTGAGTGGCATTCAAAGTTTCCCTCACATTTAAAAACGCTGTTTAAACCTCTTGTTCCATAGGAACCAGGCATTATGTTTAGGAGCCTCCAATGTAACTTGTAACACTAATAGCAGGAGTTAGGGGACATACTTTACAGAGCCATCAGAGGGTGAACCCATAGAGCCCCCCTCTGAGATGACAAGCTACAGAACCAGAGGCCATGTTACTGGAGTTCTTAATTGAGATTGTTAACGCAAAACCTTCTACATTAAACACATCTGATAAAAATACACCAGTCATCTATTTCAGAAAATGAAGTCCTTTTTCTTTTTTGTCTTTACAAGTACGAGTCGTTGTGCGTAGGGTCCATTCAGCCGCTGGGTCAGAACATGATGACCAGCCTTGGTCCTGGCAGTAGTCCAAGTGGTGCAGCAGGCCAAATGTTAAATGCAGCTTTGGGGGGAAGAGGATTCCCATCCCGGTCTGATGGAAATTACAGAAGGCTGGTAGCATCCATATTTAGTCTTTGGAAAAGGCCTGCAGCGAGTGTGGTTCACCCAACCACCACCACCACACAGCCACGAGTCACCTGTAGAGAGAGAGAGAGAATAGTTAGAATCTACAGTGCAGGTTATTCTCAAGCATGTTCATATCAAGTTTGGTTGTGATAGTTAAAGATGCTAGACATTTTTTATTTTATTTTTGCATTGTAATTTCAGAAAATGTCCATAATATATCTGGCACTAATAGTGAAATGATAGTGTTTCACACAATTACTTACCCGCCAGTGTTGTGATTGGCAGTGATATTCGCCTATTGTTTTCTACTGCCGGAGCGGCATCTGTTGTCAAACTGTGAAAGCTGTTCGGACTTTGGCTGTGTTATCTAGTTGACAAAACAAGCACTGAATAGTATAGGGAGTCATTGTACCATCTAAATGTTGTGAAATATATTTTCAATAATACAAAAATATAATTTTTACAGCTGTTTAAAGCTGGTGGACCAAAACCGGAAGTAACAGTAACAATATTTTTGTTATTGAAAATATATTTCACAGTGATTTAGTGCCATGATTCCTTACACTATTAAGTGCTTGTTTTCTCACATAAACGGAAAATGCAACCAGGAAATGACAGAGCAATTCCCACTAGATAACACAGCCACAAAGTCAGAACAGCTTTGACAACATGCCGCTCTGGCTGGAAAAATCAATAGGTGAATATCACAACACTGGCGGATAAATAATACTGTGAAACTCTATCATTCCACAATTAGCGCCAGATACTGTATATTATGGACATTTTCTGAAATTACATAAAAATCCCTATTTGTAGCACCTTTAAGGTCTACTGTAAAAACTGCTTAGGTTGTGGTTGTGAAATGGTCTAATCTCAGGGTTGTGTTTGGGTTGTGGTTGTCTTACCTATACCTGATATACAGTAACGGTTGTGGTTGTGTTAGCTGTACCTGATATGAGTTTTGTATTTGTATTTATTAAGGATCCCCATTAGCTGCTGCCAAGGCAGTAGCTACACTTCTTGGGGTCCAAACAAAATAAAACAGTACATCATACAACACATTATTACACCACTACTCTACCACTACATTCAGTATCTACAATACAAAATGGATAATACCACAATACAACAACATTACAATGTGTGTGCGTATGTGTGCGTCTCTTTACAGTCTACGTTGTTGCATAAGGTGTAGTTTTATCTGTTTTTCAAATCAGATTTTTACTGCTTGCATGAGTTAATTGATGTGCAATAGAGTTCCATGTAGTCATGGCTCTGTGTAGTACTGTGTGTTTATCGGTGTCTGTTCTGGACTTGGAGACTGAAGAGACCCCTGGTGGTATGTCTTGTGGGGTATGCATGGGTGTCTGAGCTGTGTGCTAGTCATTTGAACAGACAGCTTGGTGCTTTCATAATTTCATCATCATACCTCTCACAAAGACAAGTAGTACTAGTTATGCAGTCAATGTCTCCTCTACTTTGAGCCATGAGAGATCGACATGCATGTTATTGATGTCAGCTCTCTGTGTACATTTAAGGACCAGCCGTGCTGCTCTGTTCTGGGCCAACTGTAATTTGCCGATGTCCCTCTTTGTGGCACTTTACCATATGACTGGGCAGTAGTCCAGCTGCAACAAAACTAGGGCCTGTAGGACTTGTTTTGTTGATAGCGATGTCAAGAAAGCAGAGCTGAGTGTTATTACGCACAGACCTCTCCACATTTTTGCTACCGTTGCATCAATATGTTTTGACTGACAGTTTCTAATCCAGGATTACACAAAGCAGTTTAGTCTCAATTTGCTCAATTTCCACATTATTCATTACAATATTAAGTTGAGGTTTAGGGTTTAGTGAATGGTTAGTCGAAGTTTCAGAAATATTTAGGACTAGCTAATTACTTGTCATCCATTCTAAAACTGACAGCAGGTCTTTGTTGTGTTGCAGTGATTTCACTTGCTGTGGTAGCTGACGTGTATGATGTTGAGTCATCAGCATAAATAGACACACAGGCTTTGCTCAGTGCCAGTGGCATGTCATTAGTAAAGATTGAAAAAAGTAAGGGGCCTAGTCAGCTGCCACCATTTTTTCCAAAAGTTTACTAAGGGTTGGTAGCAGGTTGATTGGTTGCCTGTTTGAACCAGTAAAGGGGGCTTTACTATTCTTGGGTAGCGGAATCACTTTTGCTTCTCTCCAGGCCTGAGGGCACACACTTTCCTGTAGGCTTTGATTGAAGAGATTAAATAAGAGTGCCAATATAGTCCACCATCATCCTTAGTAATTTTCCATCCAAGTTGTAAGACCCAGGTGGTTTGTCATTGTTGATAGACAACAATCATTTTTTCACCTCTTCCACACTCACTTTACAGAATTCAAAATTACAATGTTTGTCCTTCATAATTTAGTCAGTTATTCATGGATGTGTAGGGGCAGAGTTTGTTGTTGGCTACATGCCTACATTTTCTAATCTTGCCAATGAAAAAATAATTTAAATAGTTGGCAATATCAGTGGGTTTTGTGATGAATGAGCCATCTGATTCAATGAAGGATGGAGCTGAGTTTGGCTTTTTGCCCAAAATTTCATTTTGGTGCTCCAAAGCTTTTTACTGTCATCCTTTATCTTTGTTTCATAGTAAAAAATGTTCTTATTTTTTGTTTAGTTAAGTAAAATGTTTTATTTTATTTAACCTTTATTTAATTATGCAAGTCAGTTAAGAACAGAATCTTATTTACAATGTTGGCCTACCAAAAGTCAAAAGGCCTCATGTGGGGACGGAGGCTGGGATTAAAAATATAGGACAAAACACACATCACGACAAGAGAGACACTACATAAAGAGAGACCGAAGACAACACAGCATGATAGCACATGACATGACAACACAGCATGGTAGCAACAACACTCAATTTACAGTAAGTTTACCAATCGGCTGTGCAGCTAGACTTATTTGCCATTCCTTTTGCCTCATCCCTCAACCAGGGATTTAACAGTTTTTACATTCATTTTCCTAATGGGTGCATGCTTATTAGTAACTGGAATAAGCAATTTCATCAAGTGCAACGTCCGGTTGCTCCTCATTACAAACCACAGACCAGCAAATATTATTTACATCTTCAACATAGGAATCATTACAAAACCTCGGTAGGATCTCTTATACACTATATTAGGCCCAGCCTTTGGTTTTCCTAGATATAACTTCTATATTTTGATCACTATATCTGATGGATGTGTAGATTTATGCAGCATTAGTAAAGATGTGATCAATACATTTGGATGATTTCATTCCTGTGCTGTTTGTAAATACAGTGGTAGGTTGATTGATAACCTGAACCAGGTTGCAGGCACTTGTTATAGTTTGAGGCTTTGTCTTGAGTGGACAGCTTGATGAATGCCCGTAAATGTTTAGGTTACCCAGAAAATATACCTCTCTGTTGATATCACATACATTATCAAGCATTTCACACATATTGTCCAGATAGTGACTGTTAGCACTTGGTTGGATTGTGGTTGGGTTAACTGTACCTGATATACAGTATGTGATGTGGTTGTGTTAGCTATACCTGATCTCAGGGTTGGGGTTGTGTTAGCTATACCTGATCTCAGGGTTGGGGTTGTGTTAGCTATACCTGATTTCAGGGTTGGGGTTGTGTTATCTGTACCTGATCTCAGGGTCGGGGTTGTGTTATCTGTACCTGATCTCAGGGTCGGGGTTGTGTTAGCTATACCTGATTTCAGGGTTGCGGTTGTGTTAGCTCTACCTGATCTCAGGGTCGGGGTTGTGTTAGCTATACCTGATTTCAGGGTTGCGGTTGTGTTAGCTCTACCTGATCTCAGGGTCGGGGTTGTGTTAGCTATACCTGATCTCAGGGTCGGGGTTGTGTTAGCTATACGTGATTTCAGGGTTGCGGTTGTGTTATCTGTACCTGATCTCAGGGTCGGGGTTGTGTTAGCTATACCTGATTTCAGGGTTGCGGTTGTGTTATCTGTACCTGATCTCAGGGTCGGGGTTGTGTTAGCTATACCTGATTTCAGGTTTGGGGTTGTGTTAGCTGTACCTGATCTCAGGGTCGGGGTTGTGTTATCTGTACCTGATCTCAGGGTCGGGGTTGTGTTAGCTCTACCTGATCTCAGGGTCGGGGTTGTGTTAGCTCTACCTGATCTCAGGGTCGGGGTTGTGTTAGCTCTACCTGATCTCAGGGTCGGGGTTGTGTTAGCTCTACCTGATCTCAGGGTCGGGGTTGTGTTAGCTATACCTGATTTCAGGGTCGGGGTTGTGTTAGCTATACCTGATTTCAGGTTTGGGGTTGTGTTAGCTGTACCTGATCTCAGGGTCGGGGTTGTGTTAGCTGTACCTGATCTCAGGGTCGGGGTTGTGTTAGCTATACCTGATCTCAGGGTCGGGGTTGTGTTAGCTATACCTGATCTCAGGGTCGGGGTTGTGTTAGCTATACCTGATCTCAGGGTCGGGGTTGTGTTAGCTCTACCTGATCTCAGGGTCGGGGTTGTGTTAGCTCTACCTGATCTCAGGGTCGGGGTTGTGTTAGCTCTACCTGATTTCAGGGTCGCGGTTGTGTTAGCTCTACCTGATCTCAGGGTCGGGGTTGGGTTAGCTATACCTGATCTCAGGGTCGGGGTTGGGTTAGCTATACCTGATCTCAGGGTCGGGGTTGTGTTAGCTATACCTGATCTCAGGGTCGGGGTTGTGTTAGCTATACCTGATCTCAGGGTCGGGGTTGTGTTAGCTCTACCTGATCTCAGGGATGGGGTTGTGTTAGCTCTACCTGATCTCAGGGTCGGGGTTGTGTTAGCTGTACCTGATCTCAGGGTCGGGGTTGTGTTAGCTATACCTGATTTCAGGTTTGGGGTTGTGTTAGCTATACCTGATTTCAGGTTTGGGGTTGTGTTAGCTATACCTGATCTCAGGGTTGGGGTTGTGTTAGCTGTACCTGATCTCAGGGTTGGGGTTGTGTTAGCTCTACCTGATCTCAGGGTTGGGGTTGTGTTATCTGTACCTGATCTCAGGGTCGGGGTTGTGTTAGCTGTACCTGATCTCAGGGTTGGGGTTGTGTTAGCTCTACCTGATCTCAGGGTCGGGGTTGTGTTAGCTCTACCTGATCTCAGGGTCGGGGTTGTGTTGGCTCTACCTGATCTCAGGGTCGGGGTTGTGTTAGCTCTACCTGATTTCAGGGTCGGGGTTGTGTTAGCGCTACCTGATCTCAGGGTCGGGGTTGTGTTAGCTATACCTGATCTCAGGGTCGGGGTTGTGTTAGCTCTACCTGATCTCAGGGTCGGGGTTGTGTTAGCTCTACCTGATCTCAGGGTCGGGGTTGTGTTAGCTCTACCTGATTTCAGGGTCGCGGTTGTGTTAGCTCTACCTGATCTCAGGGTCGGGGTTGTGTTAGCTCTACCTGTTTTCAGGGTCGCGGTTGTGTTAGCTCTACCTGATCTCAGGGTCGGGGTTGGGTTAGCTATACCTGATCTCAGGGTCGGGGTTGAGTTAGCTATACCTGATCTCAGGGTCGGGGTTGTGTTAGCTATACCTGATCTCAGGGTCGGGGTTGTGTTAGCTCTACCTGATCTCAGGGTCGGGGTTGTGTTAGCTCTACCTGATCTCAGGGTCGGGGTTGTGTTAGCTCTACCTGATCTCAGGGTCGGGGTTGTGTTAGCTATACCTGATTTCAGGTTTGGGGTTGTGTTAGCTATACCTGATCTCAGGGTCGGGGTTGTGTTATCTGTACCTGATCTCAGGGTCGGGGTTGTGTTAGCTCTACCTGATCTCAGGGTCGGGGTTGTGTTATCTGTACCTGATCTCAGGGTCGGGGTTGTGTTATCTGTACCTGATCTCAGGGTCGGGGTTGTGTTAGATATACCTTATTTCAGGTTTGGGGTTGTGTTAGCTATACCTGATCTCAGGGTCGGGGTTGTGTTAGCTATACCTGATCTCAGGGTCGGGGTTGTGTTAGCTCTACCTGATCTCAGGGTTGGGGTTGTGTTAGCTCTACCTGATCTCAGGGTTGGGGTTGTGTTAGCTCTACCTGATCTCAGGGTTGGGGTTGTGTTAGCTCTACCTGATCTCAGGGTTGGGGTTGTGTTAGCTATACCTGATCTCAGGGTTGGGGTTGTGTTAGCTCTACCTGATCTCAGGGTCGGGGTTGTGTTAGCTCTACCTGATCTCAGGGTCGGGGTTGTGTTAGCTATACGTGATCTCAGGGTCGGGGTTGTGTTAGCTATACATGATCTCAGGGTCGGGGTTGTGTTAGCTCTACCTGATCTCAGGGTCGGGGTTGTGTTAGCTGTACCTGATCTCAGGGTTGGGGTTGTGTTATCTGTACCTGATCTCAGGGTCGGGGTTGTGTTAGCTATACCTGATTTCAGGTTTGGGGTTGTGTTAGCTGGACCTGATCTCAGGGTTGGGGTTGTGTTAGCTATACCTGATCTCAGGGTTGGGGTTGTGTTATCTATACCTGATCTCAGGGTCGGGGTTGTGTTAGCTATACCTGATGTCAGGTTTAGGGTTGTGTTAGCTATACCTGATCTCAGGGTTGGGGTTGTGTTAGCTATACGTGATCTCAGGGTCGGGGTTGTGTTAGCTCTACCTGATTTCAGGGTTGGGGTTGTGTTAGCTATACCTGATCTCAGCGTTGGGGTTGTGTTAGCTATACCTGATCTCAGCGTTGGGGTTGTGTTAGCTATACCTGATCTCAGGGTCGGGGTTGTGTTATCTGTACCTGATCTCAGGGTCGGGGTTGTGTTAGCTATACCTGATCTCAGGGTCGGGGTTGTGTTAGCTATACCTGATCTCAGGGTCGGGGTTGTGTTAGCTATACCTGATCTCAGGGTCGGGGTTGTGTTAGCTGTACCTGATCTCAGGGTCGGGGTTGTGTTATCTGTACCTGATCTCAGGGTCGGGGTTGTGTTAGCTATACCTGATTTCAGGTTTGGGGTTGTGTTAGCTATACCTGATCTCAGGGTTGGGGTTGTGTTAGCTGTACCTGATCTCAGGGTTGGGGTTGTGTTAGCTCTACCTGATCTCAGGGTCGGGGTTGTGTTATCTGTACCTGATCTCAGGGTCGGGGTTGTGTTAGCTCTACCTGATCTCAGGGTCGGGGTTGTGTTAGCTCTACCTGATCTCAGGGTCGCGGTTGTGTTAGCTATACATGATCTCAGGGTCGGGGTTTTGTTAGCTCTACCTGATTTCAGGGTTGAGGTTGTGTTAGCTATACCTGATCTCAGGGTTGGGGTTGTGTTAGCTGTACCTGATCTCAGGGTTGGGGTTGTGTTAGCTATACCTGATCTCAGGGTTGGGGTTGTGTTATCTGTACCTGATCTCAGGGTCGGGGTTGTGTTAGCTCTACCTGATCTCAGGGTCGGGGTTGTGTTAGCTATACATGATCTCAGGGTCGGGGTTGTGTTAGCTCTACCTGATCTCAGGGTCGGGGTTGTGTTAGCTGTACCTGATCTCAGGGTTGGGGTTGTGTTATCTGTACCTGATCTCAGGGTCGGGGTTGTGTTAGCTATACCTGATTTCAGGTTTGGGGTTGTGTTAGCTGGACCTGATCTCAGGGTTGGGGTTGTGTTAGCTATACCTGATCTCAGGGTTGGGGTTGTGTTATCTATACCTGATCTCATGGTCGGGGTTGTGTTAGCTATACCTGATGTCAGGTTTAGGGTTGTGTTAGCTGTACCTGATCTCAGGGTTGGGGTTGTGTTAGCTATACGTGATCTCAGGGTCGGGGTTGTGTTAGCTCTACCTGATTTCAGGGTTGGGGTTGTGTTAGCTATACCTGATCTCAGCGTTGGGGTTGTGTTAGCTATACCTGATCTCAGCGTTGGGGTTGTGTTAGCTATACCTGATCTCAGGGTCGGGGTTGTGTTATCTGTACCTGATCTCAGGGTCGGGGTTGTGTTAGCTATACCTGATCTCAGGGTCGGGGTTGTGTTAGCTATACCTGATCTCAGGGTCGGGGTTGTGTTAGCTATACCTGATCTCAGGGTCGGGGTTGTGTTAGCTGTACCTGATCTCAGGGTCGGGGTTGTGTTAGCTCTACCTGATCTCAGGGTCGGGGTTGTGTTAGCTATACCTGATTTCAGGTTTGGGGTTGTGTTAGCTATACCTGATCTCAGGGTTGGGGTTGTGTTAGCTGTACCTGATCTCAGGGTCGGGGTTGTGTTAGCTCTACCTGATCTCAGGGTCGGGGTTGTGTTATCTGTACCTGATCTCAGGGTCGGGGTTGTGTTAGCTGTACCTGATCTCAGGTTTGGGGTTGTGTTAGCTCTACCTGATCTCAGGGTTGGGGTTGTGTTAGCTCTACCTGATCTCAGGGTTGGGGTTGTGTTAGCTCTACCTGATTTCAGGGTCGGGGTTGTGTTAGCGCTACCTGATTTCAGGGTCGGGGTTGTGTTAGCGCAACCTGATCTCAGGGTCGGGGTTGTGTTAGCTCTACCTGATCTCAGGGTCGGGGTTGTGTTAGCTCTACCTGATTTCAGGGTCGGGGTTGTGTTAGCTATACCTGATCTCAGCGTTGGGGTTGTGTTAGCTATACCTGATCTCAGGGTCGGGGTTGTGTTATCTGTACCTGATCTCAGGGTCGGGGTTGTGTTAGCTATACCTGATCTCAGGGTCGGGGTTGTGTTAGCTATACCTGATCTCAGGGTCGGGGTTGTGTTAGCTATACCTGATCTCAGGGTCGGGGTTGTGTTAGCTCTACCTGATCTCAGGGTCGGGGTTGTGTTAGCTCTACCTGATCTCAGGGTCGGGTTGTGTTAGCTCTACCTGATCTCAGGTCGGGGTTGTGTTAGCTCTACCTGATCTCAGGGTCGGGGTTGTGTTAGCTATACCTGATTCAGGTTGGGGTTGTGTTAGCTATACCTGATCTCAGGGTTGGGGTTGTGTTTAGCTGTACCTGATCTCAGGGTCGGGGTTGTGTTAGCTCTACCTGATCTCAGGTCGGGGTTGTGTTATCTGTACCTGATCTCAGGGTCGGGGTTGTGTTAGCTGTACCTGATCTCAGGTTCGGGGTTGTGTTAGCTCTACCTGATCTCAGGGTTGGGGTTGTGTTAGCTCTACCTGATCTCAGGGTTGGGTTGTGTTAGCTCTTGAAGCTCATGGTCTGTACTGAGTTCTAAAGTGCTGTACTTTGATGTCCAAACTTGTGAAACATAGATGTCATTCAAATAATAGCCAGGAGGATATTACATTACATTTATTTAATGTATTTATTTATTTTACCTTTGTTTAACCAGGTAGGCAAGTTGAGAACAAGTTCTCATTTACAACTGCGACCTGGCCAAGATAAAGCAAAGCAGTTCGACACATGTATACCTTAGAGTACCTATTTAGGATACATCACCATGAAGAGAATGACAGTCATATCCATAATTATGCATTTCTGTGTAGTACAGATCAGTGACCCATGATGAAATTCCATTACCGCAATTTTCTTAATGGGTGTAAATCCACTTCACTTACTGTAGTTCAATAACCAAAAGAGATATTTTCAAAGTCAATGTGTCATGTCATAGTTGAACACCT